>NC_066583.1:447396781-448048448 GCF_024323335.1 Lathyrus oleraceus
AAGTCAAAGGTTTTCTCGGCTGCTTGAATTATATCTCAAGATTCATATCGCATATGACTGCTACATGTGCGTCTATATTCAAGCTTCTTCGGAAAGATCAGTCATGTGATTGGACCGAAGACTTCCAGAAAGCTTTTGAAAGAATCAAAGAGTATCTGCTTGAGCCTATGATTCTGTCTTCGCCTGTTGAAGGAAGACCTATGATCATGTATTTGATCGTGCTTGATAAGAGTATGGGTTGTGTTCTGGGTCGGCAAGATGAATCTGGAAAGAAAGAATATGCAATTTTTTTAGCTTAGTAAGAAATTCACGGATTGTGAGACTCGATATTCCATGTTGGAGAAAACTTGTTGCACATTGGGTTGGGTTGCTAAGTGTTTGTGCCAGTATATGTTAAATAATACTACTTGGTTGAAATCCAAAATGGATCCAATAAAGTACATTATTGAGAAGTCTTCTTTAACTGGGAGGATTTCCCATTGGCAGATGCTGTTATCCGAGTATGATATTGAATATCAATCTCAAAAAGAAATTAAAGGTAGTGCCTTGGCTGACAATTTGGCTCACCAACCAATTAAAGATTACCAGTCAGTGCAGTATCATTTTCCTGATGAAGAAATTTTGTACTTAAAAATGAAAGATTGTGATGAACCATTGCTTGAAGAAGGGCCAGAACCTGGTTCTCGTTGGGGCATGGTATTTGATGGAGCTATTAATCAGTATGGTAATGGCATTGGGGCAGTGATTATTACTCCTCAAGGAACTCATTTTCCATTTACAGATAGATTGACTTTCAAGTGTACAAAGAACATGGCTGAGTATGAAGCTTGCATTATGGGGCTTGAAGAGGCCATTAATCTCAGAATCAAATATCTTGACGTCTATGGAGATTCAGATTTGGTTGTGAATCAGATCAAAGGTGAATGGAAGACGAATCAACCTGGTTTGATACCATATAGAGATTATGCGAGGAGGATTTCAACTTTCTTTACAAAGGCTTAGTTTCATTATATCCCTCGATATGAAAACCGAATGGCAGTTGCTCTTGCAACATTGGCTTCAATGATTATGGTGAAATTCTGGAATGAAGTTCCTAATTTGACTGCGATGCATCTTGATAGGCCAACTCATGTGTTTGTTGTTGAAGATGTCAAAGATGAGAAGCCGTGGTATTTTGATATCAAATGTTTCCTCTAAAGTCAGATTTACCTGCCTGCGACATCTTTGAAAGATAAGAAGCCTTTGAAGAGACTAGGTGGCAACTTCTACCTGAATGTGATGTGCTTTACAAGAGAAACTTCGATATGGTTCTGCTCAGATGCGTGGATAGACACAAAGCAGACATATTGGTGACTGAAGTCCATGAAGGTTCCTTTGGTACTTATTCCAATGGACATGCTATGGCTAAGAAGATGTTAAGAGAAGGTTACTATTGGCTGACAATGGAATCTGACTATTGCAAGTTTGTGAAGAAATGCCACAAGTGTCAAATATATGCGGATAAGATTCATGTTCCTCTGACACTGTTGAATGTCATTTCCTCTCCATGGCCCTTCTCCATGTGGGGAATTGATATGATTGGCATGATTAATCCTAAAGCTTAGAACATACATCGTTTCATTCTAGTGGCTATTGACTACTTCAAAAAGTGGGTTGAAGCGGCATCGTATGCGAATGTAACCAAGCAAGTTATTGTGAGGTTTATAAAGAATCAGATTATATGTCGTTATGGTGTGCCAAGTAAGATCATTACTAGTAATGGATCTAACTTGAACAATAATAAGGTGGAAGCTCTTTGCAAAGACGTCAAGATTTCGTATCATAATTCTTCTCCCTACAGACCCAAGATGAATGGGGTTGTTGAAGTTATGAACAAGGATGCTAAGAAGATCATTCAGAAGATGGTTGTGACGTATAAAGATTGGCATGAGATGCTCCCATTTCCTTTTCATGGGTACCGTACATCCATCCACACTTCAACAGGGGCAACCCCTTTCTCACTTGTTTATGATCTGGAAGTTGTGCTTCCAGTAGAGGTTAAGATCCCATCATTGCGTGTCTTCATGGAAGCCAAGTTGATAGAAGCTGAATGGTGCCAGACTAGATATGACCAGCTAAATTTGATTGAGGAAAAGAGATTGACTGCCATGTGTCATGGTCAGTTATACCAACAGAGAATGAAGAAAGCTTTTGATAAGAAGGTAAGGCCTCGTGTGTTCCGAGAAGGTGACCTTGTGCTCAAGAAGATTCTCTCTTTCAAACCCGATGCTAGAGGAAAATGAACTTCTAATTATGAAGGCCCATACATTTTTAAGAGAGCCTTTTCAGGCGACACTTTGATTCTTACAACTATGGATGGTGAAGAGTTCACTCGTCCTGTGAATGTTAATATAGTCCAGAAATACTTCTCCTAAAAAAGAAAAAGAACAACGTGCTAAGTTGAAAACTCGAAAGGGCGGCCTAGGCAAAAATGAGCGTCTCGGTGGATTGAAAACCCGAAAGGGCGGTCCAGGCAAACGTTAGAGACATAAAAAACAGAAAATTTATCCCGATAGATTGAGTACCCCACATTGGGGAAATCTATGCAAAAATTAGGGATTATGGAAAGTAACTGTAGTTGGTTGATTCCTAAGTCATGGGTGCAATTTTGAGCAAATCAGTCAGTTTTGATTCATCATTCTCAATTGAAACCAAGAGCACAGTGGATATTAAAGTTGGTAGAAGGATTAGTGATCATTGTATTCAATGTAGCCCTTTTCCATGTAAATTACCATTTTTCAACTTATGTAAAAGATCTATGGAGTCTTGTCATTTACAGACTACCATTCTATTAAATAAAGTTGAGCTTTTATCCAATTGTTTCTACTCTTATTTATTTTTTAGCTAAATAGAATTGAATTTTATGATGATAATTTTGAAATTGAATTAATAAATAAAAATCATTTTTCTTAAATAATAATGAAAGCAATTACTTTTAAGCGATCAATTTCGGTAAAGAATATCAACAGCAGTCTGAGAACAGGTGAGTCATAAAGTGTGAAGCATTGTTTGTCCTCCCCAAGCGGTTGGTTTGGTAACTTTTTTCGCCCCAACAACAAGTCAGATTTACCCAGTTGAGTTGTAGGCTCACATCCGAAACAATTTGCTCAGACCCCGTACAAAGTTTTATCTCCTGTAGTCCCTGGTAGAATTCATTTCTGATTCCCGACACTGTTGATCCTAAGTAGTTATTGATTTGGTCCCTTGCGAGGTTGTCTCCCATTCAATATGGTGTTGATCTAAAATTCCCCATAGAATTTAGACCCTCCGCAAATATCTTCTCTCTTTCCCCAACCAGGTTTGAGATGTTCAGAGCCAAGTGATTGGCATCCATCCCCAGCATGTTTTCTCCAGTTGGTGTTTCCATCTGGTCGATATCAACCGAGTGTTGTAGCGATGATTCAAATCGGGGATATTTGTATCCTTTGTGATAGTTTTTTCAGCAAAATCAGCAATGATATACATACATACTCATGCATAAAACACAATATCAGATATTTCATTATGCACTTATTGCATTTGATACCTTATTTATGATTCCCTGCTACGGTGATATTATCTCCCTATGCAGATTTGGTGCATTCTTCCTCCTTCAATTATAGAGTGTCTGCCCCTTAGGCAGAAAGTGTTTAACTTTTCTCATTCCCCACTGAGTTATTTCCTCGTGGATGATTATTATTTTTGTCTACTCCCAGTTAATTATCTGGATGGAACCATTCCCCCTGAGTTATATCCTCATGGGGTTGAGTCTTTGTTTGACCGTTTCTTTCTAGCTCTTACCTAGATAGATATTTTTGGTCCCTCGAGAGTTTATTGCTCAGTAACTGGTAATATTCTTCTCTTTTTTGAGTACTTTACTTTTGCCCATTTACCTGGTAGAAGTAATTTACTTCCTTTATTTTCCCCAACGGATTCGCTTTCACGTTTCCCCAGAGATTCTATCCTTGATATATTCATCTTAATTGATGACAGATATTCTCCCTTTATGGTTTTCTACCCATTAAAAAGGTAGTTGTATTCCCTATTTCATTCCCCTCAGAGTTAATCCTTGATATGTTCATCCTAACCGATGAAGGGTTTCTATTTTTGGAAAAAGTTTGGAAGGTGTGGAAAACAACTTGCAATACGATATATACATGCCCTTGCTGATCAGAATAAGGATCCCTCTTGCCCAAGCTTTGCATTGCTTCTTCCCCAACCTCCATTAAAGCATAATCTTGAAGGTTTTCATTGAAAATCGAGTTTCAATTTCACTTCCCTTTTGAAGTTGAAACTCCAAGAGTCCAAGCCATTTGAGCTCTCATTTCATTTCATGCTAGTTGTTAGAGGCAAGCCAAAGCAAATTGGAAGCAAGATCAACCTCAATTGAAGCAAACCAAAGTTGAATTTTCTGGATTTTCTCTTCTTCGATTCCCCCTCAATTTTCAACTATATTGCTTGATCTTTGGTTGCCTAAAGACCTACCAATGTAGGCAACAAGATTGAGTTGCTTTGAGGCTAAATCAAAGCAACTCAGATCATGCACCTCAACTTTTAAATCCATTTATCTTTTGATATACTTGGAATTGGGAGAAATTGAGGTCATATTCGAGCTTCTGATAATTTTTTCTTTAAAATAGTGTGCTCACTTTTCATTTTTGTGGAAGTTCGTGGTCGACCAGTCCGATGAGGTCCACTATAGAAGATGACCAGAGCCCTAGCTCCGGTGCTGAGTTGGCTTCCTCTCATCCCTCTGATCTTGGTCCAATGATTTAATCTCAACCTTTAGTTTGCATTACCATAGTTCCCACTCATTGACTAAGGAGTTTCTTAGACCCCATGCGCGTGGCCATCAGATCTGTCACCTCAATTAATGAGGAGTTTCCTTTTATTTTATTAATTCTAATTTTTCTTTTAATCCCCTTATTTTAATTAATTCATAATAAATCCATTTTTAATCCAAAAAATATGGGACTTTCACCAAAAATATTTAAATAATTTCCTCTTCCATATTTTGAATTAAAATCATTTTTTGGATTAATTTTGATATTTTTTGTGAATTAATTTATTTTTAACTGGTTTTTAAATATTTTAAATTACTTCTGACTTTCCAAAAATTGTGAATTTTTTTGTCTAAGGTCATTTGACCTTGTTTGACCGAGGATAAATCCCTTGGCTATTTATATGGTGATTTGAAGGGAGTTAAGGTTTTGTTCATTTAAAAATTCATTTTAAAATTGATTTTTTATTGATTAATTATTTAAAAAATTTGTTGAGCCATTTAATTGATCTTGTGGTGTTTGACTTTCTGTTTGGCTTTGGTCATGATTGATTTGACTTTTGTTTGACCAATACTATTGGATTTAGGGGGTTGATAAAATGTATATTTCATCCCCCAAAAGGAATGGATATGATTGATCAGATGAATTTCCTCTTGTGATCAATTTGAGAGCTAGTGGCATACTTGTTGATTTATCCAAGTTGGAGCCCTTCTCATGGATGATGTCTTGGTTCATGTCTTCATACTTGTGAATGAATGGTTGAGTATTCTCCGAAGAATGACTTAAACAATCAAAACTCTTCACTAACATTCACTAACTTATTATTAACATTGCTTTACTCTCAAGTTATTTACTTAATGAAATTTAAATTCCAATACCTTTACCATTCATTACTAGTTACATTCCATGCAAGATGTTTATGTTTCAGTCATCTTTACTTTTCTCATTTGAGCTGTATCATTTGTGCTTGTTGTAAGACCCCAATTTTTACTCTAAGATCCCTCATGCTATCTCATCATTTGCACTGGCTTTGGGATCACACCTTGGCATCCTCCTTACTCCTTAGTCATTGGGTTGACATTGGGATAGATCACCCAGCATATTTGATTGTATCATACTTTATTTTATTTTGTTGACTAACTAATATATTAAAAATATGTCTAGTGTAGCTTTGTTTCTTTTGTAGGCAGTGTGTGCATCCATTTTTGCCCAATCATGCTCACATCTAGGGTTTGAGACCCTCAATGCAAGGAAATCAATCAAGTAAAGGTTAACAATAACTCTAAGCATAATATATGGATCCCCATGGTCTCTATTTGTCACTTTGATCAAGAATTCATCAAGAGTTTGAAGCTTGTTTGCTTTGGAAGCCATAATCCATCTAGGTATCTTGTGTTACTTCCTCATCAAGTTTCTTCATCAATTGATTTAATATTTCAAAGGATACTTCATTATACATCATATAAAGCATATTTGATCCTCTATGAACCACAAATATCAAGATAACTTCAAGTTTGCAAGTTGGTTCAAAGAAGTTGATCAGAGAAAGTCAACTGGTCAAAACTGGGGTTCCCTAGAGCCTATCTCCTACACTTTTTGTCGTACGAAAATGATTCAAGTGTAAAGGTACTATTTATGACATTCTAAACAACTTTAATGTTTACATAAAGAGCTAATTTTTCTTGGGAAGTCATTTTTTATGGTGAAAGATTATAGGTCATTTTGTCTATGCCCTAGTTAGGAGGTCAACATCCAAGGACCATAACTTATCCAAGTTTCATGATCAATTTCAAGATGTCTTATACAACTTTCATTCTCTTAGAAATGTCAAATTTCACTTTCAAGGGTATGTACTAAGAGGAAACATTATAGGTCATTTTGGGTCATCACCATTGAACAAGCAATTTTCCTGAACTTCTAAAATCCATAACTACCTCATGCCAAATCCAAATGGTGTCAAATTTGTGACCAAATTTAAGAGGAATGAAATAGATACAACTTTAGTGAAGAAACCATTTTTATTTGAAGCTCATAGTAAAAGTTATCTAAGGTGGAAGAAATGGTCATTTGACTTTGTACTTAGGAAATTTTCAACTATGTTTAATTTCTCCAACTTCCACCTCAAAATTCTCCAAGATCCAAGCTCCAAATGAAAAAGTCTTCAACATCAAAGTTGTTCGATTTCACCTTTCCAAAGAATCCAAGATAACTCCATTTGGACAAGAATTGAGGGAGTTGTGCTTGGCTCATTTGTTTGGTTTGGTTTGGCAACTTTTGCACTCATGTTATTAATTCCTGTTGCATGCTTCCATGTAATGACTTCAGCATTAATTGCACACAAATTAGAAGTGAATTACATCATTGGTTGGGCCTAATTCCATTCACATGTACCCATTCACAACATTGTTATTTTTGGGTGAATTTGCAAATGGTGCATTGGCCTCAGATTGATACACACACCTTGCCCAAGCCTTGCCAAGCCAACTCATAACTCTACTCCATATAATTCTTTGAAGATTTCATTTAAATCGAGTTCTTGATTCAACTTTTGTTTGTGAACAAGAACTCCAAGTATTCATAGCCATTTTCATCTCAATTGATCACTTCAAGCAAGATGAGGAATAACCAATTGGAATTGCATCAAGATCCAGCCAAATCACTGCAACTCGAAGGTGATTTTTCCAAAACATGAAGCCTTTGATTCTCTCTCAATTCTCCACTATTCTACTTATTTATTGGTTGTCTGAAGTCCTACTAATGTAGGCAACAAGATTGAGTTTCTTTGAGGTCAAATCAAAGCAACTCAGATCGTGTACCTCAAGATTGAACTCCTCAAATCTCTCAATATATTTAAAATTAGGTGAAATTGAGACCAGATTCGAGCTCCTCAGCTTTTTCACTTTAAAATAGTATACTCACTTTTTATTTTGGTGATGGTTGGTGGTGGACAAGCTCAGTGAGGTCCACCGGAGAAGACAACTGAAGCTAGGGCTCCGATGATGTGGTGTCAAGTATCCTAGACATTTGATCCATTTGAAATGTTTTAATCTTAGGCATCTATTTTGATTACCAAACTTACGCCATGTTGATTGAACACCTTGGTGGAATGCGCGTGCTTGGCCATCAAATTTGCCACCTCAATTAATGAGGGAGATCTGATGGCCCTCGTTTTTTCTATTTTCTTTTTTTATTCCGATTTTTCATTTAATCCATTTACTTTGTTTAATTCATATTAATTTCATTTTTAATCCAAAAAATATGAGACTTTCACCAAAAATCTTTAAATATTTCCCTCTTCCATAAATGATTTTTTGGATTAAGTTTGATATTTTTGATGAATTAAATGATTTTTAACTTGTTTTAAATATTTTTTAAAATACTTATGACTTTCCAAAAATCATGAATTTTTTGTCTAAGGTCCTTTGACCTTGTTTGAACTAGGATAAATCCCTTGGCCATTTATTGGGTCTTTTGAAGGGATTTGAGGTCTTGTCCTTTTTTAATTGCATTTTAATTCATTTTTAATTTGATTTTTAATTGAATAATTGTTTGAAATTTGTGTTGAGCTATTTAATTGGTCTTGAGATGTTTGACTTTCTATTTGGCCTTGATCATGGTTGATTTGACTTTTGTTTGACCAATACTATTGGATTTAAGGGATTGATGAAATGTACATTTCATCTCCCAAAATGAATGGATAGTATTGATCAGATAAAATTCCTCCTATCATCTTCATCCCTATTCATCTTCATCTTCATCCCTATTCTTTCACAACCCATCATTGACCAATGATTTCTCTAATGTCTAATGTTAGTTGATTCATCAATGACCTTGTGTTAGATGAATCAACATGAGTCTGAATGAGATATGTCCCTCCATTTTTTAGTGTGTGGTATGTTTTAGGAGTTTGGTTCTTTGTACCAAATATCTAACATGCATTAACACCTATATTTTAATTACCCCGCCTCAGATAGTTGTGACTTCTACATAATTCCAATTACGATTGCTGAACATAGAGCTAAATTTTTCCTGCAAGGCATAACATTCCAGTAAGTGAGATTATTAGTCTCCTATTCTTCATGGAATTATGTGAAAACTTGACTTTTTTTCCATTCATGAGAGCTAGAGGCATACTTGTTAATTTATCCAAGGTGAAGCCCTTCTCATGGATGATGTCTTGGTTCATGGATTCATACTTGTGAATGAATGATTGAATGTTCTCCAAAGAATGACTTAAAGAATTAAAACTCTTCACTAACCATTGAATAAATTTCTATTAATGTTGTTTTACTTTCAAGTCATTTACTTTATGCAATTTAAATTTCAGTATCTTTATCATTCATTGCCATTTACATTTCATGCAACTTATTTATATTTCAGTCCTTTTCACTTTGCTCACTTGAGCCATATCTTGTGATTGGATATATTGTTTACATTTCTTATTTTGCTTGTGGTCTCAGGACCTTAAAACACCTAATAACAACAAAAACCCTAAAAAACATCTTGTGGGACTGCTGGACTTGATCTAAACTTTTGGACTTAGAATTAGGAAACATTCCCTATGCTAAAGGACTTAGCCAATGCCATCATCTGAGACTGAGATATCACAGACAATTCTTTTCATATGATGTAAGACCATGAGTGCCCTTGATTCATCTGTCACTTTGTCTTTGTACTTAAATGTTATATTGTTATTATTGTTGATGTCTAATGATTATTTATGAGTTTATAAAGGAATATCTCATATGATACATTGAAGATTGATAGTTCTTGGATGCTTGCTTGGGTATTATGGCTATATTTATTTGATGCCTTGGTCTTCATATGATTGTTTGGATATTGCTTATGCATGTTGCTTTCCAAAGTCCAAAGGGAAATGGGTTTCTATTTCACATTCTTGTCTGTTGGTTTGCATCCCATTGGTCTTGATAGATGATTGATCTTGATAATAACTTGATCCATCCCTTGACCTTTGTTTGTATTTGCCTTTTTTGTGATCCCTTGTGTTTGATTTGTTGCATTCATGCATACATATGCATCACGACATTCATCACAGAAAATAAATTTCAAGGAAACTAAGGTCTTGTTTGCAAATATTTCCAGACCATGGATTATGGACGAAGGAACACTAAGAGGTACAATTTTAGATGTCCTGATTTGAAAGAACTAAGGAAGTTGTCATCCTTTGTATTAGAACCCTTGGACTTCAAGCAACGTCATGAGAAACTGTTATCCGTATTATCTACTGGTGTGATTGAAGGACTTTTGAGTGTTTTGGTCCAGTTCTATGACCCTCTCTACCGGTACTGCAGTTTTCCTGACTATCAGCTTGTGCCCATGTTGGAGGAGTATGCTCATCTCTTGGGTATATCCGTATCTGACAAGGTACCTTTTAGTGGATTGGAGGAGATCCCAAGATCTCATGTCATGGATGAAGCTCTTCATCTGAAGAAATCTGAGATTGATGCTTATTTGGTGAAGAAATGAGGGATTCTTGGATTGACTTCTGAATTTTTCATTGGTAGAGCTACTATTTTTGCTCAATCTGGTAGCGTGGACCCTTTTGAAGCTATCTTGGTATTGCTCATCTATGGTCTAGCTTTGTTCCCTAACATTGACGGATTTGTTGATGTTAACGCCATTAGCATCTTCTTGATTGGAAATCATGTTCCTACTTTGTTGGGTGACATGTATTTCTCTTTGCATTTGAGGAATTCTAAAAGTGGTGAGACTATTATTTGTTGTGTTCCTCTTCTGTACAAGTGGTTTATTTCACACTTGCCTCAGACGCCTGCTTTCATGGAGAACCAACAATGTCTATGGTGGTCTCAGAGACTGATGTCTCTCGATAATGATGATTTTGTTTGGTATGTGTCAGACCCCAATTTTGACCCTAAGATCCCTCATGTTATCTCATCATCTGCATTAGCTTTGGGATCATACCTTGGCATCTTCCTTACACCTCATTCATTGTGAAATTCTGGTGTAGTCAGAGTTTAGATGTTCTACTCCAAGTAATGACATCTGGTCTAACATTGTTACTAATACAGCAAGACAATTATATAAATTAAAACCTAGTACTGATATGCACACATTCACAGATGTCACGACATCTGCTACTATATCACCATAGAATGGAAGAACACCCAGTTTTGTCCACCTGGTACAAAGACACAACAGAGATCGAACATAGCACTTACTTCTGTTGAGCCTGCACAGTTATCAGCATGATGTCTCAACATTGATTTGAACATCACCTGTTACAGCATTACAGGTTTACCTTATTTTATAACAGACAGAATTATAACGTACAGAAGGTAAAAACACAGGTAATTGTTAACCCAGTTCGGTGCAACATCACCTACGTCTGGGGGCATACCAAGCCAGGAAGAAGATCCACTATCAGCAGTATTAATTCAGAGTTAAACTCCCCCATTTACAATTCTTCACTTAATCCCTACCCAATGCAATCTATACCTAGGAACTCCTAGATAGAAACCTCCAGTTTCCATTCCTATCACTACAATTACAATGTAATGCTAACCAACTTGAACTTGCTTCACAGCTTCGTTCAAGAACATAATCACTCTTGCCTACAGGCTTTGAGTTACAAATACTCTCAACTTTGAACACTGAGAAACACATGGTAACCATCCCACAGGTTGGGAGGTTTACCTCACACACACCTCTAAATTTTCATTCTATGAGGCTTACAAAGACTAGGTTACAATATGCTATTTATAACCTAATCACCCAACTGGATTTGGGCCTTCAGAAATCGCAGCAAACTTGTTCTTTGCTGTTACAAAATCAGCAGAAACTTTCTGCTACAAACAAGGTCTTCAATCTTTTAGTTCCTAAAATATCTCCATATTTAGTTCCTAAAATATCTCAAGACCTCCACAAATAATGCCACATAGGATTCTAACTAATTTCCACATATTAGTGTGCTAACAAATAGGCTATTTGTTAGGTTCCTTAATTGTAGCTTAGTTGTTGGTTTCCTGGATTTTAGCCTGAGAAAAATGCTGAAAGAGAAAAACTAAACAACCCTCTAACATAGCATATGCTGTCAGGAATGAATGTCACAACATTCAGTTTGACTTCCAAATCATTAACCATATGCTAAGTCTGTTTTTCCTGAAAACAGACTGTACAATTTGCTGTACTGTACAGAACCAATTTGTCCATACTTCAGTATCAGCGTACATTAATAAATGTCAAAACATCCAATTTGACATTCACACATAGAGCCTTACATCAGGTCTGTTATCCTCTTGATAAGCAGACTGAGTTGCATACTGAAATGTAGCAGAAAACCAATCTGCTTATTGTTTAGTATATGCTGTCAATGATGAATGTCATAACATCCAGTTTGACATTCAGACAGTAGGCCTTATGCCAGGTCTGTTATTTCCTTGATAAGCAGACTGATAATAAATACTGAGTTATAGTAGAACACCACTTGTTCTATTCCTCAGTATCTGCTGATAGGGATGAATGTCATAACATCTAGTTTGACATTCAATGAATCCTGTATTAGCCAATCCTGCAGTACACTACTCAGAATGTCATGACATCAGCCAAGACATCAGAGTACAACTAGGTATTCTAACATACAATGCAGTCAAACAAACATCTCCACAACATGTCATGACATTAGTCAAGACATTAGAATCCAGCTAGTGTTTTACCATACAATGCAGCCAATCAAACATCTACAAACTCCCCCTTTGGCAAATTTTTGGCTAAAACACTTTGGCTTCACAACAGAGTCCATAGCAGCGGAAAACACACATCTAGCAGGAAATTAACCTAGCTAATACACTCAGAGTAGCAGCACACTCACACAGATGGAAGTTAAATAAAAACTTCACATAACATCACACATACAGAAGTTAAATAAAAACTTCTAATTGCAGCACACATACACATACTCACACTCATAGAAGTGGAACCTCAGCTGCAGCACTACCTCTGGATTAGAGGATCTTCAATATCTGTTTAGGAAAACACTCTGTTGTCCGGGGGCATGACAAGTGTTACTCCCCCTTTTTGTCAAAAATGTTGCCAAAGCAACACTTTAAATTACAGACCAACATAAACAGAATTACACACAAATGACAGATACACAATCTTGATTTTACTTCACAGTTTCAATCAAGAATACCCCCTCTTGATCTTGCTTTACAACTTTGATCAAGACACTACCCACTTGATCTTGCTTCACAACTTTGATCAAGTAGTCACACACTGTCTTCACAGTAGGCATATCAGGTGTCATACCTTGTTATCTGAGAACACATAGACCACAAGCTTGATGATTACTTGCAGCACAAAGACAGAACTCCTCCTGTCATGAACAACCAACTCTCCTCTTGAAACTTGGAGATCACATATGAACATATCCAACACCCCAAAGTTGGACCTTCACATACTTCCTGATTCAAAGAGAACCCAAACCACTTGATGAATGGAAAACATAAGACTCATCTTCATGTGTTCAAGAGCACACCCTCTGTTCAACCCTTTTGGCTGAACACATCCATACTTTGTGTCAATCTCTCTTCTAACCAGAGCAGAAAACCACTTCACAAAATGTTCTAACATTCGTTCGGACATCCTTCACAACATAACAAGGAACACCATCTGATAACCTTCAGATATCACTGAGTCACCAGCTTGATCCAAAAGAACCCAGACATAAATTGGGACATATACATTCTCATCCCATTACGAGAGATAATCTTCCATAGATAGCTCAGAGCTCTTACCACAAGCTCCAAGAGATGAATAGAAAACACCTCCTTTTGTCTTCAACTTACTACTTTTCTGCTCAAAAGTAATTTGTCTCAGACTTTCCTCAAGAATAATCAGCTGCCATATGTGGATTATCTTGATTCTTCGAACTCACTTCTGAGATAGACCAAATGCCACTGGTTGATTACCTCCTTCATGAATCCTCATATGAAAAAGTCAAATGCCATTCTTTGACCTCTCCACGTCTATCAGACCTCTCCCAAAGATATTCTGACCTTCCAAGTGAGACTTGAACTTCAAGCTACATGTTGAACAAAACTTAGATTTTCTAAGACATGAACATGTAACATCCTTTCTATCCATCAACTCCAAAGAATTACAACGAGGACGACCTTTTTGAAGTATCCAATCTACAACCCTGTAGACCCTTCTATCTCAAGTTGATGTGCCACTTCACCAACTAGGAATCTGATGTTGAACCAAATGTCACAACTTTGTGTTTTGACATCTAGCTGTTGAATTCAGCTCCTTCTTCTTCCACTTGAAAGAACTTCCTCCCTTCACAGAACAAGAGTTCAATGTTCTCATAGACTTGATTGTGGAACCAAGTTTGAGTAAACAACCTCCATCCTGCAGGTTTGCAGTTAAGTCATCCAAGCTCACACCTTGATGAATCCCTGCTTCTTCTCCAAAGACATCAGACACTCTGATGCATGAGTCTTCAGAAGGACCAGTTAGAGACTAACCCTTCAGCTATACCAAGGATTCCACTTCCTAAAGCAAAGTTGTTTCCATGATGTTAAGAATGCTGCCACTTGTTCTTAACTCCACAGTGTGCATTAGCCAATGCACTTCCTTACTTAGATCAGAGATAAACTGATCCAAGTAACCACCATCAAGACTATGATGTCTTCTTCTTCTTGTACACACCAAGGCTGAACATGTTTCTCGCCAGGAAACCTTTTCAGAGATCATATGCTTTTGCTGCCACCAAAAAGGTAGATCATAAACCAATGTACTATCCTTCCTGTGATTCTGCACAGGGTCTTGAAGAAGAGATGTTCCAACATCTTTAAGAACATCAGTTATCTTGAGCTCCAAGGATAATCAATTAAATACTTGTACTTGGCACAAGTTGACATTGATCTTAAATCCTTTCCCAATATTCCTTTCAGAGACTTCCACCATAAGACTACTTTGAAAATACTCTTCTAGTGTCACATCTTCTGCTTGCAAGCACTTCAACAATTTTGAAAATCTTCTCAGATTAAATTCACCCTTAGGAATGAGAGAGATGAATTCTTCCTTGCAAATGTGTCACACAACCACCAGAACCCATGTGACACAGGTCAACAGCCAACCAGACCCTAGGCTGACCAAATGTGAGGAGGTTAACCAAAACTCCCCCTCAAATTAACAATCATGGAAACTTCACATCAATATCCATGCATTGTACAGACATGTCTCAACATGACATACACCATCCCTACTAGTGGCACCTAACTCTATGAGTTATACCTATGCATACTCCAATCACACCAATTAGACTTCAACTGACCATAAGTACTAGTGAAAACAACACCAGTCAATAGTAGATATGCATTGCCAGAGCATACTACCTCAACCAACCTCTGAATCTTCATATTCTCACTCCTTGAAGGAACTGCCACTTCTGAGCGAGGTGTTTGAATAACAAGATTCATGGTCCCAATCCTCTTAAATGGAATAGCAGTCAGATTACCCCATTATTGACTTCTACCATCCGGGGGACTTGTCTTCCAGCACAACATAGTACTTCAGGGAACAACTGTCTAACCCTGATCAAGTTATAGGAATAAGGCAAATAGCAGGCAATTGCACAATGTCACATCTCAACCAGCTCCACTTCTAGAGAACAGATTTCTAAAAGTGACCTTCTTGAGCACACACACAGTTGACCCTACCCTTGTCAACTTAGCACACACAGATGTCTCCTCTTCCAGGTCAGGAGTAGGTTCCAAACAAGTATCCCTTTGTTTGACACCTAAAAACATCTGCTCTTCAACCAGTAGCTGCATACTTGTTGAACAACATGTTCTAACATCGCATAGAACATTAGTTCCACCTCCTTGGAACAAACCCTCCTTGAAAGTCTTCAAGGTCTTCAAATACACTACCCAAGAGAGTAAAAGAATCAGTGATCAGGTGATTCTTACCATCCTGAACTGAGAACGTCATGATGAGTGGACTTGAGGAGACTCAAGTATCTTTGACATCTTTAGTAGGTTATGATGAAATCTTGGATACAACAGCCTTTCATCCACATGAGGGGAAACTACATCAGAGTTTGAGTTTTTCCAGGTATTATGCAGCGGAAATCATAATACAACTCAACCTATGAACACACACTTCACCAAATCAGCCTCCAAGACCATACCAAGTTTGAATATGATTCAATACTGGCACAGCTGTCCCACGCAAGGGCCAATTGCCAACCTTCAGAGACCGGTCCACACATTTCCTGTCATGAATAGTCCATCCACCTACTTCAAGGGACCATTCAGGGACATCACAGAACCTTCCACAGGTTCCATCATCAGTACTAACACAACTCCTGGCAAGATACCAGAAAGTATTACCCATGGATCTCATCCAGAAACAGAACAGGATGCCTGCTCTGATACCAATTGAAATTCTGGTGTAGTCAGAGTTTAGATGTTCTACTCCAAGTAATGACATCTGGTCTAACATTGTTACTAATACAGCAAGACAGTTATACAAATTAAAACCTAGTAGTGATATGCACACATTCACAGATGTCACGACATCTGCTACTATATCACCATAGAGTGGAAGAACACCCAGTTTTGTCCACCTGGTACAAGGACACAGCAGAGATCAAACATAGCACTTACTTCTGTTGAGCCTGCACAGTTATCAGCATGATGTCTCAACATTGATTTGAACATCACCTGTTACAGCATTACAAGTTTACCTTATTTTATAACAGACAGAATTATAACGTACAGAAGGTAAAAACACAGGTAATTGTTAACCCAGTTCGGTGCAACATCACCTACGTCTGGGGGCATACCAAGCCAGGAAGAAGATCCACTATCAGCAGTATTAATTCAGAGTTAAACTCCCCCGTTTACAACTCTTCACTTAATCCCTACCCAATGCAATCTATACCTAGGAACTCCTAGATAGAAACCTCCAGTTTCCATTCCTATCACTACAATTACAATGTAATGCTAACCAACTTGAACTTGCTTCACAGCTTCGCTCAAGAACATAATCACTCTATCCTACAGGCTTTGAGTTACAAATACTCTCAGCTTTGAACACTGAGAAACACATGGTAACCATCCCACAGGTTGGGAGGTTTACCTCACACACACCTCTAAATTTTCATTCTATGAGGCTTACAAAGACTAGGTTACAATATGCTATTTATAACCTAATCACCCAACTGGATTTGGGCCTTCAGAAATCGCAGCAAACTTGTTCTTTGCTGTTACAAAAGCAGCAGAAACTTTCTGCTACAAACAAGGTCTTCAATCTTTTAGTTCCTAAAATATCTCCATATTTAGTTCCTAAAATATCTCAAGACCTCCACAAATAATGCCACATAGGATTCTAACTAATTTCCACATATTAAAGTGCTAACAAATAGGCTATTTGTTAGGTTCCTTAATTGTAGCTTGGTTGTTGGTTTCCTGGATTTTAGCCTGAGAAAAATGTTGAAACAGAAAAACTAAACAACCCTCTAATATAGCATATGCTGTCAGGAATGAATGTCACCACATTCAGTTTGACTTCCAAATCGTTAACCATATGCTAAGTCTGTTTTTCCTGAAAACAGACTGTACAATTTGCTGTACTGTACAAAACCAATATGTCCATACTTCAGTATCAGCGTACATTAATAAATGTCAAAACATCCAATTTGACATTCACACATAGAGCCTTACATCAGGTCTGTTATCCTCTTGATAAGCAGACTGAGTTGCATACTGAAATGTAGCAGAAAACCAATCTGCTTATTGTTCAGTATATGCTGTCAATGATGAATGTCATAACATCCAGTTTGACATTTAGACAGTAGGCCTTATGCCAGGTCTGTTATTTCCTTGATAAGCAGACTGATAATAAATACTGAGTTATAGTAGAACACCACCTGTTCTATTCCTCAGTATCTGCTGATAGGGATGAATGTCATAACATCCAGTTTGACATTCAATGAATCCTGTATTAGCCAATCCTGCAGTACACTACTCAGAATGTCATGACATCAGCCAAGACATCAGAGTACAACTAGGTATTCTAACATATAATGCAGTCAAACAAACATCTCCACAGCATGTCATGACATTAGTCAAGACATTAGAATCCAGCTAGTGTTTTACCATACAATGCAACCAATCAAACATCTACACATTGGGTTTGCATTGAAGGATATCACCAAGCATATTTGATTGTATCATACTTTGTTTTCCATTATTTACTAACCAAAATATCAAAAATATGTCCATGTATAGTTGTACTTCTTTTGAAGGTAGTGTGTGCATCCACCGATGCCTCATCAAGCTCATATAGATAGGCTTTGAGACCCTGAATACAAGGATATAAATCAAGAGATGGATCACTTTGGTTCTATACATCATATATGGGTCCCCATGATCTTCATTTATCATTTTGATTAAGAAATCATCAAGAGTTTGAAGCTTGTTTGCCTTGGAAGCCCTAATTCATCTAGGTATCTTGTGTGACTTCCTCAACAAGTTTCATCAAAATTTGATCAAATATATCAAGGTATACTTAATTATACATCATATTATGCATATATGATTATCCATGAGCCCAAGAGATCAAGAGAAGTTTGCAAGTTAGTTCATGGTGGTTGACCAGAGGAAGTCAACTAGTCAAAACTATGGTTCCTTAGACCCTATCTCCTACAAGTTATGCATATATGAAAATAATTCTAAGAGAAACTTTACTCCTTATGACACTCCAAACAACTTTCATGTTTGTGGTGAAAGATTATAGGTCATTTCATCTGAACCCTAGTTAGGAGGTCAACTACCAAATACCATAACTTGCTCAATTTTTATGAGATGAATTCCATCCAAGTTTTATGATGAAATTCAATATGTCCTCTACAGCTTTTATTATTTGAGAAACTTCAAATTCATCTTGCAAGGGCATATGTCAATAGGAAACATTATAGGTCATTTTGGGCCATTACCACTGAACAAGCAATTTTCCTCAACTTCTAAAATGCATAACTCCTCCATGCCAAATCTAAATGAGGACAAATTGGTGATCAAATTGAAGAGGTTTAAATAGCTACAACTTTTATGAAGGAACTTTTTCCATTTGAAGCCCATAGAAAAAGTTATTCAAGGTGGAATAAGTGAACATTTGACATGGTACTTTGAAAATTTTCAAATATGTTTGATTTTCCAAACTTCCACCTCAAAATTCATCATGATCCAACTTCAAATGGAAAAGTGTTCAACATGAACGTTGTTCCTCTTGATCTCAACTTCCTAAAAAGTCAAAATCAACTCATTTGACCAAGGATTGAATGACTTGCG
Organism: Lathyrus oleraceus; assembly: GCF_024323335.1. NCBI lineage: Eukaryota > Viridiplantae > Streptophyta > Magnoliopsida > Fabales > Fabaceae > Lathyrus > Lathyrus oleraceus. The sequence goes on from NC_066583.1 coordinate 447,415,920, forward strand.
CGTGGATTTTTTTCAAGGTTCCATTTGGATGAATCTTATTACCATTTCCCAATTCCAAATGCATGGCTTCATGACACACTTTCAGCATCACTCATGATCAACTTTGGACCTTTTGACATCATTTCATGGGCGTATCACATGCTCATGCATCCATGCAAGTGAGAATTGTTATATTTGGCATTTTGATGGAAGTGTGTGGAAATCAATTGCATAACCTATAAATACAACCCCTTCTTCTCAGAAATGGGGACACCTTGCCCAAGCTTTGATCCTGCAACCATACCCCTCACCATTACTGTCCTTGTTTTTCATTTTTCATTGAGTTGAAGGTGGACCAGTCCAGTGAGGTCCACCGGAGAAGATGGTCGGAGCCTAGCTCTGGTGATGTGTTGGCGTGTCCAGAACCATTTGATCATCATCTCATGTTTTAATCTCGGTCTTTCCTTTTAATTACCAAGTGTGTGGCGCAGTTGACTAAGGTGTTTATGGAAGACGCGCGCTTGGCCATCAAATCCTCCATCTCAATTAATGAGGGAGATCTGATGGCCCTTGTTTTGTTGTATTTTCTAAATTTTCATTTAATTGCTTTATTTTGTTTAATTCATGAAATTTCATTTTTAATCCAAAAAATATGGGACTTTCACCTAAAATCTCTAAACATTTTTCTCTTTCATATTCTGAATTAAAATGATTTTTTGGATTAACTTTGACATTTTTCATGAATTAAATGTTTTTATGCATATTTTTAATTATTTAAAAATAATTCTGACTTTCCAAAAATAGTGAAATTTTTGTCTACGGTTCTTTGACCTTGTTTGACCTAGGATAAATCCCTTGGCCATTTATTTGGTGTTTTGAAGGTATTTTAGGTTTTGACCAAATTAAAACGTATTTTAATTTATTTTTAAGTTGATTTTTAATTGATTAAATGTTTTAAAATATTGTTGAGCCATTTTTATGGTCTTGTGATGTTTGACTTTCTGTTTGGGCCTTGGTCAAGGTTGATTTGACTTTTGTTGGATCAAAACCATTGGATTTAGTGGATTGATGAAATGTATATTTCATCTCCCCAAATGAATGGATGGTTTTGATTTGATGAAAGTCCTCCCATATCAATTTGTGTTTCTATCTTCCCCTCCCTCTTCATCTTCATCCCTATTCATCCCCATTCTCTCATTTGACAAATGAAATCTCTAATGTCTAAAGGCTAATTGATTCATCAATGACCTTGTGTCAGATGAATCAATACAAGTATGACTAATATAGATCCCTCCCTCTTGATATTTTCTTTTAGCGTGTGGTATGTTTTAAGAGTTTGGTTCTTCATACCAAATCTCTAACATGAATTAACATCTAAATTTTTATTGCCCGACCTCAGATAGTTGTGACTTTTACATAAGTCCACATACGATTGCTTAACATAGAGCTAAATTTGACCCTCAAGGCATATCATTCTAGTAAGTGAGACTGTAAGTCTCCCATTCATTATGGAATTGTATGGAGACTTGACCTTTTTTCCTTTCATGGGAGCTAATGGCATATTTGTTGAATTATCCAAGTTGGAGCCCTTTTCATGGGAGATGTCTTGGTTTAAGGATTCATACTTGTGAATGAATGGTTGAGTGTTCTCCAAAGAATGACTTAATCAATTAAAAATCACCACTAATATTTGATTAACTCTTATTAATGTTTCTTTACTTTCAAGTCATTTACTTTATGCAATTTAAATTTCAGTCATTTATCATTCATGGCCTTTTACATTTCATTTTACTTATTTACGTTTATGTCATTTTCACTTTGCTCATTTGAGCCATATCTTGTGATTGTTTATATTGTTTGTGTGCTTTGGTTTTGTTTGTGTTCTTAGGACCTTAAAATACTTAATAATAAGAAAAACCCTAAAAAACATTTGGTGGAGTGTTGAACTTGATCTGAGCTTTTGGACCTAGAATTAGGCAACATTCCCTGAGCAAAAAGGACTTCGCCAATGCCAACATTCTGAGACTGAAAAATTGTAAACTGAGCCTTCATCTGATGTAATACTTGGGGATTTCTTGGGTTCATCTGCTACTCTGTCTTTGTGCTTAATTCTTATTTTGATCTTGTGTCTGATTCTTTACTCTAAGTTGATCAAGGAATATTTCATTTGATACATTGGAAGACAATGAAAACTGCTAGCTTTTGGAATTGCTTGCTTGGATGTGGCTATCTTTATTTGATGCCTTGATCTTCATGATATCTGGATATTGGTCATTGCTTATTTATTATTGCTTGATTAAAGTCCAAAGGAAAATGGGTTTCTGTATGACATTCTTATCTGTTGGATTGCATTCCATTGGTCAGATCTTTTCAACCCTTAACTTTTAAATTTGTGCTTAGGATATCCTCTTAATCTCCTCCCACTTCTTAAATTTCAAAATCTCTCCCCCTTTTTCAAAAACTTTCTTTGCTTGTGATTTTAGACTTAGACTTTATTTTAATGATTATAAATTTTGGCCTTATGCCATTGAACTTTCAAACTCTTTCTTAAATAAAATTTGTAAGTAAACTTAATCATATTGACTTAAAATTTGAAAAAGACAAAAAAAACTAACAACTTCGTTCAAATTCTTGGCCTTTTGTGCCATTTAATTTAAACTTTTGTTAAAAGCAATTCACCCACTTTGAAATTTTTACCACGAACTACAAGGTTTTAATCCCTCATTTTTATGTTGGTATGTAGGCACAAGACCGAAGGTCTTGTCAAAGACAAAAACGTAATAAATAAATTCTTTTCTCATCCCCGCACTATATTTGTTGCAAACATATTTTATACCAAAAACACATACACACATAAAAAAGGGCTCCCTAGGAGTACCTAGGACACTTTGGATGCTAACACCTTCCCTTTGTGTATCCAACCCCCTTACCTGTAATCTCTGGCATTTTATTAGTTTTGATTTGAAAACATCTTATGTTTTGGTTTTGATCGTACTTTTCTATTTTCCTTTATGAAACAATAAAAGCGCGGCGACAACTCTGGTTTTATTGACGTTAAGCTTATCCATAGCTTGATGGTCATGAATTTACCGCTACAAAAATTAAGTGGCGACTCTGCTGGGGAGTAATCCTCAGTGGGTTTAGCCTACTTTTTTATGTGTATATTTTGTATATTTGATGTTTGTATATATTATTAGTATGATATAATCTGTCTGTTGTGCTTGGTGATATCTGAGTGGTGAGATAAGTTTTAACCCGAAATTGAGTGCAACTAAGATAGGAGGATGGTATAGTCATGTCCAACTTGTGTGGAGTAGTCCTTAACAAGTTGGCTTGAGACCTATCTACTCAGTGGAGACCCTTTTGGAGTTACTAATGTCACACAAGTTATTTGTGGATAGGCATTACTTTCTCTAATTTGATGGTCCGAGAAGATGAGGATCGTAGAACATTTAACCCAACTTGGCCTATTTAGGACGTAGTGCGGAGACTGTTCAGGTGTAGACCTGATAATAGTTGTTACATTATACTACACTTAGACGAGTTTCTCTTCAGAATATTATGGGTTGATGAGTTAGTAATCCTAACCTATAGTATCCGATAGATGGGATTAAGACTTTGGTAACTTTTTAGAACACGATCTATGGGTTTTTAGCCTTAGTACTCTCCTTTGGGATGGTTCTTAACCTGACTCCATGCTCGTGAGTCACAAAAAACCCTTTGATAAGGTGAAAACCATAATCCACCAAAATGGGTGATTGATCTTTATGATGACTTGATCCATCCCTTGACGTTTGTTTGTGTTTTCCTTGTGTGTGATCCCTTGTGTGTGATTGTTGCATTCATGCATACATGCACATCATAAAATTCATCACAAAAAAATGAATTTCAACGAGCTGAGGTCTTATTTGCAAATATTTTCAAACCATGGATTGTGGACGAAGGAACACTAAGAAGTACAGTTTCAGATGTCCTGATTTGAAAGAGCTAAGGAAGTTATCATCTTTTGTACTAGGTCCCTGGATTTCAAGCAACGTCATGGGAAGCTTTTATCTGTGTTATCTGCTGATGTGGTTGAAGGACTTCTGAGTATTTTGGTTCAGTTTTATGATCCTCTCTATCGGTGCTTCACTTTTCCTGATTATCAGCTTGTGCCCATTGTAGCGGTAAATTCATGACCATTAAGCTATGGATAAGCTTAACATCAATAAAACCAGAGCCGCCACCGCGCTTTCGTTTTTTCCAAAGGAAAATGGAAAATTACGAAAAAAACCCAAAGAAAGAAGTTTTCAAATCAAAACTAATAAAATGCAGAAGATTACAGATAAGGGGGTTAGTTATATAGAGGGAAGGTGTTAGCACCCAAAGTGTCATAGGTACTCCTTAGGAGCCCTTTTTATGTGCGTATGTGTTTTTAGTATAAAAGATGTTTACAATAAATGGAGTGTGAGGATGAGGAAAGAATTCATTAATTATATTTTTGTGTTTGACAAGACCTTTGGACTTGTGCTTACGTACCAACATAAAAATGAGGGATCAAAACCTCGTAGTTCATGGTGTCAATTTCAAAATTAGTGAATTGCTTTTAATCAAACTTTGAGTTTAAAAGAGGCACAAAAGGCCCAAAAGTTTGAATGAGTGTTAGTTCTTTTTGTCTTTTGAAATTTTAAGTCAATATGGTTAAGTTCATTTACAAGTTTGATTTAAGAAAAGAGTTAAAAATGCAATGGCAAAAGGCCAAAGTTTCTAATTTGCAATATAGTCTACGTTTGAAATCACAAGCAAAGAAAGGTTTTTGAAAAAGGGGGAGAGATTTTTAAATTTAAGAAGTGGGAGGAGATGAAGAGACTAATCCTAGGCATAAACTTTAAAAGTTAAGAGATGAAAAGATCTGACCAATGGGATGTAATCCCATAGACAAGAATGTCGTATAGAAAACCCACTTTCCCTTTGGACTTTGAATCAAGCAAGAATCAGCAAGCAATTACAATATGAAGAGCAAGGCATCATATAAAGATAGCCACATCCAAGCAAGAAAATCCCATAGCTAACAATCTCCTTTTCCTTTTTATGCACCAGGTGAAATACTCCTTGATTAACTCAAAATAAGACATTAGACATAGGTTCAAAGTAACAATTGCATCAAGACCATCTAGAGAATGAATTCATGTGGATCCTAATACTTTCATCAGATGAAAGCTCACATCACAATAACTTGGTCTCAGAAATGTTGGCATTAGCCAAGTCCTTTTTGCATATGGAATGTTGCCTAATTCTAAGTCCAAGAGTTCAGATCAAATCCAACAGTCCACACAAACATTTTTTTAGGGTTTTTGTTGTTTATTGAGTATTTTAAGGTCCTAAGACCACAAACACAAACAAAGTACACAAACAAATATATACAATCACAATATATGGCTCAAATGAGCAACGTAAAAATGACATAAACACAAACAAGTTAAATGATATGTAAATGACAAATGAAATGGTAAATGACTTGAACTTAAATTTCATAAAGTAAATGACTTGAAAAATAAAAGCAATATTAATACAAGTTAGTCAAATGTTAGTTGATTAGATGTTAGTGATGTTTTTCTTTTCAATTGATTAAGTCATTCTTTAGAGAACACTCAACCCTCTTTTCACAAGCATGGATCCTTGAACCAAGACATCTTCCAAAAGAAAGGAAAAAAGGCCAAGTTCCCACACAATACCATGAAATGGGGGAGACTTACAATCTCACTTACTAGAATGCTATGCCTTTAGGGTCAAAATTTAGCTTTATGTTAAGCAATCGTAATTGGATTTATGTAGAAGTCACAACTATCTGAGGTTGGGCAATAGAAATTTTGGTGTTAATGCATGTTAGAGATATGGTATAATGAACCAAACTCCTAAAACATACCACACATAAAAAGAAAAAGATCAAAGGATGGACCTATCTCATCCATACTTGCATTGGTTCATCTAACACAAGGTTATTGATGAACCAATTAGCCTTGGGATCTTCAGATTTCATTGGTCAATGAAAAGGATGAGAGATAATGGGATTGAAGATGAAGAGGTATGGGAGATGAGAGAAACACAAATTGGTCACGTGAAGAATTTTATCCAATTAAAATCATTCATTTATTTTGGGAGATGAAATATACATTTTATCAATCCCCTAAATCCAATGATTTTAACTCAACAAAAGTCAAATCAACCTTGACCAAGGCCCAAACACATAGTCAATCATAACAAGTTAATCAAAATGGCTCAACATAATTTCTACATAATTAATCAGTTAAAAGTCAAATTAAAAATACATTTAAATTAAAATTAGTTTGGTCAAAACCTAAAATATCTTCAAAACACAAAATAAATGGCCAAGAGATTTATCTTAGGTCAAACAAGGTCTAAAGACCTTAGGATTTTTTTTTTCATAATTTTTGAAAAGTCATAAGTATTTTTCAATAATTAAAAATATGCATAAAAACAATTAGTTCATTAAAAATATCAAAATTAATCAAAAAACTAATTTTAATTCAGAAAATGAAAGAGGAAAATATTTAAAGATTTTTGGTGAAAGTCCCATATTTTTTGGATTAAAAATGAAATTAATCTGAATTAATCAAAATAAATGGATTAAATGAAAAATCAAAGAATACAAAAAAAACAAGGGCCATAAGATCTCCCTCATTAATTGAGGTGACAAATCTGATGGCCAAGCGCGCGCGTTCCATAATCACCTTAGTCATCTGCGGCACACAGTTGGTAATCAAAAGCAAGGGACGAGATTAAAACGTTTGAATCAGATCAGATGGCCTGGATTGAACCAGCGCACCACCGGGGCCCTAACTTTGATCATCTTCTCTGGTGATCACCATCTGTCTGGTTCGAGCTTAACCTCATGAAGAATGAAAAGTGAATACACTAATTTGAAGCAAAAATGCTCAGGAGCTTGAATATGGCCTCAATTTTCTCCAATTCCAAGTATATAAAAAGATACAGGGATTTGAATAGGACTTAAGACAACCTAAAATCACAAAGAATGATGAATAATTGAGAGATATTCGAAGAGATGAAGTTTCTGAATAATCACATTCGAGTTGATCCAACTCCACTTGATCTTGATTTAGATTTGCTTGCTTTCTCTTCCTCTTGCTTGCAGAAACCAATTAAGATGAAAAGGGAAGTGAATTTGTGGAGTTTGAACTTCCAAATAGAAGATGAATTTCAAGCTTGATTTCAAAAGAAATCCATAGAAATTCTATGGCAGTGAGGGTTTAAATCATTCTAGCAAAGCTTGGGCAAGGTGTTCCCCCTGATTCTGAAGCCTTATGCTTGTTTAAATAGGCAATGCATTTGATTTTTGCACCACTTGAATTTTGGCCAAAATTAGAAACCTCCTTGCATGGGTGCATGGGCAATGATTTGTGCCTAAGGACTGATGTAATCCGACTCTAATTCGCGTGCAAAGTGTACTGAAATAATTATATGGAAGCATGCAAAGAAGAATGATCATTTGAGTTCAAAACTTTCTAAAACACTTCGCACAATGGATCCATGCGCAAGTACCTCAATTTCGATCCAAATGAGATGATCTTAGACTTTTTAGAAGGTGAGATCAAGGGGAAAAACTTTAATTTTAAACACCTTTCCATTTGAAGCTAGGATCATGATAAAGTTTGAGGTGGAAGTTTGGGAAATCAAACATATTTGGAAATTTTCGAAGTCCCAAGTCAAATGTTCACTTCTTCCACCTTAAATAACTTTTTCTATGTACCTCAAATGAAAAGAGTTCCTTCATCAAAGTTGTATATCTTTCAAACCTATTCAATTTGGTCACAATTTGACCTAATTTGGATTTTGCATGAAGTCGTTATGCATTTTAGATGTTGAGGAAAATCACTTGCTCAATGGTATTGGCCCAACATGACCTAAAATGTTTCCTCTTGGCACATGCATTTACAAGTTGAACTTGAAATTCCTCCAAACATAAAAGTTGAAGTAGACATCTTGAATTGGGTCATGGAATTTTAATTTCTTTAAACTCATAATAATTGAGCAAGTTATAGTCTTGGGAAGTTGACCTCCTAACTAGGGTTCAAACAAAATAACCTATAATCTTTCACCATAAAAAACGATTTTACAAGCAAAACTAGCTCTTTACTTCAACATGAAAGTTGTTTGGAATGTCATTTTGAGTACATTTCCACTTGGAATAATTTTCATATGATAGAAAGTGTAGGAGATAGGGTCTAGAGAAACCCAGTTTTAACCAATTGACTTTCTCTGGTCAACCACCATGAACCAACTTGCTAGATTGTCATTGTCTTGACTTTTGGGACATATAGAGGGTCATATATATATATAATATGATGTAATGTGAAGTATCCCTTGAAATATTTGATCAATTGTTGAAGAAACTTGTTGAAGAAGTCACGTAAGATACCTAGATGAATTAGGGTTTCCAAGGAAAACCAACTCCAAACTCTTGATGATTTCTTGATCAAAATAACATGTGAAGACCATGGGGATCCATATATGATACTTAGAGCCAATTTGAACCATTCCTTGATTGAGCTCCTTGCATTGAGGGTCTCAAACCCTAGATATAAGCTTGATAGAGCATAGGTGAGCATACACACTACCTACAAAAGAGTTAAACTATACAATGACATATTTTTGGTATTTTGATTAGTAAATAATAAAAAACAAAGTATGCTACAATTAATTGTGCTTGGTGATCTCTCCTAATGAAAACCCAATGAATGAAGGATAAGGAGAATGCCAAGGTGTGATCCTAATGCCAATGCATGTGATGAGATAGCATGAGGGATCTTAAGGTCAAAACTGGGGTCTTACAACTGCTCCTATCTAAGGACATTCTAACTGAGGAGGTGAAGGTTAAAATCTTTTTATCGACTCAGTAGAATGGACTTAAATAACAACATATATAAACAAATTTTGGTCCCTAAGAGAGATATGAATGTTAAAAATACTCTTTATGGGGAAAATGTTGCCATAAAGGAAAATAATCCGGAGAGACTGAAAGTCCACAGGAGCCTAATGCATTCAATAAGGAAAAGTGCACTGGGGAGACAAAGAGTCTGGGGGATAAAGAGTTGTGCGTAGGCTAGGCTACGACTTAAAACTGCTGGAGACACGAGGGTAATTCCATGAAAAATAAATTAATGGAAAGACTCGACCAAGGATAAAGAAGAAAATCTGCAGGGGAAACGGGTAAATCAGAAGAAAACTGAAATACTCGAACGAAACAGGGGATTGGCGACTTCACTGAGGAAATACACACCCAAACTCAACAGGGGAAGAATGATCTTCAACACAGGAGTACCAGAATTACATCATCTATTACCAGTTACTGGGTAGGAAGATAACGTAATCTGATAGAGAGACATTCGTTACCGGTTAGGGTAAACATATCAAGGATGACTCGTTGAGGAACAAGAGGTGTATTCGTTACCGGTTATTGGGTAAGAACAACATGTTGGGAAAAATATAAAATAGGATTTACAATTATCGGTTACTGGGAAGAAGACCAAAGAAAGAGAATATCCGTCACTAGTTGAAATGAACATATCAAGGATAAACTCTAAGGAAAAATATCTGCCATCGGTTAAGATGAACATATCGAGGATATACTGCTGGGGAAAAAGTAGGAATTATATCTATCAGTTATTGGATAGAATATCGAAAAGAGAATATCCGTCACCGGTTAGGATGAACATATCAAGGATTGACTCAAAGGGGAAAGCAGGATTTAGAACTACCGGTTACTGAGTAGAAGAGCACAAAGAGAAGAAAATTTGTCATTGGTTAGGATGAACATATCAAGGATTAACTCTCTGGAAAATGAAATAGGGATTACAACTACTTTTTTACTGGGTAGAAAACCAAAAAAGGGAGAATATCCATCATCGATCAAGATGAACATATCAAGGATAGACTCAAAGGGAAGAATATCTGTCATCGGTTAAGATGAACATATCAAGGATAAACTACCTGGGAAACATAAAACGATTCCGCTGGGAAAAAAAAGAGGAAGTAGATTACTTTTACCGGGTATTGAGTAAAAGTAAGGTACTCTTGCAAATCGAAAAGAATATTACCAGTTATTGGGTAATAGGCTATCGAGGGGCCAAAGTATCTATCTATGTAAGAGCTAGAAAGAAACGGTCAAACAAAGACTCGACCCGGTAAGGATAAAACTAATGGGGAACGACCTCATCCAGATAATCAACAGGGGAGGAAACTGAAATAATGACCATCCACGAGGAAGTAAGTCAGTGGGGAATGAGAAAGGTTGAATTCTTTCTGCTTAAGGGGCTGACACTCTTCAATTAAAGGAGGTTAGACACACCAAATCTGCATGGGGAAGAATAATGTCACAATAGCAGAGAATCAGACAAATAAGGAATCAAAATGCGATAATAATGCATAATGAAATATCTAATGTATGAATGTATATGTATATGTATATGCTGACAAAACAATCACAAAGGATGCAAATGTCACTGATCTCAATCACCGCCACAACACTCGGCCAATCTCAACAGGATGGAGCCATCAATTGGAGAAAAAGTTAGGGATGAACATAAATCATCCATCTCAAAAAACTCGACCCTGACTGGGGAGATAGGAAAGATATACTGAGTGTCTGATTCATCAACTATGCGGGGATTCTTAGGTCAATACCATACCAAATTGGAGACAGCCTTGCAGAGGACCCAAAAAAAAATATTCCTCAAGAATCGATGCTGACGGGGATCAATTGTGAACTTCGTTGGGGACTTACGGGAAACAAGAATCCTGTGCTGGGTCTATGCAAACCAATGAGAATATGCGCCTATAACTCAACTGGGGAGGCGATTACAAACTCAGTTGGGGAAATTGAATTTCCGTTGGGGAAGAAAAAAGTGATCAAACCAATTGATTGGGGAATACTAACAATGTTCTGTACTTTTAAGACTTACCTGTTCCCAGACTGCTGTTGATATTCCTTACTATAATTAATTTCTTTTTAAAGTAATTGCTTTTATTATTTTAAGAAAAATGGTTTTTATTTAAAATTTCAAAATTATCGTCATAAAAATTCAATTTTATTTAGCTAAAAAAAATAAACAAGAGCATAATAAAATAGGATAAAAAGCTCAACTTTATTTAATAGAATGGTAGTCTGTAAATGAGAAGACTTCATAGATCTTTATAAGAGTTGAAAAATGGTAATTTACATGGAAAAGGGCTATATTGAATACAATGATCATTATTCCTTCTACCTACTTCGACATCCACTATGCTCTTGGCTTCGGTTGAGGACGATGAATCAAAGTAGACTGACTTGCTCAAGACTGGAGATCAACCGAGTGCAGTTACTTGCCATAATCTCTAATTTTTTCATAAATTGCCCCATGGTGGGGTTCTCAATCTATCGAGATAAATTTTTTGTTTTATGTCTCTAATTTTTATCTGGATCGCCCTTTCGGGTTTTCAATCCACCGAGACGCTCATTTTTGCCTAAATCGCCCTTTCAGGTTTACAACTTAGCGAGTTGTTCTTTTCTTTTTAGGCAAAATATTTCTTGACTGTATCGGTATTCATAGGACGAGTGCACTCTTCACCATCCATAGTTGTAAGAATCAAAGCACCGCCTGAAAAGGCTCTCTTAACAACATATGGGGCTTCATAGTGTAAGACCCTAATTTTGACCCTAAGATCCCTCATGGCATCATATCATTTCTCATTGCTTTGGCCTCAAGGATCATAGCATCTTGGCTCCTTAACCCTTGGGTTGGGATTTGTGAGAGTTGGTTTGAGACCACCAAGCATGCTTGAATTGTATATTATTGCTTTTCTTATTTTGTTTACTAACCAAAAGCACAAAAATATTTCACTAACTTGTTTTGTTTTGAAGCTTAAGCAGTCATGTGATCCAAGGCTCCTAGGAGGCTCCTATGCCCATTGAAGTGGCCAGATGAAGATGAAAGCAGGCATGACAATGGTTCCCAAAGCTATCAATCATCATATATGTCTCCCAAGTATCTCAATTTGCCAACTTGATTAAGATAAACCAAAGGGCTTGAGGATTGTTTCCCAAGGAAACCCTAATTCAACTATGCATTGACTATGCCTTGCTCATGAAGCAACCTCAACCTATGATCAAATTAAATCAGGGGAAGTTGTTTCATTCATCATTATATGCATATATGATCCTATGTAGGTATCCTCAATCATTCATTCATAAGGATTTGAAGTTTGGACTTGAGAAGTTGACTAGTCAAATCATCTGACTAAATTGAAATCCACTGAGACCTAACTTTTGATGTTTTTGTCAAATGAAGATTACCCCAAGATAAACAATGTTCCTAAGAACAATATTAACAAATTTCATTTTCATCAAAAATTCATTTGAAACTTGTATGCTCATCATTCATTTCAAAATATTATAGGTCATTTTAACTGAAACCCTAATTTTGGGTCAACTTCCTAAAGACCTAACTCCTTCTTTTTTATGATTTTGAGATGATACCAAGTGCATTGGAAATTTTGAGATGTCTAATTAAATTGTTATGTTGGACAAAATTTCATAATCCTAAAATAAACACATTTGATAATACAAAACATTATAGGTCACTTTGGACCAAAGCCATTGAATCTTGAAAAAGTCCAACTTCAAGTGCCCATAACGTTCTCATAAAAAAATCCAAATTATGCAAAATTTAAGTCCAAATTTATTGCATTGGAAAGATCTACAACTTTTATGTTGGAGGTTTTTCCATTTGAAGCTTGAATAACTGAAACAAAAGGGCTTGAAGTTTGTCCTTTTTGGCAAATTTTTCAATTACATGTTTTGTACCTTGAACTTCATGACCAATTTTCACAATTTTCCAAACTCCAAATGGATTTTTGTTCAACATAGATTTTGTTCCTTATGTCAAGACCTTTCCAACCATTACTCACATGCCTATGAGTGGATTTGTTATGTATGACTTTCAAAGAAGGGAACATGTGTGACCATTTATGGAATCCAAGTGAAACCTTCATGCACAAGCCAATGCCATTCAATCTGCACGTCCAAACATGCTTCAAATCAGCTCAACATTCATTTCCAATTGGTTTTGGGCCTCACATGCGCCTCTACAGGCCCATGCATGGAGGATCCAATGATCATGCACATGAGTTTTTGCTTTGCTTGCTTTGCATTTCATTTATAAATAGGATGCTGGCTTCATTGAATGATCAACCTGAAGGTGCCTAAGACTCTGCTGGAATTGAATCCTAACCTAACACCAAAGGAATTTTGAATTTTCATTTCACTTATCAAGTTTGATTTTCAACAACATCAATTGATCTTCAATACTAATTCCTAAGCCTTGCACTAATACCATACCTCAAGATCAAGCTGCAAGCAAGAATTGAAGTGGATCATGCTCATCAAAGCTTCACTTCAAAGGTTTACATCTCAACTGTTTTGCTTAGAATGTCACTATATATTGTGCTTTGCTTGAGTTTGTTTGGTTTTCTGAAGTCCTCGTGTGAGAGGCAAGCCACTGGTGGCTTTAATTTTGGGAATTGATGAACTTCAGATTGAACACCTAGATTTTCCACCTCAGATTTCTCCTTCCATAGAGATCTTGAGTGAAATCTAAGGTTACAGGGGTGATGTACATCACCCCAACTTTAATTTGGTATAAGGATCGTGTGTTTTGGTTGAGGTTGCAAAACCTGCAACTGGTGGCCGGTTTTTGCTTGCTTGCCGGAGATGACGTGGGTTTCCACCACCGTCCCCACGTGGACTCGGCTAGCCTTTGGATCCAACTCTCCAGATCTAATCTGAGCCTTTATTATGTTTGACTATTTTTAATCTAGGGTGTTTTGCATTTGACTGGGGAACACAATGAGCGCGCGTATCTGAGCCACATGATGGTCCACGTCAATTAATGAGGTTGGATCATGCGCTCCAAATTTTTTCTCTTTTTATAATTTCTGTTTTATTTTCTTTAAATCCATTTATTTTCAAAAATTCATAACTCTTTTATTTGGAATCACAAAAATATGGGACCAATTGCAAAAATTTTCCCTTAAATTCTAGTTTCATAATCTGATTTTTAATTATTTTTGTGATTCCATTTAATATTTTTTGTGAATTATTTCATTTTTGATGGTTTTTAATTCATTTAAAATACTTTTTGATATTCAAAAATGCCAAAAATATTTTCTTAATACATATGGATGATGATAAGTCTATGAAAAATATTCTCATCAATTTCTTAATTGATTTGAGATTTATTTGAGATTTTAGTCCATTTGTATTATTTTTCTTCATTTTTAATTGTTTAAAAATAGTTTCTGTTTTCAAAAAATGTTGAGAAAATTTGTCAAACCTTGTTTGACCATGTTAGACTTGTGATGATCCAATTGGACTTATTCAAGTTAATTTGAAGTTTGATCTTAATTTGTTCATTTTATTTTATGTATTATTTTAATTCAAAAAAGTACCAAAAATATGTTTGACCTTTCTTGACTTCTAATCTTCATTTCCCTTCTGTTTACCATTGATTGATGTTGATCCCATTCACATTTGATCATTGTGTTTTAGTTATGTCTTTTGAATTTTGATTTTGTACATTTCATCTTCATCTCTCATCTTCTTCTTTTTCTTTTGACCAATGAGTTAATGATTTGTGGTTAGCCTTGACATATGAGGGGCTTAACCTTCTTTGATCCAAATCAAATTCAACTTGATCAAAGATCAAGTGTATTGCTTTGTGTCCAAGATAGGTTACTTCTTGGTCAAGCAGAAGCAAGAAGTTGAAATTCACGAGGCAGGCGCCGTGACATCCACCCTACACCATGGATTCACGAGGCAGGCGCCGTGACATCCACCCTACACCAAAAGTTGAAATTCGTCAAGAATAAGAAGTTGGTGGTGATAGGGGGAGAGAAGGCTCTCTTGGTAGGCCATTTGTCTTCCTTTTCCTACATAGACGCTGAGGATGAGGTTGGGACTCCGTTCCAAGCCTTATCTATTGTTGAGCCTTCAAGGAAAGGACCTTCTTTATTTACTTCCTACAATGATGCAAAGTTGGCCATTGAGCATGGCGCAACTACTGGTTTAGGACAAATGATCAAGCTGGAAGACAATAAATCTCGGGCGGGCATAGGGTATTCTTCAGGCATTTTCAATGAGCATGGGTTGTTCCAGAGTGGTGGTTTCATCCACACAGTCGAAGACCAAGAGGTTGTTGCTATAGTGGAAGATGATGCAGAGGAGGATTCTAGAAACTTTGTCATCCCTAGAGGAGTCTGCAATAATTGGGTCGCTGTTGATGTTCCAACAGTCGTCCATAAGTCCATGTAATATGTTCACTTTTGTTTAAAAAACCCTTCTCCCATGCCAAAAGGAGAAGTGATGACATTGTTGGCACATTAATACAATGATAATCATTCAAAAATTACATGTTAAATGTTTGTTTTTCCAAATTATTTTCCCTTTTTTCTTTTTGCATGAAATTGGTGATCACCATAAAACCCTAAAAAGAGAATAAAATCAATCTTTTCATCTGCGTGATGATTTGCTTTGCTTGAATTATGAAATCTCTTTTATACTCAAAATAATTATGCAGGTTGATCAAACCCATTGAACATAATGATCCAACACCATCTCCCAACTTTGAGTTCCCTGTATTTGAGGCCGAAGAAGATGATGTTGAAGAGATTCCTGATGAGATTACCCGTTTACTTGAGCACGAAGAGAAGGTCATTCAGCCGCATCTTGAGAATCTAGAAACAGTTAACTTGGGGTCTGAGGATTGTGTTCGTGAAGTGAAGATTGGGGCACTCCTGGAAGAGTCTGTAAAGAAGGGGTTGATTGAGTTGCTACGAGAATATGTCAACGTCTTTTCCTGGTCATATGAAGACATGCCTGGTCGGGATACTGATATCGTGCAACATTTCCTGCCTTTGAAGCCTGAGTGTGTGCCTGTGAAGCAGAAGCTCAGAAGAACTCATCCTGATATGGCAGTGAAGATTAAAGAAGAAGTTCATAAGCAAATTGATGCTAGGTTTCTGGTGACTTCTACATATCCTCAATGGGTGGCCAATACTGTGTCCGTGCCTAAGAAAGATGGAAAAGTATGAATGTGTGTGGACTATAGGGACTTGAATAAAGCTAGTCCAAAAGATGAGTTTCCTCTACCACACATTGAGATCTTGGTAGATAATACAGCTAAATTCAATGTCTTCTAATTTATGGACGAATTTTCCGGTTATAATCAGATCAAAATGGCACCCGCGGATATGGAGAAGACAACATTCATCACACCTTAGGGAACATTCTGTTATCGAGTGATGCCCTTCGGTTTGAAGAACGCCGGAGCCACGTATCAACGAGCTATGACTACCTTGTTTCACAATATGATGCACAAGGAGATCGAGGTATATGTTGATGATATGATTGCGAAGTTGATAATGGAAGTTGAACATGTAGAGCACTTGTTGAAGCTTTTTCAGCATTTGAGGAAGTACAAACTCCGCCTGAATCCTAACAAGTGTAAATTTTGAGTTTGTTCCAGCAAGTTATTGGGCTTTATCGTCAGTGAAAGAGGTATTGAAGTTGATCCTTCCAAGGTCAAAGCAATACAAGAGATGCCTGCGCCCGAAACTGAGAAGCAAGTCTGAGGTTTTCTTATCTGCTTGAATTATATTTCCAGATTTATATCCCACATGACTACCACATGTGCGCCTATATTCAAGCTCCTCTGGAAAGATCAGTGTCATGATTGGACCGAGGATTTCCAGAAGGTCTTTGACAGTATCAAAGAATATCTGTCCGAGCCTCCGATTCTGTCTCCGCCTGTTGAAGGGAGACCCTTGATTATGTACTTGACAGTTCTTGAAGACTCTATAGGTTGTGTATTGGGTCAGTAAGATGAATCAGAAAAGAAAGAGTATGCTATATACTATTTGAGTAAGAATTTCACTGATTGTGAGTCTCGATACTCGATGCTTGAGAAAACATGATGTGCTTTGGCTTGGGCTGCTAAGCGCTTACGCCAGTATATGTTGAATCATACGACTTGGTTGATATCCAAAATGGATCCAATCAAGTATATCTTTGAGAAGCCTGCTTTAACTGGGAGAATTGCCTGTAGGTAGTATCTTGGCTGACCACTTGGCACATCAACCAATCAAGGATTATCAGTCTGTTCAGTACGACTTCCCTGATCAGGAGATTTTGTATTTGAAGATGAAATATTGCGATGAACCTACGCTCGATGAAAGGCCAGAGGCTGGTACCCAATGGGATATGGTATTCGATGGCGCTGTTAATCAATATGGAAATGGTATTGGGGAAATGATTACTCCTCAGGGCACATATTTTCCTTTTACAGCAAGGCTAGCTTTCAAATGCACGAATAATATGGCGGAGTATGAGGCCTGTATTATGGGTTTAGAAGAGTGTATTGATCTTAGGATCAAGCATCTTGATGTGTATGATGATTCGACCCTTATTGTTAATCAGATTAATGGTGAATGAGAGACGAATCAGCCCGGCCTCATCCCATACAGAGATTATGCGAGGAGGATTTCAACTTTCTTTACTGAGGTTGACTTCCATCATATTCCTCGAGATGAGAATCAGATGGCAGATGCTCTTGCTACGCTTGCTTCAATGATTGTGGTGAAATTATGGAATGAAGTCCCTAATATTACTGTGATGCGTTTGGATAGACCAGCTCGCGTATTTGTAGTTGAAGAAGTGAAATATGATAAGCCTTGGTATTATGATATCAAATGCTTTCTCCAAAGTCAGATTTTCCCGCCAGGGGCATCTGTTGAAGACAGGAAGACTTTGAGGAGATTATCTGGCAGTTTCTACCTCAATGGTGATGTGCTTTATAAGAGGAGTTTTGACATGGTTCTTCTCATATGCGTAGATAGACACGAAGCAGACCTATTAATGACTGAAGTCCATGAGGGTTCATTTGGTACTCATTCCAATGGACATGCCATGGCAAAGAAGATGTTGAGAGCAGGCTACTATTGGCTGACAATGGAGTTTGACTGCTGCAAGTATGTGAAGAAATGCCATAAGTGTCAGGTTTATGCAGATAAGATTCATATTCCCCCGACACTTCTGAATGTTATTTCATCACTATGGCCTTTATCCATGTGGGGAATTGACATGATTGGCATGATAGAGCCAAAGGCGTCGAACGGTCACCGTTTTATTCTCGTAGCTATTGATTACTTCACCAAGTGGGTTGAAGCGGCATCATATGCAAACGTGACCAGGCAGGTGGTTGTGAAGTTTATCAGAAATTAACTCATATGCCGTTATGGTGTGCCAGACAAGAACATTACTGATAATGGATCTAACTTGAACAACAAGATGATGAAAGAGTTGTGTAGTGAGTTCAAGATTGCATATCATAACTCTTCTCCCTATAGACCCATGATGAATGGGGTTGTTGAAGCTGCTAACAAGAACATCAAGAATATTGTCCAAAAGATGGTTATTACTACAAAGATTGGCATGAGATGCTACCATTTGCTTTGCATGGCTATCGTATATCTGTCCGCACTTCAAAAGGGGCAACCCCTTTCTCTCTTGTTTATGGCATGGAGGTTGTGCTCCCCTTGGAGGTTGAGATCCGATCAATGAGAGTATTGATAGAAGCACAATTGACTGAGGTTGAATGGGTTCAAAGTCATTAAGACCAAATGAATTTGATTGAAGAGAAGAGATTAACTGCCATGTGCCATGGCCAGTCATATCAGCAAATGATGAAGAAAGCCTTTGATAAGAAGGTCAAGCCTCGTGTGTTTCGAGAGGTAACCTCGTGCTCAAGAAAGTTTTGTCTTTCGCGCCCGATTCCAGGGGCAAGTGGACTCCAAACTATGAAGGTCCATACGTTGTTAAGAGAGCCTTTTCAGGCGGTGCTTTGATACTTACAACTATGGATGTGGAGGATTTCACTCGTCCTGTGAATTCAGATGCAATCAAGAAATACTTCGCCTAAAAATAAAAACAGAATAGCCCGCTAAGTTGAAAACTTGAAAGGGCGACTTAGGCAAAAATGAGAGTCTCGGTGGATTGAAAACCTGAAAGGGCGATCCAGGAAAAAGTTAGAGACATAAAAAATGAATATATACATCCCGCTAGATTGAGTACCCCACCCTGGGGAAATTTAGGCAAAAATTAGGGATTTGGCAAGTAACTGCATCCTGACAAGACTTTGTTCTACAACTATCGTCTGTCAAAGATTCTCGCTCAGTCATCGTCAACTGAAGCTTCGAATACATTGGATTCAGAGTTGGTGGAGAAATGGTCATTATGTTCAATCTATCCCTTTTCCCAATATATATCACCAATTTCAAATTTGTAAAGATCCATGAAGTCTCGTCATTTGCGGACTACCATCCTATCAAATAAATTTGAGCCTTCATCCAATTCTTTTCACTCTTATTTGTTTCTGTTTAACAAATGTTTACATGTTTTAATTGATAAATATCATTGTTTTTAACAAATAAATTTTTTATAAATTGTTTTTAAACAAAGTGAACATTCACAATGACTGAAAGGATAAATGGAATGTCTTTAGTTCTCTCCCAAGGATAGTACGATCTCCAAAAGTGTAAGACATTTGTTCATATTCCTAGCATATTTGTATTTCTCTGCATCATCTTTCAGGTTGTCTCCTCAGCGAGCGTAGAGGAAGGTGATATATCATCAAGTCCCCAAAAAGTCTGAAGTTTTGGCCTTAATCTTTTGGAGATGTATATACCTCCATACTCAAAACCCTATAGAGTCTGAGTCTAGCATCTGTGTTTTATCAATTATATGGTTGTCGTCCCTTGTGGGGACTTACCTAAAATCCCTTATAAATTGATCAAAATTGTTATGCTATCTATTTTCGAGGAAGTTGGTCTTTCCCTCAACATAAATGGAAACCTCCCGCAGAGTGAGCAGGAATTCCCTGCATGAGTGGAAATTCTCAGCATGCTGGCTTGCAGTACCTCCTCAGCAAGTTTGCTTACCACTCATCCTCAGTTGGGTCGCCTGCAGATTATCCCCAGTATAATCGCCTTCAGTCTTCCCCAATGGAGTTGCTTGATCAGAGCCTGATTATTTGTTTTTCCTCATTCTTGGATAGTTTCCTCCTAGCAGAGCTGGTGTTGAAGATGTTTATTCTCTTCCCCAACGGAGCAGTGGTTCTCTCTCATCCTAGCAGAGATGTTTCTCCAGCAGATATGAGAAATATGTTGATTATTGGAACTTCGGTTTGGTGGTTGTTCACCACGGAGTTTTATATCATTCCCTGATAAGTTCCCCAGTAGAGTTTCTTTTACGATGGATCTTATCTGTGTTGAGCTCCCCAGTAGAGTTCCCTCTACATCAGATCTTTTGTTTGTTCAGCAGCAAATCCCTGGCAGTGACTCTATAGCTTCTCTGGTGGAGTAATTTGCTTCTTTTTCTCCGCAGCAGAGATGTTCCCTCAGTGGTCAGAAGTGAATGCTTGATTGATATGTTTCTGTTTGGTGGTTGTTCCCCCACAGAATTTCATATTGTTGCTTGATAAGATCCCCTGTAGAGTTTCTTCTTTGACAGATCTTATCAATATCTCTACGTATTGCTGGAAGATCCCTAGCATTTGGTAGTTGTGACCTTTGCTTATCCCTAGCAGCGGTCCCTGATCTTCAGCAGTAGTCTTTGTCCCCAGCAACGACTCTGCTTGATCCCCAGCAATGATTGGTGTTTCCTGGTATTTGTTGCTCCCACCAGATTGGATTTTCTCCTGTGGGCCTGGCCTTCTCTTTTGAGATGTTATACCGGATGTCTGTCCATTGATTCTTGGACCTGTTTGTGTTAGAGATGTCTGTTTGTCAGCATTAATCATACATAAACCATGCATATACATGCATAATTTTAGCATTCAGATATTCATGTTGCATTCTTTGCCATATATCTTTGCTTGTTATCTTCTGCTAGTGGTGAAATGTTCTTCCCCAAGCAAATGTTTGTGTTTGATCTCTCCATATAGAGTCAGCCCTATAGGCAGAAAGTGTCTATCTTTTCTTCTATATTCCCCACTGAGTTATGTCCTCGTGGATGATTATTGTTTCAGTTTCCTCCCTAAATATGTTTTGGGATGGAATTACTCCCCCGAGTTATATCCTCATTGGGTTGAGTCTTATTTCATTGCGTCTCTCTAGTTTGTTCTTGGATTGACTCCTCTCTTGTTATTTCCCCTGCAATTCCATGTGGTTTAGGTGATCAATTGCCCAGTAAACAGTAATTGTCCATCTTCTCCCCAGTGGAGTTCCTGGCCTTCTATCCAGTAACCGATAGTTGTAAGTCCTATTTTATGTGGTTTTCTACCCTGTAACTGGTAGATGTAATCCCCTCTTTGTTGGTTATCTTTATCCAATATTCGGTATTGATATTCCTTCATTTTTTGAGTATACCACACAGTAACCGGTGATATATCTCCCGGATCATTGGTTTTGTCGATGTATCCCCCGCGAGTCATCTTTCATTTACCCTTGTTTGGTAATGATTGTTTCTCCTTTGGATTGGTCATCATTTTATACCTAGTAACCGGTATCTCGATGTCCTTTCTTTTCGGTCGATTTATCCTTTATTAACCCAGTAACCGGTTGTGGATAATCTTCCATGCGAGTATGTTATCTACGTTCTCACGGTAATAGATAATATATCTCATGCGCTCTTCAGTCAAAATCTTATCCTTCCCTAGTTGGGTAAGATTTGTATTTTATTATGGAATCGAATGTCCATCCTGTAATCGAGTTTGCTTTTTCAGCCATCCTTTCGGATGATGAGTGTCTTGGATTTATTCCCCAATTCACGCCTGGTTGGTCACCTATTATATGCCCAATAACCGGTATCCTTGGTGTTCCTTCCCTTCTGCTCCCTATTATGACTTTTTGTCCCATGTGGAGTCAGATTTTCCTGAGTTGAAATATACCTTTTAGGTTTTCCTCAGATCTTTGGACGATGGATATCTCTCACCCATATACCGGTCTTAGATATTCTTTCTCCCTGAGCGTGTTGTTCTCCTACCCTTATAACGGTGTGCGATGACATGTCTCTCTTTGAGTTTATTACCCAGTAACCGGTAATACCTCATTTTTCTTCCTCAACTGAGTTCCTTTGTGGACATCCCCACCTGAGTCCGGATTTTTATCCGAAGTATCCTTCGCGGATAGTTTTGCTGTATTGGCATATTCCCCAATACATGCATCTTTGCGTCAGCTCGAGTCTTTCCATATATTTATTTTAAGTCGTGACCTGCTCACGCATTTTTACCCTTATTTCTCCCAGAGTCTCTGTCTCCCTAGTGAGTGTATTACTCCTATGGACTTTCAGTTTCTCCTGATTTCCTTTTCTTTGTGGCCATATAACCCCATAGAGTATTAACTTTTGAATACATTTGCATCACGAGGTCTCTTAGGGACCAAAATTTGTCTCTTTGTTATTATTTAAGCCCATTCTACCTCGTCGAGACGAAGATTTTAACCTTCATATCTCCGGCTAGAATGACCTTAAATAGGGGCATATGTAAGACCCTAATTTTGACCCTAAGATCCCTCATGGCATCATATCATTGCTCATTGCATTTGCCTCAAGGACCATAGCATCTTGGCTCCTTAACCCTTGGGTTGGGATTTGTGAGAGTTGGTTTGAGACCACCAAGCATGCTTGAATTGTATATTATTGCTTTTCTTAATTTGCTTACTAACCAAAAGCACAAAAATATGTCACTAACTTGTTTTTTTTAAGCTTAAGCAGTCATGTGATCCAAGGCTCCTAGGAGGCTCCTATCCCCATTGAAGTGGCCAAATGAAGATGAAAGCAAGCATGACAATGGTTCCCAAAGCTCTAAATCATCTTATATGTCTCCCAAGTATCTCAATTTTCCAATTTGATCAAGATAAACCAAAGGGCTTGAGGATTGTTTCCCACGGAAACCCTAATTCAACTGTGCATTGATTGTGCCTTGCTCAT
Organism: Lathyrus oleraceus; assembly: GCF_024323335.1. Classification (NCBI taxonomy): domain Eukaryota; kingdom Viridiplantae; phylum Streptophyta; class Magnoliopsida; order Fabales; family Fabaceae; genus Lathyrus; species Lathyrus oleraceus. Next base: position 447,438,934 of record NC_066583.1, read on the forward strand.
GAAGCAACCTCAACCTATGACTAAATTCAATCAAGGGAAGTTCTTTCATTCATCCTTTTATGCATATATGAGCCTATGTAGGTATCCTTAATTATTCACTCATCAAGATTTGAAGTTTGGACTTGAGAAGTTGACCAGTCAAATCATCTGACTAAATTGAAATCCATTGAGACCTAACTTTTGATGTGTTTGTCAAATGAAGATGACCCCAAGAGAAAACATGTTATTAATAACAATATTAACAACTTTCATGTTCATCAAAAATTCATTTGAAACTTGGAAAGTCATCATTCATTTCAAAACATTATAGGTCATTTTGACTGAAACCCTTATTTTGGGTCAACTTCCCAAAGACCTAACTCCTTAATTTTTTATGATTTTCATATTAGACCAAGTTCATTGGAAATTTTGAGATGTCTACTTCAATTGTTATGTTGGACAAAATTTCATAATCCTAAAAGAAACACATGTGATAATACAAAACATTATAGGTCACTTAGGACCAAAGCCATTGAATCTTGAAAAAGTCCAACCTCAAGTGCCCATAACTTTCACATAAAAAATCCAAATGATGCAAAATTGAAGTCCAAATTTATTGCATTTAAACGATCTACAACTTTGATGTTTTAGGTTTTTCCATTTGAGGCTTGAATCATTGAACAGAAGGGATTGAAGTTAGTCCTTTTTGGCAAATTTTTCAAATACATGTTTTGTACGTTGAACTTCATGACCAATTTTCACAATTTTCAAAACTCCAAATGGATTTTTGTTCAACATAGAATTTGTTCCTTGTGTTAAGACCTTTCCAACCATTACTCACATGCCTATGTTTGGATTTTTTATGTATGACTTTCGAAGAAGGGAACATTTGTGACCATTTATGGAATCCATGTGAAACCTTCATGCACAAGCCAATGCCATTCAATCTGCACGTCCAAACTTGCTTCAAATCAGATCAGAATTCATTTTCAATTGGTTTTGGGCCTCACACGCGGCTGTACACGCCCATGCATGGAGGACCCAATGATCATGCACACGAGTTGTTTCTTTGCTTGCTTTCCATTTCATCTATAAATAGGATGCTTGCTTCATTGAATGATCAACCTGAAGGCGCCTAAGACTCTACTGGAATTGATTCCTAACCTCCCACCAAAGGAATTTTTCATTTTCATTTCACTTTTCAAGTTCGATTTTCAACAACATCAGTTGATCTTCAATACTAATTCCTAAGCCTTGCACTAATACCATACCTCAAGAGGTTTACATCTCAACTGTTTTGCTTCGAATCTCACTATATATTGTGCTTTGCTTGAGTTTGTTTGGTTTTCTGAAGTACTCGTGTGAGAGGCAAGCCAATGGTGGCTTTAATTTTGTGAATTGATGAACTTCAGATTGAACACCTAGATTTCCCACCTCAGATTTCTCCTTCCATAAGGATCTTGAGTGAAATCTAAGGTTACAGGGGTGATGTACGTCACCCCAACTTTAATTTGGTATAAGAATCGTGTGTTTTGGTTGAGGTTGCAAAACCTGCAACTAGTGGCCGGTTTTTGCTTGCTCACCGGAGAAGACGGTGGTTTCCACCACCGTCCGCACGTGGAACTCGCCTGGCCTTTGGATCCAACTCTCTAGATCTAATATGAGCCTTTGTTATGTTTGACTATTTTTAATCCAACGTGTTTTGCATTTGACTGGGGAACACAATGAGCGCGCGTATCTGAGCCACATGATGGTCCACGTCACTTAATGAGGTTGGATGATGTGCTCCATATTTTTTCTCTTTTTATAATTTCTGTTTTATTTTCTTTAAATCCATTTATTTTCAAAAATTCATAATTCTTTTATTTTGAATCACAAAAATATGGGACCAATTGCAAAATTTTTCTCTTAAATTCTAGTTTCATAATCTGATTTTTAATTATTTTTATGGTTCCATTTAATATTTTTTGTGAATTATTTCATTTTTGATAGTTTTTAATTCATTTAAAATACTTTTTGATATTCAAAAATGCTAAAAAAAAATCATAATACATATGAATGATGATAAGTCTATGAAAAATATTCTCATCAATTTCTTAATTGATTTGAGATTTATTTGAGATTTTAGTCCATTTGTATTATTTTTCTTCATTTTTAAGTGTTTAAAAATAGTTTCTGTTTTAAAAAAATTTTGAGAAAATTTGTCAAAACTTGTTTGACCATGTTAGACTTATGATGATCCAATTGGACTTATTCAAGTTTATTTGAATTGGATTTGAAGTTTGACCTTAATTTTTTCATTTTATTTTATGTATTATTGTAATTCAAAAAAATACCAAAAATATGTTTGACCTTTCTTGACTTCTAATCTTCATTTCACTTCTGTTTACCATTGATTGATGTTGATCCCATTCACATTTGATCATTGTGTTTCAATTATGTCTTTTGAATTTTCATTTTGTACATTTCATCTTCATCTCTCATCTTCTTCTTTTTCTTTTGACCAATGAGTTAATAATTTGTGGTTAGCCTTGACATATGATGGGCTTAACCTTCTTTGATCCAAATCAAATTCAACTTGATCAAAGATCAAGTGAATTGCTTTGTGTCCAAGATATGTTGCTTCTTGGTCAAGCAAAACACCTAAAATCCATACAAGGTCATTCTTCTTTTCTTTTGGCATGGCAAGTTGTAGGAGCTTGGCTTACTAGTCATGATCTCTAACTTGTGTTTATTTGCCTATAGTTTTATTGACCGGCCTCAGATAGGTGTGACTACTACATTAGTCCACTTACGATTGCTTAACATAGCGCTAAATTGCCTTATGGCATACTAACACTGACTACTAATTACTAACTTTTAATCCAAGCATTTAATTCTTGCAATTTAGTTTAATGCAATTTAATTTCTTGCTCATTTATTCATATTGCCTTTTCCCTTTGCTCATTTGAGCTCATGTTTATGTTTATGTCATTTGCCTTTTGCTCACTTGAGCACATTATTGTGTAAATATATTATTGCCTTGTGCTTGTTTTGTTTTATTTGTGTGAACCCAATGAAAAAAAAGGAGAAAGGACTTAGAATTAGGACCTTACCTATGCTAAATGGAGTTCAAGAGAAACTAGGCCTCATGCCTTTAGAATGCTAATTTGTTGAAGAGCAGTTAGGCCTCATGCCTTTAGAATGCTTAAATCTTGAAGTTGACTTGAAAGGACCCTTAATCTAAACTCTCTCTTTGTCCATTCCTCTTATTGCATTGTGAACTTTTTGATTGTTTTTTCTTGTGTGATAGGGATTCCAAACTTGAGATAGTTAGAAGAACCATTATCATGAGCATCCAAGTTAAGAGAAAGAGAAGCCAAATGGAGATCCTAGCTTGATTGAATATTTGCTTGATTGCTTGAGTTAATTGCTTGTTGCTTGCTAAGTCCAAAGGAAAGAAGCATCTTGAGTCATCTTTATGATCTCAAGAAAGGAACTCCAAGGGTTTTATCTCTTCTCTCATCTTTGCATGTTTAGGACTAGCCCTTCTCTTCTTCTCTCCACTCTAACCCAAGCCAAACTCATTTTGTGCAAACATTGACATTGTTTTCAAAACTAGAAACCTAGGCCATATGCCTTTGATTTTTCAAACTCTTTTCATTAATACTTATTTTGAATTAAATCTTAAGTCAACTTTGACTTCATTTTGTGAATACTTCTAACTTGTAAATACAACTCACTCAAGTTTTTTTTTGTGGTTCCAATGACCACCTTTGTTAAAACCTTTTTCATAAACATTAGCCATAGGTTTGAGTTATCATAGTGGTTGATGTAAACCTCACCTTATCCTTATTGATTGGACTATAAGTCTTCCATACTTATTATAGGGTGGATCCCTCCCTAGTATGTTGAAGCTCTCCTCACATGGTGGATTGTTGGTTTAGGTTGAGTTTTCTCCCTTTGATAACAAAATACCTTAAGGCTTTTGACCAAATCAATTCACCCATATCTTTTGAGATTTTTACCTCGAACTACGAGGTTTTGATCCTACCTTTGGGATGGTACGTAGGCAATGGATTTATTAATTCTCATCTCTCCAATCATGTTTGCACAAATATTTTCACAAATACCAACCTACATACAACATTTGCAAAAAGGGCTCCCTTAGAGTACTAAGGATGTTTTGGGTGCTTAAAACATTCCCATTTCATAACCAACCGCCTTACCTAGATCTCTGATATTTTTATTAGTTTTTGATTTGATAAAACTTCTCGGCTTTTGTTCGCTTTCTAACCTTTCCTTTGGATAAATAGAATTGCGGTGGAGACTCGAATTGTATGATTTACTTTCGATTTAGTCAATAAATCTAAAGGTAACGAATACCCCACTACACATAGTTAGGAGTCCATTTGCCCTTAGCATCTGGTTTGAAAGATAAGGTCTTCTTGAGCATCCAGTCACCTTCTCTAAACACACGAGGCCTTACCTTCTTGTCAAATGCTTTTTTCATTCTCTGCTGGTATAACTGACCATGACACATGGCAGTCAATGTCTTCTCTTCAATCAAATTCAGTTGATCATGCCTGGTCTGACACTATTCAACTTCTGTCAACATAGCTTCCATCAAGACACGCAATGATGGGATCTCAACCTCTACTGGGAGCACAACTTCCATACCATAAACAAGTGAGAAATGGGTTGCCCTAGTTGAAGTGTGGATAGATGTACGGTACCCATGCAAAGCAAATGGGACCATATCATGCCAATCTTTGTAGGTTACAACCATCTTCCGAATGATCTTCTTGATGTTCTTGTTCACAACTTCAACAACCCCATTCATCTTAAATCTGTAGGGAGAAGAATTATGGTTTGCAATCTTAAAGTCTTTGCAAAGAGCTTCCACCATGTTATTATTCAATTTAGATCCATTGTTAGTGATGATCTTACTTGGCACACCATACCGATATATAATCTGATTCTTGATAAACCTTCGAACAACTTACTTGGTTACATTCGCATACGATGCCGCTTCAACCAACTTTGTGAATTAGTCAATAGCCACCAAAACGAAACGATGTTCTTTCGTAGCTTTAGGCTCAATCATTCCAATCATACCAATTCCCCACATGGAGAAGGGCCATGGAGAGGAAATGAAATTCAAAAGTGTCGGAGGAACATGAATTTTATCTGCATATATTTGGCACTTGTGGAATTTCTTCACAAACTTGCAACAATTAGATTCATTTGCCAGCCAATAGTAACCTGCTTTCAACATCTTCTTAGCCATGGCATGTCTATTGGGATGAGTACCAAAGGAACCTTCATGGACTTCAGTCATGAATAAGTCTGCTTCATGTCTATCCATGCATCTGATCAAAACCATATCGAAGTTCCTTTTATAAAGAACATCACCATTCAGGTAGAAGTTGCCAACTAATCTTCTCAAAGTCTTCTTATCTTGAAAAGATGCCCCGGACGGGTAAATTTGACTTTGCAGGAAACATTTGATATCGAAACACCACGTATTTTCATCTTTGACTTCTTCAACGGCAAACACATGAGCTGGCATATCAAGACGCATTACAATCAAATTAGGAACTTCATTCCAGAATTTCACCACAATCATTGAAGCCAACATTGCAAGAGCATATGCCATCTGGTTTTCATCTCGAGGGATATAATGATCCTCCTCCCATAATCTCTATATGGTATCAAACCGGGTTTATTCGTCTCTCGTTCATCTTTGATCTGATTTATAACCAAAGTTGAATCTCCATAGATGTCAAGATATTTGATTCTGAGATCAATGGCCTTTGCAAGCCCCATAATGCAAGCTTCATACTCATCCATGTTGTTCGTACACTTGAAAGTCAATCTAACTGTAAATGGAAAATTAGTGCCTTGCCGAGTAATAATCATTGCCCCAATGCTATTACCATATTGATTAACAACTCCATCAAATACCATACCCCAACGGGAACCAGGTTCTGGCCCTTCCTCAAGCAATGGTTCATCACAATCTTTCATTTTCAAGTATAAAATCTCTTCGTCAGGAAAATCATACTGCACTAACTGATAGACTTGAATTGGTTGGTGAGCCAAATGGTCAGCCAAGACATTACCTTTAATCGCTTTTTGAGATCGGTATTCAATATCATACTCAGATGACAACATATGTCAATGGACAATCCTCCCAATTAAAGAAGGCTTCTAAAAAGTATACTTGATTGGATCCATTTTGGATATCAACCAAGTAGTATGATTCAACATATACTGACGCAAATGCTTAGCAGCCCAAGCCAATGCGCAACAAGTCTTTTCAAGCATAGAATACTGAGTCTCAGAGTCGGTGAATTTCTTACTGAGGTAGTAAATAACATATTCTTTATTTCCAGTTTCATCTTGCTGACCAAGAACACAACCCATACTTTCATTAAGCACAGTCAAATACATGATTAAAGCTCTTCCTTCAACAGGCAGAGATAGAATCGGAGGCTCGAGCAGATACTCTTTGATGCTGTCAAAAGATTTCTGACAATCCTCGGTCCAATCACAAGAATGATCTTTCTGAAGAAGCTTGAATATAGGCGCACATGTGGCAGTCATATGCGATATAAATCTTGAGATATAATTCAAACGGCCGAGAAAACCTCTGACTTGCTTCTCAGTTTTAGGCACAGGCATCTCTTGTATTGCTTTGACCTTGGCAGGATCAACTTCAATACCCTTCTCAGTGACAATAAAGTCCAACAACTTGCCAGAACGAATACCAAATGTACACTTATTGGGATTCAAGTGGAGTTTATACTTCCTTAAACGCTGGAATAACTTCAACAAATGCTCAACATGTTCTTCTTAATCACTTGATTTGGCAATCATATCATCAACATAGACTTTGATCTCTTTATGCATCATATCATGAAAAAGAGTGGTCATAGCTCTCTGGTATATTGCAACAGTATTCTTTAAACCGAAAGGCATCACTCTATAACAAGATGTTCTCTAGTGCGTAATGAATATGGTATTCTCCATATCTTCGGGTGCCATCTTGATTTGATTATAACCGAAAAATCCGTCCATAAACAAAAAGACTTTGAATTTGGCTGTATAGTCTACCAACATATCATTGTGTGGCAGAGGGAAATCATCTTTTGGACTAGCTTTGTTCAAATCTCTATAATCGACACATATGCGGACTTTTCAATCCTTCTTCGGAACAAACACAATATTGGCCACCCACTGCGGATACTCGGAGTTATTAAGAAATCCAACATCAATCTTCTTTTGTACTTCTTTGATCTTCACTTCCATATTAGGATGAGCCCTCCTAAACTTCTGCTTGACCGACGGGCATTCTGGCTTCAACGGAAATCTATGCTCCACAATCTCACAATCCAAACCAGGCATGTCTTGATAGGACCAAGCAAACACATTTGAATATTATCGAAGAAGATCAATCAACCCCTTTTTAGCTTCTGGACACAATTGAGACCCAATCTTGACTTCCACATCCTCTTCAGAACCCAAGTTGACCAACTTAATCTGCTCTTCGAATGGCTGAATGACTTTTTCCTCATGTTTAAGTAGACATGATAATTCATCAGATACTTGTTCGTTAGTCTCTTCCTCAGCCTCAAACACAGGGAAATCAACGTTTGAAAAGGGAGTAGGATCATTGTATTCAATGGGTTTAGGAACCAACCCGCATAATGATTTGATATTTTGATTTTAGAGAAGTGAATTGTGACTAAATATTATGTAGATGGACAATTATTATTTATTTATTTCTGTTTTTTTGTGATTACCATTTTTCAGAAAGGCAAAAAGTAAAAATAAAACATCATATATGTGGATGAATAGAATTGCATTTTATTAATGATAACTGAAAATGCCTAACAATGTTCACTCCTCCCTTAGGCATAGGAGAAGGAGTTTTCTTAAAACATGAAAAACAAATTACTTAGAGCGATGGACAATAACGGGAATATCAACAACAACACAATTGTTGCTAATCTAGCCATGCGTCACAAAGTTGGCGCAATCTTCGTCTTCATCATCCTCAATTATAGCAGCTGAGTGTTATTCATTACCATGAATGAGCCCTCCGCCACAGAAACTCGGTTGCACTTCTTCAGCTTTGACATTGAACGACCCTTGTTGAAAACCCAATCCGGCCATATTCTTGTTCTTTGCAACTTCTACCATACGACCCCAGTTTTCTAAGCATCTTTATAAGAAGACATGGGTGCCCCAGTTTTCTTCACTTCATCAATAAACAAGGATTGAAACGGAGTTCCAACCTCCTCCTTAGCTTCAACATATGTAAAAGATGAGAGATGGCTCACCAGAAGCGCTTTCTCTCCACCAACAACGACAAGCTTGTTGTTCTTCACAAATTTCAATTTCTGGTGCAGAGTAGACGGTACAACTCCAATTTCATTTATCCACGGCCTTCCCAGTAAACAACTATAGGAAGGGTGAATATCCATTACTTGAAAAGTAATTTGAAAATCACTCAGACCTATCTTCAACTGAAGGTCCACTTCTCCAATGACAGTTTTTCGAGAACCATCAAACGCTTTGAGAATCACGCCAATATACCTCATCGGGGTGCTTTGGTAGGATAATATGGACAAAGTCGATTTTGGGAGTACATTTAAAGACAAACCAGTATCAACCAAAACATTCAACAATGCATCCTCCTTGCAGTTCCTTGAAATATGAAGTTCCAAATTATGATTTATGCCTTCCTCAGGAAGTTCTTCATCATAAAAACTCATATTGTTGCAAGAAGTAATGTTAGCCACAATGTGGTCAAATTGATCCACACTCAGGTCATGCTCCACATAGGCTTGCTCTAGCAATTTTTGCAATGCTTCTCTGTGTGCTTCATAATTCATCAGCAGAGACAACACTAAAATCTTCGATGGAGTTTGGAGAAGCCGCTCCACCATATTAAACTCACTTCTCTTAATCAACTTTAACACTTCATCATCATTGTTAGGCTTCAATTTGTTGGATTCACCAGATTGACACACAGGAGTACTAACTGGATTCACCGCAGGCATAACTACCTTTTTACTAACAGCAGCCTCTTCTACATCCTTTGAAAAGACGGGACCAAACACACGACCGCTACGGGTCACCTTCGTAATATTCAAAACAAAATTTGTTGTAGGCAATGGAACCTCTTGACCATTCTCCACCATTGCGGCATTATACTAATAAGGCACATCTTTATCGGATGCATACGGGATGGGGCCCACTAACCGTATTACTAACGGTGATACCGATCTATTGACGTTGTTGTTGCTGCTACTATCAAATTGAATTACTACCCGCTCAGGGGTCTTGAACACTAGCACAAACATATTGACATCATCTACCTCTCTTGACTAATAAACTTGGATAATCCCTTCATCCATCAATCTTTGAATGTCCCTCTTGACAACGACACATCCTCGAGGGTTCACGCTGCATATCATACAACCATCATGGTCATGCTCACACTCACTGACCAAACATATATCTCTATGAATTGTAACCAATGACTGTCTGATATGGCGCACGTCATAAACCTTATATTCTCCAGGACAACCATCTACCATATTGACAAAGGAATTACCATGGACGGGCAACAAATTGGCTTTCACATTCGGCCCACGGTCGTCAAAGGACATCATTTCACTCTTCACAAGTTTTTGGACGTCATACTTCAATGGGTAACAGTTCTCAATATCACGGTCAGAAGCTCCTTGATGAAAGGTACAACTGTGTTCAGGCTTATACCACCATGGAAGTGGTTCAGGAATTTGATGTGGATTTCTTAGTTGAATTAGGTTCTTGAGAACCTAAGATGGATAGAGTTTGGCGTATGAAATAGGAATAGGGTCAAAAGAGACCTTCTTCCTCTCAAAGTTTTGTTGTTGATTATTGTTGTTGTTGTTGTTGGTTCTTTGTTGCGGTTGTTGTTGACGTTGTTGTTGAATTGGCACTGATTGATTGTTGGAATTGTTTGAAAACACTGGAATTACTGATGAAACTTGATGTTGATGCTAACGTAGTTGAGGATTTCTTCTGACATGAGGCCTCCTTTGTCTCCCTACAGATATTGCATTGGTTTACCATTCCTTCTTTTTGGGAAAACCACTCCCATACTTCTTACTGGTCATCGCTTCTTCCTTAGACAGACGTCCTTCACTGACTCCTTCTTCTAACCTCATCCCCATGTTTACCATCTCGGTAAAGTCACTAGGGGCACTGACAATCATACATTTGTAAGAACACGAACTCAGGGTCTTCAGGAAAATCTTCGCATATCCTTCTCTTCCAATGGAGGATTAATCTGAGCAGCAAGTTCCCTCCATCTCTGAGCATACTCTTTAAATGTCTCCTTATCCTTCTGAGACATAAACCTTACATGATCTCTATCAGGCACCATGTCCATATTATACTTGTACTTTTTCACAAAATTTTCACCAAAATCATTGAACGTGCGAACACTAGCATTGTCTAGTCCCATATACCATCACAGAGCAGCACTAGTCAAACTGTCTTGAAAGTAGTGAATCAGAAACTGATCAATATCAGTTTGAGTTGACATCTTTCTGGTGTACATAACAAGGTGGATAAGTGGACAAGTATTTCCCTTATATTTTTCAAAGTCAGGGACTTTGAACTTCATCGGGATCTTCACGTACGGTACTAAGTAGAGTTCAACAACACTCTTCCCAAACATGTCTTTTCCTCTCAATGTTTTCAACTCCTTGCGCAACTCAAGGAAATGACCCTTCATTTCATCCATTTTCTCATTAACATATAGGCCTTCAGGCGGCTCAGAATGGTAGATGGTGTCTTCAACACGAGGCAAGGTATGAACAACTGGAGGTAGAACAGACATGACCGGGCTAGATCGCGACATATAAGCGAATGTGGGTGCAAACTCTTCAGGCATAAAGTTTGGTGGCATCACCCACGGGAATCCGGCAGGCATTGACTGACCGAAATGAGTAGCAGCAACGGGTATGGTGGAGGTTGCAACCTCGGAGATAACAATCCTTTGGGGAGGAGTTGCGGGAGTTGGTGAGACTGATTCTGCGCAGCAAGAACAGACCCCATCATAGTAGTCAACCGAGCAATCTCATCCTTCAGCTCTCTATTCTCTTTTTCCAAATGCTCCATGATTCTTTGTTGAACCATAAAAGAATAACCAATAAGACATCTGGCAAAAGAAAACCTGTTATGCAAATGATGCATGAAATGCAATGTTTTTTTTTTAATTTTATTTCAAGGAACATATTGTTTTATTTGCAAACATATAATAATAATAATAATAATAACAATTTGATTGACCATAAAATCTCTTTCATTCATAAAATTTGGAAGTATTACACTGAGTACAATATCAGAAACCAAAGTACAAATACCAGAGAAAAGGAAATTATTCATCCTAAGGATCCCCTAATAATAGTGTTAGATGATCTATTTGCAGCCGCATACTTCCTTCAGATTCGTCGGATCTCGGACTCAAAAGATGTCTTCATCTGATCCTTCTCAAGGACAAGCTGATCAACAATCTTTTTCCAAGCACCGGAAGGATAAGGCATACTAGAGGAAGATAGACCCTCTGGCTCTCTCTGTCTCTTCACTGCTCGGTGTTCAAGAAGTTCAATAAGCGCATCTTTGTCCTTGGAGTCAAGGTGTAACTCCTCATGCTTTCAGCTTAAAGCATGGATCCACTCTTTCCACATGTCTCTCTCTTGCTTCATCTTGGCAAGTGCGTCTTCCAACTCCTCTACATCTTAGTTAGGGAGAGTTGATGGCTCACCCACAACCAAATACATAGGTCTTTCACAATCACACGACACCTTCACCTCCAAAGCTCTCTTTTTCACCCAAGTAGTGTAAGCTTCCAAAACTACACAGTTGCACAGACCAAGCTCAGATCTTCCTTTCCTATGCACATTATTCCAAGCATGTATCATCTTCTACTTCAAATGTTGGGGATCTTTACCCTCTTGATATAAAATACCTTCTAACTGAGTGTTATTAGGTTTGTCTCTCAAGGGGAACCCAAGTTGACGACGAGCCAAAGCAAGGTTGTAGCTGATTCCTCCTTGTGTACCAATGAGAGGCACATTAGAGATTTCACCATAACTATCAATAATATCCAAGCTACTCAATGAATAATCATACCCAACAATATCATCATTTGTAAGGGACATAAGTCTCTGAGACCACCATAGACATTCCTTATTCTCCACAAAAGCAAGCATTTAAGGCATATGCGAAATAAACCACTCGTACAGAAGAGGGACACAACACATAATAGTACCACCCCCTTTAGAATTCCTCAAATGCAAAGAGAAGTACATATCACCCAACAGATTAGGCACATGATTCCTAATCAAGAAGATTCTAATGGCATTAACATCAACGAAATCGTCAATGTTAGGGAACAGAGCTAAACCATATATGACCAACACAAAGATGGCTTCGAAAGCATCCATACTACTGGCTTGAGAAAAGACAATAGATTTCCCTATGAGGAACTCAGAAGTCAACCCAAATATTCCTCCTTTTTTAACCCAGTGAGCCTCAATCTGAGACTTCTTCAGATGAAGAGCTTCATCTATGATATGCGATATGGGAATCTCTTCCAATCCACTAAAAGGAATCTTGTCAGAAACATGTATTCCCAAGAGATGGGCATACTCCTCTAATGCACGCACAAGCTGATAATCGAGAAAAGTGAAGCAACGGTAGAGAGGGTCATAAAACTGAACCAACACACTCAAGAGTCCTTCAACCACATCAGCAGATAATATAGAAAAAAGCTTCCCATGACGCTGCTTGAAGTCTAAGGGATCTAATACAAAAGATGACAACTTCCTTAGCTCTTTCAAATCAGGACATCTGAAATTGTACTTCTTAGTGTTCCTTCGTCCATAATCCATAGTCCGGAAATATTTGTAAATAAGACCTTAGTTCCTTGAAGTTATTTTTTGTGTGATGAATGTCATGATGCGCATGAATGCATGAATGCAACAATCACAAATAAGGGATCACACACAAGGCAAACAAACAAAGGTCAAGGGATGAATTAAGTCATTGTCAAGATCAATCATCCATTTTGGTGGATTATGGTCTTCACCTTATCAACACCCAAGTTCCATTGATATTGACAAGACTTGATTGGAGCAACGAAGAATCAAAGGGTTTCCTTTGAGTCACGAGCATGGAGTCAAGTGAAGAACCATCCCAAAGGAGTGTACTAAGGATAAAACCTAGAGAGTGTAAGTCCCCAATTTTGACCCTAATATCCCTCATGCTATCTCATCATTTGCATTAGCATTGGGATCACACCTTGGCATCCTCCTTACCCCTCATTCATTGGGTTTACATTGGGAGAGATCACCAAGCACATTTGATTGTATCATACTTTGTATTTTATCATTTTTTACTAACAAAAATACCAAAAACATGTCTTTGTATTTGTCTAACTCTTTTGTAGGTAGTGCACATCTTCACCTTTGATTCATCAAGCTCATATATAGGGTTTAAGACCCTTAATGCAAGGAGCTCAATCAAGATTGGTTTAATATGGATCTAAGCATCATATATGAATTCCCATGGTATTCACATGTTATTTTGATCAAGAAATTATCAAGAGTTTGGAGTTGGTTTGCCTTGTAAATCCTAATTCATCTGGGTATCTTGTGTAACTTCTCCAACAAGCTTCTTCACCAATTGATCAAATATTTCAAGGGATACTCCAAATTACACAATCTTATGCATATATGATCCTCCATGAGTCCCAAAACTCAAGCGAATGGCAAGCTAGAAAGTTGGTTCATGGTGGTTGACCAGAGGAATTCATCTGATCAAAATTGGGGTTCCCTAGACCCTATGTCCTACAATGTTTGTCATATAAAAATGATTCCAAGAGCAAGGTTACTCTAAATGACATTACAAACAACTTTCATGTTGAGGTCTAGAGCTAGTTTTTCTTTGAAAGTCATTTTGTATGGTGAAAGATTATAGGTCATTTTGTCTAAACCCTAATTTGGAGGTCAACTTCCCAAGGCCATAACTTGCTCAATTTTTATGACATGAAAGATTTACAAGTTGCACAATCAAATTAAATATTTCTAACTAAACTTTGATGTTTGGAGGAAGAGAAAATTCAACTTTTATGTGCATGTGATATGAGGATACATTATAGGTCATTTTGTACCAATGCAATTGAACAAGTAATTTTCCCCAACTTCAAAAATGCATAACTCCTTCAGATTAAATGCAAATGAGGTCAAATTTGTGACCATTTTGAATCATATTGAGATATCTAGAACTTTGATAAAGTAAACTTTTTCGTTTGAAGCTCTCATAAAAAGTTAGCCAAGGTGGAATAAGTGAATATATGGCTTGACACGTAGAAAACTTTTTGACATGTTTCATTTTCCCAACTTCCACCTCAAAATTCATCATGATCCAAGCTTCAAATTAAAAAGTGTTTAACATGGAAGTTGTTCCTCTTGACCTAACCTTTCCAAAATGTCCAATTTCATCACATTTGGACAAGATATGTGTGACCTGCGCATGGCTTGAACATTGGATCATCATTTGGCATATGTGAGCTTGAATCTCCACTATATGTGAGCTTGAGAATTTCCATTAGAAATTGAGTTTGAATGTCCACTATTTTAAGATTCAAAACTCCAAGAGTCTTATGCCTTTTGTTCATCCAATTCCATTCCATCAAGTGTCCTGACCAAAATCAATAGCAAGCAAGAGCAAGATCGATTGAATATAGACCTGCATTGAAGGTATTTTCCAGAAATTTTCATCCCTTCGATTCTCACTTAATTCTCCATAATTCTTCTTTATCGTTGGTTGTCTAAAGTCCTTCCAATGTAGGAAACAAGATTGAGTTGCTTTGAGGTCAAATCGAAGCAACTAAGATCATACACCTCAAAATTCAACTCCCTGTATCTTTCAATATACTTGGGGTTAGGAGAAATTGAGGCTAGATTCGAGCTCCTGAGCATTTTTACTTTAAATTCATGTCCTTCTTTTTAATTTTGGTGATTGTTGTGAGTGAACCAGTTAGGTGAAACTCATCGGAGAAAGAGACCGGAGCTTTGGCTCCGGTGGTGTGCTGGCATTCATCTGAACCACATGATCCATTTCAATTGTTTTAATCTCGTACCTTGGTTTTGCATACCATCCATACATTGCTTTGACTTGTGTCCATCATGGAACGCGCGTTAGCAGCCACTTGATTTTCCATCTCAATTAATGAGTGAGATCAAGTGGTCCACGTTTTTTCTATTTTCTAATTTTTTGTTTTATTTGATTTATTTTCATTAATTCATACTAATTTTAATATTGATCCAAAAAATATGAGTGTATTTTTCTCATTTTTCATTTCTGTTTTAGCCACATGATTGTATGGTGTGACAATGTGTGTCACACAATTTGATGTTGATCTTCTCCATTTTCATTGTCTTATCAATTGAGCTCCTATGTTTATAATTTTTGGCATGATGATTATGTTTGATATGTTGTGTACTCATGAAAATTTCCAGAATTGTTTGAGTCATTTCTGATTTAATATGGAATTTTGATTCTTCATGTCCAAGTGTGATCACCTTGTGTACCTTTTGCCTTATCTTGTGCAATTGATGACTTTTCTTGATGATTTTGACTTGGTCCTTTTTAGGACATGTTCTTGATTGAATGTAGTTGCTTCATGTTGAATATCAAGTTCTGTTTTGACTTTTTGATTCACCTTTGACCCTAGGCTTTTGCCCTAGGGGTTTGTACTCACATTTGAGCTTTGAATTTCAGGTTCAAGCATTCATCTCCATGATTGATGTTGCCTCATCATTTGAGCTTGGCTATTTTCTATGTTTGCTAACCTTTAGTTCTTTTGTAGGTCCTTTGGTGAATCACTTGAGTGTTTGCCTTATGGCTTACATGTTGTACATATTGGTTGTCTGACTGTTGTTATCTGTTGTTTGTTTGTCTGAACATAGTGCTGATTGTTTAGCTTTTCCTACAGGTACTTTAGCCGCTTTAACTCATTGTTTGAGTTGCTTTGCTTGTGGTTGGCATACCACCTAGGTAACTTCCTATTCTCCATGTAGTCTGGAAGACCTGTCATGTTCTTTTGGCAGGCACCTGTCTGAAGCCCTCCTTAAGAGGCAATGTTTGTGCTTGTTTATCTTTGTGCCTTGTACTTCAAAGACCTCCGAAGTGAAGAGGCATTGGCAGATAGAAGGGATGTGCAATCCATCCCCTGCTATTCAGTTGAGTCTTTCATCTTGCTCGCACTACGTGCTGATGCATTTTGAATAAACACCCAAGATCGTTGTATACCGAGTCAGTCATGTGGAGTAGAGTTCTCATTCTGGACTCCCACACTTTCATTGATTCAAGCTCACCCAGGCCCGGGTTAAGAGCTATGAGGTCTTACCCTCATTACCTTTTCATCTGCTCACCCTAACTCTCAATGTTAGGGTTAAGAGCTCAAAACACCCTAACAGAACTGGCTTGTTTGTCGAGGTTGACATGACCCCTTGACTAAAGCCCAGCCTTGTATGAGCCACTTGTTTGCATATAGTATGTGTGCTTGCTCTCCTGTGCTTGTGTTTGCTTACTTGATTGATGTTTAGGCTTGCTTGCTCCCTGTGCGAGTTAGGTTTTGATTGGAGACCTCAACATAGGGATCGTATGCATGACAACTTCTAGGCTCGAGTCGTAGTCTCCCTAGTAGTCTGTTATCTCCCTAGTCTCTGGTTAGGATAGAAGTTTTTTCCCTATTAAGTGGAACTACGTCGCCCTGATCCTCATACCAGATGAGGTACGTAGGCAGGAGATCATGCGAGATCTCTCCGGGCACCCTTTTCCTTTTTTACGTGTGTTTTGCTTGACAACTATTAGGTCCGAGTTCCCGACTCCCGTCTAGTCTGTGTGTTCACCCTTTTTCCTTTTCAACCCTTCTGCTTTGGTTGTGTGTTTGGAGTTTGATGTAAGCCCAGTTATTGGCATTCGGGTTCCCGTTTGTTGTTGTTTGTTTGGAGTCTGATGTAAGCCCAACGATTGGCATTCGGTTTCCTGTTTGTGTTTCTTGTGTTCGGAGTCAGACGTAAGACCAGCCATTGGAAGTCTGTTTCCATTTGCGAGTTTCTTTTGACGTCTCAGCGTCTTTGTGTTGTGTTTTATTTCGGCGTGCGTTAGCCGAACTACGGTAGCTCTGATTCTCATTCCAGATGAGATACGTAGGCATAGGATGTGATATCCTAGCGAGCCCGTTTCCCATTTCCCCGAACTACGTCGACTCTGATGTTTGTTTCTGACAAACTACGTAGGCCCAGGATGCGACATCCTGCCGAGTCCGCTTCCGTCCTCTTCCATCTGTGTTTTATTCCAGTGTGTATGCATTCTTTTTGAGCAGTTTCTTAGCAACCTTATTCTATTCTTTTGAGCGTGGATCCCGTCGAGTACGACGGATGTGAGGGGTGCTAATACCTTCCCCTTGCGTAACCGACTCCCGTACCTTGCAATCTCTGGTCGTAAGACCATTCCTTTCCCTCTCTTAGGTTTACTTCGAGCGTTTCCTTTCCCTCCTTTGGGATAAATAACGCACGGTGGCGGCTCTGTGTCTTTTTCCCGCCGGTTGTTTTTTCGCGTTGCGACAGCTGGCGACTCTGCTGGGGAAAGAAGTTGACCTCTTGCTGGTCCATCTTCCCTAAGCGAGTCATTCCTAGCGCTCTCTAGGATAGTTTTGGTTGCTTGTGCTGTTTTATTTATTGCATTTATGATTATTATGTTGTGTATATATTTGCATAAATGTTTGCATGCATCATATTATCACTGTGTTGATCCTGGACAGGTTGGTTCCTCGGATTTGGGGTGGGTGTTCTGAGTGGGGCTAAAACCCAGGCCCGAGTATACACCTAGGATTAGTGTGGTCTCACGTTCCTCACATGTTGGTTGGGCATGTTGTTGCGACGTGACATACCACAAGCTGGACGAGGTTCTTTTGAGAAAGCTCTTCCATTGTGGAGTATTCCACTTTGGTCGGGTTACCTCTTTTGAGTTGTTGATTTCGGTGACCATTCTTTCTCGGATCTTTGGGTTAGATGATCTTATGAGAGCTGCAGCGGCACACCCGAAAGGGCAAACCCGTTGAGTATCTTGTCCGATTGTCGAGACCGTTATCCGCCTTAGGATGACCTGATTAGAATTCACCTGTGAGGGGAGGGTTTGATTCTTACAGATGTTCTGATGGTGAGTTTGATGGTGACTGTTGGTTCAGTTATTGATCTGGGTCCTATTTTTGAGTTGGATTTATGGATTTATTTCTGAGACGCCGGAGTTCTGTCCACGGTATTTATCAGTGGGGATCCGTTTATTTCAGGATTCCCTGGGTTGATTCAGATGATTTTGTTATTATCAGATCAGTGGTTCTTCGGTGATGATGATGGTATATCCTTCTTTTCCGTTTATTTCGGAACCCTGAGTTGGATTTGTGGTTACTCAGTACCTCAGATGGTTGTGATCAGTTCAGAGACAGCGGCCTCAGTACAGTTGATGATCAGATAACTTGGAGGATGGCATAGTGCATTGCATTCATGCATCAACATCATTCTCATTTTGCATTTATCCGCATCTAACTCATGTTGATCCATATGCAGGGGACATTCTTGATCGAGATCCTGGTTGAGAGACTTCTTTACTCATATATGAGGCCTGGTTTGAAGGACGATGTTGTGTACAGTTTCTTTGATCCAGAGATCGGTGTGCTGAAAGAGATGATAACATTGATTACGCCTGACCATGTGGGGATGTTTAGTGAGACTTATGGGGGTATTCTGAAGATGGTTTTCAGGCTCACAGACAAGGATAGGAGTGCCATCCATACTTTTCTCCAGTTTTATGATCCTGGTTTGAGATGCTTTATTTTCCCGGATTACTTGTTGGGGCCTTTGATGGAGGACTATGCCGGTATCCTGGGTATCCAGATCAGAAATCAAGTTCCTTTCTATGCTACTAAGGAAGAACCTGATGTTAATGGGATCTCCCGTGCTCTTTATTTGAGCCCTGAAGTGACTAAAGGAGGTCTGAAGGAGAAGGGAAAGTTGCCTGGTTTTCATCTGAGTTTCCTCGAGGCTAAAGCCAAGGAACATGCTGTTTTGGGAGATTGGAAGGCTGTCTGTGCTTTGATTGCTGTGAGCGTTTATGGAATCATCATGTTCCCTAATCAGAAGAACTTTGTGGATATTAATGCCATTCGGGTGTTCGTTCAGAGGAATCCTATTCCTACCCTGGTTAGGGATGTCTATTACTCGGTCCATAATCGGAACGAGAAGAGGCATGGGGGATTGATTAGGTGTTATGCTCAGCTACTATACAAGTGGTTCATGGGATATCTGCCTTCCAGGGGTGCTTTTGTTCTTCTTGACCATACTGTAAATTGGGCAACCAAGTTGATGGGTTTGCGAGCCAAAGACATAGCTTGGACTCATAGTAGTGGGGCTGGACAGGATTTCATTTGCAGTTGTGGGAGTTTTCCCAATGTGCCTCTTATAGGAGTTCAGGGTTGCATTAATTATAACCCGACGCTTCTTAAGAGACAAATGGGATTCGCTATGGAGGTTCCTCCTCTCAAGAGTGAGATTCAGGAAACTTTCTACTTCCCGGTTGAGGGTAACCAGTCATTGTTGAGGCAAGTGTCTGATGCATGGCGCCGTATTCAAAAGAAAGGCAAGTTTTCTTGGGGTAGAGCTAATAACAGGTCTTTTCCTCCATTTGATGATTGGCTCATCAAGAGAGTGGAGCTCACTCGTCTACCATTTCCTGTGGGTGATCCTTGGTATCCGTTGATTGAGGAATCCCATTCTTCTGTCAGTACGGAAGAGTTCCTGGAGATGAAGAGGGAGAGAGATCAGCTTCAGGCAGAGAAGACTGAATTGGAGATGAGTGTTGCTAGAATCCAAATGGCTAATCATGAAATCAAAGGGAAAATAGAAGACCAGGATAAGAGACATGCTCTTGTGGTGAAGCGCTTTGAGATAGATACCGCTTATTATGGCAAGGTCAGCTAAGCTTTGGAGTCATCTACAAAGGAGCACGACATTACCAATGAGAGGTTGGCTAGAGCTTTGAAGGTCATTAAGGATGAGAAGAGGAGGCAGATCCTTGTGAAGAATCAGAGGGAAGCCAGAGTCAGAGTCCTTACCGCAGAATGGGAAGCAAAGCCGAAGATTAAGGAAGCAGAGAACGTGAAGATCATTACTGAGAGAGATCATTATATTGCCGAGAGAGATCATTATCTTGCTGAGAGGGATCATTACTTCCGACAGATGAAGATTTACCAGAAGAAGGTGGGGAGATTGCAGCAGGAGAACACCGAGCTCAGGTTCGCCGTGAAGTTTACCAGGATGGTTGATGATGTAGGGCCTTCTGTGGGACCTTCGTCAGATTAGACCTTTCTTATTTGTGTTGGATTACCGTCAGGCATGTTGACGGAATTCACTTGCTTGTATTTTCTTTCTGATTCTGGAGAATTGTATTTGATCTGTACCAGACTTGATGTATGACTTTCGCACGTATTGTGCACTCTTGATATACAGTGGTTATTATCATTCAGTGATTGATCTTCAAGCTTTATTTGCTTTCCTCTATGCACTCACACAACACACACATGGTTGGGTGATATCTTCGCTAAATCATAATTCTCTGCTCTGTATGGTGAAATCAGATGATTGATATCAGAATATTACTGCCGAATTATTCTTTGTCTCGATGAAACCAGGATCGAAAGACAGAGTGTTCCTCATATGGATAGACATTGCATTCATGCATGAATCATAATAACTTGTCTTCTACTTTGTAGGTGTCAGTTTCTAACGTGTCTGATTGTTTCAGGAGTCATTGCTCGCGCACATAGAATCATTCCCTTGCACGTAGCACGTCAACACAAATACCCTACCAGGCGCAACAAATCCAAGCTGATGGATCTACCCAACGCAGATATTCTCGAGTTGAAGGAGAAAATGGGTGAGCTGATAAACGTCATGCAAGGGTTGGCATTGGGACAGAAAGCACTTGCTGATAAGGTGGAAAAGCTCGAGTGGGCTTCGGCTGCCAACAGTGGTAATAATCAGGAGGGTGTTTCCAACAATGGTCTCGGTGGATCAAGGGATGAAGGAGATCTCAGAAAGAAGACTATTGCTGGGGTGGTGATCAATAATGATGGTGGTTTTGGTGCTGCTACAGGCGGTGGACCGGGTCCGGTGGGCAACAATCTGAAGGATAGTCTGTTTCCTCCTTTTTTTGGGGCTGAGGAGGATAGAGAGGAAGACAAAGAAGCAGATCAGTTCTCCATGCTGAATGAGCAATTCGGTCAATATGGTGTTCAACCACCAAACAAGGAGATTCAGGTGCTGGCGGAGAAAATCAGGGCTCTGGAAAGTTATGCTACTCCGGGGGTTGTCAATATGTCGAACATGGGGCTGGTTGAGGGAATTGTGATCCCGCAAAAGTTTAATGCGCCTGCGTTTGATAAATATAATGAGAGTTCTTGCCCGGAAACTCATCTCCAGGCTTTCGTCCGAAAGATTTCTGCTTATACAATGGACCAGAAGCTTTGGATGTACTTCTTCCAAGACAGTTTGTCTGGTGGGTCTTAGGAATGGTACACCAAATTGAGGTCATCTGATGTCAAGAGCTGGCAGGATCTTGGTGATGCGTTCTTTAAACAATACCAATTCAATGCTGACATGGCTCCTAGCCGTACCCAATTGCAGGGTATGTCTCAGAAGCCTAATGAGGGGTTTAAAGAATACGCGCAGAGATGGAGGAAGTTGGCTGCCCGAGTCCAACCTCCGTTGGTAGACCGGGAGATGTCCGATCTGTTTATGGGTACCCTTCAGGGGACGTTTGCAGAAAGGATGGTGGGATGCCCGGTTACCAACTTTGCTGATATAGTGGTGGCTGGGGAAAGAATTGAGAGCTGGTTGAAGCTGGGAAAGATACAGGGTAACGCTTCGTCGTCTGGGTCGAAGAAGCCCTTTGGTAATGGCCAGAGAAAGAAGGAGGGTGATACAAGCGCTGTGTATACCCAGAGGGGACAAAGTAGGGATCGTTACTACGAGCACACTACTGTGGTAACCATTCCTGCTGATAATCAACCTGCACAACAACATCAACAACAACAACCGCCACAGCAACGACAGCCGTTTCAACAGAGACCGCAGAGGGCCGGGTATCAAGTAAGAGGGCGAATGAATGATCGTCAATTTGATAGACCACCTGTGACCTATTCATTCTTGCTGAAGAAATTGAAAGATTTGAGGTTGGTCCAGCTGAGGACGTTGGCTACGTTGAGACCGGATCAGAGGCCGGCCAGTTTTGACGAGAATGCCAAATGTGAATTCCACTCTGGTGCCCCTGGACACAATGTGGAGAATTGTAAAGCTTTTAAGCATGTTGTCCAGGACCTGGTGGATTCTAAGGCTATCAATTTTGCACCATCTCCGAATGTGAATGCTAATCCCATGCCCGCGCATGGTCAAATGGGGGTGAATGCAATTTCTGAGGATAAGGGCCGAATCTGGGTGGCGAATGTGGACCGGTTAAAGACTCAATTGGCTGAGGTCAAGAGACAATTGTTGAGGAATGGGGTCTTCCCGGGCTATGGTGATTGTTGTGCTACGTGCACCGTTGTTCCTCATGGGTGTGTTTTGCTGAGGAAGGTTGTCCAGAGGATGATGGATGAGGGAAGCCTCAGGTTTGAGAAGGTGGATTTGGGGAAGGAGGATGTCTCCACCATAACCATTTATTTCGATCTGGTCGATTTGTCAGCGCTGGCAGATGCGGCTCCAGTTACCATCACGGTACCTGGGCCAATTCCTTATGACAACGATGATGCGGTGCCGTGGCATTATGGTTGAGAGGTGTACTATAATGGGGAGAAGCAGGAAGATCAGGCTGCAGGTGAAACCACCGTTTCAAAGGTGGATAAAGCCGGACCCAGTGGTTTCACTCGCAGTGGAAGGTTGTTTGCACCTGACGCTTTGAGGAGTGAGGAGGCAGAGAGAGAAAAGAAAGATAAGGCCGAGGCTTTAGCCAGGGCGAGAGGGAAGCAGGTGGTGAGCGAGGGTACTCCTGTAGTGACACCGGCGCCTGTTGGGTCGGGAAAGAACTTGATGATGAAGCTGAAGAATTTTTGAGAATCATCAAGAAGTCAGAGTACAAGCTTGTTGACCACTTGCAGCAGACGCCGTCCAAAATGTCAATCTTATCTCTGCTACTGAGCTCCGAGGGGCATAGGGAGGCTTTGTTGAAAATATTGAAGAGAGCCTATGTTCCCCAGGAGATAACCATCAATCAGTTGGAGACATTGGTGTCCAATGTTAATGCCACCCATGGGTTGGGTTTCACTGATCTGGATTTGGCGGTGGATGGGCGTAATCATAATAGGGCATTACACATTGCGATGGAGTGTAAAGGAGCGGTGCTTTCGCACGTGTTGGTGGATACCGGCTCGTCGCTCAATGTGTTGCCAAAGAATGCCCTGGCAAAGCTGGACTGTGAAGGGTTGATCTTGAGGCCCACGGACCTGATAGTTAGAGCCTTTGATGGTTCGAAAAGGGCTGTGTTTGGGGAAGTGGAGCTCCCTGTAAAGATCGGGCCCGAGGTGTTTAAGTCCGTATTTCATGTCATGATTATTCAGCCGGCATACAGTTACCTGTTGGGTCGACCGTGGATACACGTTGCTGGGGCAGTGACTTCGACTTTGCACCAGAAACTGAAGTACATCTGGGACGGGCAGGTCGTCACGGTTTGTGGAGAGGAGGACATCTTCGTCAGCCACCTATCATCGTTCAAGTATGTTGAAATGGACGGTGAAATATGGGAAACGCGAAGTCAGGCATTTGAAACCGTCAAGGTGGAGAATGCCATTTCTGTTAAGGAGGAGAAAAAGTCGTCCATTTCTTCTTACAAACAGGCTGCTGAGGTGGTGAAGAATGGAGAGGCCCCAGGTTGGGGAAGGATGATGGATATCGCCGCCAAGAAAGACAGATTTGGGGTTGGTTATCAGCCGTGCCGAGGCTCGTCTGGGCAAAATAGGGGTCGTCGTCAGCCATTCATGTTCACCAGTGCTGGAATGCTGGATCCAGATCACATCTGTGCGGTGGGTGAAGAGGTCGACAGTGATTGCGAGCTAGATCAATGGATAAAATCGTGCGTACCAGGGATGGAGATCCAGAACTGGAAGGCCGAAAAGATCATCACTGTCACTCTACGTGAAGAGTAATATTTCCTGTTTTTCAATTCTGTCTGCATGAAAACCATACGTTTTGCCCAAAACGTAATGGTTCATTGTAAGGGCCACCTCATGTGTTTCATTTTGCAATATTTGCATCATAAATAAAAGGATGTTTTTCATTAAAAGCGGTGTTCCCTGTTTTTCATTTATTTTTGCAGTTTAATAAAAACAAAAATAAAAATGGCAATGTATGTTTTCATTTTCCTATTAATTTGCTTCGCTCCGGTTCTAAAGCAATGCATGCATCAACATTCATGCAGATGCGATCTTTCTCCGGATCTCACTGATAACAATCCTGTTACACCCTCATATGACTTCGACAATCCAATCTATCATGTCGAAGAAGAAGGCAAAGAAGATTGTGAACTGCCGGAGGAATTAGCCAGGTTGTTGAAACAAGAGGAGAAGGTGATTCAACCGCACGAAGAGCAGGTTGAGATTGTGAATTTGGGTACCGACGAGGTCAGGAAAGAGGTGAAAGTTGGGGCCGCTTTGGAGGCGAGTGTTAAGAGCAGAATGGTAGCGCTGTTGAAAGAATATGTTGATATCTTTGCCTGGTCTTATCAAGATATGCCAGGGTTGGATACCGATATCGTGGTGCACAAGCTACCATTGCGAGCAGATTATCCTCCAGTAAAGCAGAAGTTGCGCAGAACTCGGCCTGAGATGGCCATGAAAATTAAAGAGGAAGTGCAGAAGCAGTTGGATGCTGGGTGTTTTCCTTCATGGATGGCTTTTCTGGCTATAATCAAATCAAAATGTCGCCAGATGATATGGAGAAAACAACGTTCATCACACATGGGGCACTTTCTGCTGTAAGGTGATGCCATTCGGTCTCAAGAACGCCGGTGCTACCTATCAGAGGGCTATGGTGACTTTGTTTCATGATATGATTCATCATGAAATCGAATGCTATGTTGATGACATGATAGAAAAGTCCCAAACAGAGGAGGGGCATTTGGTAGATCTGGCCAAGCTGTTTGACCGGTTGAGACAATTCAGACTGAGGTTGAATCCGAATAAGTGCACTTTCGGAGTGCGGTCCGGTAAATTGCTGGGGTTTATTGTGAGTGAAAGAGGAATCGAGGTTGATCCTGCTAAAGTAAAAGCAATACGAGAAATGCCTGAACCGAGAACAGAGAAAGAGGTTCGTGGTTTCTTAGGTAGATTGAACTACATTTCACGGTTCATATCTCATCTAACTGCCACGTGTGAACCTATATTCAAGATGTTGAGAAAAGATCAAACGGTCAGGTGGAATAACGATTGCCAAGCGGCATTTGAAAAGATAAAAGAATATTTGCAGGAGCCTCCGATTCTGATGCCTCCTGTGGAGGGACGAGCATTAATGTTGTACTTCACGGTCCTCGAGGGGTCTATGGGGTGCGTATTGGGGCAGCATGACGAGTCTGGTCGAAAAGAGCATGCAACTTACTACCTTAGCAAAAAGTTTACCGACTGTGAAACAAGATATTCACTGCTCGAGAAAACTTGCTGTGCTTTGGTATGGGCTGCTCGCCGACTCAGACAGTATATGCTGGTTCATACCACTTTGTTGATTTCCAAGATGGATCCGATCAAGTATATTTTTGAGAAGCCAGCATTGACCGGACGGGTTGCGAGATGGCAAATGATTTTAACTGAATATGATATCCAGTATGCCTCTCAGAAAGCAATCAAGGGGAGTGTATTGTCTGATTACCTCGCCCAGCAGCCCATTGAGGATTATCAACCGATGAAGTTTGAATTCCCTGATGAGGACATCATGTTTCTCAAATCGAAGGATTGTGAGGAACCGATCCCGGAGGAGGGGCCTGACCCTGAATCCGAATGGATTCTGATGTTTGATGGGGCCGTTAATGTGAATGGTAGCGGTGTTGGTGCTGTTTTGGTTACGCCGAAAGGATCCCACATTCCTTTTGCTTCCCGGCTAACATTTGAGTGCACCAACAACGTGGCTGAATACGAAGCTTGTATCTTGGGGATTGAAGAGGAGATTGATTTGCGGATCAAGAACCTTGTTATATATGGAGATTCAGCTTTGGTTGTGAATCAGGTTAACAGGAAATGCTATACGCATCAATCTCATTTAATTCCATACCGGGATTATACGAGGAGGTTGTTGACATTTTTCACCAAGGTGGTGTTACATCATGTGCCTAGAGAAGAGAATCCTTTGGCGGATGCTTTGGCTACTCTGGCTGCCTTGATTAAGGTACAGTGGTGGAATCAGTTCCCTAGTGTTGAGGTGGGACGTCTGGATAGACCGGCTTATGTGTTTGCTATTGAGGCGGCACCTGATGATGACAAGCCGTGGTATTACGATATCAAGCGCTATCTGGAGACCCAAGAGTATCCTGAGGGAGCATCCAAGAAGGACCGAAAGACTCTGAGGAGGTTGGCCATGGTGTTCTACCTGAACAAGGATGGGGTTTTATACAAGCGGAATTTCGATTGGGTTTTGCTTAGATGTGTTGATGACAGAGAAGCAAGCCAGTTGATGAAAGAGGTTCACGAGGGGTCGTTTGGTACCCATGCCAGTGGAAATGCAATGGTGAAGAAGCTGTTAAGGGCTGGTTATTACTGGATGACGATGGAGGCCTAATGTTTCAATTTCATGCGGAATTGTCATAAATGCCAGATTTATGCTGACAAGGTGCACGTGCCTCCAAATCTGTTGAGTTAGATGTCATCTCCGTGGCCGTTTGCTATGTGGGGCATTGATATGATCGGAAAGATTGAGCCTATAGCTTCGAATGAGCACCGGTTCATATTAGTGGTGATCGATTACTTCACCAAGTGGGTGGAAACAGCCTCTTATGCGAATGTGACGAAGTAGGTCATTGCCAGATTTCTCAAGAGAGACATCATTTGCAGATATGGGGTTCCCGAAAGAATCATTACTGATAAAGGTTCTAATCTCAACAATAAGATGATAGCGGAACTGTGCCGGGAGTTCAAAATCGAGCATCACAATTCTTCTCCTTATTGTCCGAAGATGAATGGGGCGGTTGAGGCAGCCAATAAGAATATTAAGAAGATTGTGCAAAAGATGGTTGTGACCTATAAGGACTGGCATGAGATGTTGCCATTTGCATTGCATGGGTATCGTACCTCGGTGCGTACATCTACTAGGGCAACGCCTTTCTCGCTTGTGTATGGGATGGAAGCCGTGCTACCGGTTGAGGTCCAAATCCCATCTCTGAGAGTCCTGATGGACGTGAAATTGCAAGAGGCTGAATGGGTAAGGACCCGGTACGAAGAGTTGAGCCTGATTGAGGAAAAAAGGATGGCGGTCATTTGTCATGGGCAGTTGTACCAGCAGCGAATGAAGCGTGCTTTTGACCGAAAGGTACGACCTCGGGTATATCATGTGGGAGATATGGTGTTGAAAAAGATCCTTCCTCTTCAAAACGATCGTAGGGGCAAGTGGACACCCAATTATGAAGGTCCATTCGTGGTCAAGAAGGTTTTCTCTGGCGGAGCCTTGTTGCTAACGACCATGGATGGCGAGGATTTTCCATCCCCTGTGAATGCGGACGCAGGTAAAAAATACTTCGTATAAGAGACCCGCTGGACGAAAAGAATAAAATAGTCCAGGCAAAAATGGGCATCCCGGTTGTCGCATTACGCGAAAAACTGGCGGGAAAACAAGAACAACAGAGCCGCCACCGTGCGTTATTTATCCCAAAAGAGGGAAAGGAAACGCTCAGAGTAAACCTGGAAAAAGCATGGTCTCGCGACCAAAGAGAATGGGATCGGGAGTCGGTTATGCGAAGGGAAGGTATTAGCACCCCTACGCATCCGTCGTACTCGACGGGATCCACGCACAATAGGAAGGAAAATGGTTGCTGAAAACACTGCTCACACACACACACACACTGGCTGAAAGAGACACGAGAAAACAGACAAGACTGAAACTGACTCGGCAGGATATCGCATCCTGGGCCTACTTAGTCTATCAGGCATAGACATCAGAGTCGAAGTAGTTCAGACTGGGGAAACGACACATGCTCGCTAGGATATCGCATCCTATGCATACGTATCTCCTTGGACGAAGGAGAATCAAAGCATTCGTAGCTCGGCTAACGCACGCAAGACGAACAACACAGGAAATCGATTGCCAATCGCTGGACTTACGTCAAACTCCGCACAAAACACGGGCAAACATGGAACCCGAATGCCAATCGCTGGACTTACATTAGCTTCCGAACCATACACACCCACACTGGAAACCGAATGCCAATCGCTGGACTTACATCAGCTTCCAAGCACACAACAAGAGGATACGGAATGCCAATCGCTGGTCTTACATCCATCTCCTACTCACACAAAGACAAAAGAAAAAGGGCGCCCGGAGAGATCAGCTCATCTCCTGCCTACGTACCTCATCTGGTATGAGGATCAGGGCGACGTAGTTCCCCTACGGAGGGACACAAAACTAGCTTAACCAGATAACAGAGGGAGACACAACTAGGGAGACTACGACTCGAGCCTAGATGTTATCATGCAAATTCATCCCTAAGTTAAGGTTTCTAGCTAACTTGCACAGGGAGCAAGCCTATCCTAAACATGACTTGCACAGGAAGCAAGCCAAACTAAACCTAACTTGCACAGGAAGCAAGCTAAAAAATAAACACACAAGCACAAATAGCATACACTATATGCAATCAATGGGCTCAATCAAGGTTAGGTTTTAGTCGAGGGGTCATATCAACCTCAACAAACAAACCACTGTAACAGGGTAATGTTAGCTCTTTACCTTGACATTGAGAGTCGAGGTGAAGCAGATGAAAGGTGAGTGAAAATGAGACTTCACAGCTCTTATCCCTGGCCTGGGAGAGCTTAAGACATGAATGTGTGGGTTCAGAAGGTGGGAACCCTTCTACACATATGACACTGACTCAATGTACAATGATCTTGGGTTAATATCTGCAATGCATCAACATAGTGGTGTGAGCAAAACAGATGACACACAGAATAGCAGGGGATGGATTGCACATCCCTTATATCTGCCAATGCCTCTTCCCTTAGGAGGTCTTTGAGTATATACAAGGACAAATGTAAACAAACACAAACATTGCCTCTTAAGGAGGACTTCAGACAGGTGCCTGGCCAAGTAACAGGCCAGGTCTTCCAGACTACATGGAGTTAAGATGGTATACCTCAATGCAAATGCTTTTAAGCAAAGCAAAGCAAGTTCTCAATAGAACTAAAGCAACTAATGTACCTGAAATCAATCAAATACAATCAGTACTCAGACAAACCAACATTAAACAGCAAATGGTTAACAGTTAATTATACATAGTCAAACACAAGTCAATGCACAAAGGTGCAAGCTTTAAGGCACAAGACCAAGTTTTAAAACCTACAAAACAAACCAATGATTAGTCATAAACAATCAAGAAAGCAACTCCAAATGAGGCACACCATCAAGCATAAGCATTTGTGCTATTAACCTGAAACACAACTCAAAAGTGAGAGCACAAACCACTAGTCCAAGACTAGGGTCAAAATGAGATCAAATCCTCAAAACAGAACATGAAACTTATCCAAAATCAAGATCAAACAATTAAAAATCAAACCCAATTGGTCCCATGTTCATATCATTCATCATTATCATTTCATGATCAAAATAGCACAAAGCATGCAAATAGGAGCTCATAGAAGTCAACAAAATGATTCAACTCAAATCTAATCACAAACATTTCAAAAAATCTTCAATATATTCATGGTCAATCATCATCCATAACATGATAAGCATACCAAATTTCATCTCATTTGGATCAAGGGAAGTAGGTCAATGAAAATCAGAAATTCAAGGCAAGCTTAAGCAAACTCATACAAAGCATCAAAACATGCACCAACTTCAATTAATCATAAAATAGAAACAACATATGATAAATGAATGGGACCAAAGCCATGATATACTTCAAGATGTCTACAATGCACATGCCAAATTTTAGATCCATCCAATAATGCATGAGGATTTAACAAATCATATACCATCATGTGTCACAAGAGGTCAACAATTTGGTCAAACAGGGGAGAAATTATCAAACAAATAGGAAATGCTTTCAAAAATTCCAGGAAAATTCGCAAACATTCTCAACATGCACAAGTATCTTCATGTAAAAATCCAGACCATTTTGAGTTCAATAAGCATGGTAACAAAAATCAAGGAGTTGGACATGAATGGTGTGACACAAATTGTCACACCTCTATTCAAAAAATCATATCTCATCAACCAGCAATGATAAAATTACAAACTCTATTCCACAATCACCATGAACATGTCTAGTTTAAGCACAAAATATTTGAGAGGTATTGGATTATGTATCATCATTCCACAAGCAAAATGGCAAGGCATACACAAAATGGACACACATGAACAAACCCTAGCACATTTAAAAATCCACACGTGCAAAAAATCTGGAAAAATCACCATAATAAACTAGACATCATGAGGAGCATTTCACAAAAAATCCCATCAAATTTGGATTAAAATCGAGTGACTTATGAATTTTCTAAGATTACCATGCCAAATGAAATAAAATTGAAAAAAAGAAAATGATTTAATTGAATTAATAAACGGCAATGGCAATATGGTAAATACACGGCCACTTAAGTGAAACGCCGCGTTTCACTTAAGGGCGTGTCAACTGGCAATTGGTGCATGGCAAATAAACGGGAAAATCACATGCAAACTTCATTTCCAAAGATCAAACACGCATATGGCATGGGAAATTTAGGGTTCTAACGCGTTCATCATCATTTTTTCCAGCAAGAACAACTTGTGACCAAAATCAACAATCTATATACCAATGTGTTCATCTCACAGTGTACATCAACAATCCAAAGCTCATTTACCCTAACTCAAACTATCATGGAAGAATCGAGCAAGATAATATTTGACCAACAAACTTTAAATCAATGTATCTCCTTTAATACTCAACCATTTTTCACGATTCAAGTTTCATTGCAATCAGCATGGAGAGATCTTTAATAAGCATAGCATGATTTGGACAAAGATGTGATTCGAATCTTACCTGATTTGAAGAGCAGTATGGAATTCGTGGGTTCTTTGGTCATAACAAGCTGAAACAGATGCTTAGTGATGTTCCAGATGATGAATGGACAATGGATTTTAGCTCAACAAACCCTGAGGCAGCTCCAATCAATATCCGCCATGAAAGAAAGCTCAATGCAACAGTGTTGTTCTTGGCTTTACAGTTGTGAAACAAAGCTTGCAAAGGCTTCCAAAAGGATGGTGGATGATGGCACAATGCACAGGAGCACGAATTCTTTCAAGATTTTCAGAAAAATTCCAAGTGAAGAATTGAGTGTTTTTGACACAAAAGGATGGTGGATGATGGCACAATGCACAGTGGCTAGGGTTTTTTCAGTCAGAAATGTGCAATATATACTTTGATTAACAATGCTTAAGTTTGGTTAATGAAGTGGTAAATCAAATTAGCTCAAATGAAGGTGTTTTGGTCATTTAGTGAAATTACTCAAGTTGCATGTGCATGGCATGCTACAGTGCGAAAATGGGCCTAAACACATCCCAAATGAGATTTCTGAACATTTACAATTGGTAGAATTTATTGGAAATGGTTAATTTGAAAAGTCACTTTTTCACCTCCCCTTTTTTAATTCAATGCACTTGAAAAAAGGCCATTTTGATTGGATGACTTTTGGTGAATTGTGATGAAGGATTTGGATAGAGCATATCAAATGTGACTTGTAGCAAAAAACCTCACTCAATTTGGCCAAATGGTTTGGAAGATATGCCACTTTGAAGTTCACAAATTTCTGAAAATGATTTGATCATAACTTGCCAACCATAAATGAGAAATGAGTGTTCTTGAACTTTTTGGAAAGGTGAGAGCAAGATCTTCAACTTTCATGTTGGACAAAATTTCATTTGAAGCTTGTATGATGATGTAAATTTGAGGAGAAAAACTTTCTATTTTTGGCAGCTTCCAATTACAGGTCACCTGCCATTTTAGGAAACTTTTTGTCTGACTTTATTTTCTCCAATCCTGATCTTTGAAATGTCAAATGAGACTTGTATGGACATGAATGAACCCTTTCAAACCATCTCACACCTTCCAATCCATAAAATCAGGCACAGTTGACCACAGTTGACCATAGTTGACTGTCTAGGGTTTCTGGTGGATTGAACAATGACTGATGACTTCTGAGCACCCAACCCTTGACCAAAACACTTCAAAAGGACCCCTAGGTCATGTGAACATGTTGGACCAACCCTAGGGCCTTGTCTCAATGGAAATTGCACTTGCTTGCTTGATTGACTGATCTCCTGACCAGTTTGACCTAATTTTGTCAGTTGAACTTGCACTGGGGCAAAGGACAATGCAATGCTATGTAGTGGACTATGTTATGTTAATGCCCTAATATGAGAATGTATGTACAAAAGGTAGGTGCAGATTTGAGGTGCTACACCGGCGAACCGAAAAAAAGAAATAAAAAGGTTCGGGCAAAAATTAGGGATAAAAAAGAAAATACTGTACACCCGGCAAGTCGAAAACCCCACAAGGGCGGCTTGGGCAAAAAAGGGTATCCCGGTGGACTGAAAACCCGAAAGGGTGGTCCAGGCAAAAGAGGGATTGAAACGAACAACTGCGTCCAGCATGATCATTTGTGTTTTGGTTAAGACACATGGATAATCCCCAGCAGGGATCAGTTGGAAGCGTCTTGTTCAGAAGGCAGAAAGCACGGAGAGTCTTGAGGACATATGGTGTGTAACCGAGTTGGGACTCGATGAGATCACGGGTTCACATTGCCATTAGGATAGATTTTTCCTTTTGTGCGCAATTACCTCATTTCAGGAATTGCTTCCTGTGTATTGCTCAGTTATGAGCCACCTTTTTCAATCAATAAAATGCATGTTCAGTCAAATAATTTTGTTTTTGTTTTCATTACCGCTTTGATTGCAAAAACATCCATTTATTTTGATAAAGAATCTTTGCATTTTAAGACCTACAGGTCCCTTCCAATGCATGTTCATAAGATTGAAAACCCGAAATCTTATTCGGAAGGTTGAGTGACCCAGGTGTTGAAATCTTGGCATGCCTGGGGCACGTTTTTATCTAACGATCTCTTTTGCAGGTGCTGTTAGATATTTTCACTCACTTGCAGGTTGTGATGTGAAGCTTTTGACAAGAGATCCACGCAGAGTCCAATCAGGGACGAGGAGTTGAAGAATGATGAAAAGACGGCGAGAGGCGTGCGACGATCCTTGAGGATTAATCAAGAAGACTCTTCAAAGTCTGGAGAATTGGAAAGTTGATACCAATTTAAAGATTTCGACCTCCGTAGAGTACGGAGAAGTCGAGAATACAAGGTGATGAATCAGAAAAGTCCAGACGAGTCTGGGAGCTCTCAAAAGTGGAAAGCTGACACTGGATTTAGATGTTGAATACCAGGGAACGACGAGTCGACGGGTGTTCTGTGCCAGGCTTTCCTTATTTCCCCAAGCAGAGTCGGGATTGTTATCTCCCCAGCGGGTTCGAGATTGGTGTTTCCTCGGCAGACAGGTCTGAAGGTTGTTTCCCCTAGCAGGGTGGAGATTGTTATTCCCCCAGTAAGTCGAAGATTGTTGTTTCCTCACAGAGTGTGTTGGAGGTTTCTTCCCCAGCGAAGTCCCCAAGCGGATCGGGTTCAGTGGAGGTCGTCCCTGGTGAGGGTGGTCCTTGACCCAACAGTAGTGATATTCCCCAGCAGGGTGGAGATTGGAGTGTTGTCGAGTTCCTCAGCAGAGTGCCTCAAGCTCCCCAGAAGAGTCCCTTGAGGGGGATACTTTTTTATGCATTCATCATTTAGATAAGCATAGCATATTGCATACCTAATGGCGTAGCATTTCCATGATTATGGAGCATTACGCTAAAAAATCCTGCATCATCATTGCAAGCATAAGCTAGTCTCAATCCGTGGTTACCGTTTGAGATTTGGTTTCGCCGGTTGGTGAGGATGCTACTCAAGCCGTGGTTATCGTTTGAGAATCGGTTTATTTGGTTGAAAGATCAGCCTCAGCATTGCAAGCATCAGATAGCCTCAA
Organism: Lathyrus oleraceus; assembly: GCF_024323335.1. Classification (NCBI taxonomy): domain Eukaryota; kingdom Viridiplantae; phylum Streptophyta; class Magnoliopsida; order Fabales; family Fabaceae; genus Lathyrus; species Lathyrus oleraceus. The sequence goes on from NC_066583.1 coordinate 447,473,319, forward strand.
GCCGTGGTTACCGTTTGAGAGTTGGTTTCGCCGGACGGTGAAGATGTTACTATGAGGAGTCTAGCATCATGACGTTGGAGCAACAATGTTCCTCAGTAGTGCGATATTGGTGGAAAATTTTCCGTCGGACGGAGATGGAAATAAAATCAAAGAAAGTTACGCGATCAGCGCGAAAATCGAAGAATGGAGAAAAGGAAGTGTTGCGGCATTTTTTGGAGAACGGGATTCAAATGGAGATTGGAGTTGAAGATTATATCCGGGATGAGGTCCTCAGGATTGTCTTCTGATCATGTGTCACCTTAGACTTTGGCGGGGCCAACAGAAGTCGTTATGGGTATCTTCGGAGGAATAAATGCACATGATTGGAGGAAGAAATGCACATGATTACCTTCCTTTTGTGAAGGTGTACCCTCTGATATGTCGCCATCAGAATGGTGTTTGGGTGTTATTTCCGACGTTGCCAGCGGAATTATTACAAGAAAATGGAGAACGGGGTTCAAATGGAGAGAAGGAAGTGCTGGGCATTTTCTGGAGAGCGGGGTTCAAATGGAGAAAAGGAGGCACGGGGTGTTTTCTGGAGAATGGGATTCACAATGGCGATCGTGAGTTATCGTCAGGCGACTGGGGTTCAAATGGAGATCGGGGTTCATTGTTTGGCAAACAGGAGTGTTATGAAGATGTCGAGGTTCAAATGTGGTGATCAGGGATCATACGCACGAAAATAATTGTTCGGGGTCCAAGAAAAAGCAAAAAAATCAATCAAAGATGTTGCGGGGTTCAAGAGAAGAAAACATCAAAAAGTTGTGGGGTTCAAGAAAAGCAAAAAATATAATAATCCCCAGCGGAGCGCAAATTGTTTGTCTGTTCTTGGTATTCAATCACTCTTCACCCTGATCATCTGAAAGCCGAGGCTATTCATATCGACAAGTTCACAGTGGATTGAATAGGGGCAGCTGTAACACCTCAAAATTTGCCCTCCTCTTCTTGGGACTAGCTTAGCATATTGCATTTCATTTTGTAGGACATTAGGCATTTGCGTATTGCATATCATGTGATAATAAGAAAGTCATCCTCCTAAGTCTTTCTCAGAAGATAGAGAGGTTGAGAGGTTCAAGCCTGAGGGTCTTATTTAATTGATCATCAACCATCTGAGGGTTTGTGCTTCAATTAGGGTTTTCTTGACCCTTCAAAAGGTTGAGCATTATCTTGGTTGCAAGAATACATCATCATCATCATGGTTTTGTCATCCTCAAGGTTTCAGAATTCATGCTCAGGTTTCTTGGGATTAGGGTTTTGACCTCTGGTCAACCTTAATAAGTGCCATTCTACCAGTCAGGGTTTCTCAAGGAGATGGGGTTTATTTCTTGGATGGAGATCATATGGTTATATTATTGAGCTAATTTGAGCTAGGGTGTCATTTTGGAGCCAATCCCTCAAGTGGTTGAGGCTCAAGCTGGTCAGAGCACTTCTAAGTCATCTGTCAACCAAAAAGTCAACAGAAAGTCAACTGTGGGTTTTTGAACTGGGAAATTGATTTTTTTCATCCCATTCATGTTCCAACAATGTTTATTCATCATGTCAAATACATATCTTGAGCAATTTGAGGTCAGATCAAAAGTTTCCAAAAATGGAAAGTGACCTGTAATTGACTGTTTCCAAAAATGGAAAGATTTTGGTCCAAATTCAACTTGATCTTACATCATCAAGGAAGCTTCTAATGAAATTTTGTCCAACATGAAAGTTGAATATCTATCTCTCCCATTTCCAAAAAGTCCAATATCATGAGTTTATGATGAATGGTGGAGGAGATATGATCAAATCATTGCCAAGTGTGCTTGAAACTTCAAAAGGGCATAACTTTTGACTCATAACTCCAAATTGAGTGCCTGTTTTTGCACTTTGCTCCTCATGACCTATAATTTCCAAATCATTCATCACATTGCATGAATTTTCATAACATGACAATTTGCATATTCATGTTTATTTTGGAGGGAAAATTGCAAATTTGAAATTGGTGCATTGTATGGACAAAATACCATTGCCATTGTGTTCATTGGATGATTTTAAGTGAAATTAATCATGCATGTGGTACTGTTCACGTCCACATTTGCCATGCACCTTCCATTTTCAAATTTTGGTCACACACCCTATTTCACTTAATCACAATTAACCAAGCTTAATTAATTTTTTCAGTAGGATTAACATGTCATATAAATACATAATCCTAACAGAATTTATGAGGTTTTCACCATTTCTAGATCTAAAATTTTTTCCCTCCAAAATTTTCTCCCAATCCAAATTCAAATTTTCTTCACATAAGCTATTGATTTTCTTCCATATTCTTGTTCTCTGATATTGATTTAGTGTAGATCAAGCATTTGATCATTGATTTTGGCCAGAATTCATGCATAATCCAAGGAAGAACACAAACATGGAAGTTCAAGTTTGAGCTAGATCTAAGCCTCTCCAAGCCTCAATTCATTCTTAAAGCTTCATAACAAGTGCTCAGGAGCAGATCTACACACGGGCCAAGCCTTGAATCACCAGAATTCACTACTGCCATTGTTGGAGCTTCAAGAAGGTGAAAATTTCGAATCTCCTAATTCTCTATTTTATGCACATAGGCTTGTAGATCTATTCATGCTGGAAATTCTGATATAAAGAACATGAAAAATGGTGCAATATTGACAAAGTTATGTGGATCTAAAGTTTGGTGTTCAAAGATGTTTTTGATCGATTCTTGAAATTCATGATGATTTAGACTGAAATATTGTTAGATTTGGAACCTACATGGCAAGGCGAGTTGAATGATGTATTCACTTTTAAAAACTGCAAAAAAAAATGGAGGTTACTGTTCACCACCGTCTTCATGAGGAAGACGGTGGTTTCCGCCGTGAGCCCCACCGTGCACGGCCGTGGTTACTGTAGCGCTAGGGTTTGCTGCAAATTCACTGTAGCGCTCCAAAACGACACCGTTTCGTCTTGGCGCGTCCCTCACTTCGATTCCAGCCTGAGACATTTTTTTCAAATTAATTCACATTTCACCATTTCCCTCCAATTTGACATGTACCTGTTTCTTCATTCATTCATATTTTTTACCAAATTTGAAAAATCATAACAAATTGAAAAATGATCCAATTAATTCCCAATTTTTTGCAAAATGTTCATGTGTTTGTCTATTATTGTTTGATATGAATTTCAAGATTTTATCATTTCTGGATTTTGAATTGTGGACTGTTATTTGAGTATGATGCAAAAGGTGACATGCTTCATTCATTCTATTGTGAAATGCTCATACATTGGCCAATTGACTTGAAATTAGGTACACTGATTCCTAACTTGTTGATGGTTTTTTTAGGCTTGGTTGTTTATTTTTCTCATTTTTCATTTCTGTTTTAGGCACATGATTGTATGGTGTGACAATGTGTGTCACACAATTTGATGTTGATCTTCTCCATTTTCATTGTCTTATCAATTGAGCTCCTCTGTTTATAATTTTTGGCATGATGATTGTGATTGATATGTTGTGTACTCATGAAAATTTCCAGAATTGTTTGAGTCATTTCTGATTTAATATGGAATTTTGATTCTTCATGTCCAAGTGTGATCACCTTGTGTACCTTTTGCATTATCTTGTGCAATTGATGACATTGCTTGATGATTTTGACTTGGTCCTTTTTAGGACATGTTCTTGATTGAACGTAGTTGCTTCATGTTGAATATAAAGTTATGTTTTGACTTTTTGATTCACCTTTGACCCTAGGCTTTGCCCTAGGGGTTTGTACTCACATTTGAGCTTTGAATTTCAGGTTCAAGTATTCATCTCCATGATTGATGTTGCCTCATCATTTAAGCTTGGCTATTTGCTATGTTTGCCAACCTTTGGTTCTTTTGTAGGTCCTTTGGTGAATCACTTGAGTGTTTGCCTTATGGCTTACATGTTGTACATATTGGTTGTCTGACTGTTGTTATCTGTTGTTTGTTTGTCTGAACATAGTGCTGATTGTTTAGCTTTTCCTACAGGTACTTTAGCCGCTTTAACTCATTGTTTGAGTTGCTTTTCTTGTGGTTGGCATACCACCTAGGTAACTTCCTATTCTCTAAGTAGTCTGGAAGACCTATCATGTTCTTTTGGCAGGCACCTGTCTGAAGCCCTCCTTAAGAGGCAATGTTTGTGCTTGTTTATCTTTGTGCCTTGTACTTCAAAGACCTCCTAAGTGAAGAGGCATTGGCATATAGAAGGGATGTGCAATCCATCCCCTGCTATTCAGTTGAGTCTTTCATCTTGCTCGCACTACGTGCTGATGCATTTTGAATAAACACCCAAGATCATTGTATATCGAGTCAGTCATGTGGAGTAGAGTTCCTCATTCTGGACTCCCACACTTTCATTGATTAGAGCTCACCCAGGCCCAGGTTAAGAGCTTTTACCCTCATTACCTTTTCATCTGCTCACCCTAACTCTCAATGTTAGGGTTAAGAGCTCAAAACACCCTAACAGAACCGGCTTGTTTGTCGAGGTTGACATGACCCCTTGACTAAAGCCCAGCCTTGTATGAGCCACTTGTTTGCATATAGTGTGTGTGCTTGCTCTCCTGTGCTTGTGTTTGCTTACTTGATTGATGTTTAGGCTAGCTTGCTCCCTGTGCGAGTTAGGTTTTGATTGGAGACCTCAACATAGGGATCGTATGCATGACAACTTCTAGGCTCGAGTCGTAGTCTCCCTAGTAGTCTGTTATCTCCCTAGTCTCTGGTTAGGATAGAAGTTTTTTCCCTTTTAAGGGGAAATACGTCGCCCTGATCCTCATACCAGATGAGGTACGTAGGCAGGAGATCGTGCGAGATCTCTCCCTTCTAGTCTGTGAGTTCCCGACTCCCTTCTAGTCTGTGTGTTCACCCTTTTTATTTTTCAACCCTTCTGCTTTGGTTGTGTGTTTGGAGTCTGATGTAAGCCCAGCTATTGGCATTCGGGTTCCCGTTTGTTGTTGTTTGTTTGGAGTCTGATGTAAGCCCAACGATTGGCATTCGGTTTCCTGTTTGTGTTTCTTGTGTTACGAGTCAGACGTAAGACGAGCCATTGGCAGTCTGTTTCCATTTGCGAGTTTCTTTTGACGTCTCAGCGTCTTTGTGTTGTCTTTTGTTTCGGCGTGCATTAGCCGAACTACGGTAGCTCTGATTCTCATTCCAGATGAGATACGTAGGCATAGGATGCGATATCCTAGCGAGCCCGTTTCCCATTTCCCCGAACTACATAGACTCTGATGTTTGTTTCTGACAAACTACGTAGGCCCAGGATGCGACATCCTGCCGAGTCCACTTCCGTCCTCTTCCATCTGTGTTTTATTCCAGTGTGTGTGCATTCTTTTTGAGCAGTTTCTTAGCAACCTTATTCTATTCTTTTGAGCGTGGATCGCGTCGAGTACGACGGATGTGAGGGGTGCTAATACCTTCCCCTTGCGTAACCGACTCCCGTACCTTGCAATCTCTGGTCGTAAGACCATTCCTTTCCCTCTCTTAGGTTTACTTCGAGCGTTTCCTTTCCCTCCTTTGGGATAAATAACGCACGGTGGCGGCTCTGTGTCTTTTTCCCGCCGGTTGTTTTTTCGCGTTGCGACAGTATTTTCTATCAAAAGGGTAAAGATCCCCAACATTTTAAGCAGAAGATTGTGCATGATTGGTATAATGTACATAGGAAAGGAATATCCAAGCTTGGTCCGCACAATTGTATAGCTTTGGAAGCTTACACTCTTTGGGTGAAGAAGAGAGCTTTGGAAGTGAAGATGCCTTATACTTGTAAAAGACATATATCTATGGATGTGGGTAAGCCATTAACTCTCCCTAACCAATATTTATAGGAGTTGGAAGACGCACTCACCAAGATGAAACAAGAGAAGGATATGTTGGAAGAGCGGTTCCATGCTTTGAGCAAGAAGCATGAGGAGTTGCAGCTTGAGTCTAAGGACAAAGATGCACTTATTGAGCTTCTTGAAGACCAAGTGACGAAGAGACGGAGAGAACCATAGGTTTCATCTTCCTCTAGTATGCCTCAGCCTTCCGTCGCTTGGAAGAAGATTATTGACCAACTTGTCCTCAAGAAGACTCAGATGAAGGCTTCTTTTGAGTCAGGGATCCGACGCATTCGAAGGAAGTACGCGCCTACAGCCAGACTTTCTGACATTGTTGTTAGGGATACTTAGGATGACTAGTCTGCTTTTCTCTTGTATTTTTCATTTGGTTTCTAAAATTGTACTCAGTGTAATCCTTCCAATTATATAAATAAAAGAGATTTTTATGGTCATATCAAATTGTTGCAATTATTGTTAAATGTATATATATATATATATATATATATTTTCAAATAATAGAGTAAGTTTCTTGAAAATAAAAAACAATCAAGCATTGAATTTCATGCATTATTTGTATAAGCAGGTTTTTCTTTCGCCAGATGTCTCATTGTTGTTTCTTTTGTGCTTTAGCCAAGCTGACTCATCGGTACAATACTCGCGCCAATCACTCCAGAATTATGGAACATCTTTAGCAAGAGAATAGAGATTTGAAAGAGGAGATCGCCCGCCGGTTTGCCATTATAGAGTCAGTTCTAGCTGCACAGAGCCAGTCTTCTCCAACACCTACAACTCCTACTCCTTAGAGGATTGTTATTTCAGAGGTGGCTACCTCTACTGTTCCCGTAACTGCCACTCATTTCACGCCTGCCATGCTTGCCGGATTCCCGTGGGGAATGTCTCCGAACTTCGTGCCTAGGGGATTTGCTCCTACATTTTCTTCTATGTCGACATCTAGCCTGGTCATGTTTGTGCCATAGCCTGTTGTGCACACCTTGCCTCGAGTGGAAGACACCATTTATCATTTTGAGCCGTCTGAGGGCCCAGATGTATATGAGAAAATGGACGAGATGAAAGATCAATTTCTTGAGCTGCGCAAGGAGTTGAAAACCTTAAGAAGTAAGGATCTATTTGGGAAGAGTGTTACTGAATTGTGTTTGGTGCCGAATGTGAAGATTTCGGTGAAATTCAAAGTTCCTAACTTTGAAAAATACAAAGGGAACACATGTCTGCTCAATCATTTGGTGATGTATGCCCGTAAAATGTCCACCCAAAAGGACACCGATCAGCTGTTGATCAACTACTTTAAAGATAGTCTGACTGGTGTTGCCCTAAGATGGTATATGGGGTTGGATAGTGCGAGCATCCGCACTTTCAACGATTTGGGTGAAGCATTCGTAAAGCAGTACAAGTACAACATTGATATGGATCCCGATAGAGATCAGTTGAGATCATTGTTTGAGAAGGACAAGGAAACATTTAAGGAGTATGCGTAGAGATGGAGAGAATTCGCTCCTCAGATCAATCCTCCTTTAAAGGAAAAGGAGATGAACAAGATTTTCCTAAAGACCCTTAGCTCATTTTACAATAAGCGGATGACCGCCAGTGCCCCCAGTGATTTTATCGAAATGGTAAATATGGGGATGGGGCTAGCAGAAGGTGTCAGAGAAGAACGGTTGTCTAAGGAGGAAGTATCTTCCAGCAAGAGATACGACAACAATTTTGGTAAGAAGAAAGACAGTGAAACTAATGAAATTTCTAGTGGGAGGCAGAGAAGGCCTCAAATAAGAAGAAGTCAACCATCCCATCAACATCATCATCAGGTATCATCAGTAATTCTTGTGTTTTCAGCAAATCAGTCAACACCAGTTCAACAACAACAACGTCAACAACAACCACAACAACAAACAAACACCTACAATAATAACAATACCAACAATCATCAACAACAAAATTTTGAAAGGAAGAAGGTTTCTTTCGACCCGATTTTGATGACCTATGCAGTGCTTTACCCATCGTTGGTTCTCAAGAACCTATTCCAACCAAGAAATCCTCCACAAATACCTAAACCACTTTCATAGTGGTACAAACCGGACCTCCGTTGTGCTTTTCATCAAGGAGCACCCGAACATGATATTGAGAACTGTTATCCACTCAAATATGAAGTCCAGAAGCTAGTGAAAAGTGGAATGGTGTCCTTTGAGGACCGTGAACCTAACGTGAAAGCTAACCCATTGCCTGATCATGGAAATTCATCTGTCAATATGGTGGACGGCTGCCCTGGGGAGTTCAAAGTGTCTGACGTCTGTTTCATTCAAAGGTCCTTGGTGACGATGCATAAGGACATTGGCTTGGTGAGCGATTGTGAGCATGACCACGATGGTTGTGCTATCTACAATGTTAATTCAAGAGGTTGTGAGATTGTGAAAAAAGACATCCAGCGGTTGATGGATGAAGGTATAATTCAGATTGTTCAATCTCGACACATAGATGACGATGTCAATGTGATTGTTCCTGTTTTTAAGAATCTCGAGAAAGTGGTGATTCAATATGATAGCAATAACAGTAACAATATAAGCCAGAGATCGGTATCACCGTTGGTCATACGGTTGGCAGGTCCAGTCCCGTACGCATCCGATAAGGCTATTCCTTATCAGTATAATGCAACTATGGTGAATGATGGTCAAGAGGTTCCATTACCTACGACCAATTATGTCATGAGCATTGCTGATGTTATCAAGATGACCCGCAGTGGTCGAGTGTTTGTACCGGTGTTCCCAAAAGATATGGAAGAGTCAACAGATGGTAAGAAGGTAGAAGTGCTCGCAGTAGATTCGGTTAGTACTTTAAAGCGTCAGTCTGGTAAATCCAGCAGTTTGAAGACTAACGATGATGATGAAGTGCTTAGGATAATAAAGAAAAGTGAGTTCAATATGGTGGAGCAGCTGCTCCAAACCCCCTCAAAGATTTCACTACTGTCTCTGTTAATGAATTCCGAAGTGCACAGAGAAGCACTGCAAAGAGTTCCAGAACAAGCATTTGTGGAACATGATGTTACGGTGGATCAGTTCGATCATATTATAGCTAACATCCCTTCCTGCAACAATCTCTGTTTCTGTGATGAAGAACTTCCTGAGGAGGGTAGGAATCATAATCTGGCTTTGCATATCTCGATGAATTGCAAAGATGATGCTTTATCCAATGTGCTTGTTGACACCGAATCTTCATTGAATGTGCTCCAAGGTCAACATTATTAAAGTTGGTATACCAAGGAGCGCCTATGAGGTGTAGTGGTGTAATTGTCAAAGCTTTCGACGGTTCGCGCGAGATAGTGATAGGTGAAGTGGACCTTCCGGTGAAGATAGGTCTGAGTGATTTTCAAATTACTTTTCAAGTAATGGATATCCACCAGACCTACAATTGTCTGTTGGGAAGGCCATGGATCCACGAGGCAGGAGCTGTTACCTCCATGTTGCATCAGAAGCTCAAATTTTTGAAGAATGGCAAGCTTGTCATTGTTGGTGGGGAGAAGGCACTGTTGGTTAGCCACTTGTCATCTTTATCTTAGGTTGTAGCTGAGGATGAGGTTGGAACTCCGTTCTAAGCCTTATCTATTGCTATTGAAAAGAGAGTTGGAGCACCTATGTCCTCATTGAAGGATGCAAGGAAGATTGTTGAAAAAGGAATTGTTGATTAGTGGGGACGAGTGGTAGAGGTCTTCGACAATAAGAATAGAACCAGTATGGGTTTTCAGCAAGGGTTGTAAGCTACTAGATCATAGGATATATAACATAGCTTCTGTAGCGGAGGGTTCATTCATGGAAATGAACAACACTTAGCTATTGTGCTAGAGGGTGACGAAGAGGAAGACTGCACCAATTTTGTGATGCATGGAAAGGCATCCAACAATTGGATTGTTGTTGATATTCCTGTTATTATGCTTCGATCTAAGTAATTGCTTTTATTTGTTTTTGAAAATCCTTCTCCTATGCCTAAGGGAGAAGCGAATATTGTTTGGGCATTTTCAATTTGATCATTAATAAACTATAATTCTATTCATCCACATCTATGATGTTTTATTTTTACTTTTTGCTTTATTCTGAAAATGGTAATCCCAAAAAACATAAATAAAACAATATAATTGCCCATCTGCATAATATTTGGTCACAAATTATGAAAATATCAAATCATTATGCAGGTTGGTTTCTAACCCCATTGAATACGATTATCCTTCACCTTCTCCAAATTTAGAATTCCCTGTGTTTGAGGCTGAGGAGGAAAGTGATGAAGAAGTGAGTGATGAATTGTCTCGTCTTCTTGAGCATGAAGGAAAAGCCATTCAGAGATTCGAAGCAGATTGAGTTAGTCAACTTGGGTTCCGAGGATGATGTGAAGGAAGTCACGATTGGGGCTCCACTATGTCTAGATGTTAAAAAGGGGTTGATTGATCTTCTCCGAGAGTACTCAGATGTGTTAGTCAAGCAGAATGTCTGTCAGTCAAGCAGAAGTTGAGAAGAACGCATCCTGATATGGCAGTGAAGATCAAAGAAGAAGTGCGGAAGCAGATTGATGTCGGTTTCCTTGTGACCGCCGAGTATCCTTAATGGGTGGCCACTATTGTGCCTGTGCCAAAGAAAGATGGAAAAGTCCGCATGTGTGTTGATTATAGAGATTTGAATAAAGCCAGTCCGAAAGATGATTTCCCTCTACTAGACATTGATATGCTGGTAGACAATACTGCTAAATTCAAAGTTTTTTCATTTATGGACGGATTTTCCGGATATAATCAGATCAAGATGGCACCCGAAGATATGGAGAAAACCACATTCATTACACCCTGGGGAACATTCTGTTATAGAGTGATGCCTTTCGGTTTGAAGAATGCTGGTGCAACTTGCCAAAGAGCAATGACTACTCTTTTTCATGATATGATGCATAAAGAGATTGAAGTTTATCTTGATGATATGATTGCTAAATCCATTGATGAGGAAAAACATGTTGAGCATTTGCTGAAGCTATTCCAGCATTTGAGGAAGTATAAACTTCACTTAAATCCCAATAAGTGTACATTTGGTGTTCGTTCTGGTAAGTTGTTAGGCTTTATTGTTAGCGAGAAGGGTATTGAAGTTGATCCTACCAAGGTCAAAGCAATATAAGAGATGCCTGCGCCCAAAACTGAGAATCAAGTTAGAGGTTTCGTCGATCGCTTGAATTATATCTCAAGATTCATTTCACACATGACTGCCACATGTGCGCTTATATTCAAGCTTCTTTGGAAAGATAACTCTTATGATTGGATCGAAGATTGCCAAAAAGCTTTTGATAGTATCAAGGAACATCTGCTTGAGCCTCCAATTCTGTCTCCACCTGATGAAGGAAGACCATTGATCATGTATTTGACTGTTCTTGAAGATAGTATGGGTTGTGTTCTTGGTCAGCAAGATGAGACTGGAAAGAAATAATTTGCAAATTACTACCTTAGTAAGAAGTTCACCGACTGTGAGACTCGGTATTCTACGCTAGAGAAAACTTGTTGCGCATTGGCTTGGGCTGCTAGGCGTCTGCGTCAATATATGTTGAATCATACCACTTGGTTGATAACCAAAATGGATCCAATCAAGTATATGTTTGATGAGCCCGCTTTAACCGGGAGAATTTCCCGTTGGCAAATGTTGTTATCAGAGTATGATATTGGATACCGATCTCAGAAAATGATCAAAGGTAGTGTCTTGGCTGACCATTTAGCTCACCAACCAATTGAAGATTATTGTCGCAATCTAAAAAGGGAATGCGAAAAAACAACTGGCGAAAAGAGAAATGACAGAAGAGTCGCAACCATGCGTTATTTATCCCAAAGGAGGGAAAGGAAACGCTCGAAGTAAACCTGGAAAAAGGAAAGGAAAAGACAAGGTCTCGCAACCAAATCTTGGGTTCGGAAGTCGATTATGCGAAGGGAAGGTATTACCACCCCTACGCATCCGTAGTACTCTACGGGATCCACTCTTGTTGTTCTTGTCTAAAGGGTGTGGGTTTATCTAATGTATGATTTACTAAAAGAGGGGTCAAAGGAAAATGACTCGCACGGATGTCGCATCCACTGCATACGTATCTCATCTGAATATGAGAATTAGAGTCTTCGTCGCTCGGCTACCTATTGGTTAAAGAGGAGTGTGCTCGCTAAGACATCGCGTCTTATGCCTACGTATCTCATCTGGAATGAGAATCAGAGCAAACTGTAGTTCGACTGACCTATTTGTTTGTTTTGGGTTTTTTAGATGAACGACGTTACTACGCAATCTACCGGATGCTCGACCTTTGGAGACTTACTCGCCTGTAGTAGAAGGAGTTAACGCGTTCTTAGGAGAAGAAAAATCAATGAGTTTGTTTGTGTTTTAGGAATGCTCATGCAAAAAGGAAGTCCTAGACAAAGGAACTGTGCTACCTTAATTGACATGCAAACGAGAGACTATACGAAGCCTAGCAATCCTATGGGAAGACGATCACACCATACAAAACAAACATGCATAAAGTAAAATGCCAAAAAGGGGCTCAAACATACATGTGTAGGGCTTTAGTCAAGAAGGGTCATATCAACCTCGACAAACAAGCCATGGAATAGGTAATCAAATGGGCTCTTAACCACTGACATTGAACGTCAGGGTGAGCAGATCAAAAGGGTAATGAGGATAAGACCTCATAGCTCTTAACCCTGGACAGGGTGAGCTCATGACAAAAAATGGGGATTCAGAAAGGTGGAACCCTCTCCACTGACTGTCCGGACAAAAGATCTTGGGCTTTTGTTCTCAAGTATTGACACGTAGTACGAGCATAAAGAACGACACACTGAATAACGGGGGATTGACAACTAACCCCTTTTATCCGTCAGTTGCCTCTTCATGGAGGTTTTTGGGCACAAAAGTAAACACACAAAAAAACATTACCTCCTATCGAGGTCTTCTAGCTAAGAAAGCGGTAAAATGCGGGAAAGATAAAGGGATCAAGAGGTCTACCACACGGATAAAAATCCGAAGTAACAGCAACTAAAGAAATAAGAAACCCAGAGATCTCCCAAGCTTGCACCATCAAAGAAAACAAGTCAGCAAGGCAATCAGAATAAATCTCCCAATGATATCCCACAAATAAAGTGGAATACCAAGCAAACTATCTCTCCAAGAGTCATATGAGCCCTCACAAAAACTCACCAAACAGGTTAGAATAACAAGATGGGGTGCAATCAAGAGTTGCCTCAAATCAAAATGTAACCACATGAATCATGCCATTAAAGTTCACAAAAAGCCCACAAGAAGCAACCAAGGGTAGGAGGCCTAAACCTCTTGTCAAACATATGCATCAAAAGGGTATCAAAAACTCAAAATCAGGGGGGTCAGGACCCACACATCAATACATGACATATATACTAGAACATGTGCCCGGATGCTACAGAAAGCATGTCATAACAAACATAAAATAGGTTGGAGAGCAAACAGCGAAAATCAGCTACTGTCGCGATCGCTACTGCTTCGCTTAGCGAAGGCTTAGCGAAGCCTCGCTACAGGCTCGCCTAGCGATGGTGCTAGCGAATGCATGCGAGTTCTGGATTTTCCATTGGTAACAATACGATTTCAGAAGCCCCAAACCCTATGGTATCCCTCTTAGCAACGAAGTGATCAAACATTCAAGGCATTATTCTACACATTCATGCACATCTAAACCCGCATGCAAAACCTCACGATAATACCTCATACATTCAGAGTATTCAAATTAAAAGCATAAAGTAATGAGAATAAGGCAAACCTGACTGGAGAGATCGAATGAAATTGAATTGCGCCGTTGGGTTCGCAGAACAATCTTAGGGTTTATATGAGAGGGAATTGGTTCTTTGCAGATGAGTTCCTTTCAGTCTCTAGAGGCTGCTCTGAATTCTGTTAGCTCTTCTCTTCTGCCAGCTCTGTTCTTTTCTCTCTAGGGTTTTGTTTCACTGAAACTCTAGAATTTATAACCTGATTTTCGTGACTTTGTGGGCTCAAATGAGAGAGGTCCAAGTCCAAGATTTTTCTGTTATTTTTTAAAACGCGTGCGCTTTGCCTAGCGAAGAATTTGCTCGCCTAGCGAGCATGACAGTTCAGACTCGCTAGGCGAACACGCTGCTCGCCTAGCGAGCATGACAGCTCATGAACAGACTTTTGCTCCTTCAAGATTAACGTTTTGAATGATGAATAAACCCCATTTGAACATGTTGGAAGTAACTCAAGTCATTCCCTTGTGTTGACTGATCACCCAGATAGAACCCACAAAGTGTCTTGGATGACATTCAAGCTTCTTGGATCTAAATCTGATCGACATGATGAAATGCAATATGAAATGTTAAATGACCTAAAAATGAATGCATGAGTGAGGGGGGCAAATTTGAGGTGCTACAGCTGCCCCTACTCAATCAACTGGAGACCCGAAAAGAAGAAATCAACGGCTTTCGCACTTTCGAGGTATCAAGGGATTGAATACAATAAAAGCCTGAAAATTTGCACTGAAGTGAAGTGAAGTAATAATGCCTGTCAGAATCGGCAAAGAGGTGGTCTTGAAAGAAGAATCCGTCTGGTACGGTGAGAGTCGGTCTGAATACCGAAAAAGAATGTTAACCTGGATACCAAAATAAATGGTAACACAGAAATAACCATGGCCTGAATGCCGCTCATTAGTCTGACTACTGGAAATGACTTCGATCTGAACATCGGAAGATATGAGATTATTAATATCGGTATGAACACCGAGAGGCTGGCCTGAATGCCACTTCGGTCTGAATACCGGAAAAATTGGCCTGAATGCCACTTCGGTCTGAATACCGGAAAACTGGCCTGAATCCCACAAGTTGCGTCGTCGGAAAATTATTCGATCTGAACATCGTAAAATCGGCCTGAATGCCACAAGTTGCGTCGACCTGAACGTCGGAAACTTCTTCGATCTGAACATCGAAAAATTGGCCTGAATGTCACTTCGGTCTGAATATCGGAAATTTGGCCTGAATGCCACAAGTTGCATCGACCTGAACGTCGAAAACTTCTTTGATCTGAACATCGGAAAACTGGCCTGAATGCCACTTCGGTCTGAATACCGGAAAACTGGCCTGAATGCCACAAGTTGCATCGACCTGAACGTCGGAAACTTCTTCGATCTGAACACCGGAAAATCGGCCTGAATGCCACTTCGGTCTGAATACCGGGAAAAACTTTCATGCCTCTCAGCGTCGGCAGAAATATGGGAGAATGATAATTGAGGCGGCACACGGGCCAACGACCTATGCTGGGGATAGTAGGTCATGAACAATCTTTCAGTCTGAGCACTGGAAACAACTTCTGGCTTATCACTTGGGACACCGAGAATGCCTTATGCTTTACATGCGTATGTTTGAATTTTTCAAGGGTGTAATGCTCTATGAAAATGGAAATGCTATGCGATTTAGGAGGATGTAATGCAATATGATTCTACATGCAGGGATGCGAAATGCTGGGGAGAATGCCAAGCCGAGGCAAGGAATTTTGCTGGGGAAATGATCACAATCTTCTGGACCCTGGAAAGGCTGTTGGAGATGCACCTCACAAATAACTCTGTGGGGAAATGACCCGCCACACGGTGTTCTGGCAAATAACAAAATACCGAGGCTTTGACTGAGGAGAGAACGGCACTGAAAACCTGCTGTTGGGGAAAGCGACAGTGGTTCTGGCAACGATGATCTGCAAGAGAGACGACTCAGCAGGGGAAGAAAACACCGATACGGTACCGAGGTTCTGCTTCAAGGAAGGAGACCATGGATCTAGCGTCGAGATCATCGATCTGGCATCGAACTCTAAGGAGCAACCGCTACTGCTGGGAAGATACAGTCTGGCACTATCAATTCCGCTGGGGATATACAGTCTGGCACTGTCAACTCTATTGGGGAGTGTATAATCTGAAACAACTGCTTGGGGGAGCACAACAGTGAGAGTCTGCTGGGGTTTGAAGAATCCAATGCTCTGATAAGCTCTGCAGGGATATGATACCAAGCTCCGACTGTTGGGGGAAAACATCCGGGATCATCGGCTGGGAACTTTAAGGAAATGCCCCGAGTGTACCTGTTCTGAATAACGATCCAAAGCACTTAAAATTTACAGCAATTTTCAATGTTTATTTAGCACGTACCTGTAAAGCTCTTATGTTTCATGATGCAATGTTTATCAAAAATTCGGACGTCATTTTTGCAAACAAAATAGTAAAATAAAAACGAACACAGAGATGTACTGAATAACATGATTTTATTGATTGAGTGGCCTCTGAATAGGCATTTACATCAGGAAGCAATCCCTGGAAAGAGGTAATCGCACAAAAGATAAAAAACAGAAATTAATTTAATGGCAACGTGAAGTGGATTTCTATCGGGTTCCAATTCTGCTATGACTCGCTCGTCTTCAAGATCCTCCAGATGATCAGCTTTCTGAAAAAGGTGAATGGACTGTTTCCTATCCTTCGGAAGTTTCCAGTTATCGACATGAGATGAGATTCAGAACTACTCAGAACGCAGTCATTCGCTTAATCCCTAACTTTTCCCTGGATCGCCCTTTTCGGGTTTTCAATCCACCGGCATACCCATTTTTGCCTAAGTTACCTTTCCAGGTTTTCAACTTACCGGGTGTACAATCTTTTCATTTTTAATCCCTAATTTTTGCCCGAACCTTTTCATTTTCTTGGTTCGTCGGGATGCCCATTTTTTGCCTGGACTATTCTTTTTATTGTCCAGCGGGTCCATTTTATGCGAAGTATTTTTTAACTGCGTATGAGTTCACAGGGTAAGTGAAGTTTTCACCATCCATCGTTGCAAGCATTAAGGCCCCACCATCAAAAACCTTGGTGACAATATACGGTCCATCATAGTTAGGAGTCCACTTGCCCCTGTGATCTGTTTGAGGAGGAAGGATCCTTTTCAACACTAAATCTCCAACTTGGAAACACCGAGGACGCACTCTCCGATCAAAGGCTCTCTTCATCCGACTCTGATACAACTGCCCATGACAAATGGCTACCATTCTCTTTTCTTCGATAAGACTCAACTCATTGAACCTTGTCTGAATGCATTCAGCTTCGTCTAACTTGACATCCAACAGGACTCTTAGAGAAGGAATCTCCACTTCAACAGGTAGGACAACTTCCATACCAAACACAAGGGAGTAAGGGGTTGCCCTGGTCGACGTACGTACTGAAGTACGGTACCCATGCAAGGCAAAGGGTAGCATCTCATGCCAATCTCTGTACGTGACGACCATCTTCTGCACAATCTTCTTTATGTTCTTATTTGCTGCCTCAACAGCGCCGTTCATCTTAGGGCGATAAGGGGAAGAATTGTGATGCTGAATGTTGAAGTTCTGGCACAACTCCTTCATCATTTTGTTATTGAGATTAAAACCATTATCGATAATGATTCTTTCGGGAACCCCATAACGACAAATGATTTCGTTCTTAATGAATTGGGCAACCATATGTCTGGTGATATTCGCCAATGATGCTGCTTCGACCCACTTGGTGAAATAGTCGATGGAAACAAGGATGAAGCGATGCCCATTGGAGGCAGTCGGCTCAATCTTTCCAATCATATTGATGTCCCACAGGGAAAAAAGCCACGGCGAAGACATCACATTCAAAGGATTTGGCGGCACATGTACCTTATCAGCATAAATCTGGCATTTATGACACTTCCTAGCATATTTGAAACAATCAGATTCCATGGTCAACCAGTAATAACCCGCTCTCAACGATTTCTTAGCCATTGCATGTCCACCGGCGTGAGTACCGAAGGAGCCTTCATGAACTTCCTGTATTAACATGTCTGCTTCGTGTCTATCCACGCATCTGAGCAAAACCATGTCGAAGTTCCTCTTATACAACACATCGTCTTTGTTCAAGAAAAAACGACCTGCCAATCTCCTCAAAGTCTTTCTATCATTGTTGGATGCCCCTGCAGGGTACTCTTGATTCTTCAGAAAGCACTTGATGTCGTGATACCAGGGCTTGTCGTCAACTACCAGTTCAGCAGCAAACACATACGCGGCCCTGTCGAGGCGCATCACATTGATCCTGCGAGCGTGGTTCCACCAAATCACGTTGATCATGGAGGATAGAGTGGTGAGAGCATCTGCCATCTGATTCTCATCACGAGGTATATGATACAGCTTTACTGTTATGAAGAAAGTCAACAATCTTCTCGTGTAATCTCTGTAAGGGACCAGATTGGGCTGGAGAGTATTCCAATAACCATTCACTTGATTGATCACTAGAGTTGAATCTCCGAAGATGTCCAGAGTCTTGATTCTCAAATCAATGGCTTGCTCAATACCCAAGATACAGGCTTCATACTCAACTTCATTATTGGTGCACTCGAAAGTCAAACGAGCGATGAAAGGCATGTGGGCACCTTTCGGAGTAGTAATGACAGCACCAATTCCACTTCCTGTGGAATTGACAGACCCATCAAACAACAAAGTCCACCTTTCGTTTGGATCAGGTCCCTCCTCCACAACTGGCTCTTCACAGTCTTTCATCTTGAGGAACATGATGTCTTCATCTGGAAAATCAAACTTCATCGGCTCATAATCATCAATCGGCTGCTGAGCAAGATAGTCTGACAGAATACTCCCTTTGATGGCTTTCTGGGATGTATAATGGATGTCGTACTCTGTCAGTACCATTTGCCAAAGAGCAACCCTTCCGGTGAGAGCTGGCTTCTCAAATATATATTTGACTGGATCCATTTTGGAGATCAGTAAGGTTGTGTGAGTCAGCATGTATTGTCTCAAACGCTTAGCAGCCCATGCAAGTGCACAACATGTCTTTTCAAGCATTGAGTATATCGACTCGCAGTCTGTGAATTTCTTACTCAGGTAGTAGATGACATGCTCTTTCCTACCTGTCTCGTCGTGTTGACCGAGAACACAACCCATGGAATTATCAAGTACTGTCAAATACATAATCAGCGGTCTCCATGGGACTGGAGGCATAAGGATTGGAGGATTCTGCAAATACTCCTTTATCTATTCAAAAGCCCTTTGACAATCATCATTCCACCTGATAGCCTGATCTTTCCTCAACAATTTGAATATTGGCTCACACGTGGCTGTTAGGTGAGAGATGAACCTTGCAATATAGTTCAACCTCCCTAAGAAACCACAGACTTGTTTCTGTGTTCTTGGCTCAGGCATTTCCTGTATCGCTTTTACTTTGTCAGGATCCACCTCAATCCCTTTTTCACTAACAATAAAACCTAGCAGTTTTCCAGATCTCACCCCGAAAGTACACTTGTTTGGATTAAGCCTCAGCTTGAATTTTCTCAACCGCTCAAATAGCTTCTGCAGATTCACCAAATGTTCTTCTTCTATCTGAGATTTGGCAATCATATCGTCAACATAAACCTCGATTTCATGATGAATCATATCATGGAAAAGAGTCACCATAGCTCGTTGGTATGTTGCCCCAACATTTTTCAGACCAAACGGCATCACCTTGTAGCAGAAGGTGCCCCATGGGATTATGAAAGTTGTCTTCTCCATGTCTTCTGGTGCCATCTTAATTTGATTATAGCCAGAAAAGCCATCCATGAAGGAGAATACCGAGAACTGAGCCGTGCTATCCACCAAAACGTTAATGTGAGTGTAAGACCCCAATTTTGTCCCTAAGATCCCTCATGGCATCATATCATAGCATTGCATAAACCTTAAGAATCATTGGACACCTTGCTTCCTTCCCTGTGGGTGGGATCTTTCTTGAGAGTGATTCTTGATCACCCAGAATTTCTTGCATTTATGTATCATTGCTTTTCTTTTAATCACTAACCAAAAATGTACAAAAAATATGTCATCTAACATTTGTCTTGGAGCTTAAGCAGTCAATAGGTCAAGGCATTCAAGTGAATCCTTTGTGCAAGAGATGAGGGTTCCATTGAGATATGGATCATGTGATCATTATTTTGAGCTTATATGAGCTATAGGTCCATTTTGGAGCAAATTCCCCAAGTGGCAAAGGCCCAAGTTCATCAGAATATTTTCAGGTCATCTAAGGACCAATACAAGTCAACTGCAAGTCAACTGAGGGCTTTGAGTGTGAGAATTGAATTTATTCATCCCATTCATGTTCAAACAAGGCTTATTCATCATGTCAAACATCTACATTGAAGAATTTGAAGTCAAAGCAAAAGTTTCCCAAAATGGAAAATGACCTGTAATTTCAAGTTTCCAAAAATGGAAAGTTTTTGGACCAACTTCAACTTGACTTTCCAACATCAAAGAAGCTTCAAATGAATTTTTGTCCAACATGAAAGTTGAAGATATCTCTCTCCTATTTCCAAAAAGTCCAAGATAATGAGAATCAGATGAATTGTTGAGAAGATATGGTCAAATGATTGCCAAGTGTGCATGGAACTTCAACAAGCCATAACTTTTGATCCAAAGCTCCAATATGAGTGCCTCTTGTTGCATATTGCTCCTTATGACATATATTTTCCAAATCATTCATGGCATTGCATGAAATTTCATCACATGACCATTTGCTCATTCATGAACATTTTGGAGGGAAATTTGGAAATTTGAATTTGGTGCATCATATGAACAAAATACCATTGCCATTATGCTTATGAGATGATTTTGAGTGAGTTTACACCTCCATGTTGTACTGTTCACGTGTAGATTTGCCATGCACCTCACATTTTCCAATTTTTGCCATACACCTCATTTTCACTAATCATAATTAACTCATGCTTAATTCTGATTTGGATGTGATTAAGAGACCATATATAAATCAAATCATAACAGAATTTCACAGTTTTTGAACATTCTAGATCCAAATTTTTCTTT
This sequence comes from Lathyrus oleraceus, assembly GCF_024323335.1. NCBI lineage: Eukaryota > Viridiplantae > Streptophyta > Magnoliopsida > Fabales > Fabaceae > Lathyrus > Lathyrus oleraceus. The sequence goes on from NC_066583.1 coordinate 447,494,029, forward strand.
CCCTCCATTTTTTCCCTCCATTGAAACTTCAAAATTCTCCACATAGCATAGCAATTTTCTTCAATATTCTGGTTTATTGAGTGTTGTGGATGAAGAATCAAGCATTGGAACAGTGATTTTGGCCAGAATTCGTGCATACTCCAAGAAAACTCATGAAGATGGAAACTTCCATTTGAGCTAGATCTAGGTCGTGCCAAGCCTCAATTATTGCATCAAACTTCAAGTCATCATCTCAGGATTGGATCTGGATCAATTGAAGCCTTGAATCGCTTGTTTTCTCATACTGCTCTTCAAGAGGTTAGAATTTTGAACCTCTTAATTCTTCAAACCATTGCCATGTTTAAGTAGATCTCATCATGCTGAGCATTCTGATGGTTATAGAATTGATTTTGGTTGTGTATTAAGCAAGATATGGTGATTTGAATGTTTGAATGCATTTATGTTTTCTCTTCGATTTGCACTGGTTATGATGAATTAATGTGAATTGATGCTGGATTTGTGTTCCTCGTGTGTTAAGCTTTCGAATGATGTAGTTTTTGCCTGTTTCTGGAAAAGATTTCATGCACGTACACTGTAGCACCACCGTCTTCATGAAGAAGACGGTGGAAACCACCACTGCCGCCGCCTGTAACAGATTGAGCTGGCTAGGGTTCTTGTCCACGCGTGCATCCTCATGGCAAAACTATTGGTCTGTATTCCTTTGACTCGCTCGCATGGCATTTGACTGTGCTGACTGTGGCGCCACATCATTTATTTAAACGTTGCGTTTTGATCCTTGTGAACGCTGCACACGGTTCGATTCCTGGCTGTGTGGTTTTGTGGATTTATTTGTTCCAACGCTCATTTTTTCTGCATACGTAGTTCGATCCTCCGCTCCTGCATTTTTTCAAATTTAATTCACATTATTTCATTTCCCTCCATGTTTTCATATGATTTCTTCATCATTATTCCAATATTTTCATCCAACTTTGAAAAATCATAACAAATTGAAATTTAATCCAAATAACTTCCAATTTTTGGCTACTTGTTCATATGGATGTCTACTATTTTGTGATGCTGACTTCCTGATTTTATCATTTCTGGAATTCTAAATGTGATTGATTCTTTGGACATGTATGCAAATGTGACATGCTTCATTCATTCTATTGTGAAATGCTCATACATTGGCCAATTGATTTGAAATTTGGTACATTGATTCCCAACATGTGGCATGATTTTTGAGGCTTGGTTGTGCATTTTTAGCATTTTTCATCTCTGTTTTAGACACATGATTGCATGGTGTGACAATGTGTGTCACACAATTTGATGTCATACTTGTGCATTTTCATTTCTAGGTCAATTGAACTCTGTTGATTCTAATTTTTGGCATGATAAGTGTGTTTGACATGTTGTATGCTCATAAAAATTTCCAATTTTGTTTGATTCATTTCTGTTTTAATATGGAATTTTCATTCTTGATAACCAATTGTGTGCTTTGAAATTGTCTTTGCCATAGCTTGCTCATGAGATGACTTTCCTTGATGCTTTTAACTTGGTCCTTTTTAGGACATGTTCATGATTGATTAAATGAGCTTTATGTTGAATATTGGTTGCTGTTTTGACTTTTTACTTTGCCTTTGACCCTAGCCTTGGTGCTAGTGGTTTGTACTCATCTTTTGAGTTTTGCATTTCAGGTTCAAGCTCTTAGTCCCAATGGTTTATGTTGATCTCATGAATTGAGATGCAATTTGCTTTGTTTAACTAATGTTGATTATGTTGTAGGTCCTTGGGTGGCTAACTCACTTGAGCTGTTGACTTACATTGTGTATATTGGTTGTCTCACTGTTGACTGTCTGTTTGGTTTGTCTGAATGTGAATATTGACTTGTTTGATTTTCTTACAAGTGCTTTAGTAGCTTTAACTCATTACTTGAGTTGCTTTGCTTTGCTTGTGGTTGGTATACCACTTAGGTAATCTCTCTAACTCCATGTAGTCTGGAAGCCCTGTCATTTCTGTTTGGCAGGCATTTGGCTAAAGTCCTCCTTAAGAGGCAATGTCTGTGATTGTTTATATTTGTGCCATGTACTTCAAGTCCTCCTAAGTGAAGAGGCAATTGGCAAATAGAAGGGATGTGCAATCCATCCCCTGCTACTCAGTTGAGTCTTTCATATTGCTCGCACTATGTGCTGATGCATTTGAATAAACACCCAAGATCATTGTATATAGCGTCAGTCATGTGGAGTAGAGTTCCTCATTCTGGACTCCCACAGCTTCTTTGATTCAAGCTCACCCCGGCCAGGGTTAAGAGCTATGAGGTCTAACCCTCATCTCCCATTTCATCTGCTCACCCTGACAGTCAATGTCAGTGGTTAAGAGTCTGAACACCCATAACAGTATTGGCTTGTTTGTCAAGGTTGATATGACCCCTTGACTAAAGCCCAACTTTGATTGAGCCTCTTGGTTGTGTATAGCGTGTGATAATTGATTGATTGTTTGCTTATTTGTGCATCATTCATATGTTTGCTTTGCATTTGTTATTTGTTTTGTTTGAGGAGTCAGATGTAAGACCATTGATTGGCTATCTGTTTCCTGTTCCTTTTGGGGAGCTGGATATAAGACCATTTATTGGCACTCCATTTCCTGTTTTATTTCTTTTGTGGAGTCAGATGTAAGACCAGTGATTGGCTATCTGTTTCCTATCTTGTTTCTTTTTATGGAGTTGGACGTAAGACCATTTATTGGCACTCTGTTTCCCATTTGTTTTCGGAGTTGGACGTAAGACCATTTATTGGCCATCCATTTCCAGTTTTGTTACTCCTTGAGCTTGCTTATTTGCTTTTGCCTTGTGTTGCCTGATTCTAAAGGAACTTCCTTGGATCATTTCTATGATCTTGAGAAAGCAACTCCTATGTGGGGCTTTGTTCCTTATCCTCAACCCTTTCGTGCTAAACCTTACCCTTTTTTCATCCTTAAACCCAAACCAGAAAATTTTGTGCAAACATTTTCACCTGTTTTCAAAACTAGAAACCTAGGCCTTAAGCCTCTGATTTTCAAACTTCATTTTCACAATACTTCTTTTGAATTGAATCTAATGTCAACTTTGACCATTTTTGTGAATACTCTAATTGGTTAATTTCACTCACTCAATTGCTTTTTGTGGCCCTGTCCACTTCTTGATAAGTTTGCATGCATTAGCCGTAGATCTGAATTATCTTAGTGGTTGATGTAAATCTCACCGCATCCTTAGTGAGTTGATTGTAAGACTTCCATACTCATATGGGGTTAACCCCTCCCTAGTATGTTGAAGCCATCCTCACATGGTGGATTGTTGGTTCAGGTTGAGTGTTCTCCCTTTGATAATGAAAGACCTTAAGGCTTTTGTTTAAAATCAATCCACTCATCTTTTGGAAATCTTTTAGCCGAACTACGAGGTTTTGATCCTGTAAAGGTACGTAGGCAATGGGTTCATCCATCCAAACACAAAAATAATAAAACTTGTACATTCTTTTCTCATCTCTTCCCTCATGTTTGCACAATAAATATTTTCATAAACGATACTTTTTACAACAAGTTGTGAAAAGGGTTCCCTAGGAGTACCTAGGATGCATTGGGTGCCTAACACCTTCCCTTTGCATAATTACCCCCTTACCCAGATCTCTGTACCCCTTTTATTAGTTTTCTTTGCAAAACTTCTTAGGCTTTTGTTCACTTTCTAGCCATTCCTTTGGATAAATAGAAGTGCGGTGGCGACTCTATCTTTGTATGCTTTACTTTTGATTTAGTCAATAAATCTAAAGGCGATGAATACACCGCTATAGTGAGGTAATGGGAAATCATCTTTAGGGCTAGCTCTATTCAGATCCTAGTAGTTGACGCACATCCGTACCTTTCCATCCTTCTTAGGTACTAGAACGATGTTTGCAACCCATGGCGGATAATTGGTGACTGCTAGAAACCCTGCATCCAATTGTTTTTGCACTTCTTCCTTTATCTTGACAGCCATCTCTGGTCTTGTTCTTCTGAGCTTCTGCTTAACCGGAAGACAACCTTCTTTGAGAGGCAAACGGTGTACCACGATGTCTGTGTCAAGCCCTGGCATGTCCTGATAAGACCAGGCGAAGATGTCAACATACTCTTGCAGCAATTCAATCAACCCCTTCTTCACATTGTCTTCTAAAGCAGCCCCTATCTTGATTTCTCTCTTGGCGTCCTCGGTGCCAAGATTAATCACTTCAGTAAACTCTTGATGCGGTTGAATGACCCTTTCCTCCTGTTTTAATAACCTGGCAAGTTCTTCATGGAGTTCACAATCTTCATCACCCTCTTCTTCAGCTTGAAAGATTGGATTTTCAAAGTCGAAGCGAGCCATAGCAGAATCGTTATCAATAGGATCCGGTGATGTGCATCTGCATGAGTGATGTTATGTGCTTATGAGTGTGAACAAGGATTGAAAACTAAACAAAACATTGCCAAATATATTTTTTGATTTATACTTTGGATTTTTGAAAACTACAAAAATAGAAAGACAGTGAACGAAATATTTGAATGCAAAAAGACGTCCTTTCTTGATGATAAAAAATGCAAGTATCCGCATAGATGAACCCTACAATGAGTCATTACGCCCTGGGCGGAACGTAAGACTTGGATATGCATGAATAAACAAAGAAAATTACTCTTTCAGAAGAGTGACTTGGAAAATCTCTTTAGAAGACCAGTTGCGGAGAACTTCACCCGGGATCCTCGGACGTACCCAGTTATCGATGTCGCAATCACTACCCCCATCTTCATCGTTGATTACAGAGACCTGGCCATACTGAATGATGCCAGCACTAGAGAAAGTAATCGGCCCCTGCCAAGTCTGAGGCGTTGAAGTACCCACATCCGAAACATCGGAATCAAGTTCATAAAGGACATCAGAATCAAACGCCATGTTTGGAATATCAGCAACAACATCAGAAAAATTAATTACATCATCATGGATTACATAATCAGTAGGAACAACATCTGCGAATTCATCAGTAGCACCTTCAAACACTTCTTCCTCAACCCCTTCCATAGACTCTTGGACAGACAAATCTTCAACCTGGAGGATACCATTGTCAAGCAAGGTCTGGATACCCTGATGTAGTTTCAAACAAACTTCACTCTGAGTAGCACAATCCAAACAACCCTTCCCACAACCGGGGAAAACATCGGTCTTCAACAAGTAGCCCTTGATATCCAACAACGAAGTCTTCAGCTTTAACACATCTTTGACGGGTCTGGCTTCCCCTTCCATTATATTAACATTTGCACCACCATGTTGGGGCATGAGATTGTTGACGACATTCGGAGCCGGTGCAAGGTCGATGGCCTTTGAATCTATGAGGTCCTGAACTACGTGCTTAAAAGCTTTGCAGTTCTCAATATTGTGACCAGGTGCCCCAGAGTGGAAGCTACACCTAGCGTTGGCGTCGTAACCCACCAGAAGCCTACCAACAGGAGGAGCCAGAGTGCGTAACTGCACAAGTTGTAGTTGTTGAAGACTAGAAAGCAACTGAGCGTACGACATTGGAAGAGTGTCGAAACGCTGGTCCATCATCCTTTGCCTCTGTTGATAGGCGGGTCTGTTACCCTGTTGTTGTTGTTGGTACTGAGTTTGCTGACGTTGTGGTTGTTGTTGTTGTAGCGGTGCTGCATCCAGAATGGTCACAGCCGCAACATACGGTTGTTGATGATAGTTCTGAAAGTCATTCCTTCGGTTACCCCTGTTCTAATAAGAAGATAAGGCACTTGCATCCCCTTCTCCCCTCTTCTATCCCTGAATGAACGGCTTCTTCACCCCTGATGAAGATCCACCTCCACCCTGGATCTTGTATGTCTTCAGGTAATTCTCCACCCTCTCTCCGGTAGAGACTACTTCAGCAAAGTTGGAGGCATTGTAACCCACCAGGCGCTCCAAGTAAGGTCCGGGCAGAGTGTTCATGAACATGTTAGCCATTTCCTTCTCCAACATAGGAGGTTGAACATGGGAAGTCGTCTCCCTCCAGCGTTAAGCGTATTCCCTAAAGCACTCATTGCTTTTAAGAGACAGATTCTGAAGTTGAGTTCGGTCCGGAGCCATGTCTGCATTATACTGATACTGCTTCACGAAAGCCTCAGCCAAATCCCTCCAGTAGCGGATGTGGACTCTGTCCAGCCTCATATACCATTCCAGGGATGCCCCAGCTAGGCTGTCCTGGAAAAAGTAGATAAGCAACTTTTCATCATCAGAGTATGCAACCATTTTACGGAAATAGGCTTGCACATGGGTCTTCGGGCAAGAGTTGCCGCTGTATTTGTCAAATATCGGGACCTTGAATTTCGGTGGCACCCTCACGTCTGGGACCAATCCCAAGTCAGCAACGTCTACTCCCAGAGGATTCTGTCCTTCCACTGCCTTCAACCTCTCTTCCAGTCTCCGAAACATAGGGTCCATACCATGACTCATACCAAAGTCCTCCTGAAGCAAGGGGAACTGATCCTCCTGATCATCATGGACGGGTTGTTGACCGGAGTTGAAAAGTAGGATCGGGATAGGCCCCGGTCCACTGGGTCCGTTAACCTCTCCAGCTGGAGGATCTGTCAACGTCTCTGGTTGAGTAGTGGCGGGATTCCTCTGCATCATCTGCCTGAGCTCTTGTTGTCCCTGAGCCACCCCTTGAACCACATCTATGAACTGATTCATGCGAATCTTCATCTCGGCGAGCTCTGCTTGTAGGCTTTCCATTACTCTCTGGTAGTTTCTGCGGGTACCGTACCGGTGAATGCCTGAGTCAGCTATCCTGCTAGTGGAACACCAAATAATATGAGAACACTGCAGCGGTACCTGTTATGCAAGATATGTAAGTGAATATGTAGATGCAATGACATGTTTATTAATTCCAACGGGTATTCTACCCCCTTGATTCCAGTCTCACATCAGACAGAAAGCGCAAGAAGACCGAGTTGTGGATAAACCTCTGAGATCAAGATACAATAAGGAAAACCATCGTATGAATGAGTTCAAGAAGGGAAAGGCCTTAGCCAACAGTACATCAAAAATGATCTCCACAACAAGCCTGTGAATCATCACTACAATACAATAAGTAAAGAGAGGAACAAAAATCAGGAATCAGCCTCTTGTATACAACCCATAAGGACTGCTCCTCACTTTAGCCAATAGTGGCACTGTGTCAGGATGATCTGGAGATTCTGTCAAACGCCGGATAAGCAGATTCCTTATATGAATAACTCCATCCAACTCGTTGATGTGCTCTCTGTTGTAATTCCCATCATCTTCTCCGAATACCTCTTCAAGTCTGGATTTCTTCAAACCTGCCAGCACTTTGAGTTCCTCAATCTATCCTTGAGCTTTGTTGAGTTGATCTGTGATATAACCATTGGTTGAACGGGCGCACAGAAGCTCATTGTTCTTCTCCTTCAGCAAAATCTTCAACTTCTCCATCTGACCAGTTAATTCGCCCATCATCTCCTCCTCCTTTACCTTCCTAGAAGTTGAAAATGTATCCCATCGCTCTTGCCAACTAGCTAACTTACCATGAGCATCTGTTAACTGTTGTTTGACTCGCCTCAACTCAGAACTGGATGATCCTAAGGCTTTGTCTGCCTTCCTGAAGAAGTCCACCTCCACAGCTAATTTCCTCTCTGCTTCCCCTTGCAATCTGACGGCTTCCCCCTTCTGATATTCTGCCTCATGGAATTGATGCCTACGGTCTTGCAGCTTCACACTTAACTCCGAGTTTTCAATTTGAAGCTCCTCCATGGCATTCTTCAATTTGTCATGCTCCTCTCGGCTCACCATGGTTGACTGCTCAGGAGTAGGTGGATACAAAGGTTCTTCAATAGGAAACGGCAGACCAAACTCTTCGACTCTTTCTTGAAGCCACTCTTCATATTGAGGGTAAGTTCTACAATCTCCTTTTCCAAGCATAGTTTTTCCTCTCTTGATCACCTTGAGCCAAGCCTCAGCTGCCTTACGGGATACAGTCAAATCAGATGAAGAATAGAAAAACAGAGCTTCTTCCACATCTTTTTCCAAAGACGGAGTTCTTAAAGCATATCCAAACTGTCTAACAGCTAGAGAGGGATTGTAGTTGATACCTCCTCTTCTTCCTACCAATGGTACATTCGGGAAGTTCCCACAACTACGAATAATATCTGCCAGAAGCAAGCTCCGGTCTGACCACCAAGAAATATCTTTAGCTCTTATCCCCATCAGTCTCTTTGACCAACTCAACGAGTTTTTGGCATCAACGAACGCTCCTGACTTGGGTAGGTGGGAACTGAACCACTTATGAAACAAGGGTGCACAACAATTCACCACTCCTCCTTTTCTATTTTCATTCCTGTGATGCACTGAATGAAAGAAATCTCCCAACAAGGTCGGCACTGGATTTCCCAACACGAAGAGGCGTATTGCGTCTACGTCCACAAATTTTGCGACATTAGAAAACAGGACAATCCTGTATACGCAAAGAGCCAACACAGCATTGAAACCCCTCTGATCACCATCTTCAATCTTCTTCTTTGCTTCTCCCAGTAAGAAACTCAAATGAAAACCATTGACTTCTCCCTTCTGACACATATTAGCCTTCAAGACTGATTCCCCAAAATATGTGGCTGAAGCAACCATGTTGAGATCGGGCAGAAACTCGGAACTATAGAATAGCAACTGCGGCTTGATAGGAACTCTGAGAAAACTAGCAACCTCCTCCAAAGTAGGGACCAAAATATAATATGGGAACGTGAAACACCTCAATGGAAGGTCATAGAACTGCAACAGTGTAAAGAGAGCATCATGTTGATCCTTGGAAAGAACCGTGACGAAACTTAGAATCAAACCGTACTCCTTCCGGAATCCTTCTAGAGAATCGTGATTCATTAACTTCATCAGTTGTTGAATAGGCTCCTAGCAAACCACAGAAAACTTGTAGGCGACATGTCTCTTTCTGCCAATATCCATCTTAAGAGAACCAGAAAAACCCCGACCGGAATCAAGAAGAAGATGTAAACCCCCTAGAAATGGTTAAAGATGTGTTAAATGATATGAATGCAGAATGATGTGATGCAATGCAGTGACATGGAAATCAAGATTGTTGTATCTGCTTGAATATCTGTTGGGTCGCACTGTCTGAAGAGAAACCCACTGAGGAATATATAAAAGATCAAAGCTCTGCTCTAACAAGAATACCAGAAAACCGGGTTGGTTGAAGGTTAAGGTTTCCTGAATTTAGCCCGCCCCTCACTAGTAGGTTCTAAGAACAGAAGTTCGTCAACTTCGGCCCTTCAGTCGAGAATAATACGTTTACCACTAAAGGTTTGGCATTATTACGAGATAAAAGTCCTCCATTGACTCCCCTCAACAGGGTATCCTAATAGCAAGTTCACAGTCTCGGGGTCCTCGGATTGAGCAGCAAGAATGCGCCCACCAGAGCTAACATAATCACGTCTTGGAGGAGAGGCTTCGACTGAGTTCTCAGGAAATGGTAACCAGAGTCGACGATTTCTAAAGGAACATCTGTCGTTATGGAACACCCATAGGACAAAATATATCCAAAAGAAACCTCGTCTGGAATGTGGGTCTTCATGAACGACTTAACGTAGCAACATGCCACGCAAGCCTCATGACTATCCGCTCTAAAACCTGTGTGTACACTCAAGCCTGGGTAGTCGGTTTACCTCTCATAGAACAAACCACCCCAACAAACAACCAAACCAACAGCAGAACCAACAGATACAAGCAATGATATGTACACAATGCAATAAAAAGGGAATGCGAAAAAACAACCGGCGAAAAGAGAAATGACAGAAGAGTCGCCACCGTGCGTTATTTATCGAAAAGAAGGGAAAGGAAACGCTCGAAGTAAACCTGGAAAAAGGAAAGGAAAAGACAAGGTCTCGCAACCAAATCTTGGGTTCGGGAGTCGATTATGCGAAGGGAAGGTATTAGAACCCCTACGCATCCGTAGTACTCTACGGGATCCACTCTTGTTGTTCTTGTCTAAAGGGTGTGGGTTTATCTAATGTATTATTTACTAAAAGAGGGGTCAAAAGAAAAAGACTCGCACGGATGTTGCATCCACTGCATACGTATATCATCTGAATATGAGAATCAGAGTCTTCGTAGCTCGGCTACCTATTGGTTAAAGAGGAGTGTGCTCGCTAATACATCGCGTCTTATGCCTACGTATCTCATCTGGAATGAGAATCAGAGCAAACCGTAGTTCGACTGACCTATTTGTTTGTTTTGTGTTTTTTAGATGAACGACGTTACTACGCAATCTACCGGATGCTCGACCTTTGGAGACTTACTCGCCTGTAGTAAAAGCAGTTAACGCGTTCTTAGGAGAAGAAAATTCAATGAGTTTGTTTGTGTTTTAGGAATGCTCATGCAAAAAGGAAGTCCTAGACGAAGGAACCGTGCTACCTTAATTGACATGCAAACGAGAGACTATACGAAACCTAGCAATCCTATGGGGAGACGATCACACCATACAAAACAAACATGCATAAAGTAAAATGCCAACAAGGGGCTCAAACATACATGGGTAAGGCTTTAGTCAAGAGGGGTCATATCAACCTCGACAAACAAGCCATGGAATAGGTAATCAAATGGGCTCTTAACCACTGACATTGAACGTCAGGGTGAGCAGATCAAAAGGGTAATGAGGATAAGACCTCATAGCTCTTAAACCTGGACAGGGTGAGCTCATGACAAAAAGTGGGGATTCAGAAAGGTGGAACCCTCTCCACTAACTGACCGGACAAAAGATCTTGGGCTTTTGTTCTGAAGCATCGACACGTAGTGCGAGGATAAAGAACGACACACTGAATAACGGGGGATTGACTACTAACCCCTTTTATCCGTCAATTGCCTCTTCATGGAGGTTTTTGGGCACAAAAGTAAACACACAAAAAGACATTGCCTCCTATCGAGGTCTTCCAGCTAAGAAAGCGGTAAAATGCGGGAAAGATAAAGGGATCAAGAGATCTACCACACGGATAAAAATCCGAAGTAACAACAACTAAAGAAATAAGAAACCCAGAGATCTCTCAAGCTAGCACCATCAAAGAAAACAAGTCAGCAAGGTAATCATAATAAATCTCCAAATGGTATCCCACAAATAAAGTGGAATACCAAGCAAACTATCTCTCCAAGAGTCATATGAGCCCTCACAAAAACTCAACAAACAGGTTAGAATAACAAGATGGGGTGCAATCAAGAGTTGCCTCAAATCAAAACGTAACCACATGAATCATGCCATTAAAGTTCACAAAAAGCCCACAAGAAGCAACCAAGGGTAGGAGGCCTAAACCTCTTGTCAAACATATGCATCAAAAGGGTATCAAAAACTCAAAATCAGGGGGGTCAGGACCCACACATCAATACATGACATATATACTAGAACAGGTGCCCAGATGCTACAGAAAGCATGTCATAACAAACATAAAACATGTTGGAGAGCAAACAGCAAAAATCAGGTACTGTCGCCATCGCTACTGCTTCGCTTAGCGAAGCCTCGCTACAGGCTCGCCTAGCAATGGTGCTAGCGAATGCCTGCGAGTTCTGGATTTTCCATTGGTAACAAAACAATTTCAGAAGCCCCAAACCCTATGGTATCCCTCTTAGCAATGAAGTGATCAAACATTCAAGGCATTATTCTACACATTCATGCACATCTAAACCCGCATGCAAAACCTCACGATAATACCTCATACATTCAGAGTATTCAAATTAAAAGCATAAAGTAATGGGAATAAGGCAAACCTGACTGGAGAGATCGAATGAAATTGAATTGCACCGTTGGGTTCGTAGAACAATCTTAGGGTTTATATGAGAGGGAATTGGTTCTTTGCAGATGAGTTCCTTTCAGTCTCTAGAGGCTGCTCTGAATTCTATTGGCTCTTCTCTTCTTCCAGCTTTGTTCTTTTCTCTCTAGGGTTTTGTTTCACTGAAACTCTAGAATTTATAACCTGATTTTCGTGACTTTGTGGGCTCAAATGAGAGAGGTCCAAGTCCAAGATTTTTCTGTTATTTTTTAAAATGCGTGCGCTTTGCTTGGCAAAGAGTTTGCTCGCCTAACGAGCATGACAGTTCAGACTCGCTAGGCGAACACGCTGCTCGCCTAGCGAGCATGACGGCTCATGAACAGACTTTTGCTCCTTCAAGATTAACGTTTTGAATGATGAATAGACCCCATTTGAACATGTTGGAAGTAACTCAAGTCATTCCCTTATGTTGATTGATCACCCAGATAGAACCCACAAAGTGTCTTGGATGACATTCAAGCTTCTTGGATCTAAATCTGATCGACATGATGAAATGCAATATGAAATGTTAAATGACCTAAAAATGAATGCATGAGTGAGGGGGGCAAATTTGAGGTGCTACAATTACCAGTCAGTCCAGTATGATTTTCCAGATGAAGAGATCTTGTACTTGAAAATGAAGGATTGTGATGAACCATTGCTTGAAAAAGGGCCAGAGCCTGGTTCCCGTTGGGGCATGGTATTTGATGGAGCTGTTAATCATTACTGTAATGGCATTGGGGCAGTGATTATTACTCCTCAAGGCACTCATTTTACGTTTACATCTAGATTGACTTTCAAGTGTACAAACAATATGGCAGAATATGAAGCTTGCATTATGGGGCTTGAAGAGGCCATTGATCGCAGAATCAAGCATTTAGATGTCTTTGGAGATTCAACTTTGGTGGTGAATCAGATCAAAGGTGAATGGGCGACGAATCGACCCAGTTTAATACAGTATAGAGATTATGCGAGGAGGATTTCGAATTTCTTTACAAAGGTTGAGTTTCATCATATCCCTCTAGATAAAAACTGTATGGCAGATGCTCTTGCAATGTTGGCATCAATGATTATAGTGAAGTATTGGAATGAGATTCCCAATTTGACTGTGATGCGTCTTGATAGGCCGGCTCATGTGTTTGTTGTTGAAGAGGTCAAAGACGAGAAGCCGTGGTATTACGAAATCAAGTGTTTCCTCCAAAGTCAGATTTACCCGTTTGGGGCATCTTTGAAAGATAAGAAGACTTTGAGAAGATTAGCCGACAATTTCTACCTAAATGGTGATGTATTGTATAAAAGAAACATCGATATGGTTTTGCTTAGATGCGTGGATACACACGAAGAAAATCTATTGATGAATGAAGTCCACGAAGGTTCCTTTGGTACTCATTCCAATGGGCATGCGATGGAGAAGAAGATGTTGCGAGAAGGTTACTACTGGATGACAATGGAATCTGACTGTTGCAAGTTTGTGAAGAAATGCCACAAGTTTAAAATATATGCGGATAAGATACATGTTTCTCTGACACTGTTGAACGTCATTTCCTCCCCATGGCCCTTTTCCATGTGGGGAATTGATATGATTGGCATGATTGTGCCCAAAACTTCGAATGGACATCGTTTCATTTTAGTGGCAATTGATTACTCCACAAAATGGGTTGAAGTGACATCGTATGCGAATGTAACCAAGCAAGTTGTTGTATGGTTTATCAAGAATCAAATTATATTCCATTATGGTGTGCCAAGTAAGATCATTACTGATAATGGATCGAACTTGAATAACAATATGGTGAAAGCTCTTTGCAAAAACTTTAAGATTGTACGTCATGATTCTTCTCCCTACAAACCCAAGATGAATGGCGCTGTTAAAGCTACAAACAAGAACATCAAGAAGATCATTCAGAAGATGGTCGTAACATACAAGGATTGGCATGAGATGCTCCCATTTGCTTTGCACGGGTATCGTACATCCATCCGCACTGCAACAGGGGCAACCCCTTTCTCTCTGGTATACGGTATAGAAGCAGTACTCCCTGTAGAGGTTGAGATCCCCTCATTGCGTGTGTTCATGGAAGCCAAGTTGGTTGAGGCTGAATGGTGTCAGACCAGGTTTGATCAACTGAATTTGATTGAAGAGAAGATATTAACTGTCATGTGTCATGGTTAGTTATATCAGCAGAGAATGAAGAAAGCTTTTGATAAAAAGGTCATACCTCGTGTGTTTAGAGAAGGTGACCTTGTTCTCAAGAAGATTCTGTCTTTCAAACCAGATTCTAGGGGAAAATGGACTCGTAATTACGAAGGCCCATATGTTGTTAGGAGAGCCTTTTCAGGTAGTGCTTTGATTCTTACAACTATGGATGGTGAAGAGTTCACTTATCTTGTGAACACAAATGCAGTCAAGAAATACTTCTCCTAAAAAAGAGAAGAACAGATCGCTAAGTTGAAAACCCGAAAGTGCGGCTTAGGCAAGAATGAGCATCTTGGTGGATTGAAAACCCGAAAGGGTGATCCAGGTAAAAGCTAGAGACATAAAGCAGAAAAGAATTATCCCGATAAGTTGAGTACCCCATCTTGGGGAAATTTATGCAAAAATTAAGGATTATGGCAAGTAACTGCATCCTGCTGATGTTCAGATTTGGAGACATTTTTTAGCACAACGATCGACGATGATCCATCATCCCCAGTAGCGGCCAATAGCACAGTGGATATCAAGAGTGGGTGGAATTGTAAGACCCCAATTTTGACCCTAATATCCCTCATGGACTTTCATCATAAGCATTAGCATGGGAGCATACCTTGGCATCCTCCTTACCCCTTTTTATTGGGTTTGTTTTGGGAGAGATCACCAAGCACTATGTGATTGTATCATACTTGTATATTATCCATTTTACTAACCAAAATACCAAAAATATGTCTTTGCATTTGCCTAACTCTTTTGTAGGTAGGACATGATCCCATTGATTCATCAAGTTCACATATAGGGTTTGAGACCCTCATGAACAAAGAGCACAACCAAGAATTGATACAAGAATTGTTATAAGCATCATATATGAGTCCCAATGATCTCTACATGTTATTTTGATCAAATTTTCTTCAAGAGTTTGAGGGTGATTTGCCTTGGAAACCCTAGTTTGTCTGGGTATCTTGAGTAACTTCTCCAACAAACTATCTTACCAATTGATCAAACTTCTCAAGGGACACTTAAAAATTCATCATATTATGCATATATGACCTACCATGAGCCTATAAAGTCAAGATAATTAGAAGTTAGCAAGTTGGTTGATGGTGGTTGGCCAGATGAATTCATCTGATCAAGACTGGGTCTCCCTAGATCCTATCTCCTACAATTTTCAATATATGAAAATGATTACAAGAGAAACCGTACTCTAAATAACATTGAAAACAACTTTCATGTTGAGACCTAGATCTAGTTTGCTTGGAAAATCATTTTCTATGTTGAAACATTATAGGTCATTTTGTCTAAACCCTAATTTGAAAGCCAACTTCCCAAGGCCATAACTTGCTTAATTTTTATGAGATGAAAGGTTTCCAAGTTTCAAAATCAAATTCAATGTGTCTACTTAAACTTTTATGTTTGGAGTGTGAGCTAATTCAACTTTTTTGAGCATGTGATATGAGGTTACATTATAGGTCATTTTGACCTATACCATTGATCAAGTAATTTTTCCAAACTTCAAAAATGCATAACTCTATCATTTAAAATCCAAATCACATGAAATTGATGATCATTTTGAAGTTATTTGATATAGCTACAACTTTTATGAAGACACTTTTCTAAGTTGAAGCTCATATAAAAAGTTAAGCAAGGTGGAACATGGAGACATATGGCTTGACACTTAGAAAAAATTTGATATGTCAAAAATTTCCAAACTTCCACATCAAATTTCTTCATGATACAAACTCCAAATGGAAAAATGTTGAACATGAAAGTTATTCCTCTTGATCTCACCTTTCCAAAGAGCTCAAATTCATTCATTTTGGACAAGGAATGCATAGGCTGCGCATGGCATGAACACGGTGTCATCACTTGCCATTGATCAAACTTTAAATCTTCACACACACTTGCCCTGCAATCCAAGTTGAATTCAGACTATCTCACACTCATTTATGGACTTAGGTCAATGATTTTATGGGCCTATGCACGCCCATGTACCCATGCATCATCAATACCAAATTGGAAAGTGGATTTCAAGTGTGCAAAAAGCAATTCTTTTAGGTATAAATAGAGCCTCATATGCTCAGCATTTCACAGACATTCGTGCTAGCTTTGATCCCCTAACTCTAACCCTCACATTGCAAAGGATAATCCTAAGAAATTCAATTGAATTTGAGTTTGAATTTCCACTGTTTTGATTTTCAAATCTCCAAGGATCCATAACCTTTTGAGCATTCAATCCTTCTTCTGCAAGCATTTGGAGTGAGATCAAGCACGAGAAAGAGCAAGATCAGTTGAATCCAGACCTCCATTGAAGGTATTTTCCAGAAATTTTGATCTCTTTGATTCTCTCTAATTCTTGCTCAATTTTATTGATTCTTTGGTTGTCTGAAGTCCTACCAATGTAGGCAAGAAGATTGAGTTGCTTTGAGGCCAAATCGAAGCAACTCAATTCATGTACCTCAAATTTCAACTCAATGTATCACTCAATATACTTGGAGTTAGAGTGAATTGAGGCTAGATTCGAACTCAGTGCCATTTTTACTTTGAAATCATGTCCTTGTTTTTAACTTTGGTGATGGTTATGACTGAACCAGTCCGGCGAGGTTCGCCGGAGAAGACAACCAGTCCTTGGCCGCCGGTGGTGTGATGGATGGGTTTGAGCCATAAGATCCATCTAATTTGTTTTAATCCTGAGCGTTCCTGTTGAATACCAACTGTGTGGCACGCTGACTGAAGTGCACGGTGGAACGCCTGTTTTGATCCACTTGATCTGCCACCTTAATTAATGAGTGAGATCAAGTGGTCCACGGTTTTTCTGATATTTTAATTTTTATATGAATTTATTTTTCTCAATAACTCATATTAAATTTAATATTGATCCAAAAAATATGGGACTTTCACCAAAAAAATTCAAATATTTTCCTCTTTCATATTCTGAATTAAAATTATTTTTTGGATTATTATTAATATTTTTCATGAATTAATTGATTTTGCATTTGTTTTTAATTGTTTAAAAATGTTTTTAAATGTCCAAAATATATGAAATTTTTTCTCCAAGGTCCTTTGGCCTTGCTTGACATATGATAAATCTCATGGCTATTTCTTTGGTGTTTTGATGAGATTTTAGGAATTGGAGAAACCATATTTAATTTCAATGCACTATTTTAGTATTTTTTTTAATTTGAATAAATACCAAATAAATTTGTTGAACAATTGTGATGACGTGTTTGAGTTTGCTTATTGTTGGTGGGCCTTGGTCAAGGTTGGTTTGACTTTGTCAAATTAATATCATTGGATTTAGGGGATTGATGGTATGTACGTTCCATCTCCCAAAATGAATGGATGATATTAATTTGGTAAAAGTCCTCCTTTGACCAATTTGTGTTTTGATCCATTCCCCTCCCACTTCATATCATTCCCCTTATTCATTCATTCATTCCATTTGGCCTATCATATCTCAAAATCCTAAGGCTAGTTGATTGAAAAATTAACATGAGTATGGATGAGATTAGGCCACACCTTTTGCATATTCTTTTTGTGTGTGGTATGTTTCATGAGAATAGTACATTATACTATGTCTCTAACATGCATTAACACCAAAATTCTACTGCCCGACCACAAATAGTTGTGACTTCTACATAAGTCCAATTACGATTGCTTAACATAGCGCTAAATTTGTGACATAAAAGGCATAAGCATTCTAGTTAGTGAGATTGTAAGTCTCCCCTGTTTCATGGTATTGTGTGGAAACTTGGCCTTTTTTCCTTCCTTTGGAAGATGTCTTGGTTCAAGGATCCATGCTTGTGATAAGTGGGTTGAGTGTTTTCCAAAGAATGACTTCAAATTAAAAAGCAAAAGCAAAGCAATACTGACTTCTAACCTATTAACTACTAACTTTTAATTTCAAGCCCTTTACTTTAATTCCATTTAATTTTTGCTTTTATTCATTTTCCATTGTTCATATCATTCTAATTGTTTATAATAATGCAATTTTCACTTTGTCCACTTGGACCATCTTGTGTGATATATTTTGTTTGTATACTTTGTTTGCTAGTGTGGTCTTTGACCATTAATGTACATAATAACAACAAAAACCCTAAAAAACTTGTGTGTGGACTGTTGGTTGGATCTTGGACAAATGGACTTAGAATCTAGGCAACATTCCTATGCTAAAGGACCTGGCCAATACCAACTTATTGAGAAACCAAGTGCTTGAAATTTGAAACTTCATCTGAGACATCATTCAAGATTCTTTTGAGTTGTTATTTTGAACCTGTGACTTGTGGAATTCATCTGTTACATGGGCTATTTTGAAGAAGATCGTGGAATGGATAAGCTTGGATGTGGCTATCTTTATTTGATGCCTTGCTCTTCAAGATAATATAATTGTGCATTTGTGTGTTGCTTAATTCAAAAAAAGTCCAAAGAAATTCTGGGTTTTTATTGACATTCTTGTCTATTGGATTGCTACCCATTTGGTTAGATCTTTTCAATTCTAAACTTTTAAATTTTGTACATAGGGTAGTCTCTTCATCTTCTCCCCATTTCTTTAATTTCAAAATCTCTCCCTTCATTTTTCAAAATCTTCTATGTGTGAACTACTTTTGTTCTAAACTTTGACCATTTTGCAAAAAGATAGAAACTTTGGCCTTATGCCATTGCATTTTCATACTTCTTTTCTTAAATCAAACTTGTAAATAAACTTAACTATACTTGACCTAAACTTTCAAAAAGGCAAAAAGAACTAACTCATTCAAACCATTTTAGGCCTTTGTGCCTTTCAACATTTAAATTTTTTTAAAAGTAATGCATCCCCTTTGAAATTTGTATTACGAACTACGAGGTTTTGATCCCTCATTTTTATGTTGGTACGAGGCACAAGTCCGAAGATCTTGTCAAACACAAAAAATATAATTAATGAATTCTTTTCTCATCCCCCCATTCTATTTGTTTGTAAACATCACTTTATGCCAAATACATATGAAAACAAAAAGGGCTCCCTAGGAGTACCTAAGACACTTTGCGTGCTAACACCTTCCCTCTGTGTAACCAACCCCCTTACCTGTAATCTCTGACTTTTTATTAGTTTTGATTTGAAAACTTCTTACTTGTTGGGTTTTGTTCGTACTTCTTCCCTTTTTCTTTGGAAACAATAAAAGCGCGGTGGCGACTCTTATTATTGGATGTCTAGCTTATCCATAGCTTAATGATCATGAATTTACCGCTACAGAAATTAAGTGGAGACTCTGTTGGGGACTAGTCTTCAGTGGGTTTAGCCTACTTTTTGTGTGTATATATTTGTATATATGTGTTGTTTGTATATATGTATGTGTGATATAATCTGCTTGTTGTGCTTGGTGATCTCTAAGTGGTGAGATAAGTTCTAACCCGAACTTGAGTGCAATTAAGATAGGAGGATGGTATAGTCGTGTTCGACTTGTACGGAGTAGTCCTTAACAAGTTGGCTTGAGATTCATCCGATCAGTGGAGACTCTTTTGGATTTGGAAATGTCACACAAGTATTTGTGGTTAGGCATTACTATCTCTAATTTGGGTCTGAGAAGTTGAGGACCGTAGAACATTTACCCCCTCTTTGCCTATTTAGGACGTAGTGCGGAAACTGTTCAAGTGTAGACTTGATAACAGTTGTTACGTGATACTACACTCAAACGAGTTTCTCTTGAGAATATTTTAGGTCGATGAATCAGTCATCTTAACCTGTAATATCCGATCGATGGAATTAAGACTCCGGGAACATTTTAGAACATGATCTACGGATTTTTATCCTTAGTTCACTCCTTTGGGATGGTTCTTACCCAGACTCCATGCTCGTGACTTACAACAAACCCTTGATTCTTGGTTGATCCAATTAAGTCTTGTCAATATCAATGGAACTTAGGGGTTGATAAGGTGTAAACCATAATCCACCAAAATGGATGATTGATCTTGACAATGACTTGATTCATCCCTTGACCTTTGCTTTCCTTGTGTGTGATCCCTTATTTGTGATTGTTGCATTCATGCATTCATGTGCATCATAACATTCATCACATAAAAATTTCAAGGAACTAAGGTATTATTTGCAAATATTTTCAGACCATGGATTATGGACGAAGGAACACTAAGAAGTACAGTTTCAGATGTCCCGACTTGAAAGAGTTAAGGAAGCTAACATCTTTTGTATTAGATCCCTTGGACTTCAAACAACGTCATGGGAAGCTTTTGTCCATCTTGTCTACTGATGTGATTGAAGGAATTTTGAGTGTGCTAGTGCAGTTCTATGATCCTCTCTACCTTTGTTTCACTTTCCCAGATTTTCAAGGCATGTTAGCTGAGGGAGCACCTGTAGGTCCCCATGTGCTTAAGATGATTAGGTATGTGGAGAACCTTGAGAGGTTGTGTTTTCCCCTCGGAAAGGAACTTGCGACTGATTTGATCTTGCAATTGTTTCCAGATATATTCAATCAATTTGTCTTTAATTTCAATATGAATGATATGGACAAATCTCTTCCTGAACTGCTAGTCATGTTAAGAACTGTTGAGCAGAATCTGACGTCAAAAGGGAAGTCCACTCTGATGATCAGAAATGGAAAGAGACAGAACAAAAGACCCACCAAGCAGGGTGATAAAGGGAAAGGCAAGGAAGTTGCCAAACCCAAACCCATTGTTGTTGTTCTGAAGCCTAGTGGAGGCATAGCAAAGGAAGGCACCTGCTTCCATTGCGGTAAGACCGGACACTGGAAGAGAAACTTCCTGAAGTACGTGGAAGATAAGAAGAATGGAGTAGAGACTTCAACTTCAGGTATCTTTGTTATTGAAATTAATTTCTATACTTCTGCATCATGGGTATTAGATACTGGATGCGGTTCTCACATTTGTACCAATGTGCAGGGTCTAAAAAGGAGTAGAGATTTGGCAAAAGGTGAAGTTGACCTACGAGTTGGCAATGGAGCAAAGGTTGTTGCTTTAGCCGTAGGAACTTATGTATTGACTTTACCTAGTGGTTTAATAATTCAGTTAGATAACTATTATTATGTACCTGCAATTAGCAGGAATATTATTTTCGTTTCTTGTTTAGACAAGTTTGATTTTTCATTTATAATAAAGAACAATTCTTGCTCCATTTATTTGAATGATATATTCTATGCTACTACACAAATGAACAATGGACTATATGTCCTTGATCTTGAAATGCCTATTTATAACATTAATACTAAAAGGATGAAACCTAATGAGTTAAATCCAACTTACCTTTGGCATTGTCAATTAGGCCACATAAATGAGAAACACATTTCCAAACTCCATAAAGATGGACTCTTGGACTCTTTTGATTATGAATCATATGAGACATGCAAATCTTGTTTAATTGGAAAGATGACAAAGTATCCATTCACAGGAAAAGGTGAAATAGCTAATGATCTTTGGCCCTCATACATACTGATGTATGTGGACCACTGAACATACCATCCAGAGGAGGTTTTCAGTACTTCATCACATTTACTGATGATTTCAGTAGATATGGTTATGTGTATTTAATGAAACACAAATCAGGGTCCTTTGAAAAGTTCAAGGAATTCAAGAATGAAGTACAAAAACCACTAGGTAAGAATATTAAAACTCTTCGATCAGATTGAGGTGGTGAGTATTTAAGCCTAGAGTTTGATGACCATCTGAAAGAGTGTGGGATCCTATCCCAACTTACTCCTCCTAGAACAACCCAATGGAACGGTGTATCTGAGAGAAGAAATCGAATCTTGTTAGACATGGTCCGATCCATGATGAGTCACGTCGATCTTCCAAACTCCTTTTGGGGACATGCACTATTGACAGCAGCTTACAAACTTAATCGTGTTCCATCCAAAAAGGTTGAGAAGACACCATATGATATATGGAGTGGTAAGAAACCAAATATGTCTTACATGAAGATTTGGGGTTGCGAAGTTTATGTGAAACGACAAATTTTAACTAAGTTTGAGCCCAAATCTGACAAATGCTTATTTGTGGGGCATCCTAAAGAAACAAGAGGGTATTACTTCTACAATCCTTCTGAGGGCAAAATGTTTGTCGCTCGAACTGGAGTTTTCCTAGAAAAGGATTTTATTTCCAAAGGAATCAGTGCAAGGAAAGTAGAGCTTGAAGAAATTCAAGAATCAGAAAGCATTGATACACCTATGAAGGAATTAGAGTAGGAAACACAAGTAGTTGTGGAAGAGCAACCTGCTCAAGTAGAACAAGACCAGCGTAGGTCAAGCAGGATACGTCACCTACCTGAGAGATATGTATATCTCATAACTGATCAAGGTGATGTATTACTCATGGATCAAGATGATCTTGTGACCTACCATGAGGCTATAACTTGTCCGAGTCTGAGAAGTGGCTAGAAGCCATGAAATCTGAAATGGATTCCATGTACACAAACCAAGTTTGGACCTTGGTAGAGCCTCCTGTAGGAGTTAACCCTATAGGATACAAGTGGGTCTTCAAAAAGAAGACAGACATGGATGGTAAGGTACATATCTATAAGGCAAGACTGGTTGCAAAAGGATATAAACAAATTCAAGGGGTTGACTATGATGAAACCTTTTCACAAATTGCAATGCTTAAATCTGTTCGGATTTTACTTGTTATCGCCGCATATCATGATTATAAAATATGGCAAATGGATGTCAAAACTGCTTTCCTTAATGGGAATCTTCTTGAGGATGTGTACATGACACAGCCTAAAGGATTTGACATACCAGAAGAAGCTCAAAAGATGTGTAAGTTACAAAGATCAATCTATGGATTGAAGCAAGCTTCCAAAAGATGGAATCTTTGTTTTGATGAAATAGTAAAACAATATGATTGTTTTCCTGGTATTATATGTAGATGACATATTACTCATTGGAAACGATGTCCCTACCCTGCAACAAGTAAAGTCTTGGTTGGGGAAATGATTTTCTATGAAGAACCTAGGTGAAGCAACCTATATATTAGGAATCACGATCTATAGAGATAGATCATAAAAACTACTTAGCCTAAGTCAGAGTCCATACGTAGACAAAGTGCTAAGACGTTTTAATATGCATGATTCCAAGAAAGGATTCATGCCTATGCAACATGGCTTGTGTCTATCAAAAACACAATCCCCTTCAACTAAGGAAGAAAGGGATCGCATGAATAAGATTCCATATGCATCTGCAATAGGATTTATCATGTATTCCATGTTATGTACTCGACAAGATGTCTTGTATGCTTTAAGGGCAACGAGTAGGTACCAATCTGATCCCGGTGATGCTCATTGGGTAGCTGTCAAGAATATCCTTAAGTATTTGAGAAGAACTAATGACTCATTCTTGATTTATGGAGGTCAGGAAGAGATTGTTGTAATTGGATATACCGATGCTAGCTTCCAGACAGATAAGGATAACTTTAAATCGCAATCTGGTTATGTATTTTGCTCAAATGGTGGCGTTGTGAGTTGGAAAAGTTCAAAGCAAGATACAGTTGTTGATTCTACAACTGAGGCCGAGTATATTGTTGCCTCAGGTGCAACAAAGGAAGTTGTTTGGACCAAAAAGTTCATTAGTGAACTTGGCATAGTTCCTAGCATTGTGGATCCCATTGGTGTCTATTGTGATAACAATGGTGCTATCGCACAAGCTAAGGAGCCTAGATCTCACCAACGATCCAAACGCATACTTAGGCGTTATCACCTCATTCTAGAGATAATAGATAGAGGAAATGTGAAAATATGCACAGTACCTTCACATGACAATATTGCTGACCCACTTACGAAGCCTCTTGCACAGCAGAAGCATGATGGCCATACTAGATCTATGGGCATTAGGTGTATGCCTGATTGGCTCTAGTGCTAGTGGGAGATTGTTGGCGTAAGCCCTAAAGGCCAATACATTTGGTACTTGTATCAAATTATTTATTAATAATAAAAGGCTTTTTCTTTATAATGTTTGTTTAATAAAGTCCCTAGAATAACTAGTCCATTTAATGTATCAAGTGTGACATAATCATGAGATCCTGTCCCACCTCGAAAAATGAGAACACGACTTAGCAAAGCGTAATCGCACGCTCGCAATGATGGACTGGATAATGTCTCCACCGAACATTATTTATTCCTAAAAGGAAAGGGGAAATATCGATAAAACCCAAGAAAGAACGACAATGATTATGGTCGTCGCAACCAATATCAGGGTTCGGGAGTCGATTACGCAAGGGGAAGGTATTAGCACCCCTTACGTCCGTTGTACTCAACGGGAACCATTAGGTTAATTGTGTGTGTTATTGTTATCTTAGAAATGTTAGACTTCTCGAGTTATTAGGTGGGAAAGAAAGAAAGGGTGAGAGGAGAATGTTTTTGGATTTTTAACGAAGGATTAAACCTAAGTTTTTTATTAGTGGGCCTGACAAGATTTCACAATCCTGCTCCTCCATATCTGTCGCATTACGTGAAAAACCGGCGGGAAAAAGACACAGAGCCGCCACCGTGCGTTATTATCCCAAAGGAGGGAAAGGAAACGCTCGAAGTAAACCTGGAAAGGGAATGGTCTTACGACCAGAGATTGATGGGATCGGGAGTCGGTTATGCGAAGGGAAGGTATTAACACCCCTACGCATCCGTCGTACTCGACGGGATCCACGCTCAGAAAGAATAGAAGAAAGGTTGCTAAAGAAACTGCTCAAAACTGCACAAACTGGAGTGAAACACAGAAAAGACGGAAGAAGCGGACTCGGCAGGATGTCGCATCCTGGGCCTACGTAGTTTGTCAGAAACAAACATCAGAGTCGACGTAGTTCGGGGATAGGGGAAACGTGCTCGTTAGGATGTTGCATCCTATGCATATGTATCTTCTCTAACCAGAGAAAGAATCAGAGCACTCGTAGCTCGGCTAACGCACGCCAAACAAAACACAAACAGGAAACCGACTGCCAATCGCTGGACTTACGTCAGACTCCACACAAACAAACCCACACAGGAAACCGACTGCCAATCGCTGGACTTACGTCAGACTCCACAAACAACCACACACAAGAAACCGACTGCCAATCGCTGGACTTACGTCAGACTCCACAAACAACCACATACAGGAAACCGACTACCAATCGCTGGACTTACGTCAGACTCCACACACACAAGAGGGTTGAAAAAGAAAAAGGGCGCCCGGAGAGATCTGCTCATCTCCTGCCTACGTACCTCATCTGGTATGAGGATCAGGGTGACGTAGTTCCCCTTAACAGGGAAAGAACTTATATCCTAACCAGAGACTAGGGAGATAACAGACTACTAGGGAGACTACGACTCGAGCCTAGAAGTTGTCATGCATACGATCCCTAAGTTGAGGTCTCTAATCCTAACTTGCACAAGAAGCAAGCTAGCCTAAACAAGCAGAATCAAACACAAGCACAAGAGAGCAAGCACACACACTATATGCAAACAAGTGGCTCATACAAGGCTGGGCTTTAGTCAAGGGGTCATATCAACCTCGACAAACAAGCCAACTGGAAAAGGGTGTTGTTAGCTCTTAACCCTAACATTGAGAGTTAGGGTGAAGCAGATGAAATGGGAATGAGGGTATGACCTCATACCTCTTATCCTTGGCCTGGGAGAGCTTCAATCAATGAAAGTGTGGGAGTCCAGAATGTGGGACTCTACTCCACATGACTGACACAACAAGATTTTGAGTTCTTATTCAAAGTTCATCAACACATGGTGTGAGCAGGATAAATGACACAACAGAATAGCAGGGGATGGATTTCACATCCCTTTTATCTGCCAATGCCTATTCACTTAGGAGGTCTTTGAATGTACAAGGCACAAAGATAAACAAACACAAACATTGCCTCTTAAGGAGGGCTTCAGACAGGTGCCTGCCAAAGTAACATGACAGGTCTTCCAGACTACATGATGTCAGAGGTCATTACCTAGGTGGTATGCCAACTACAAGCAAAGCAAAGTTCAAATGAACTTAAAGCAACTTAGGTACCTCTGTAAACAACCAAATAATCAGTACAGTGCTCAGACAAACAGACAATGGTTAATAGATCTCAATAGATAGACAATCCAATATGCACTATGAGTAAGCCATAAGGCAAACACTCAAGTGAACTATCATCAAAGCCTACAAAAGAAACAAGTGTCAGCCAACAATAACAAATGACCAAGCTCAAATGAAGAAGCAACATCAATAATGGAGATGCATACTTGAACCTGAAATTCACAACGCAAAATGCAAGTCCAAACCACTAGGTCAAAGCCTAGGGTCAAAAGTGGATCAAAAAGCCAAAACAGAACTTGATATTCAACATGAATCACATTTAGTTAAGTAAGAACAAGTCCTAAAAAGGACCAAACCAAAATCATCAAGCAAAGTCATATGGTGAACAAAATATGGCAAAGACACACAACATTGTCATCAATTGGGCATACAAGTGTGAAAATGCACATTAAATCAGAAATGCATCAAACCATTTTGGAAAAAATCATGAGCATACAACATGTCCAATACAACCATCATACCAAAAATTGTAAACAGAAGAGATCAATTGGTCTATCAATGAAAATGATCAAATAGGACATCCAATTTGTGTGACATGCATTGTCACACCATATTAACATGTACATAAAACAGGGATGGAACATGAGAAAAATGTCAAACCAAGCCTAAAATGTCAATCAACATGTTAAGAGCTTATACACAAAATTTCATGGCCATTGGATTATTTTTGAGCATTTTATGATGGAAAGAACAAGGTAATGTCACAAATGTACACATGTTCAAGCATCCTAACACAATTCAAAATCCAGACATGGTAAAAATCAGGAGATCACACCAAAAAAACTAGACATCACAAGGATCATTTTGCAAAAATTGGAGGTGAATTGGATCAATATTTAATGAGATATGAATTTTTAAAGTTGGCTAAAAAATGTGAAATAAAAATGATCATAGCATATGAAAATGGAGGGAAACATTAAAATGAGAAAATAATTTGAAAAAAGGCTTCGGCCAGAATCGAACTGAGGGAGGATTCAAATGAGGCGCACACTTGCTACTGAAACGCTGGCGTTTCACCATTCGCTGGCCAAAACGACGGCGTTTTGGACCAAAACCCTAATCAAAACCAGATGGACGCAAAACCGTCGCAAAGTGGACGCTACATCGTCTTCCTCGCGAAGACGATGATGAACAGTGAACCTTCATACAAAAATTTCCAGAAACTCAAAATTCTTACATCATTTAAAAGCTCTTTCAACGTACATCAAGAATCTGGTACCAATTCATGCTAAATCATCACCAAGAATGCAAATCGAAGCAAAGTATATCACAGATCAAAAATTCAATCACATATATCTCAGCCAATAGTTCATCATTTCATGTGAAATTTCCACAAGATTCATCAGTGTTAAAAGATCTACACAAATATGATAATGAAATCAAGAATCATGAGGTTCGATTTCTAACCTCTTGAAGAACAGCATGTTGAAAACCGTGTGTCCATGGCTCAGCAAGGTCCAGTTCCACTTACCTTGAGCTCCAATGAAGTTTGACACAAGAAATGGCTCGTGAAAAGTCTTGAAACCAGCTCAATTTGAAATTTCCATTAACACCTTCAAGCTTGTGGTATGCATGAATCGGAGCTAAAATTCACCAAAGGCACATTGAATCTGGCTTAACAACACTCCATGCTCATGATTATGCAAGAAGATTCCAGGTTTATGTGCAAATTTTGGAAAATCAATGAAGAGAAAAATTGAGAGCAAAGATGGATTTCTAGATCTGAAACTGTGTGTTATGAGCAATGCAGTTACAATTAACATTATATACCACCTGCTAATTAATCTTATATCATGAAAAGGCCCTAGCTAAATGAGATTAGAAGGATATAAGGTGTATGCACAAATTATCATTTTCACCTCATGCATGGGATGGCTACGTGAACAGTGCATAAAGAGGGCCCAAAATCACTCAAAATCAGCCCATGCACACATTAGAATTGGAATTATATTCATGTGATCAACCAATTTTGATTTTGACAATTTTCCTTCAAAAATAGCATGCATGAGCACATGGTTGTATGAGTGAATTTCATGCCATGTAATGATGTATTTTGAAAGTATGAGTCAAAAGGAGAGCAATGTAAGAAGAGCCACTCAATTTGGAGTTTTGGTTCAAAAGATATGGCCATTTGAAGTTTCAAGCACACTTTGCCATGATTTGCTCCTAACTCCTTAACCATTCATCATAAATTCATGATCTTGAACTTTTTGGAAATGGGAGAGAAATATCTTCAACTTTCATGTTGGACAAAAATTCATTTGAAGCTTCTTTGATGTTGGAAAGTTGAGTTGAAGTTGGTCCAAAAACTTGCCATTTTTGGAAACTTGAAATTACAGGTCACTTTCCATTTTTGGAAACTTTTGATCTGGCTTTAAAAATATTCAATGTAGATGTTCAACATGATGAATAAACCTCTTTGGGACATGAATGAAGTGTCTCAAACCATTTCTCCACCTCCTAGCCCTCAGTTGACTTGCAGTTGACTTTTATGGGCCTTAGGTGACTTGGTCATGTACTGATGACTTTTGAGCCTCTAGCCTTTGGTCAAGTTGCCTCAAAATGATCATTGATTCACACAAACTCTCTAGAACAACCATAGGGCCTTCATCTCATGGAAATGCATGGTCTCTTGCACAGATGAATCCTTTTGATGCCAGTTTTGACTGATGAGATGTAGTGATGCAATGTACTATGCAATGACAATGTATAGTTAGTGTAATGCCAATGACCTAAAAATGAAATGAATGTACAAATGGGGGGTGCAAATTTGAGGTGCTACAATATCTCAATAGAGAACTCAAGGCTTACGTAGTTCTAGGTAGAAAATGTTTGTTTGTTGGTCGATTTTAGCGAAAGCTATAATGTATTAATCGACGAAAACATTGTTTTACCCAAAACAGATGAGGAGCGGACGTGTACCACACATCGAATGGATTTACAAATCAACATTAGGAAAAACATCAGTTATCTCAACTCAACAATTGTGGCTGAAGCATTGCTTTGCATCATCTCAAGACAAGATATCTTTCGTTTATGAAAAGGGTTTTTTCTGATTAGTCGCATGACGACGAAGAAAAGAGTTTGATTGGTTGGATGTATTTTGAGTAATGGCGAGAACTTGGATGAGCGAGATATCCATCTCGAATCCTAGTCTCAGGAGTGCGTGGTATCCACCATGTTCCATTTCCATCTTACTGGCAAAAGTGTTTAATAAAGATTAAGTGTTTTGAATTTGATTGAGAAAGGGGTTTGAAGAAACTGCATTGACAATGACAGCGAGAGTTAAGACAGGCGAGGCATCCACCTCGAATCTTAATCTCAGGAGTGCATGGTATCCACCATGTTCCATTTCCATCTTTATTGAAAAGGTATTAAGATAGGAATTAAGTATTTTTGAGTTTGAAAGACGAGTACTTTTCTGTAGCGGGGTATTCGTTACCATTAGAGATATTGACTAAATCCAAGGTAAATCATACAAGTCGAGTCGCCACCGCACTTCTATTTATCCAAAGGAATGGTTAGAAAGCAAACAAAAACCTAAAAGTTTTAACAAAAACTAGTAAAAGAGAAACAGAGATCTGGGTAAGGGGGTTGGTTATGTAATAGGAAGGTGTTAGGCACCCAAAACATCCTAGGTACTCCTAGGGAGCCCTTTTCACACTTGTTGTAAGGTTGGTGTTTTTTGTAACAAATTTTGTCTGTGCAAACATGATTGAAGAGATGAGGAGAGAATATACAAGTTATTTACATTTTGTGTTTGGA
This sequence comes from Lathyrus oleraceus, assembly GCF_024323335.1. Lineage (NCBI taxonomy): Eukaryota > Viridiplantae > Streptophyta > Magnoliopsida > Fabales > Fabaceae > Lathyrus > Lathyrus oleraceus. The sequence continues at coordinate 447,523,837 of NC_066583.1, forward strand.
TGGATAAACCCATTGCCTATGTACCATCTTAAAAAAGATTAGGATCAAAACCTCGTAGTTCGGGGTAAAAATCTCAAAACAAGTTGGTGAATTAATAGGTCCAAAAGCCTTAAGGTCTTTTGTTATCAAAGGGAGAAAACTCAACCTAAAACCACAAATCCACCATGTGAGGATAGCTTCAACATGCTAGTGAGGGGTTAACCCTATAATAAGCATGGAAGACTCATTGTCCATCACTAAGGATATAGGTGAGTATTACATCTACCACAATGATAACTCAAACCTAATAGCTAAAGGTTATATAAAAAAATGATTAAGGAGGTGGCCATTGGAACCACAAAAGACATTTGAATGGGTTATATTTACCAAATAGAACTATGTACAAAATGGTCAAAGTTGACTTAAAAGTTCAATTCAAAAGAAGTGTTATGAAAAAGAAGTTTGAAAATCAAAAGCATAAGGCTTAGGTTTCTAATGTTTGAAAACAAATGTTAAATGTTTGCACAAAAGCTTTGGCTTGGGTTAGAGTGGAGAGAAGAAGAAGAAGGGCTAAGTCCTAAGCAAAGCAAGAAGGTGAGGGATAAAGAAACAAAACCACAATGGAGTTCCTCTCTTGAGATCATATTGATGATCCAAGTAGCTCCCATCCTTTGGAATAAGCAATCACACAAAGCATAAATTCAAGCAACCATCAATCAAAGTGGATTATTGGAAAGACTCCTCAATGCATCTTGGATCTCTCTCTCTTAGAAGCTCATGATAATGATTCCTTAATTAAGCTCATGTTGGAACTCCTAGCACAAGAAAACACACATCAAAGAGTTTTATGAAGCAAATCAAGAATGGACAGGAGTGAGTTTAGAGGCTTGGTCCTTTTAATCCATCTTCATCATTAAAGTCCTTTTTACTCCAATTTTGCATAGGGAATGTCCTAGAAACTAAGTCCATTTCTCCATTTCTTTGCATAGGGAGAATTCCTAAGATCTAAGTCCAATCCTTTGCATTTGGTCCACAACAATCAAAACAAAAACACAAGCACAATAGTATATACACAACTATGTGCTCAAGTGAGCAAAAGGCAAATGGCATTAACATAAACATGTGCTCAAGTGAGCAAAGGGAAAAACAAATGGGTAATATGTGCAAGAATAGTAAATTGCCTAAAAGTAAAGAGCAAAAAGTAAATGTTAATGGTTAATGGTTAGTGTTAGTAGTTAGTGTGCCATAAGGCAAATTTAGCGCTATGTTAAGCAATCGTAATTGGACTTATGTAGAAGTCACAACTATCTAAGGCCGGTCAATAATAATATAGGCAACAACACAAGTTAGAAGTCTTGATTAGTGAACCAAGTTCCAACAACTTGCCATGCCAAAAAGAAAAAGAGAATTCATCTTGTATTGGTGTAAGCCTTTTGCACGATTTAGGAAACAACCTATCCTTAATGCAAAGCCATTCACTTGATCAATTGATCAAGATGAATTAGATTTGGATCAAGGAAGATTAAGTCTCCCTAATCAATGCTAACTTATCAACCTTCAACTCATTGATCAAAAAAAATGAAAAAAAGAAGAAGAAGGAAGCGGTGAATAATGGAAATAAAAATGGCAAAAATAAGAATGCATTAAATGAGAATAAAATGTACCAATCATATGTATTGACCAAATGACATTGAAAATCAAAGTCAAACAATGAGAAATCAGAAGTGAGATGAAGATTGGAGATCAAACAATAAGCAAAATATTTTTGGCATTTTCAATAATGAAATAAACTTGAATTAAAAATAAAAGAAAGGTCAAACTTCAAAATCACTGCAAATCAACCTTGAAAGGTCCAAGTGATTTATCCTAAGTTCAACAAGGTCAAACTAAGTTTGACAAAAAATTTCAGCATTTTTAAAAGTCAGAAACTATTTTTAATCAATTAAAAATGAATAAAAATAACCTAATTGAATTAAAATCTCAAATAAATCTCAAATAAATTATAAAATTGATGAGAATATTTTTCATAGATCCATCATCATTCAAATAGGTTAGGAAAATATTTTTGTATTTTTTGAATGTCAAAAACTATTTAAAATGAATTAAAAATAACCAGAAAAGAGAAAATTCACAAAAAATATCAAATGATGAAATAAAAAATATTAAAAATCAGAAATAGAAACTAGAAATTATTCGGAGAAGAATGCAATTGGTCCCATATTTTTTGGACCAATAAATAAAGATATATGAATTTTTGAAATAAAATGGAATTAAAGAAAATAAAATCAGAAATTAAAAAAAGAGGAAAATCAGGAAGCGTTGGATCACGTTCATTAATTGACGTGGCCAATCTGATGGTCCTGAAGCGCGCGCTCATGGTGAACCTTGGTCAAACGCGTCACACAAAGAATTAAAAAAAGTCATAACATCTAAAGGTTGAGATTGAATCTGGAAATGAGATCCAACGGTCCAGATTCAAACTAGCAATGGGCGGCCATCGGAGCCACCTTCTTCTCCGGTGAGCTTCCAAATTCCGGCCAGATTTGCAGGTTTTCAAACCTTCACCATTTTGCACGATCCTTATAACAAAATGAAGCTGGGGTGATGTACATCACCCCTGTAACCTTGAATCACACTCAAGATTCCTATAGGTTGAGAAATCTGAGGTGGAAGATTCAGGTATGAAAAATGCAGATAAAAAAAAACAAAATTGAAGCTACCACTAACTTGCCTCTCAAGTGAGGACTTCAGAAAACACTTTGTCCAGGCAAATGGATCGATATATGATGGGTTTCGAAGAAAATACCAGTTGGAGAACAAACTTGAATTCTGGAGATTTGAACTTGATTCCTTGCTTGCTTTGCCAAAACAGAAGATCAATGAGCTGAAGGATGAAGGTTTAGAAGCTCTAGATCCAAGGATTCAACCAGATGTGGTTGAATTTTGGATCTGATAATTTTGAAGAAAAATGAAATAGCTTCTTTGGTAATGGTTAGGGATTCAGTTGTGCAGCATCTTAGGCGCCATTAGGTTGAGAATTGAATGAAGAGGATCATGATTTATAGTTGAGCTTGAAGCAATGCAAGGCAATACTCGTGTGCATGGAACTTGGACCCTTCATGCATGGGCCTGTACAGGCGCGTGCAAAGCCCAAAAGCTGATGCAAATGAATGATGAACACAAACCAAGTTGAATTGGACGTGTAATTTGAATGGCATTTGCTTGTGTATCAAGATTTCATGTGAATTCCATATTTGGACCTAAATGTTCCCTTCTTCGAAAGTCCCATTTGGAAAATCCAAACATGGGCATGTGTGTAATGGTTGGAAAGTTTTTGAGGTAAGGAAAAATTGTTATGTTGGGAAGAAATCCATTTGAAGTGTGGAAATTAGTGAAATTGGAGTTTAAAGTGCAAGGTGCAAAACATTCAAAGGCAATGTTTCTAAATTTGGCCAATGTTCAAGCCCTTCCGTCTTGATGATGTAAGCCTTAAATAAAAACACTTCCAACAACAAAGTTGTATATATTTTCAAGACACTAAAAATGGACTTAAATTTTGCATCATTTGGAGTTTTGATGAAAGAGTTATGGGCGCTTGAAGTTGGACTTTTTTGCCTTTTAATGCATTTAGTCCAAAAGGACCTATAATGTCTTGCATTATCACATGTATTTCCTTTGAGATTTTGAAATTTTGTTCAACATAACATTTTAAGTAGACATCTTAATATTTCCAATGCATTTAATCCCACCTCAAAATCATAAAAAATGAATGAGTTATGTCCTTGGGAAGTTGACCCAAAATTAGGGTTTCAGTCAAAATGACCTATAATGTCTTGGAATGGATGATGACCTTCCAAGCTTCAAATCAATTTTTGATGAACATGAACGTTGTTCATATGGTCCTTAATAACATTTTTGCATTTGGAATCATCTCCATTTGACCAACACATAAAAAGTTAGGTCTCAGTGCATTTCAAAATAGTCAGATGAATTGACTATTCAACTTCTCAAGTCTATGACTCACATCTTGATGAATTGATGATTTAGGCCACTCAAATGAGTTCAAATATGCATGAAATGATGAATTAAAGAGCTTCCCTTGATTGTATTTGACCATGGGCTGAGGTTGCTTCAAGAGCAAGGCATTGTGGTGCACAGATGAATTAGGGTTTCTTTGAGGAACAAACCTCAAGCCCTTTGACTTGCTTTGATCAAAATGATGAGTTGAGATGTTAGGGAGGCATATCTGATGGATGAGAGCTTTGGGAACCATTACCATGCTTGCTTTCATCTCCTCTTTTGGCCATGTCATTACACAAATGATCTCCTTGAAGCCTTTGACCTTGTGATTGCTCCAACTACAAACAAAGGATGTTAGTGACATATTTTTGTGCTTTGGGTTAGTAAACAAAATAAGAAAAGCAATGATATACAATTCAAGCAGGCTTGGTGATCTCAAACCACTCTCAAGAAGTCCCACCCAAAGGCCAAGGGAACCAAGATGCTAATGATCTCTGGGGCAATGCAAGTGCAATGTTATGATGCCATGAGGGATCTTAGGGACAAAATTGGGGTCTTACAGATGCCCCTATTTAATTTCATTCTAGCCGGAGCAGTGAAGGTTAAAATCTTCGTCTCGATGGGGTAGAATGGGCTTAAATAATATCAAAGAGACGAATTTTGGTCCCTAAGAGACCTCATGATGCAGATGTATGCATGCAAATGGTAAAACTCTGTGGGGATAGGCGTCCACAAAAGAAAAAGAAATCCAGAGAAACTAAAAATCCGAAGGAGTAATACACTCACTAGGGAGACAGAGACTCTGGGGGAGTAAAGGGTGAAAATGCGTGAGCAAGTCACGACTTGAGACTTGCTGAGAGACACGGAGGGAATCCATGAAATAAATCAATGGAAGGACTCGAGCTGACTCGAATATGCCAATACAGCCAAAAAGTATCCGCGACGGTTACTTCGGATAAAAATCCGGACTCAGGTGGAGAAATCCACTAAGGACTCGGTTGAGAAAGATCCCAACAGAACTCTCCTGGGGAAGCAACGGGGTGAGGTATTACCGGTTACTGGGTAATAAGCTCACAGAGTCGTGTGATCTGAACACCGGTATAAGGCTGAGAGATATCAATCAACCAAACCATCTGAGGAAGACCTAAAAAGGTATATTTCAACTCAGGAAAATCTGACTCCACAGGGGACAAAAAGTCATAATAGGGAGCAGAAGGAAGGAACACCAGGGATGCCGGTTACTGGGCATATAATAGGTGACCAACCAAAGCGTGAATTGGGGAATATTCCCAAAACACTCATCATCCAAAAAGAGGGCAAAAAGGAAACTCGATTATGGGATGAACATTCGATTCCAAAATAGGGATACGAATCTTACTCAACTGGGGAAGAACAAAAGGCTTCGACCAAAGAGTGCATGAGATATATTATCTATTACCGTCAGAACGTAGATAATATACTCGCATGGAAGATTATCCACAACCGGTTACTGGGTTAATAAAGGATAAATCGACCGACAAAGAAAGGCATCGGGATACCGAAACTAGGTATATAATGATGACCAATCAAGGGGAGCAACAAACATTACCGACAACCGGTAAATGAAAGTTGACTTGCTGGGGATAAACTGCCTAATCAGAGCAATTATCCAAGAGAAGGGAGTATCATCACCGAATATTGGATAATGATAACCGTCAAGGAGGGGATTACATCTACCGGATACTGGGTAGAAAACCACGGAAGAGTAACCCTCATCGATTAGGATGAACAAAAAGGTTAACTCTGCAAAGGGGAGAAAATAGGGTTTACAACTACCGATACAAGGGTAGAAAACCACAGACTCCGCCGAGGATAAGATGAATAATTACTGATTACTGAGCAATTATTCATTTATACCATGGGGAAACACAGGCAACAGTCACAAGAGGCCAATTTAGGATCAAACCAAAGAGGCAAACTGAATCAAGACTCGTCCTAGTGAGGATATAACTCAATAGGGGAACCCATCCCAATATATGTGTTGGGATGAAACGAAAACAACCGTCGTCCACGAGGATATAGCTCAGTGGAGAATGCGGAAGGAAAGATAAATACTTTCTGCTTAATGGGCTGACTCTATATTGAGGGATCAGACGCCGACATCTGCTTGGGGAATGTATTACCAACTAGCAGAGAATAACAAACAAAGATATATGGAAAAGAATGCAATATGAATATCCGAATGTTTGAAAATTATAGGCACACATGCGTAGTTTATGTATGATGAATGGCCACAACAGATATTTCTAACACAAACGGCTTCAAAGAAATAAGCACAAAAACATCCGGTACTCCATCTCAAGAGAGAAAGCCAGATTCCACGGAGAGTATCCAATGTGATGAGGGCAAGAGAAAACAAGAAGCAACAAGATCCCTGCAGGGGATGAATCATCAGTCATTCCAGCTGGGGACAGGAGTTTATTGCACAGATAAAATCTGCCACATAAGCAATTCTACTGGGAAATCTATCCAAGGGATAAATGGATTCTGGGGATCAACCACCTAGTACCGTACCCACCAAGGCGATCGCATCTGCTGAGGAGGAAAGGTCGCTACTCCGCTGAAGGGGAGAGTGGTGAATATCTCAACAAGCATTCCACTCAGTAGGATAAACCACAAAAGGCTCCGGAGGAAGAAGATACAGTCATGCCAGGAATATGAACAAATGTCTTACCCTGTTGGAGATCATACCATCCTTGGGAGAGCACTGAGGATCTCCTAAGTATCTTTTCGTCGTTGTGAATGTTCACTTTGTTTAAAAAGCAAGTTATGAAAAATTCGTTTCTTCAAAACAATGATATTTTCTCGATTAAAACATGCAAAACATTTGTCGAATAGAAACAAATAAGAGTGCAAATAATTGGATAAAAGGCTCAAATTTATTTGATGGAATGGTAGTCTGCAAATGGCAAGACTCCATAGATCTTTACAAATTTTAAATTGGTGATATATATATTGGAAAAGGGCTACATTGAACATAATGACCATTTCTCCACCAATTCTGAAACCTTGAATCACACTCAAGATTCCTATAGGTTGAGAAATCTGAGGTGGAAGATTCAGGTACGAAAAATGCAGATCAAAGAAAAACAAAATTGAAGCTACCACTAGCTTGCCTCTCAAGTGAGGACTTCAGAAATCACTTTGGCCAGGCAAATGGATCAATATATGATGAGTTTCGAAGAAAATACCAGTTGGAGAACAAACTTGAATTCTGGAGATTTGAACTCGATTCCTTGCTTGCTTTGCCAAAACAGAAGATCAATGAGCTGAAGGATGAAGGTTTAGAAGCTCTAGATCCAAGGATTCAACCAGATGTGGTTGAATTTTGGATCTGAAAATTTTGAAGAAAAGTGAAATAGCTTCTTTGGTAATGGTTAGGGATTCAGTTGTGCAGCATCTTAGGCGCCATTAGGTTGAGAATTGAATGAAGAGGAGCATGTATTTATAGTTAAGCTTGAAGCAATGCAAGGCAATACTCGTGTGCATGGAACTTGGACCCTTCACAAAAGATGATGCAAATGAATGCTGAACACAAACCAAGTTGAATTGGACGTGTAATTTGAATGGCATTTGCTTGTGTATCAAGATTTCGTGTGAATTCCATATTTGGACCTAAATGTTCCCTTCTTCGAAAGTCCCATTTGGAAAATCCAAACATGGGCATGTGAGTAACGGTTGGAAATGTTTTGATGTAAGGAACAATTAAAATGTTGGGCAAAAATCCATTTGAAGTGTGGAAATTAGTGAAATTGGAGTTTAAAGTGCAAGGTGCAAAACATGCAAAGGCAATGTTTCTAAATTTGGCCAATGTTCAAGCCCTTACTTCTTGATGATGCAAGCCTTTAATGAAAAAACGTCCAACGTCAGAGTTGTAGACCTTTTCAAGACAATCAAAATCGACTTAAATTTTGCATCATTTAGATTTTTTATGAAAGAGTTATGGGCACTTGAAGTTGGACTTTTTTGCCTTTTAATGCATTTGGTCCAAAATGACCTATAATGTCTTGCAGTATCACATGTATTTCCTTTGAGAGTTTGAAATTTTGTTCAACATGACATTTGAATTAGACATCTTAAGATTTCTAATGCATTTGATCCCACCTCAAAATCATAAAAAATGAATGAGTTATGTCCTTGGGAAGTTTACCCAAAATTAGGGTTTCAGTCAAAATGACCTATAATGTCTTGGAATGGATGATGACCTTCCAAGCTTCAAATAAATTTTTAATGAACATTAAAGTTGTTCATATAGTCCTTAAGAACATTTTTTCTATTGGAATCATCTCCATTTGACCAACACATAAAACGTTAGTTCTCAGTGCATTTCAAAATAGTCAGATGAATTGACTGATCAACTTCTCAAGTCTATGACTCACATCTTGATGAATTGATGATTTAGGCCACTCAAATGAGTTCAAATATGCATGAAGTGATGAACTAAATAAATTCCCTTGATTGTATTTGACCATGGGCTGAGGTTGCTTCAAGAGCAAGGCATTGTGGTGCACACATGAATTAGGGTTTCTTTGGGGAACAAACCTCAAGCCCTTTGACTTACTTTGATCAAAATGATGAGTTGAGATGTTAGGGAGGCATATCTGATGGATGAGAGCTTTGGGAACCATTACCATGCTTGCTTTCATCTCCTCTTTTGGCCATGTCATTGCACAGGTGATCTCCTTGAAGCCTTTGACCTTGTGATTGCTCCAGCTACAAACAAAGGATGTTAGTGACATATTTTTGTGCTTTGGGTTAGTAAACAAAATAAGAAAAGCAATGATATACAATTCAAGCAGGCTTGATGATCTCAAACCACTCTCAAGAAGTCCCACCCAAAGGCCAAGGGAACCAAGATGCTAATGATCCCTGGGGCAATGCAAGTGCAATGTTATGATGCCATGAGGGATCTTAGGGACAAAATTGGGGTCTTACACGTATGACATGTAAGCTCTTACAGCTTGAGCCTAATATTCGGAACTACAACTGGATATGCCATCCAGGTAATCTTTTTCTCCAATTTTATGAAAAATGATTTGAAGTGATTTGAATTGAGAATGAAGTGTAATTGAGATATTTACATGTGTGAAACGAACATGGATAGATATCAATCGACCAAATATAATGAAATCGAGTAATCGGATAATCTACTTAACAATAATTAATTAATCTAATTAACTAAATCAATGATAAAATGAGGGAGATGTAATTAGACATGGGGTGCGAAACATGGAAATGGGATGTGGACTCTAAATGGCATTTTAGGCCCAAACCCATAAAAGTTAAACCCATTATTTAAATAACAATTGATTTTAAAGAAAGAAAAAAAAGGAAAAGAACAACAAGCTGCTCCAAGGAGGGGTCGCATCCCCTATCCCAAATTCCATTTTTAATTAAAAATAACTAAATGAAACCTAGAGAGTTTTTTCAAATTAATTAAGGCTATTGGTTTCCCAAGATAGCCATTCACGTTCTCCCTTCTTTTTTAGCATTACCTCTTTTTCAATGTGAAGAAAAAACAGAGAACACACTCCATTCTTTCAATCTCTCTCTAAACGTAAACAAACCATGGCTTCAAAAAAAATCAAAAAAACAAACCTCTCACCTTTCTCGTTCGTTCTTCAGACGGTTCCTCTTTGATATGAATCTCTCGCTCCCACGAACTTCTCTGCTTCGTCGATCACTGGTGGTCGCCGAAAGCCGACAACGGCGGAAGGGTTTGTTGCGTCGTGGTTGTTCGTCGTGTGTTGTCAGAAGTTGGTCGTGAGCTTGAGGTTATCGATCCTTGGGATTCTGTGGTCGCGACCTGGTGGAGGAGGCGACTGCTTTTTTCCAGGTTCCAATTCACGGTTATGGTCCTCCTTTTATACTCACCCTGCTAGGGTTTTGAGTTGGCTACGGAGATCAAAAGGGGTATCCCACTTGGAAGTGCTTGAGGTGCTCCAGTTTGTCTACCCTATTTTGGTGTTTAGTCTGGAAAAGGTAATACGAACCCTATACTTTCTTTTCTTGAATTTGTTTCGATCCCTTTTGGGTCGCTTGTGGATTTTTACCGCTGGTAAAAGGCTATTCACTGCTGTGAGTTCACTGGAATATAACATGTGTGGTTTGATGCTTGCAGGATCCTGTTGCTGCGAATTTTCAATCTGACTCGGCTTAGAAGTTTCATTAATTTGGTCCAAATGAATACATGATCTTGTTATGGAGTCATTAATTTCAGTATTCGCAGTCTTCCTCTCCATGTTTCAGTATTCGCTTATCTTGTTATAATATGAAGCAAACAACAGCCACGATGTTCCATTACATGTATATATTTCCAAGAATTGTCAACGCTTAGGGGTGGTTGGGCTGTACTAAAAGGCATTGATTGCAGCCATCGTTTCGGATATGTTTATTCGTGTTTTTTCGTGGCAGCTAGGGTCGTTTAGTTGGTGTTGTTGTACTACTTGGTAGCTTTGGATTACTTGCAGTGTTGGATATTACTGCTTCTGTTTTCCATTTGCAGCTTTTTTCAATTGCATTTTCTTTTATTTTTTAGTGTAAATTGCTTAATGGTTTAAGTGATTTTATTTCAATTCCTATTTTTGGTGTAATGGCTTCAGTGCACATCGTCCTCACTGTATGATTTTATACAAAAAATTTGCATTATCATAGTTAAGAGGGAAATCCTCCTTGTTATATTTCTGCTATTTCTATCATTTGACACCTTCAATATGTCACCCTTCGGCCTAAATTTGCCAACAATAGACTGTCCATTAGGATTTGATGCAAAAATGAGAGAATTCACTTGAAGCAGCTACTTTCAGAACAATAGTGTAATGATCCTGCCTCAAAGGCTTGACAAATATAACCAATGTGACCAAACTTCATGGGCTCATTCTTCTCATCTTTTCTCAGGGGTGTAGAGAGTAGATAAAGAAAAACTACCCATACTGGAACTAGAGGACCAGCTTCCTTCACTTCAAAAGCACTGAAAGTAGAAACCAGTGTATCCATCTCTTGCACATCAGTAGGGGAGAAAGTAAATGCACCTTTAATCTTTCAACCTCTTTCCACCACCTTTGCAATTTCACTGCCACGCACATGAATGTTAATAGGCGATTTCGAGTTAAATGCCCCCTGATGGAGTGTTGAATCTCCAATACAACATCTTTCTGACAATTGAGTGTCTTCTGGCAATTCAAGCTTCTATTGACACTCTAGGATTATGAAGTAACCACAAGACTATGATCAAATGAACGTGAGGACACTCTTGGACTTGAATACGTGAGTTCTCAAATATGGGTGAATAGTGATTTCCCAATGTAATGTGAAAAATTCAAACATAAAAAATGGAGAACATGAACGTGAACCGAAGACATGTGTGAAAAACGATTTTAATCATGTATGAATGGTTGGACTATGAATGATTTCATGGAAATCTTTAATCATGAATGAATGAAAGATCTTTCAATATGAAGTGAAGATTTTAAACGTGAAATGGTTATGAGGAGAAATGTGAATGACTGATTGATGGGAAAAGATTTTTTCAGGGTCCAAAATCAGGGTATGACAGTTGCCCCTATTTAAACATCCTCCACCAGAGGAAAATGAAACAGTACTTTTCATCGGATCGTAGTGGGGGATGGTTAAATACCATGGAGACCCAGATTTTGATCTTGAAAAATGCAAATGCTATGATATGATATGCATGAGTGAAAGACTTTTTTTCTTATTTGTTTTGCTAGGGATATGATCATACATGAGATAAACCCTAACATGATAGTTTATGATGGATACAGATTGAAACAAAGATCTGTGGGGAATGATGGAGACATGTTGTAACGGTGGCCCAGTGGAAACAGAAATGAAAGTGAAAACTTGTTGGGGATAACAATCCTGCTGGAGGAAAGACAACTGGGGAATATGCAAAGAGATTTTAACAACAAATTTGAACACGGGCTAACAAACAATAGAAGACCCAAAGAAAACTGCAACAACAGGTTCATACATGACCTGATAATATTGGAAAACATGCAAAGCAAGTACCTCAATAGGTTCATACATGACCAGGCACTTTAGAATACACCAAACAGTTCTAGAGATTTCTCACGAGAAATTCATCCGATCAGATATTTTTGAGATTCCCAACAGGGAATTTATGCAAAACAAAGATAAGCAGGAGTCTTGTTATAAGTAGATCATCCACGCAAAAGGCTACGATGATTCTTTACAAAGAAATCGAACAAAACTATCATCATTGGAGTTTTCTAACACGAAAAACTTCCAAGCTTATGGGAATTCCTCAAGATGATGAGTCATACATGACTTTCACGGAACCATCAGGAAAGACAGGGTATTCAAACTCTCTGTACGTGCCAACAATAATTGGAATTTGACCGTAAGCAATGGATTACAACCAAACTTTTAACGGATAGGTGCCAATAACAATTGGACTTTGACCATAAGCAATGGATTACAACCAAACTTTTAAGGGATAGGTGCCAACAACAATTGGACTTTGACTGTAAGCAATGGATTACAACCAGCTTTTAACAGATTTCGCCAACAACAATTGGACTTTGACCGTAAGCAATGGATTACAACCAGCTTTTAACGGATAGGTGCCAACAACAATTGGACTTGACCAAAGGAAATAGTAAAATATTCATTATCACATCATAGATTCCTAGCAACAATTGGACTTGAAATAAATCCCAAGGACTATGGGATTTTTTTTTAAAAGAGATACTAGTAACCACTGGATTTTTGATGATAATGCCAGTAATGACTGAATTTTGGAGATGCCAATGACGATTTGAACCTTTGAAACAATACTAGTGACAACTGGTCTTTGGGTCAAGAGATAACAATCAACAATGGGACCGAAGGGGCCACACACATGAGTACAAAGTACATCTTGAACCATGCATGATTTAATTTTTGTTTTATGCATGATATATGAATGATCATGATATGCAATGCTGACAATAGGCAGACTGGGAGTTTGTAGGGACTGTTTATAGAGATTCTGATTCCTCAACACCAATAACTCAAACCCGTACAATTAATAGGCGTATTCAGAGGGGAATCTATCAAGATTGACAGTTATAAATAACCAAAGGTCCACCCTTCCAGAGGGTTAATAAGTTGTGTTCCATGGAGATTTTTGTTGGTGATCCAGGAGTATTTATGCAATCTTGAGACTTTCGAAAAAACAAATGATTTTGTCTTGATTTTCACATATATCAAAGTAATTTTGTTCCTTTCACTAAATTTCAAATTCTTTTCAAGTTTCAAAATTTCATTTTTAACAAATAAATGACACTTTGCATAACAAAGAAAAACATAGAAGAACACAATTAACAATGATTGATAGGCAAAACTTGTATTTTATTCAAGGATGGTAGCACACAAATGGCGTAACTCCATGGAATGTTACAATTTTGAAAAATGGCAATAAGGAAAGGTTTACGTTGAATTCAGTGACCACTAACATCCCCAATAGATATGATTCCCCAAAACCTTGCTTCTAAGGGGAGTAACTAGATTGATCTTCCGCCTCAGATTCTTCGGTGTTAATCAGTAACAAACTTATGCAGTTTATGCCTTGTGCCCCTAACTTTTGCCTGGATCGCCCTTTCGGGTTTTCAATCCATCGGGAAGCTCCTTTTTTTCCTAAGTTGCCCTTTCAGGTTTTCAACTTAGCGAGCTATCATTTTTTTTTATTCATCCCTAACTTCTTCCTGGATCACCCCTTCGGGTTTTTGATCCACCGGGATACCCCTTTTTTTTTGCCTAAATTGCCCTTTCAGGTTCTCGACTTAGCGGGTTTTTATCAGGCATAGTATATTTTAAATGTATTAGAGTTCACGGGGAGTGAGAGCTCTTCATCATCCATAGTTGTGAGAATCAAGGCACCTCCGAAGAAGGCTTTCTTCATAAAATATGGCCCTTCATAATTGGGAGTCCACTTCCCACGTGAGTCCTTGTGTATTGGCAAGATCTTCTTGAGCACGATGTCTCCTTCTCTGAATTCCCGAACACGTACTTTCTTATCAAAAGCCCTCTTGAGCCATTTCTGGTATAATTGTCCATGGCACAAAGAAATCATCCGCTTCTCATCTACAAGGTTTAACTGATCAATCTATTTTGAATCCATTCAGCCTCTTCTAGCTTGGTCTCCATCAAGATTCTCATTGAAGGTATCTCATCTTCAATTGGAAGAATCGCTTTCATCCCATATACTAAAGAGAATGGGGTTGCCCCTAATGAAGTGCGGACGGAAGTCCGGTATCCATGCAGTGCAAAGGGTAGCATTTCGTACCAATCCTTATAGGTTTTCACCATTTTTTGCAGGATCTACTTGATGTTTTTATTAGCGGCTTCAACAACGCCATTCATCTTTGGACGATATGGTGAATAGTTATGGTGCTCAATCTTGAAGCTTTCGCCTAGTTCTTTCATGGTCTTATTGTTCAGATTCGTCCCATTATCTGTGTTGATCCGGCTTGGAACTCCATAACGGCAAATGATCTCTTTCTTGAGGAACCGTGCAACCACTTGTTTTGTCACATTAGCATAAGAGGTGGCTTCTACCCATTTGGAAAAGTAATCAATGGCAACCAGGATGAAGCGGTGACCGTTGGAAGCTTTAGGCTCGATGGCGCCAATCATGTCAATGCCCCACATTGAGAACGGCCAAGGTGATGTTAGAACGTTTAGTAGGGTTGGAGGCACGTGTACCTTATTTGCGTAGATTTGGCATTTATGACATTTTCTAGCATAATTGAAGCAATCGGATTCCATGGTCAACCAGTAATAACCTGCTCTCAAAATCTTCTTGGCCATGGCATGCCCATTAGCATGAGTTCCAAAGGATCCTTCATGAATCTCCTTGATCAACAGGTCCGCTTCATGTCCATCCACACACCTGAACAGAACCATGTCGTGGTTTCTCTTGTATAACAAACCATTGCTTAAGAATAATTTGGATGCTAACTTCCTCCATGTCTTCTTGTCGAGGGTTGTTGCATCTGTTGGATATTCTTGATTTTGCAAAAATCATTTGATGTCGTGAAACCAAGATTTACCATCGGCTTCCTCTTCAATCGACTGGCAGTAGGCAGGCTCAACTTTCCGCTCGATCTGAATGAGAGGCGCTTCGTTATGGAATCTAACTTGGTACATCGAAGCCAACATAGCCAAAGCATCAGCAATTTGATTCTCAGTTCTCGGGATATGACGGAAAGTGGTTTCGTCAAAGTATTTTATTAGTTCCATGACATAGGCGCGATATGGGATCAACTTGGTATCATGGGTTTCCCATTCGCCTTTGACTTGGTATATCACCAAGGCTGAGTCTCCACATACTTCGAGAATTTTGATTTGGAGGTCAATTGCTGCTTCAATGCCTAGGATGCACGCCTCATATTCTGCTATATTGTTTGTGCAATCAAAACACAACCTTGTTGTGAAAGGAGTGTACCCACCATTCGGGTGCAATAGGACAACTCCTACGCCATGCCCCATGTAATTACAGGAACCATCGAACATGATCTTCCACCGAGATCCGGGTTCAGGTCCTTCATCAAGTCCAAGGATTTCACAATCTTTTACTACCATAATGTCTTCATAAGGGAAGTCAAATTTCCACGGCTGGTAGTCTTCAATGGGCTGGATTGCCAGGTAATCAAATAACACACTTCCTTTAATGGCTTTCTGAGATACATATTGGATGTCATACTCAGATAGTAACATCTGCCAACGGGCGAGTCTCCCAAACTAGTGTGGCAAATCATGTATTGTCTTAGACGACGAGCGGCCCATGCTAAAGCACAACAAGTTTTCTCCAAGAGTGAATATCGGGTTTCACAATCGATAAACTTCTTGCTTAGATAGTAGATGGCATGCTCTTTTCGGCTGGTTTCATCATGTTGTCCCAGCACACATCCCACTGACTTTTCAAGCACAGTTAAGTACATAAAGAGTGGTTTCCCTTGAACAGGTGGAATTAGAATAGGGGGCTCTTGCAGGTATTGTCCGATCTTCTCAAAAGCCCTTTGGCAGTCGGAGTTCCATTCAACTACTTGATCTTTTCTAAGCAACTTGAATATAGGTTCACACGTAGCGGTCATATGAGATATAAACCTAGAGATATAGTTCAAACGTCCCAAGAATCCTTTAACTTCTTTCTCTGTACGTGGAGCAGGCATTTCTTGTATTGCCCTAACGTTGTCTGGATCTACCTCAATTCCTCGTTGACTGACAATGAAACTAAGCAACTTTCCAGATCGGACACCGAAGGTGCATTTAGCAGGATTCAGCCGTAGTTGAAATTTCCGAAGACGCTCAAATTGCTTTTGCAAGTGATCTATATGATCCTCTTCACTTTGGGATTTTGCAATCATATCATCTACATAAACCTCAATTTCCTTATGCATCATATCATGGAAAAGAGTGACCATTGCTCTTTGGTAAGTTGCCCCGACATTTTTGAGACCAAATGGCATTACCTTGTAGCAAAATGTTCCCCAAGGGGTGATGAATGTGGTCTTTTCCATGTCTTCCGGATCCATCTTAATTTGATTATAACCCGAGAATCCGTCCATAAAGGAGAAGACCGCAAACTTAGCAGTGTTGTCTACCAGAGTGTCAATATGTGGCAGGGGGAAATCATCCTTTGGACTAGCTTTATTTAGATCCCTTTAATCAACACACATCCTGACCTTTCCGTCCTTTTTGGGTACTGGTACAATATTAGCTACCCATTGGGGGTACTTCGCAACTGCTAGAAAACCGGCATGAAATTGACGTTTCACCTCGTCACAAATCTTTAGAGCCATGTCGGGTCTTGCTCTTCGGAGCTTCTACTTTACTGGCGGGTAATCTGGCTGTAGTGGTAGCTTGTGGACAACAATATCAGTATCTAAACCTGGCATATCCTGATACGACCAAGCAAATACATCTACATATTCTTGTAGCAACTTGATCAATCTTTCTTTGGTGCTTGCCCCTAGTGTAGTCCCAACTTTGACCTCTTTCTTTTCTTCCTCACTGCCAAGGTTGATTGTATCCACTGGTTCTTGATGTGGCTGAAGGGCCTTTGACTCGTGCTCGAGTCGCCTTTCCAATTCTTCAGGGAAATCACAATCTTTCTCACTATCCTCTTCCGTTTGGTAGATGGGGAGTTCAAAGTTATAGGAAGTAGTGGGGTTATCGAATTCAACAGGTTTATTGATTATTCTGCATGTTTTTTAAATGATGGTTTTTTAGAAAAGTGGAAATAAAATGCAAAAGAATTAAAAGTATTTTTGTAGTTTTTGAAAGGATTGCCATTTTAAGGAAAGAAAAACAAATGAATGAACGAAAAGAATTTGAACAAAATGCTCTTTATTTGTCATAATGATTTTGAAATGTAAAGTGGCCCTACAAATGATCCGTTAGCCTTGGGCATAGCTAAGGATTTTCAAAAAACAAAGGAAAACACAATTACTTTGACACAGGGAAAATTTCTGGAATCTCAACTGCTTCCCAATTTGTTAAGGCTGCTTCACACCGATATATCAGATTTGATGCTTCTCCATCTTCAGTGTCATCTTCAACGGCACCAACTTGATCCCCATGGATAAATCCTGTGCTTAGGAAAAGTTCTTGTATGCTACGCACGCGGTCCTTTGCAGGGACCAGGGCTCCTTCCTTAGCAGAAGGCTTGTACCCCAAACCAAATCGATCATTTTTCTAGTTGACATTGATGACTTGCCCCCAACCTATAGGACCTCCACTTTCAACCGCTGACCTTGCACTATTCAAAGAGGCGAATGACAAACTGGTTTTCTCAATAGGATCTTTTATTTCTGCAAGTGTGGCATTGGATATTTCAAGTGCTTGGAAAGAGGTCTCTAAGGCATCTTCATCAGCCTCGATATAACGGAAAGAGGAGAGTTGACTAATGATAAAATCTTCTTCACCCGAGACAATGACGAGCTTCTCATCGACGACAAACTTCATTTTCTGATGCAAAGTAGAAGTCACAACCCCAGCAGCATGTATCCATGGACGTCCCAAAAGGCAACTATAAGCGGGATTTATGTCCATGACTTGGAAACTGATAGGGAATACGTGCGGTCCGATTTGGATTGGTAGCTCTACCTCCCCAACTACTGTCCTCCGAGAACCATCAAATGCTTTTACCACAAGTGCACTAGGTTTCATTTCCGAACCTTGGTAAGATAATTTAGCAAGCGCCCTCTTTGGTAGAACATTGAGGGACGATCCAGTGTCAATTAAGACCCTAGCTAGAGCATCTTCTTGGCACTTTATGGATACATGTAAGGCGCGGTTGTGATTCTTCCCTTCCTTGGGTAGCTCTTCATTGCTGAAACTTAGAGTGTTGCAGGTTGTGATGTTGGCGACCACACCATCGAATTGGCCAACCGTTATATCTTGGGTAACATGTGCTTGATCAAGCACTTTCAGTAGAGCCTCCCTATGAGCTTGGGAATTCAAAAGCAAGGACAAGATAGATATTTTTGACGGTGTCTGATGTAACTGATCAACTATCTTGTTGTCACTTTTCTTTATCATTTTTAGAAATTCAATCGCTTCACCTGCTTGCACTGCCGGCTGTACCCCTCCATACTCTGGGGCAGGATTTGCAGTTGTAGCTTCCCTTGTTGGTTCTTGAGGGACTATATTAACATCGGGAGTATAAATCCGACCGTTGCGGGTCATTCTACTCGTCCCTGCGATGTTAGTGATATTGGTGTCAACATTATCCACTCTTTTCTCACCTTCAACACCTTTGGGTTGTTCATCTACCACTTCATCTACCATAGTTATGTCATATTTCCAAGGTACCGCTTTGGTCCTTTCAAAGGGAAAGGGGGTAGGCATACAAACTACCACAGGTGATGGATGAACAACATCTTTTCTTTGATAAGTTATCTCAACTGGTTCTGGTAGATTGAAAAAGGGTTCAATGACTGAAATTTCCTCGTTTGTTGCAGGACCACAGACTTGTAAAACGCCTTGATCCATCATGTTTTGAATATTAGTTCGTACCACTTTACATCCCCTTGGATGAACGACACATTCTTCACAGTTGTCGTGACATGTATCAATCAAACTAGCTCCCACCAATCTTGCATGGAGTGCTAGCGACGGAGTTTTAACATCTTCAACATTTTTGATTATACAAACATCAGAAGCATCCTCAATGGCATTAACATCACCATGTGCCGGCAGAGGGTTACTTTTTACGTTGGGTCCGACATCTCGAAATGAAAGAATCTTCTTCTCAACCAGCTCTCACACAATATGCTTCAAAGCATAACATCCCTCTAAATCATGCCCAGGGGCACCCTCATGGAAAGGACAATGGGCATCTTGATTATACCATGGAGGTAAAGGATTTGGTGGAGGACCTAGAGGTCTGGGAGTCACCAACCCTTTCTGCAGTAACGATGGGTATAACTCAGTGTATGTCATAGGGATTGAAGCGAAAGGAGGTCTACCTCTTTGTACTCTATTTTGATTTGGAAGATTTTGTGGACGTGGAGCTTGTGCCCTTGGCTGTTGATAAGCGGGTGGCATGGGTGCTTGCTGGTATACTGGTGCTTGTTGAATAGGTTGATAGACAGGAGCTTGTGATTGGTTGAAATTTGGTGTGACTGCTGCTACATACGGTTGTTGAATATACTGCAGTGGATAAGTTGGTTGTTGTTAAGCAAATTGATGTTGCTTTTTCCACGAATAACTCCTTCTTTAACTTGTTGACACTGCATTTATTTCACCCTCTTTCTTTCTTTGAAAACTTTCGGGAAACTTTTTGACATTATTACCAGATGTTTCAAAGGTGGTTATCATTTTTCCATTCTTCAATCCAAGCTCGACCTTTATGCCCACGACAACCAAGTCAGAGAAGCTTGCCGATACACTACTCACCATCCTTTCATAGAACATAGGCTTTACCGTATCCATGAACCAATATGATAACTCCTTCTCAACAAGGGGTGGTTCGACTTGCGAGGCCACTTCCCTCCATCATTGTGCATATTCCTTAAAAGACTCGTTATCTTTCTGGGACATGTTGAGCAATTGCCTCCTATCTGGGGCCATATCCATGTTATACTTATAATGTTGGATGAAAGCATCAGATGAGTCTTGGAAACAGCGAATTCTACTTTGATCAAGGCTTAAGTACCACTTAGAGGGAGCACCCCTCAGGTTGTCTTAGAAGCAATGTATCATGAGTTTATCGTCCTCGACGTGCGCAACCATTTTTCGATAGTACATAATAAGGTGACTTTTAGGACTTGAGTGGCCCTCGTACCTATCGAAGTCTGGGGTCTTGAATTTCGCAGGAATCACAAGACCTGACACTAAGCACATCTTCCTAGCAGCAGCGCCAAAGACTTGGTCACCTTCCATAGCCTTTAACCTTTTCTCAAGAATTTGGAAATTCTCTTTCATTCCTCTTATGTCTTCATGCCTTTCATCATCTTCGTCCGAAAAATCTGGAGCATGTTGTTGATCTTCAAATAAGGTTGCACGTGTGCATGGACAAGGGGTGGTGCGAACGTATGGACCACAGGATGAGTTTCATTGATAGTTGGTAGAGGAACCGTCTGCTGCGTGGATTGTGGAAAACCAGGGGCGCCTTCAACTGGAGGTGTGAAACTGGGAGGTAAACCATAGACTGGCCAAGTGGTGGCACTGTCCTCGCAGGTTGGGGTTCAATCATAGGACCAGTGATTTCTGAAACGACCGTCGTTTGGGTGTCCAACTTGGCCTTAATGACTTGTAGTATTTCCATGACTTGACCCATATTTCCTCGTAGGTCTTCAAGTTCTGAGCTTACTCTCTTCAATTCTTGTTCTTGATCTGCCATTCTTTGACGAGCGTTGGCTCTGGTGTTGTAGTGGTGTTGAGGACTCAGTCTGGAACTGAACAAGACACAAAAATGAGTTTTTTGTTTAAAGAATGACATGAGTGTATGTTATGGGTGAATTTTGTGCAAAGCTCTTAGTTATCTTTATTATTTATTCAAGCAATGTTAGAATATATTAAATAAGAATAACACGTAATAATTGAGGCCTAAAATGACAACTTCCATTAATTAAAATCAAATTTGAATACAAAAGGATTTAACTTCAAGTACAAATGATTCAAATACAAAAGATTTAAACACCAACAATTCAAATTCATGTACAAGTAAACTTAAGCTCTATCTCAGCTCTTATGATTGTAGCAAGATCTGTGGTGAGCTCCTTCATCATTTTCTTGCAAAAATTGACGAAATTGAAAACTTGAGGAGGCGTGTTTTCGGGACACATACACCAATCCGCTTCCTGGAGTTTTTTTGGGAGTTCCAACATGTTTAGGTTAACAAATCTAGCTAAGTTGCAGAACTTGCCATCCCATTCAACATAGAGCTCTTGGAGTTTCTTGATGACCTGTTGATCTTCATCTAAGGTTGCTCTAGCCTCTCTATACAACCTTTTCTAGTACACACAATCATTCTTTAGGAGCAAGTAGGTTGCATCACCTTCTTGGCTCTCCAAAACTGCAAACCTCCTATTAGCTTCTTCCAACTGGTACTTGAGATGGTGACAGTTTCTTTCAGCTTCTTCCTTTTGGAGTATCTCGCGAGACAACTTTTCCTTGCATTTCTTAAGAGTGTCCCTTAATTCACGGATTTGTGCCTCAAAGTCGAGCTTAATTTCTTTCTTTTCCATAAGAGATTTATCCAACATTTTCCCTAACTCACAGATTCTATATTCAGCTATCTTGAGCTCTTCCTTCCTGGTTCGGATCATTGATGTGGAACCTATAAGGATATGATCAAGATCGTCCTTCTGGTCTTCCAATAGCCTGGCTCTCTTGTTGCTATCCTCAAGTTCCTGGGCTTTCCCCTTACGTTCCTCCTTCAAATTCTGATTTTCCAAGATAACTCGGTTCATCTGAATCCGAAATTTAGTATTCTCCAATTCGAGCTCCTTAACCTTAGTAGTGAGTTTCTCCATGTCCTCAGGTAGTATAGGCTTGGGCTCAGGAGTTTTGGGAAAAGCTGAAGCCTTTAAGATAAATGCCAAATGGATTTCCCCAACTCTTTCTTTCACCCATCGAGTGTAAGGTTCTTTGGCGAGAAGGTTTCTTTTTCCAAACTCTTTACCCTTCCTAACAACTTTTAACCAAGCCTTTCGTTTTGCTCTTACATCAGGATTGCTTGCTTGGATGTCAAAGAGCATAAATGGCTGTAAGTCCATTGCGTCAGGAGGACCATCCATGGAGTAGCCGTGTTGCATTCGAGATAACATAGGGTTATAATTGATGCAACCCTTAGCATCCAACAACGGTACATTAGGAAACTCCCCACAGCTGACTATAATGTCTGGGGTTTCCAACTCTCGGATATACCATCGGATGGAACTTGCAGTGAGAGAAGCTAATCTTTGAGGAGATTTAAGTTCTTTTGCCACAAAAGGGCCTTCTTCGGGCATATGTTGCATGAACCAAGTATAAAACAAAGGAGCACAGCACAACAAAGTTCCACCCCTCTATTCATGTCGAGCGTGAAGGGCATGGTAAATGTTAGCTAAGAGAAATGGTACTGGATTGCCAGAGAAAAAGACTTCTATGGCTACCTGATCCACAAATTTTTCAACATTTGGGAAGAGCATAATCCCATGGATCAATAAATCCAACACAACATAGAATGCATTCCAATTTCCCTTTTTCTTGAACTTCAGAGCTAAATCTTCCAAAAACATCGCGACAAAACCTTCGCAACCCCCTTTTTCAACCCATTTGTCTAGAACAGTCGGGACATTGATACTTAGGGCTGAAGCTATCTTCTTTGGGCCCGCTTCTTCTTCGAGCTATGAAAACGGATTGAAATATTTCAATTTGAGACCCACGATTCTCTCAACTTCTTCCAAAGTAGGAGCTAGTTGGAAATCAACAAATGTGAAACAGCGTAGAGGTGGATCATAATATTGTGCCAAGGAGCCGATAATCCCATAGTCAACTTTCTTAGTTAGAAGGCTCAAAATTTTCCCATAGTTTTTTCGGAAGTCATCACGTTTATTGAGAGTCAAATCAGAGATCAGACCCTTCAGACTGTCCAACTTAGGTTCCTTGTACTTAAGTGTGAAAGTGTTTCTCCTTGGAGTTGTCATTTTCAAGTTCTCAATTCCTGAAACAAATAAGAGACAACTAAGAGCTTGCTTTTTATGATGTTAATGTAATGTATGTGGATGAATGGGATGCATTTTTTGTATAAGTTCAATAGGCTTAAGGCATAGATAAGTCTGATTGCTTCGTATAGAACATGGTTCTCACCAGGTATGATCTAAGGTTTCAAAACAGTTCCTAGAGTCATGGATCCATTAGATTGTTTGCTACCTGCGGCAACTTACTTGTTGGGCATCAACTCCATCTAAATAATCTACTCCAAGTGAGGTTCTCGCATCGATCCAACGAGAAATTCAACTCGCAGACCCATGCTACGCAACCATCCTTCCTAGTTGGACAAAGAATTAAGGTTCTACAAATGGTCCTCAGTGTCATGGATCATAAAGAAAATATTGAAGCTTACGGCAACTTACTTGCCGAGCGACAACATCCTCTCAAGAATCTACTCTAAGTAAGGTTCTTGCACTGACCCAACGAGAAATTCATCTCGCGGATATGCACCACTCAACCTCGTCCTGTCTTATGTTTTTACTCGAGACTTAGGTAAAAAGTCTTTCCCACATGGTTTGCAATCAGAGTATCCAAGTACCAAAGCATAATGGAACCAATACAACAAATTTATATTAATATATCAATAAAGATAGAAAAAGAAATAAATAAAAGCCACACAAGTAAACAAAAAAAAGCATACAAATGACCTAACTAGGCTTGACTCACTTAGGGATTATGGTCGTCGCAACCAATATCAGGGTTCGGGAGTCGATTACGCAAGGTAAAGGTATTAACACCCCTTACGTCCGTTGTACTCAACGGGAACCATTAGGTTAATTGTGTGCGTTATTGTTATCTTAGAAATGTTATACTACTCGAGTTATTAAGTGGGAAAGAAAGAAAGGGTGAGAGGAGAATGTTTTTGGATTTTTAACGAAGGACTAAACCTAAGTTTTTTATTAGTTGGCCTGACAAGATTTCACCATCCTGCTCCTACGTATCTCAATAGAGAACTCAAGGCTTACGTAGTTCTAGGTAGAAAATTTTTGTTTGTTGGTCGATTTTAGCGAAAGCTATATTGTATTAATCGACGAAAACATTGTTTTACCAAAAACAGATGAGGAGCGGACGTGTACCACACATCGAATGGATTTACAAATCAACATTCGGAAAAACGTCACTTATCTCAACTCAACAATTATGGCTGAAGCATTATTTTTCATCATCTCAAGACAAGATGTCTTTCGTTTATGAAAAGGGTTTTTTCTGATTAGTCGCACGACGGCAAAGAAAAGAGTTTGATTGGTTGGATGTATTTTGAGTAATGGCGAGAACTTGGATGAGCGAGATATCCATCTCGAATCCTAGTCTTAGGAGTGCGTGGTATCCACCATGTTCCATTTCCATCTTACTGGCAAAAGTGTTTAATAAAGATTAAGTGTTTTGAATTTGATTGAGAAAGGGGTTTGAAGAAAATGCATTGACAATGACAGCGAGAGTTAAGATAGGCGAGGCATCCACCTCGAATCTTAATCTCAGGAGTGCATGGTATCCACCATGTTCCATTTCCATCTTTATTGAAAAGGTATTAAGATAGGAATTAAGTATTTTTGAGTTTGAAAGACGAGTACTTTTCTGTAGCGGGGTATTCGTTACCATTAGAGATATTGACTAAATCCAAGGTAAATCATACAAGTCGAGTCGCTACCGCACTTCTATTTATCCAAAGGAATGGTTAGAAAGCAAACAAAAACCTAAAAGTTTTAACAACAACTAGTAAAAGAGAAACAGAGATCTGGGTAAGGGGGTTGGTTATGTAATGGGAAGGTGTTAGGCACCCAAAACATCCTAGGTACTCCTAGGGAGCCCTTTTCACACTTGTTGTAAGGTTGGTGTTTTTTGTAACAAATTTTGTCTGTGCAAACATGATTGAAGAGATGAGGAGAGAATATACAAGTTATTTACATTTTGTGTTTGGATGGATAAACCCATTGCCTATGTACCATCTTAAAAAAGATTAGGATCAAAACCTCGTAGTTCGGGGTAAAAATCTCAAAACAAGTTGGTGAATTAATAGGTCCAAAAGCCTTAAGGTCTTTTGTTATCAAAGGGAGAAAACTCAACCTAAAAGCACAAATCCACCATGTGAGGATAGCTTCAACATGCTAGTGAGGGGTTAAACCTATAATAAGCTCTTACAGCTTGAGCCTAATATTCGGGACTACAACTGGATATTCCATCTAGGTAATCTTTTTCTCCAATTTTATGAAAAATGATTTGAAGTGATTTGAATTGAGAATGAAGTGTAATTGAGATATTTACGTGTATGAAACGAACATGGATAGATATGATATCGATCAAATATAATGAAATCGAGTAATCGGATAATCTACTTAACAATAATTAATTAATATAATTAACTAAATCAATAATAAAATGAGGGAGATGTAATTAGACATGGGGTGCGAAACATGGAAATGGGATGTGGACTCTAAATGGCATTTTGGGCCCAAACCCATAAAAGTTAAACCCATTATTTAAATAACAATTGATTTTAAAGAAAGAAAATAAAGGAAAAGAACAACAAGCTGCTCCAAGGGGGGGTCGCATCCCCTATCCCAAATTCCATTTTTAATTAAAATAAATAAATGAAACCTGGAGAGTTTTTTCAAATTAATTAAGGCTATTGGTTTCCCAAGATAGTCATTCACGTTCTCCCTTCTTTTTTTTTTAACAAAACATTACCTCTTTTTCAATGTGAAGAAAAAACAGAGAACACACTCCATTCTTTCAATCTCTTTCTAAACGCAAACAAACCATGGCTTCAAAATAAATCAAAAAAACAAACCTCTCACCTTTCTCGTTCGTTCTTCAGACGGTTCCTCTTTGATATGAATCTCTCGCTCCCACGAACTTCTCTGCTTCGTCGATCCCTGGTGGTCGCCGAAAGCCGACAACGGCGGAAGGGTTTGTTGCATCGTGGTTTTTTGTCGAGCTCCAACGGTGACCCGATCTGGAGTAAACACGAATAT
The DNA here is from genome assembly GCF_024323335.1 of Lathyrus oleraceus. Lineage (NCBI taxonomy): Eukaryota > Viridiplantae > Streptophyta > Magnoliopsida > Fabales > Fabaceae > Lathyrus > Lathyrus oleraceus. The sequence continues at coordinate 447,550,074 of NC_066583.1, forward strand.
GAGTGGCAGTCCAGCGTGTGTTATCGGAATTTGGTCGTGAGCTTGAGGTTATCGATCCTTGGGATTCCGTGGTCGCGATCTGGTGAAGGAGGGGGCTGTTTTTTTCCAGGTTCCGATTCACGGTTATGGTCCTCCTTTTATACTCACCCTGCTATGGTTTTGAGTTGGCTACGGAGATCAAAAGGGGTATCCCACTTGGAAGTGCTTGAGGTGCTCCAGTTTGTCTACCCTATTTTGGTGTTTAGTCTGGAAAAGGTAATACGAACCCTATACTTTCTTTTCTTGAATTTGTTTCGATCCCTTTTGGGTCGCTTGTGGACTTTTACCGCCGGTAAAAGGCTATTCACTGATGTGAGTTCACTGGAATATAACATGTGTGGTTGGATGCTTGCAGGATCCTGTTGCTACGAATTTTCAATCTGACTCGGCTTAGAAGTTTCATTAATTTGGTCCAAATGAATACATGATCTTGTTATGGAGTCATTAATTTCAGTATTCGAAGTCTTCCTCTCCATGTATTCGCAGTCTTCCTATCCATGTTTCAGTATTCGCATATCTTGTTATAATATGAAGCAAACAGCTGCCACGATGTTCCATTCCAGGTATATATTTCCAAGATTGGTCAACGCTTGTGGGTGGTTGGGTTGTACTAAAAGGCATTTATTGCAGCCATCGTTTTGGATATGTTCATTCGTGTTTTGTCGTGGCAGCTAGGGTCGTTTAGCTGGTGTTGTTGTACTACTTGGTAGCTTTGGATTACTTGCAGTGTTGGATATTACTGCTTCTGTTTTCTACTTGCAGCTTTTTTCAATTGCATTTTCTTTTATTTTTTAGTGTAAATTGCTTAATGGTTTAAGTGATTTTATTTCAATACCTATTTTTGGTGTAATGGCTTCAGTGCACATCGTCCTCACTGTATGATTTTATACAAAAACTTTGCATTATCATAGTTAAGAGGGAAATCCTCCTCGTTATATTTCTGTTATTTCTATCATTTGACACCTTCAATATGTCACCCTTTGGCCTAAATTTGCCAACAATAGACTGTCCATTTGGATTTGATGCAAAAATGAGAGAATTCACTTGAAGCAGCTACTTTCGATTGATAATGATGAGGAAAAAACATTCCCATTAGAAATAGCATTTACAGGTTGCATTGAGGAATTTCATAACAATAGTGTAATGATCCTGCCTCAAAGGCTTGACGAATATAACCAATGTGACCAAACTCCATGAGCTCATTCTTGTCAACTTTTCCCGGGGGTGTAGAGAGTAGATAAAGAAACACTGCCCATACTAGAACTAGAGGACCAACTTCCTTCACTTCAAAAGCACTGAAAGTAGAAACCAGTGTATCCATCTCTTGCACATCAGTAGGGGAGAAAGTAGATGCACCTTTAATCTTTCAACCTCTTTCCACCACCTTTGCAATTTCACTGTCGCGCACAGGAATGTTAATAGCCGATTTCGAGTTAAATGCCCCCTGATGGAGTGCTGAATCTCCAATACAGCATCTTTCTGACAATTGAGTGTCTTCTGGAAATTCAAGCTTCTAATGACACTCTAGGATTATGAAGTAGCCACAAGACTATGATCAAATGAACGTGAGGACACTCTTGGACATAAATACGTGAGTTCTCAAATATGGGTGAATAGTGATTTCCCAATGTAATGTGAAAAATTCAAACATAAAAAATGGAGAACATGAACGTGAACCGAAGACTTGTGGGAAAAACCATTTTAATCATGTATGAATGGTTGGACTATGAATGATTTCATGGAAATCTTTAATCATGAATGAACGAAAGATCATTCAATATGAAGTGAAGAGTTTAAACGTGAAATGGTTATGATGAGAAATATGAATGACTGATTGATGGGAAAAGATTTTTTCAGGGTCCAAAATCAGGGTATGACAGATCCCATTAAACATAAGGACAATATTCTTAAAGTATCTGTAGTCGAGCTTTTTTGTGAAGTGGGATAACATTAAAGCATTAAGACTATTGTATATATAGACTGATGATCAAATCTCATGGATCATGGATAAGGAGTTATCAAGTCTTAAACATAAGTATGAATATTGAGAGTAATATTTATACTGGATTGACCCACTATGAGAATACTATATAGAATGTTATGCTAAGTGTCATAAGTTATTCTCATGGTGATAATGGTGTATCCCACCTTTTGACCTAAAACTACTATGTACCCTAGATGTAGATTCGAGTGCCTTATTGATGATCAAACATTGTCCGTAACTGGATGATCATAAAAACAATTGATGGGTACTCCACAAAGCATGCTAAGGGACATAAGTGACCTAGATGGAATTATCCCATCCTGCGTAATAGGATAAATGTCTACGGGCCCAATATTGAACTGGGCAAGGATGACACGGTTTATGCCTTGTGTTCAATATAGACATAATGGAAAAAGGGTAATTATACACATAAGTATTATCACAAAAGGATTGCCAAATCACATGATATTTTCGTGTCTTGGGTATTAGTGATGTGTATCTAGATACCGCTCATAGTTTATTATGTTATATACATGATTTAATATAATTGCCAATGCCGCGAAAACCTACAGGGTCACACACAAAAGGACGTATTGATGAGAGATAGAGTAACTAAGGAACACCGTAAGGTACAGTACACTTAAGTGAATTGTAGAACATCATAAGGTATGGTGTACATAAGTAGAATACGAAATATGCTAAGGTACCATGCGCTTAAGTGATTTTGGCATATTAAAAGATACGGGCCACATACACTTAAGTGGGATTTTTAGCTTGCAGCCCACACAAGTGGTTCTATAAATAGAACCCTTATGCAGAAGCATTAGTGCAGTTGCAATTTTGTTTCTCTCTCTCTCACTCAAAGCCTTCATTCGTAGCAGCTAGCAATGAGATTGAAGGAATCCGTTCGTGTGGAATGAGTAGAGGCGTTGTCACCATTCAACGTTCGTGATCGCTCCGTAGATCTGCATCAAAGGTTTCAATCACCACAAGAGATAACGACTCTATGACTGATCGTGCCCATCCTTAAGGATCACTAAAGGAGAAGTTTGTTTTTAAATTCCGTTGTGTTTTGGATCGCCCTTCTCCTTCACCAGCAAGAGGTATGGCAACAGCTTCAGTAAGAAGAACGACATTGAAGCTAATGCAGTTTCTAGTGGGAGGAAAAGGAGGCCTCAGATTAAATGAAATCAACCACCCCGTCAACATCATAATAAAGTATCTTCAGACATTCCTGTATTTTCAACAAATCAATCAACACCAGTTCAGCAACAACAACGTCAACAACAATAACCACGACAACGAACAAACACCTACAACAACAACAATACTAACAATCATCAACAACAAACTTTTGAGAGGAAGACAGTCTCTTTCGACCCAATTCGGATGACATATGCATAAATGTATCCCTCTTTGGTTCTCAAGAAACTATTACAACCAAGAAATCCTCCGCAAATCTCCGAACCACTTCCCTGGTGGTACAAACCAGAACTCCGTTGTGCTTTCCATGAAGGAGCTCCCAAGCATGATATAGAGAACTGTTACCCCCTCAAGTATGAAGTTTATAAGCTGGTTAAGAGTGGAATGCTATCCTTTGAGGATCGTGTGCCGAATGTTAAAGCTAACCCACTACCGTTCCATGGAAATTCATCTATTAATATGGTAGACAGTTTTCCAGGGGAGTTCAAGGTATTCGATGTACGCTTTATTAGGAGGTCCATCGTGAGGATGCACAAGGGAATTTGCTTGGTTATTCAGTATGACAACAGCAACAGTAATAGTGTCAGCAAGAGATCGGTATCGTTGTTGGTTATACGGTTGGTGGGTCCAGTCCCGTACGCATCCGATAAAGTTATTCCTTATCAGTATAATGCAACTATGGTGAAAGATGGTCAAGAGGTTCTTTTCCGATGACCAGTTCTGTCGTAAGCATTACTGATGTTACTAAGGTGACCCGTAGTGGTCGTGTGTTTGGGCCGGTGTTCCCAAAGAATGTAGAAGATTTGGCTGTTGGTAAGAAGGTGGATGTGCCTGTTGTAGAATCGGTCAGTGCTCCAAGGTGTTAGTCTGGTGAATCCGGCGGCTTGAAGCCTAATGACGAAGATGAGGTACTTAGGCTTATTAAGAAGAGCGAGTTCAATATGGTGGAGCAGCTGCTCCAAACCTCCTCGAAGATCTCAGTATTGTCTCTGTTGTTGAATTCCGAGGCGCACAAAGAACCACTGCAAAAAGTTCTTGAGCAAGCCTATGTGGAACACAATGTTATGGTGGATCAGTTCGATCATATTGTGGTTAACATCACTTCCTGCAATAATCTCAGTTTCTGCGATGAAGAACTCCCTGAGGAGGGTAGGAATCATAACTTGGCTTTGCATTTCTCCATGAATTGCAAAGATGACGCTTTGTCAAATGTGCTAGTTGACACCGGATCTTTGTTGAATGTGCTTCCAAAGTCAACATTGTCGAAGTTTTCATATCAAGGAGCGCCTATGAGATATAATGGCGTGATCGTCAAAGCTTTTGATGGTTCGTGCAAAACTGTGATTGGCGAAGTCGACCTTCCAGTGAAGATAGGTCTGAGTGACTTCCAGATTACTTTTCAAGTAATGGATATCCACCCGGCCTATAGTTGTTTGTTGGGAAGGCCATGGATTCACGAGGCAGGAGTTGTTACCTCCACGTTGCATCAGAAGCTCAAGTTTGTTAAGAATGGAAAGCTTGTTATTGTTGGCGAGGAGAAGGCACTGTTAGTCAGCCACCTATCATCTTTCTCTTATGTGGAAGCTGAGGATGAGGTTGGAACTCCGTTCTAAGCCTTATATATTGTTGTTGAAAAGAGAGTTGGGGCACCTATGTCCTCATCCAAAGATGCAAGGAAGATTATTGAAGATGGAAATGTTGATCAGTAGGGGCAGACGGTAGAGTTCTCCGATAACAAAAACAGAACCAATTTGGGTTTCCAACAAGGTTCGTCATCTGTCAAATTCGAAGATGTACAACTCATCTTCCGTAGAGGAGGGTTCATTCATGGTAATGAACAACATATAGCTGCTGTGCTAGAAGATGACAAAGAGGAAGACTGCACCAATTTTGTGACACATGGAAAAGCTTGCAACAATTGGACTGCTATTGATATTCCTGTTATTATGCATCGATCTACGTAATTGTTTTTATTTGTTTTTGAAAACCCTTCTCCTATGCCTAAGGGAGAAGTGAATATTGTTTGGGTATTTTCAATTTGATCATTAATAAAATATAATTCTATTCATCCATATCTACGATGTTTTGTTTTTACTTTTTGCTTTATTCTGAAAATGGTAATCACAAAAAACATGAATAAATAATATAATTGTCCATTTGCATGATATTTGGTCACAAATTCTGTTCTCTAAACTCAAAATATCAAATCATTATGCAATTTGGTTTCTAACCCCATTGAATACAATGATCCTTCTCCTTCTCCAAATTTTGAACTCCCTGTGTTTGAGGCTGAGGAGGAAAGTGATGAAGAAGTGAGTGATGAATTTTCTCGTCTTCTTGAGCATGAAGGAAAAGCCATTCAACCATTCGCGGAGAAGATTGAGCTAGTCAACTTAGGTTCCGAAGATGATGTGAAGGAAGTCAAGATTAGGACTCGACTGTGTCCTGAAGTGAAGAAGGGGTTGATTGATCTTCTCTGAGAATATTCAGATGTGTTTGCTTGGTCCTATCAAGACATTCCTGGTTTGGATTCTGAGATAGTGGAGCATAGAGTGTCGTAGAAGCCAGAAATCCCGCCAGTCAAGCAGAAGTTGAGAAGAACTCATCCTGATATGGAAGTGAATATTAAAGAAGAAGTGCAAAAGTAGATTGATGTCGGTTTCCTTGTAACTACTGAGTATCCTTAATGGGTGGCCAATATTGTGCCTATTTCGAAGAAGGATGGAAAAGTCGATATGTGTGTTGATTACCGAGATTTGAATAAAGCCAGTTCGAAAGATGATTTCCCTATACCACACATTGATATGTTGGTAGACAATACTACTAAATTCAAAGTCTTTTCGTTTATGGACGGATATTCCGGATATAATCAGATTAAGATGGCACCCGAAGATATGGAGAAGACCGCATTTATTACACCTTGGGGAACATTCTGTTATAGAGTGATACCTTTCGGTTTAAAGAATATTAGTGCAACGTACCAAAGAGTAATGACTACTCTTTTTTTATAATGTGATGCATAAAGAGATTGAAGTTTATGTCAATGATATGATTTCTAAATCCATTGATGAAAAGGATTATGTGGAGAATTTGTTGAAGCTATTCTAGCGTTTGAGGAAGTATAAACTTCACTTTAATCCCAATAAATGTACTTTTGGTGTTCGTTCTGGTAGGTTGTTGGGCTTTATTGTCAGTGAGAAATGTATTGAAGTTGAGCCTGCCAAGGTCAAAGCAATACAAGAGATGCCTGCGCCCAAAACTGAGAAGCAAGTCAGAGGTTTCCTCGGCCGCTTGACTTATATCTCAAGATTCATTTCGCATATGATTGCCACATGTGCGCCTATATTCAAGCTTCTTCAGAAAGATCAGTCTTGTGATTAGACCGAAGACTGCGAGAAAGCTTTTGATAGTATCAAAGAATATCTACTTGAGCCTCCAATTTTTCTCCACCTGTTGAAGGAAGACCATTGATCATGTATTTGACTGTGCTTGTAGAGATTATGGGTTGTGTTCTTGGTCAGCAAGATGAAACTGGAAAGAAAGAATTTGCAATTTACTACCTTAGTAAGAAGTTCACCGACTGTGATACTCGATATTCTATGCTAGAGAAGACTTGTTGCGCATTGGCTTGGGTTGCTAAGCGTCTGCGTCAGTACATGTTGAATCATACCACTTGGTTAATATCCAAAATGGATCCAATAAAGTATATATTTGAAAAGCCTGCTTTAACGGGGAGTATTTCCCGTTGGCAGATGTTGTTATCAAATATGATATTGAATACCGATCTCAGAAAGCGATCAAAGGTAGTGGCTTGGTTGACCATTTGGCTCACCAACCGATTGAAGATTACCAGTCAGTGTAGTATGATTTTCCTGATGAAGAGTTCTTGTACTTGAAAATGAAAGATTGTGATGAACAATTGCTTTAAGAAGGGCCAAAACCTGGTTCCCGTTGGGGCATGGTATTTGATGGAGCTGTTAATCAGTATGGTAATGGAATTGGGGCAGTGATTATTACTCCTCAAGACACACATTTTCCATTTACAACTAGATTGACCTTCAAGTGTACAAACAATATGGTTGAGTATGAAGCTTGCATTATGGGGCTTGAAGAGGCCGTTGATCTCAGAATCAAGTATTTGGATGTTGTAGCGGTAAATTCATGATCATCAAGCTATGGATAAGCTAGACACCAAATAACAAGAGTTGCCACCACGCTTTTATTGTTTCCAAGGGAAAAGGGAAAAGTACGAACAAAACCCACAAATAAGAAGTTTTCAAATCAAAACTAATAAAATTCCAGAGATTACACAGAGGGAAGGTGTTAGCACCCAAAGTGTCCTAGGTACTCCTAGGGAGCCCTTTTTTGTGTGTATAAGTGTTTTTGTACAAATGATGTTTGCGAATAAATAGAATGGAGGGATGAGAAAATAATTCATTAATTATATTTCTTGTTTTTTACAAGACCTTCGCACTTGTGCCTACCTACCAACATAAAAATAGGGGATTAAAACCTCGTAGTTCGTGGTATAAATTTCAAAGTGGATGCATTGCATTTTAACAAAAATTTAAGTTTGAAAGGCACAAAGGCCTAAAAATGGTTTGAATGAGTTAGTTCTTTTTGGTTTTTGAAAATTTTAAGTCAAGTATAGTTAAGTATATTTACAAGTTTGATTAAGAAAAAAAATTTGAAAATGCAATGGCATAAGGCCAGAGTTTCTAGTTTGCAAAAGTGGTCAAATTTTGAAAATCTACAAACACAAGAAAAGAATATTTATGAAAGGAGGGAGAGATTTTGAAATTAAAGAAATGGGGAGGATATGAAGAGACTAATCCTAAGCTAGAATTTAAAAGTTTAGAGTTGAAAAGATCTGACCAATAGGCTGCAATCCAATAGACAAGAATGTCATATAGAAACCCAAATTCCATTGGACATTAGAATCAAGCAACAAACAATGCACAAAATATCAACTTGAAGAGGAAGGCATCAAATAAAGATAGCCACATCTAAGCTTAGAAACTCCATGATCTTCTTCAAATTTGCCCATTTAGCAGATGAATTTCATAATGCATAAGTCACAGGTTGAAAATAACAGCTTCACAATGATTATGTTGCAGATGAACTCAAACGAATAGTCCACACAAGATATTTTTTAGGGTTTTTGTTCTTATTATGTACATTAATGGTCAAAGATCACACAAACAAACACAAAATACACAAACAAAATATATCACAAAATATGGTCCAAGTGGACAAAGTGAAAATGACATTAACATACACAATTAGAATGGTATGAATAATGGCAAATGAATAAGGCTTAAAAATAAAGTGCATCAAAAGTAAATGACTTGGAATTATACGTTAGTTGTTGATGAGTTAGAAGTTAGTATTGCTTTTTCTTTTGTTTTAAGTCATTCTTTGGAGAACACTCAACCCACTTATCACAAGCATGGATCCTTGAACCAAGACATCTTCCAAAGGAATGAAAAAAGGCCAAGTTTCCACACAATACCATGAAAGAAGGGAGACTTAGAATCTCACTAACTAGAACGCTATGCCTTTTTGTGTCAAAATTTAGCGCTATGTTAAGCAATCGTAATTGGACTTATGTAGAAGTCACAACTATTTGAGATCGGGCAATAGAATTTTGGTGTTAATGCATGTTTAAGACATAGTATAATGAACTATGCTCATGAAACATACCACACACAAAAACGAATATGCAAAGTAGGGGATCTAATCTCATCCATACATATGTTGATTTTGCAATCAACTAGCCTTGGGATATTGAGATATCATAGGTCCATGGCATGAATGCATAAAGAAGGGGAATGAGATGAAGAGGGAGGAGAAATGGATCACACTCAAATTGGACAAAGGAGGACTTTTACCAAATTAAGATCATTCATTCATTTTGGAAGATGGAATGTACATTCCATCAATCCCCTAAATCCAATGATCTTTAACTTAACAATGTCAAATCAACTTTGACCAAGGCCCAACAACACAAGTCAAAATTCCAAAGTCAATCAAAATGGCTCTACACAATTTATTTGACATTTATTCAATTAGAAATACTAAAAATAATACATTAAATTAAATAGGGTTGGTCAAATTCTTAAAACCTTATCAAAACACCAAAGAAATACCCATGAGATTTATCATAGGTCAAAAAAGGTCAAAGGACCTTGGAGAAAAAATTTCAGAATTTTTAGAGACTTAAAACTATTTTTAAACAATTAAAAATATTCTTAAAATCAATTAATTCAATGAAAAATATTAATAATGATCCAAAAAATAATTTTAATTTAGAAAATGAAATAGGATTTTATTTAAAAAAATTTGGTGAAACTCTCAGATTTTTTTGATCAATATTAAAATTAATATGAATTAATGAAAATTAAAGGAATAAAAATTAAAATAAAAAAATAAAAAAAATGTGGACCACTTGATCTGCCTCATTAATTGAGGTGGTGGATCAAGTGGTTGAGCGCGCGCGTTCAATGATGCGCCTGAGTCAAACATCCACACGTTTGGTAATCAATATGTACACTCGTGATTAAAACATTTTGAATCCATCTAATCGCTCTGGACCGTGCCACATCATTGATGGAGCAAAGTGTCGGTCGTCTTCTCAGGCGACTTTGGTCGGACTGGTCCTTCATCACCACATCATAAATGAAAAAGGAGGACATGATCTGAAAGATAAAATGACGTAGATCACAAATATCACCTGAATTTTAATTAACTCCAAATATATAAAGAGATATGTGGAGTTGAATTTTGAGGTGTGTCAACTGTGTTGCTTCATTTGACCTCAAAGCAACACAATCTTCTTACCTACATTGGTAGGACTTCAGACAACCAAGGATCCAAGAGAATAGATGAGTATTAAGAGAGAATCGAAGAGAAGAAAAATCTGGAAAATTACCTTCAATGCTGTGCAGATATGGGTCTCTCTTGCTTCAATTCGTGCTTGATCTTGCTTATGGAGCTTGTGGAAGTGGCTTAAGAACAATGCAAAGCTTTGGATCCTGGAGTTTGAGTCTCCAAACAGTGAAATTCAAACTCAATTTTCAAAATAAAAATTCTTCGATTTTCCTTTCAAATGTGAGGGTTTGAAGTGTGGAGGCAAAGCTGGCGCGCAAGGGTCCTTTGAAATGAGCACAAAAAGTCTCTATTTATAGAAAAATGAAGTGTTATTTGCACACTTGAAAGTTTGTCTAAATTTGGCAATGCAATGCTCATGCTTGCATGGGCGTGTATAGGTGCATGAAGCAATCCAATGAAGTCCATAATCAACTGAAATGAGGTTTGCATGTAGCTTGAGTGGCAAGGCAAAGTTATTTGATCACTTGAATCTTGAATCTTTCCAACTGATACAGGTCTGTTTACACCATGCGCAGACCCATCAACTTAGTCAAAAATGAATGAATTAGGACTCTTTGGAAAGCTTAGATCAAGAGGAACAAATATTATGTTGAATACTTTTCCATTTGGAACTTGTATCGTGGTGAATTTTGAGGTGGAAGTTTGGAAATTTCAACATGTTGAAAAAAATTCTAAGTGTCAAGTGTCATATTCAATTATTCCACCTGCTTAACTTTTTATGTGAGCTCCAAATGAGAAACGTGTCTTTTTGAAGATGAGGAAAATCACTTGTTCAATGGTATTGGTCCAAAATGACCTATAATGTATCCTCATATCACATGCTCATAAAAGTTGATTTAGCTTTCAATCCAAACATAAAAGTTGAATTAGACATCTTTAATTTGATTGTTCAACTTGAAAATCTTTCATATCACAAAAATTGAGCAAGTTATGTCCTTGGGAAGTTGAATTTCAAATTAGGGTTTAGACAAAATGACCTATAATGTTTCAACATAGAAAATGACTTTCCAAGCAAAATTAGCTCTAGACCTCAACCTGAAAGTTGTTTGGAGTGTCATTTAGAGTAATTTTTCTCTTGGAATCATTTTCATATGATGAAAATTGTAGGATATAGGGTCTAGGGAGAGTTAGTTTTAATTAGATGAATTCATTTGGCCAACTACCATCAACCAACTTGATAGCTTGCAATTCTATTGACTTTTTAGGCTAATGGGAGATCACATATGCATAAAATGATGAAATTTGATGTGTCCCTTAAGGAATTTGATCAATTGGTGAAGAATCTTGTTGAAGAAGTTACTCAAGATACCAAGATGAGTTAGGGTTTCTAAGGTAAACCAATTCCAAACTCTTGAAGAATACTTGATCAAAATAACATGTAGAGATCATTAGGACTCATCTATGATGCTTAGGGGAAGTGTGGATCACTCCTGGGTTGTGCTCTTAGCAATGAGGGTTTCAAACCCTAGATGTGAACATGATGGATCAATGGTGATCATACCTTACCTACAAAAGAGTTAGGCAAATGCAAAGACATATTTTTGGTATTTTGGTTAGTAAAATGATAATATATAAGTATGATATAATCACATGGTGCTTGGTTATCTCTCCCAAGACAAACCCAATGAAAGAGGGGTAAGGAGGATGCCAAAGTATGATCCCAATGCTAATGCATATGATGAGATTGCATGAGGAATCTTAGGGTCAAAATTGGGGTCTTACAGATATCTATGGAGATTCAGCTTTGGTTGTAAATCAAATCAAACGTGAATGGGAGACGAATCAACCCGGTTTGATACCATATAGAGATTATGCGAGGAGGATTTCAACTTTCTTTACAATAGTTGAATTTCATCATATCCCTCGAGATGAAAACCGGATGGCAGATTCTTTTTCAACATTGGCTTCCATGATTATGGTGAAATATTGGAATGAGGTTCCTAGTTTGACTGTGATGCGTCTTGATAGGCCATCTCATGTGTTTTTTGTTGAAGAGATCAAAGACGAGAAGCCATGGTATTAGGATATCAAGTGTTTCCTCCAGAGTCAGATTTACCCGTCTGGGGCATGCTTGAAAGATAAGAAGACTTTGAGAAGATTAGTCGGCAATTTCTACCTAAATGGTGATGTGTTGTATAAGAGAAACTTCAATATGGTTCTGCTCAGATGTGTGGATAGACACGAAGCAGACTTATTGATGACTGAAATCCATGAAGGTTCCTTTGGTACTTATTCCAATGGACATTCAATGGCGAAGAAGATGTTGCGAGCAAGTTACTATTGGCAGACAATGGAATCTGATTGTTGCAAATTTGTGAAGAAATGCCACAAGTGTCAAATTTATGCAGATAAGATTCATGTTCCTCCGACACTGTTGAACGTTATTTCCTCTCCATGGCCTTTCTCCATGTGGGGAATTGATATGATTGGCCTGATTGAGCCCAAAGCATCGAATGAACATCATTTCATTTTGGTGGCTATTGACTACTTCACAAAATGGGTTAAAGCGGCATCGTATGCGAATGTGACCAAGCAAGTGGTTGTAAGGTTTATCAAGAATCAGATCATATGCCGTTATGGTGTGCCAAGTAAGATCATTACTAATAATGGATCGATGAATAATAATATGGTGGAAGCTCTTTGCAAAGACTTCAAGATTTCACATAATAATTCTACTCCCTACAGACCCAAGATGAGTGGGGTTGTTGAAGCTACAAACAAGAACATGAAGAAGATTATTCAGAAGATGGTTGTAATGTATAAGGAATGGCATGAGATACTCCCATTTTCTTTGCACGGGTATCTTACATCCATCCGCACTTCAACAAGGGCAACCCCTTTCTCTCTTGATATGGTATGGAAGTTGTGCTCCAAGTAGAGGTTGAGATCCCATCACTGTGTGTCTTGATGGAAGCCAAGTTGACTGAGGCTGAATGGTGTCAGACCAGGTTTAACCAACTGAATTTGATTGAAGAAAAAAGATCGACTGCCATGTGCCATGGTCAGTTATATCAGTAGAGGATGAAGAAAGCTTTTGACAAGAAGGTTAGACCTTATGTGTTCAAAGAAGGTGACCTTGTGCTCAAGAAGATTTTATCTTTAAAACCAGATTCTATGGGAAAATGGAATCCTAATTATGAAGTTCCATACGTTGTTAAGAGACCCTTTTCAGGCGGCGCTTTGATTCTCACAACTATGGATGGTGAAGAGTTCCCTCATCCTATGAACGCAGATGCAGTCAATAAATACTTCACCTAAAAAGAAAAGAACAACTCGCTAAGTTGAAAACCTGAAAGGGCGGCTTAGGCAAAAATGAGCGTCTCGGTGGATTGAAAACTTGAAAGGGCGATCGAAGCAAAAATTAGAGACATAAAATAGAAAGAATTATCCCGATAAATTGAGTACCCCGCTTTGGGGTAATTTATGCAAAAACTAGGGATTCTGGCAAGTAATTGCATCCTGCTGATCTTCAGTTTTGAAAACGTTCTTGAGTACAAGAGTTGGATTCTGATCCCCAGTAGCAGCCAAGAGCATAATGGATATCAAGAATTGGTAGAAAGATTAGTCATCATTGTATTCGATGTAAATTATCATTTTCAACTTTGTAAAGATCTATGGAGTCTTGTCATTTACATACTACCATTCTTTTAAATAAAGTTGAACTTTTATCCAATTGTTTCTACTCTTGATTAATTCAGCCAAATAGATTTAAATTTTATTATGATCACTTTTGAAATTAAATTTTTTAAATCAAAATCATTTTTCATAATCATATAAAAGCATAAATTTTAAGCAATCGATTTCATTCAAGAGGAATATCAACAATGGTTCAAAAGTAGTAAGCCCTAAGTGCGGAGCATTATTGGTTCTCCCCAAGCAGTTGGCGCAATTTCTCTTTCATCCCTGACAGCATTGTTCAGAATTCGGTGTTTGTTGTTTTCTCCAGACGATTATTTTTTCTCCGTCGCCTCAGCTGAGTTCGTTGATTAATTCCCTGCGAAGTTTGGTATGTATTCCCCAATCGAGTTTATATTAGGTCTCCAGCAGAGTGAGAACGGTTCTTTGCAGCGGTTTGCATGGTTTTGATAGGACTTTGGTTTCCCCACCAGTCGCCATCAGATTCGCTCCCAGTCAGAGTTTCCTCCTAGTTTCCTCCTAGTTATTTGTGTTTATTCCCTGCATGATTGTCTCCCATTTGATATGGTGTTGACCTAAAATTCCCCGCAGACTTGATATTGGTTTTCCTTAGCTTCCTCAGTCAGGGTTGAGGCTTCGGGATATTGATTTCACTTTTCTCCAGCAGTTGTTTCCCTCTTTTGTGGATTGGCCGAGAATTGTATCGATGTTTCAAATCTGCGACATCTTTGTATCCTTCGTGATCGTGTTGTCAGCATAATCATCATATATACATACACATATACATATACACTCATATAATTTCATTATTTCATCATCACACTTGTTGATTCATTCTGGTGATTTTAATTCTCTATTATGGTGGTACTTTATACCCATACAAGTTTGGTGTCTGTCCTCCTTCAATTGTAGAGTGTTAACCCCTTAAGCAGAAAGACTTTAGCCTTTCTCCTTTCCCCACTGAGTTATTTCCTCGTGGATGATGATTCGTTTCAACTTCCTCCCTAGTTGATTATCTGGATGGAACTACTCCCCTTGAGTTATATCCTCATTGGGTTGAGTCTTGATTGACTATTTTCTTTCTAGATCTTACCTATATCGACGCTTCAGGTCCCCTAAGAGTTTATTACCCAGTAACTAGTAATGTTCTTCTTAGGTTGCAGTTTTCTACTTCTTGACCAATACCCGGCAAAAGTAACCTTTTTTTCCCCAGCGGTTTCATTTTCTTGTTTCCCCAGGAAGTATATCTTTGAAATGTTCATCCTAACCGGTGAAGGATATTTTCTTCACTTGTTTTGAGTCTATCCTTGATATGTTCATCCCAACCAATGATGAATATTCTCATCTTTGGTATTCTACCCAGTAAAAAGGTAGTTGTAATCCCTACTTTTTCCCCAAAGAGTTAATCCTTGATATGTTCATCCTAACCGATGACGGGTTTCCTTCTCTTTACGGTCTTCTGCCCAGTAACCGGTAGTTGTAAATCCTGATTTTCTTCCTTTGCAGAGTTCATCCTTGATATGTTCACTTTACCCAGTGATGGATATCCTCTCTGTGGTATTCTATCCAGCATTCGATAGATGTAATTCCTACTTTTTGTTCAGGTGGTTTATCCTTGATATGTTCATCCTAACCGATGACGGGTATCCTCCTTAATAATTCACAAGCAAGATTATCCTTGATATGTTCATCTTACCGATAACGGATTCTCTTTCCTTTGAGTCTATCCTTGATATGATCACTTTAACCGGTGACGAATATTCTCATCTTTGGTCTTCTGCCCAGTAACCGGTAGTTGTAAATCCTATTTCTACAGTTTTTCCCCTGCAAGTCTATTCTTACCCAGTAACTGGTAATGAATGCACTTCCTAGCGGCCCTCAGTGAGTCATCCTTGAAATATTTACCCTAACTGGTAACAGGTGTCCTCTCTGATCAGATTTTATTATCTCCTTACCCAGTAACAGGTAGTGGATAATAAATTTCTGCTCCTCCTGTGTTGAAGTTTATTTCTTCCCCAGATGAGTTGAGTGCGCATTTCCTTGGTGAAATCGCTTTTCCTGTATGATTCGAGTATTTCAGTTTTATTATGATCTACCTGCAGACATCTTTTGTTTTTCTAGTTGAGTCTTTCCATTTTCATGGAATTCCTTTAGTCTCCCAGCAGTTTTTAAGTCATAGCCTGGCCTACGCACACCCTCTTTTATCCCCTCAGAGTCTCTGTCTCCCTAGTGAGTTTTTCCTTATGGAATGCATCATGCTCTTGCGGACCTTCGGTCTCTCTAACTTCTTTTCCTCTGTGGAAATATTTCCCCATAGATATTTTCTTTTACATCCATGTCATATGTATCATGAGGTCTCTTAGGGACCAAAATTTGTTTTTATATGTTTTTATTTAAGCCCTTTCTACTGAGTCGATATGAATAGTTTAATCTTCACCTCCTCAAATCGAATGTCCTTAAATAGGGGCAGTTGTAAGACCCCAATTTTGACCCTAAGATCCCTCATGCAGTCTCATCATATGCATTAGCATTGGGATCATACCTTGGCATCCTCCTTACCCCTCTTTCATTGGGTTTGTTTTGGGAGAGATCACCAAGCACCATGTGATTGTATCATACTTATATTTTATCATTTCACTAACCAAAATACCAAAAATATGTCTTTGTATTTGCCTAACTCTTTTGTAAGTAGGGCATGATCACTAATGATTTATCAAGTTGACATCTAGGGTTTAAGACCCTCATTGCTAAGAGCACAACCAATGAATGGTCCATAATTGCTCTAGACATCATATATGAGTCCCCATGATCTCTACATTTTATTATGATCAATATTTATTCAAGAGTTTGGAGTTGGTTTACCTTGGAAACCTTAGTTCATCTGGGTATCTTGAGTAACTTCTTCAAGAAGCTTCTTCACCAATTG
This sequence comes from Lathyrus oleraceus, assembly GCF_024323335.1. Lineage (NCBI taxonomy): Eukaryota > Viridiplantae > Streptophyta > Magnoliopsida > Fabales > Fabaceae > Lathyrus > Lathyrus oleraceus. Next base: position 447,566,753 of record NC_066583.1, read on the forward strand.
ATCAAATTTCTCAAGGGACATTTCATCTAATCAAAACTGGGTCCCCCTAGACCTTATCTCCTACAATTTGAATCATATGAAAATGATTCAAAGAGAAGAGTTACTCTAAATGACATTTAAAACAACTTTCATGTTGAAGCCTAGAGCTAATTTTTCATGGAAAGTCATTTTCTATGTTAAAACATTATAAGTCATTTTATCTAAACCCTAATTTGGAAGTCAATTTCCCAAGGCCATAACTTGCTCAATTTTTATGAGATAAAATATTTCAAAGTTGCACAATCAAATTAAAGGTGTCTAATGCAACTTTGATGTTTGGAGTAAGAACTAATTCAACTTTTATGAGAATGTGATATGAGGATACATTATATGTCATTTTGGACAAATACCATTGAACAAGTGATTTTACTCAACTTCAAAAATGTGTAGCTCACTAATCCCAAATCCAAATGATGTCAAATATGTGACCATTTTGATGGTTTCTAAAAGAGCTACAACTTTTATGAAGACACTTTTCTCATTTGGAGCTCACATAAAAAGTTAGGCAAGGTGGAATAATTGAACATGTGGCTTGACACTTAGAAAATATTTTGACATGTTGAAATTTCCAAACTTCAACCACAAAATTCACCATGATACAAGTTCCAAATGGAAAAGTGTTCAACATAAGAGTTGTTCCTCTTGATCTAAGCTTTCCAAAGAGTCGTAATTCAATCATTTTGGACAAAGTTTGAGGGGTCTTCGCATGGCTTAAACAGGGTTGCATCAGTTGGCAAGAATCATGCTTCAAACATTCAAATATATTTGCCTTGCAATCCAAGCTTCATTAAGACCTCATATCAGTTGATTGGGGACCTAGTAAAGTTGCTTCATGGGCCTGCACACACCCATGCAAGCATGTACATTGCATTGTCAATTTTGGAAGTATTTTCAAGTGTGCAAATAACACTCATCTTTTGCTTTAAATAGATGTCCAATGCTTCGGTTTCGAGGACCCTGCACGCCAGCTTTGAATCCCTAGCTCCAAACCCTCTCAATTCAAAGGAAAATCTGATAAATTTCAATTGAAATTTGAGTTTGAATCACACTGTTTGGAGATTTAAAAACTCCAGGATCCAAAGCTTTGCATCCTTCTTAATCCACTTCCACAAGCTCCATAAGCAAGATCAAGCAAGAATTGAAGCAAAAGAGATCCATTTCTACACAATATTGAAAGTATTTTTCCAGATTTTTATTCTCTTTAATTCCCTCTCAATTCTCATCAATTCTTATGGATCCTTGGTTGTCTGAAGTCCTACCAATGTAGTGTAACACCCCAAAATTTGCCCTCCTTATTCACGCATTCATTTTTAGGTCATTTAACATTAGATACATTGCATTTCATCATGTCAATCGGGATTAGCTCCAAGAAGCTTGAACATCATCCAGGACACTTTGTGGGTTTTATTTAGATGATCAGTCAACACAAGGGAAAGACTTGAGTTACTTCCAACAGGGGTCTATTCGTCAGTCAAAACGTTAATCTTGAAGGAGCAAAGGTTTGTTCATGAGCTGTCATGCTCGCTAGGCGAAGCCCACGTGTTATGCAAAAAATAAAATAAAATAAAAAAAGAAGAAAAAAAAAACGAAAAAAAAAACGAAAAAAGAAAAAAAACGAAAAACGAAAAAAATAAATAAATAAATAAATAGAATAAAAAAATTTGGACTTGGGCCTCTCTCATTTGAGCCCACAGGTCCACAAAAATCAGGTTATAAATTCAGAGTTTCAGTGAAACAAAATTTTATTATATTCCTATTACCCTGGCTGGAGGAAAAAGATAGTGAGAGAAGAGCTAACAGAGTTCAGAGCAACCTCCAGAGACTGAAGGGAACTCATCGGCAAAGAACCAATTCCCTCTCATATAAACCCAATCAGGTTTGCCCTATATCCATCATCTTTATGCCTTCAATTTGAATGCTCGGAATGTATGAGGTATTATGGGTGAATTTGATACTCTTTTGATGCATGTGTTTGACAAGAGGTTTAGGCCTCTTACCCTTGGTTGCTTTTTGTGAGCTTTTTGTGAATTGAAAGGGCATGATTCATGTGGTTACATTTTGATTTGGGGGCAACTCTTGGTTACCCTATCTTGTTTCTCTAACCTGTTTGTTGAGTTTTGTTTTGTGAGGGCTCACATGACTTTTGTCGGGATAACTTGCGTGGTTTCCCACCTTATTTGTGGGATACCCCCTGGAGGTTCATTCTGATTACCTGTACTGACCCACTTTCTTTGATGATGTTAGCTTGGAAGGATCTCAGGGTTTATCGTTCCTTTAATTGTTGTTACCTCGGATCTTCATCCGTGTGGTACTTTTACATTTTTCCCACATTTTACTGCTTTCCTAGCTGGAAGACCTCGATAGGAGGCAATGTTTTTGTGTTTACTTTATGCAGGTTCCTTTGTCCAGAACTCCTTTTGCATGAGCGTTCCTATAACGCAAACAAACCTATTGACTTTTCTTCTCCATAAAACACGTTTACTCCTTCTACTACAGGCGAGTAAGTCTCCAAAGGTCGAGCATCCGGTAGATTGCGTAGTAACGTCGTTCGTCCAAAACCCAATCCATAACCCCGTAGTTAGCCGAACTACGGCTTGCTCTGATTCTCATTCTAGATGAGATACGTAGGCATAAGACGCGATGTCTTAGCGAGCACAATTACCCTTAACCCCTAGGTAGTCGAGCTACGAAGACTCTGCTTCTCATATTCAGATGAGATACGTATGCAGTGGATGCGACATTCGTGCGAGTCATTTTCTTTTGACCCTTTTTTTTAAGTAAACAGCACAAGATAAACCCACACCCTTTAGACAAGAACTACAAAAGTGGATCCCATAGAGTACTACGGATGCGTAGGGGTGCCAATACGTTCCCTTCGCTTAATCGACTCCCGAACCCAAGATTTGGTTGCGAGACCCTGTCTTGTCCTTTCCTTTTTCCAGGTTTACTTCGAGCGTTTCCTTTCCCTCCTTTGGGATAAATAACGCACGGTGGCGACTCTCATGTCTTTCTTCGCCGGTTGTTTTTTTTCGTATTCCATTTTTCAAGTTGCGACAGCTGGTGACTCTGCTGGGGAAAACGGTTTCCCTAAGCGAGTCCCTCCTAGCTTTTATAGGTTGTTTGTTTATTGGGTGTTTATTCTTTTGTACAGTTATTTATCTTTCAACATTTACCTGCTTTATTGCATTGTGTACATATAACTGCCGTATCTGCTCGTTCTGTTTGTGAGATGAGTTCTATACCCGGACTCGAGTGCAATTAACATAGGAGAATGGCATTGTCTTGTTGACTTGTGTGGAGTTATTCCTTAGCAAGTTGACTTGCAAGCCCATTCACTTGGTGGAGGTCATGTTGAGATCAATAATGTCACACAAGTAAGTTGTGGTTAGACATTACTTTTTCCAATATAGACCTTAGAAGCCAAGGACCTTAGTTTACCAAACCCATCTTGGCCTATTCGTAGGATGTAGTGCGAAAGTCGTTCAAGTGTAAGATTTGATACGATTGTTACGCGATACTACACTCATAAGAGTCTCTCTTGAGAATATTTTTGGAATACGAGTAGTCGTTCCTCCGATAATATCCGAAAGATGGGATGATGACTATGGGAACCTTTTGTAGAACATGTTTGGCAGGTTTAAACCTTAGTACACTCCCTTTGGGTGGTTCTTAACCTAAACTCCGTGCTCGTGACTTGCAACAAACCCTTGATTCATGGTTGATCCGTTCAGGTATCCTTAATACCAATGAAACTTGGGTGTTGATAAGGTGTAATGACTCGTCTATAGGGCCATCCATTTAGTTACATTTCGCAATTATTTTCATCATCAATAAAGGACAACTTTTTCAAACAATTTTGTGTTCTCTTTCTTTCAATTATTTTTACTTTTACAAAAACGGCAATGTTTCATTTTCATGTTTCTTTTTCGTTTTTCTTTCCAAAAAACACCTCGTAAAACTGATCACCCAGATCTCACTGCTAACGACACTGCTATGGCCAAGTATGACTTCGACAATCCTATCTATCAAGCCGAAGAAGGGGTTGAGGAAGATTGTGAATTGCCTGAGGAGTTAGCCAGGTTGTTGAAACAGGAGGACCAAGCTATCACACCTTATTAGGAGGTGGTTGAGACCATCAACATTGGTACCGAAGACGACAAAAAAGAGATCAAGATCGGGGCCAGTCTACAGGCCGAGAGGAAAAGACCGTTGATCATGTACTTGACTGTGTTAGAAAGGTCAATGGGGTTTGTGCTCGGTCAGCATGACGAGTCAGGTCGAAAAGAGCATGCAATATACTACCTTAGCAAAAAGTTTACCGACTGTGAACAAAGATACTCACTGCTCGAGAAAACTTGCCGCGCTTTGGCATGGGCTGCTCGCCGACTAAGACAGTATATGTTGACTCACACGACTCTATTGATATCAAAGATGGATCAAGTCAAGTATATTTTTGAAAAGCCAGCGCTTACCGGAAGGTTTGCTAGGTGGCAAATGATACTGACAGAGTATGACATCCAATACACTTCACAAAAAGCCATCAAAGGAAGTGTCTTGTCAGACTATCTTGCCGAGCAACCGATTGATGATTACCAACCTATGTGGTTCGACTTTCCTGATGAGGACATCATGTTTCTAAAATCGAAAGATTGCAAGGAACCACTCCAGGAGGAGGGGCCTGACCCTGAATCCAAATGGATTATGATGTTTGACGGGGCGGTCAACGTCAATGGTCGCGGAGTTGGTGCAGTGTTGATCACGCCGGAGGGGGTTCATATGCTATTTTGTGCCAGAATAACTTTTCCCTGCACCAACAATGAAGCCGGACGAAGCAGAATGGGTCCGATCTTGATACAATCAGCTAAGCCTAGTTGAAGAAAAGAGACTAGCAGCTATATGCCATGGCCAACTATATCAGAGACGAACGAAGAGAGCGTTTGATCAGAAAGTGTGCCCTCGGGAGTATCAAGTCGGTGAATTGGTACTCAAAAGAATTCTTCCTCCCAACACGGATCATAGGGGCAAATGGACACCGAACAACGAGGTTCCATACGTGGTTAAAAGAGTTTTCTCTGGCAGAGCTCTGATGCTAACAACCATGGATGGCTAAGACTTCCCATCCCCTGTCAACTCAGACGCATCTAAAAAATACCTCGCATAAAATAGACCCGTTGGACAGTAAAAAGAATAGTCTAGGCAAAAAAGGGGCATCCAGACGAACCAAAAAAAAAGAATGAAGAGGTTCGGTCAAAAATTAGGGATATAAAAATAAATAAAAATGTACACCCGGTGAGTCGAAAACCCAAAAGGGCGGCTCAGGCAAAAAAGAGTATCCCGGTGGATTGAAAACCCAAAAGGGCGGTCCACGCAAAAGTTAGGGAATAAGCGAATAACTGCGATCTGAGTTCATCCGTGTTATATCACCGTTTCATTCAATCCGGCAATCTTTGAATGTAAAAGATCGACTAATCATCCACTTCAGAAAGCAAGATGAGCAGAGCGTCTTGAGGACATACGAGCCATAGCAGAGTCGAAACTCAGTGGGACCCCGTATCCACATTGCCATTAGGATAGTTTCTTTTGTTCAATTTATAGCGATCACCTCTTTTCAGGGATCAGCTTCCTGATGTGCTCGCCTATTCCCGACACAAATTTTTCAACCAACAAAAGTCAAATATTCAGTTAAAAAGCCTCTTTATTTTTCATTTATCAGTTTGTTTGCAAAAAGATGTCTGAATTCTTGATGAAACATATTGCATCTGAATATAATGGTGGCTTTTGTAGATGACTTGCACAGGAAAACATTTAAAATTGCTTTGAATGTGCTTAATCCCGGACGATGAATTCAAACCGAGTAATTCCTTCGGGGCATACGTGTATTTTTTGGTTACAGGTCACAGGAACCGGATGCCAAGTCATGAATCCTCACCCCCAAGCGGTTGACAAAGCCTCTCCTCTGAAGAGCAGGTTCCCCAATAGAGTTGACAGTATCCAGACTGTCTATCCCCAGCGGAGTCGACAGTGCCAAACTGTATCTTCCCAGCAACAGCGGAGTAGTCGCATACCCAACAAACAAGAGGGTGGTGTTCCTAGTGTTCATCTCATTCCCCCAGCAAATTATTTTCTAACAGATTTGTTTTAATCCCCAGCCTGAGGACGATTAGCAAGTTCATATCCCGAGCAAAGGTCGATTCCTACGACATTTCGCCAGGGAGTGCCTTCCTCACAGACTCTCCTCGCAGAGCCTCGCCAAGCAAAGTTTCCATAGTTGATACTTCCCCAGCAAGGTCAAATTTTCAAAAAAGGCCGATTTATTTTAGGTGGCTCCCCGGTCCCGGCAGACGGATCGTTCCCGCCAGAGCATTCAAGGATTGATACAGCGATCCGCTCCCTACCAGAGTTGCTTCCCCAAGCAGATTTCTTTTTTTCTTTTGCACCATGCATAACATTTGCATTTGCATTTGCATGCATATCAAACATACACATAAGCTGATGAACAGGTTCTTCCAAGCAGACTGAAGAATTACTTTACAACCAAAGTCATGAGATCCAGCCAGAGGATCAAGCGTGAGTGATCCAGCCTGAGGGTCATTTTGAAGATTCAGCCTGAGAATCGTTTTCCAATGAGCCAGCCTGAGGTTCAATTCGAAGATTCAGCCTGAGAATCGTTTTCCAATGAGCCAGCCTGAGGTTCAATTTGAAGATTCAGTCAGAGAGTCGACTACGAGCGATATTTCCCCAACGAGCCGGCTAGAGGAATAGATTGACAGCTCAACAGAAAATCAACTTACAAGAGGATCCAGCCCGCGGATCGCATTTAAAAAACAAAGTCTAATCGAAGAGTCGTTATAACATGTTCTAGCTTGAAGAATATGTACGAAGCCCAAGAGTGGGATATTCTCGAAGCTGCATATCTAACATGAAGATTGGGCGCAGATTTCGAAAGAGAGTCAACCAGCGCATGCCTCAGATGCAAGATCCTGATGATGGGAATTTATCATCAAATCAATCCAGATCTAGCCAGAAGATCGAAGTCAGGTCTAGCCCGAAGACCAGAAATAGATTCAGCCCGAGAATCGAAACAATTCAGATCTAGCCAGAAGATCGAAGTAGATTCAACCAGAGAATCAAAGAAAATAGATTCAGCCAGAGAATCGAAACAAAGGAGATCTAGCCAGAAGATCGAAGAAGATCTAGCCAGAAGATCGAAGTCAGGTCTAGCCCGGAGACCGGAAATAGATTCAGCTAGAGAATCGAAACAATTCAGATCTAGCCAGAAGATCGAAGTAGATTCAGCAAGAGAATCAAAGAAAATAGATTCAGCCAGAGAATCGAAACAAAGTAGATCTAGCCAGAAGATCGAAGAAGATCTAGCCAGAAGATCAAAGTGGATCTAGCCAGAAGATCGAAGTCAGGTCTAGCCCGATGACCGGAAATAGATTCAGCCAGAGAATCGAAACAATTCAGATCTAGCCAGAAGATCGAAGAAGATCTAGCCAGAAGATTGAAATCATATCCAGCCCGAGGATCAAAATCGTATCCAGCCCGAGGATCAAAATTAACATCCAACCAAAGGACTAAATTGAGTATAGATTCAGCCAGAGGATCGAAACTCCAGATTAAGTCAGAAGAGTGATTCAGATTCAGCCAGAGGATCGGAAGAGAAATAAACAGCGCGGTGTATTTCAGCATTTTTGTGGTGTTCTCGGAGCGCAAATTTTCGGTCTGTCTTTGGTATTCAATCACAACTCACCCTGTTTGTCTGATAAGTTGTTCGCTTTCATCCTGCTCGGGTTAGCTGATGACTGAATAGGGCCAGCTGTAACACCCCAAAATTTGCCCTCCTTATTCACGCATTCATTTTTAGGTCATTTAACATTAGATACATTGCATTTCATCATGTCAATCGGGATTAGCTCCAAGAAGCTTGAACATCATCCAGGACACTTTGTGGGTTTTATTTAGATGATCAGTCAACACAAGGGAAAGACTTGAGTTACTTCCAACAGGGGTCTATTCGTCAGTCAAAACGTTAATCTTGAAGGAGCAAAGGTTTGTTCATGAGCTGTCATGCTCGCTAGGCGAAGTCCACGTGTTATGCAAAAAATAAAATAAAATAAAAAAAGAAGAAAAAAGAAAACGAAAAAAAAAACGAAAAAAGAAAAAAAAACGAAAAACGAAAAAAAATAAATAAATAAATAAATAAATAAATATAACAAAAAAATTTGGAGTTGGGCCTCTCTCATTTGAGCCCACAGGTCCACAAAAATCAGGTTATAAATTCAGAGTTTCAGTGAAACAAAATTTCATTATATTCCTATTACCCTGGCTGGAGGAAAAAGATAGTGAGAGAAGAGCTAACAGAGTTCAGAGCAACCTCCAGAGACTGAAGGGAACTCATCGGCAAAGAACCAATTCCCTCTCATATAAACCCAATCAGGTTTGCCCTATATCCATCATCTTTATGCCTTCAATTTGAATGCTCGGAATGTATGAGGTATTATGGGTGAATTTGATACCCTTTTGATGCATGTGTTTGACAAGAGGTTTAGGCCTCTTACCCTTGGTTGCTTTTTGTGAGCTTTTTGTGAATTGAAAGGGCATGATTCATGTGGTTACATTTTGATTTGGGGGAAACTCTTGGTTACCCTATCTTGTTTCTCTAACCTGTTTGTTGAATTTTGTTTTGTGAGGGCTCACATGACTTTTGCAGGGATAACTTGCGTGGTTTCCCACCTTATTTGTGGGATACCCCCTGGAGGTTCATTCCGATTACCTGTACTGACCCACTTTCTTTGATGATGTTAGCTTGGAAGGATCTCAGGGTTTATCGTTCCTTTAATTGTTGTTACCTCGGATCTTCATCCGTGTGGTACTTTTACATTTTTCCCACATTTTACTACTTTCCTAGCTGGAAGACCTCGATAGGAGGCAATGTTTTTGTGTTTACTTTATGCAGGTTCCTTTGTCCAGAACTCCTTTTGCATGAGCGTTCCTATAACGCAAACAAACCTATTGATTTTTCTTCTCCATAAAACACGTTTACTCCTTCTACTACAGGCGAGTAAGTCTCCAAAGGTCGAGCATCCGGTAGATTGCGTAGTAACGTCGTTCGTCCAAAACCCAATCCATAACCCCGTAGTTAGCCGAACTACGGCTTGCTCTGATTCTCATTCCAGATGAGATACGTAGGCATAAGACGCGATGTCTTAGCAAGCACAATTACCCTTAACCCCTAGGTAGCCGAGCTACGAAGACTCTGATTCTCATATTCATATGAGATACGTATGCAGTGGATGCGACATCCGTGCGAGTCATTTTCTTTTGACCCTTTTTTTCAGTAAACAGCACAAGATAAACCCACACCCTTTAGACAAGAACTACAAAAGTGGATCCCGTAGAGTACTACGGATGCGTAGGGGTGCCAATACGTTCCCTTCGCTTAATCGACTCCCGAACCCAAGATTTGGTTGCGAGACCCTGTCTTGTCCTTTCCTTTTTCCAGGTTTACTTCGAGCGTTTCCTTTCTCTCCTTTGGGATAAATAACGCATGGTGGCGACTCTCCTGTCTTTCTTCGCCGGTTGTTTTTTTTCTTATTCCATTTTTCAGGTTGCGACAGCTGGCGACTCTGCTGGGGAAAACGGTTTCCCTAAGCGAGTCCCTCCTAGCTTTTGTAGGTTGTTTGTTTATTGGGTGTTTATTCTTTTGTTCAGTTATTTATCTTTCAACATTTACCTGCTTTATTGCATTGTGTACATATGACTGTCGTATCTCCTGGTTCTGTTTGTGAGATGAGTTCTATACCCGGACTCGAGTGCAATTAACATAGGAGAATGGCATTGTCTTGTTGACTTGTGTGGAGTTATTCCTTAGCAAGTTGACTTGCAAGCCCATTCACTTGGTGGAGGTCATGTTGAGATCAATAATGTCACACAAGTAAGTTGTGGTTAGACATTACTTTTTCCAATATAGACCTTAGAAGCCAAGGACCTTAGTTTACCAAACCCATCTTGGCCTATTCGTAGGATGTAGTGCGAAAGTCGTTCAAGTGTAAGATTTGATACGATTGTTACGCGATACTACACTCATAAGAGTCTCTCTTGAGAATATTTTTGGAATACGAGTAGTCGTTCCTCCGATAATATCCGAAAGATGGGATGATGACTATGGGAACCTTTTGTAGAACATGTTTGGCAGGTTTAAACCTTAGTACACTCCCTTTGGGTGGTTCTTAACCTAAACTCCATGCTCGTGATTTGCAACAAACCCTTGATTCATGGTTGATCCGTTCAGGTATCCTTAATATCAATGAAATTTGGGTGTTGATAAGGTGTAATGACTCGTCTATAGGGCCATCCATTTAGTTACATTTCGCAATTATTTTCATCATCAATAAAGGACAGCTTTTGCAAACAATTTTGTGTTCTCTTTCTTTCAATTATTTTTACTTTTACAAAAACGGCAATGTTTCTTTTTCATGTTTCTTTTTCGTTTTTCTTTCCAAAAAACACCTCGTAAAACTGATCACCCAGATCTCACTGCTAACGACACTGCTATGGCCAAGTATGACTTCGACAATCCTATCTATCAAGCCGAAGAAGGGGTTGAGGAAGATTGTGAATTGCCTGAGGAGTTAGCCAGGTTGTTGAAACAGGACGACCGAGCTATCACGCCTTATTAGGAGGTGGTTGAGACCATCAACATTGGTACCGAAGACGACAAAAAAGAGATCAAGATCGGGGCCAGTCTACAGGCCGAGAGGAAAAGACCGTTGATCATGTACTTGATTGTGTTAGAAAGGTCAATGGGTTGTGTGCTCGGTCAACATGACGAGTCAGGTCGAAAGAGCATGCAATATACTACCTTAGCAAAAAGTTTGCCGACTGTGAACAAAGATACTCACTGCTCGAGAAAACTTGCCGCGCTTTGGCATGGGCTGCTCGCCGACTAAGACAGTATATGTTGACTCACACGACTCTATTGATATCAAAGATGGATCATGTCAAGTATATTTTTGAAAAGCCAGCGCTTACCGGAAGGGTTGCTAGGTGGCAAATGATACTGACAGAGTATGGCATCCAATACACTTCACAAAAAGCCATCAAAGGAAGTGTCTTGTCAGACTATCTTGCCGAGCAACCGATTGATGATTACCAACCGATGTGGTTCGACTTTCCTGATGAGGACATCATGTTTCTAAAATCGAAAGATTGCAAGGAACCACTCCAGGAGGAGGAGCCTGACCCTGAATCCAAATGGATTATGATGTTTGATGGGGCGGTCAACGTCAATGGTTGCGGAGTTGGTGCAGTGTTGATCACGCCGGAGGGGGTTCATATGCCATTTTGTGCCAGAATAACTTTTCCCTGCACCAACAATGAAGCCGGACGAAGCAGAATGGGTCTGATCTTGATACAATCAGCTAAGCCTAGTTGAAGAAAAGAGACTAGCAGCTATATGCCATGGCCAACTATATCAGAGACGGACGAAGAGAGCGTTTGATTAGAAAGTGCGCCCTCGGGAGTATCAAGTCGGTGAGTTGGTACTCAAAAGAATTCTTCCTCCCAACACAGATCACAGGGGCAAATGGACACCGAACAACGAGGGTCCATACGTGGTTAAAAGAGTTTTCTCTGGCAGAGCTCTGATGCTAACAACCATGGATGGCTAAGACTTCCCATCCCCTGTCAACTCAGACGCATCTAAAAAATACCTCGCATAAAATAGACCCGTTGGACAGTAAAAAGAATAGTCTAGGCAAAAAAGGGGCATCCAGACGAACCAAAAAAAAAGAATGAAGAGGTTCGGGCAAAAATTAGGGATATAAAAATAAATAAAAATGTACACCCGGTGAGTCGAAAACCCAAAAGGGCGGCTCAGGCAAAAAAGAGTATCCCGGTGGATTGAAAACCCAAAAGTGCGGTCCACGCAAAAGTTAGGGAATAAGCGAATAACTGCGATCTGAGTTCATCCATGTTATATCACCGTTTCATTCAATCCGACAATCTTTGAAGGTAAAAGATCGACTAATCATCCACTTCAGAAAGCAAGATGAGCAGAGCGTCTTGAGGACATACGAGCCATAGCAGAGTCGAAACTCAGTGGGACCCTGTATCCACATTGCCATTAGGATAGTTTCTTTTGTTCAATTTATAGCGATCACCTCTTTTCAGGGATCAGCTTCCTGATGTGCTCGCCTATTCCCGACACAAATTTTTCGACCAACAAAAGTCAAATATTCAGTTAAAAAGCCTCTTTATTTTTCATTTATCAGTTTGTTTGCAAAAAGATGTCTGAATTCTTGATGAAACATATTGAATCTGAATATAATGGTGGCTTTTGTAGATGATTTGCACAGGAAAACATTTAAAATTGCTTTGAATGTGCTTAATCCCGGACGGTGAATTCAAACCGAGTAATTCCACCAGGGCATACGTGTATTTTTTGGTTACAGGTCACAGGAACCGGATGCCAAGTCATGAATCCTCACCCCTAAGCGGTTGACAAAACCTCTCCTCTGAAGAGCAGGTTCCCCAATAGAGTTGACAGTATCCAGACTGTATATCCCCAGCGGAGTCGACAGTGCCAAACTGTATCTTCCCAGCAACAGCGGAGTAGTCGCATACCCAACAGACAAGAGGGTGGTGTTCCTAGTGTTCATCTCATTCCCCCAGCAAATTATTTTCTAACAGATTTGTTTTAATCCCCAGCCTGAGGACAATTAGCAAGTTCATATCCCGAGCAAAGGTCGATTCCTATGACATTTCGCCAGGGAGTGCCTTCCTCAGAGACTCTCCTCGCAGAGCCTCGCCAAGCAAAGTTTCCATAGTTGATACTTCCCCAGCAAGGTCAACTTTTCAAAAAAGGCCGATTTATTTTAGGTGGCTCCCCGGTCCCGGCAGACGGATCGTTCCCCACAGAGCATTCAAGGATTGATACAGCGATCCGCTCCCTACCAGAGTTGCTTCCCCAAGCAGATTTCTTTTTTTCTTTTGCACCATGCATAACATTTGCATTTGCATTTGCATGCATATCAAACATACACATAAGCTGATGAACAGGTTCTTCCAAGCAGACTGAAGAATTACTTTACAACCAAAGTCATGAGATCCAGCCAGAGGATCAAGCGTGAGTGATCCAGCCTGAGGGTCATTTTGAAGATTCAGCCTGAGAATCGTTTTCCAATGAGCCAGCCTGAGGTTCAATTCGAAGATTCAGCCTGAGAATCGTTTTCCAATGAGCCAGCCTGAGGTTCAATTTGAAGATTCAGTCAGAGAGTCGACTACGGGCGTTATTTCCCCAGCGAGCCGGCTAGAGGAATAGATTGACAGCTCAACAGAAAATCAACTTACAAGAGGATCCAGCCCGCGGATCGCATTTAAAAAACAAAGTCTAATCGAAGAGTCGTTATAACATGTTCTAGCCTGAAGAATATGTACGAAGCCCAAGAGTGGGATATTCTCGAAGCTGCGTATCTAACATGAAGATTGGGCGCAGATTTCGAAAGAAAGTCAACCAGCGCATGCCTCAGATGCGAGATCCTGATGATGGGAATTTATCATCAAATCAATCCAGATCTAGCCATAAGATCAAAGTCAGGTCTAGCCCGAAGACCAGAAATAGATTCAGCCCGAGAATCGAAACAATTCAGATCTAGCCAGAAGATCGAAGTAGATTCAACCAGAGAATCAAAGAAAATAGATTCATCCAGAGAATCGAAACAAAGGAGATCTAGCCAGAAGATCGAAGAAGATCTAGCCAGAAGATCGAAGTCAGGTCTAGCCCGGAGACCGGAAATAGATTCAACTAGAGAATCGAAACAATTCAGATCTAGCCAGAAGATCGAAGTAGATTCAGCCAGAGAATCAAAGAAAATAGATTCAGCCAGAGAATCAAAACAAAGGAGATCTAGCCAGAAGATCAAAAAAGATCTAGCCAGAAGATCGAAGTCAAGTCTAGCCCGAAGACCGGAAATAGATTCAGCCAGAGAATCGAAACAATTCAGATCTAGCCAGAAGATCGAAGTAGATTCAGCCAGAGAATCAAAGAAAATAGATTCAGCCAGAGAATCGGAACAAAGTAGATCTAGCCAGAAGATCGAAGAAGATCTAGCCAGATGATCAAAGTGGATCTAGCCAGAAGATCGAAGTCAGGTCTAGCCCGAAGACCGGAAATAGATTCAGCCAGAGAATTGAAACAATTCAGATCTAGCCAGAAGATCGAAGAAGATCTAGCCAGAAGATTGAAATCATATCCAACCCGAGGATTAAAATCGTATCCAGCCCGAGGATCAAAATTAACATCCAACCAGAGGACTAAATTGAGTATAGATTCAGCCAGAGGATCGAAACTCCAGATTAAGTCAGAAGATTGATTTAGATTCAGCCAGAGGATCGGAAGAGAAATAAACAGCGCGGTGTATTTCAGCATTTTTGTGGTGTTCTCGGAGCACAAATTTTCGGTCTGTCTTTGGTATTCAATCACAGCTCACCCTGTTTGTCTGATAAGCTGTTCGCTTTCATCCTGCTCGGGTTAGCTGATGACTGAATAGGGCCAGCTGTAACACCCCAAAATTTGCCCTCCTTATTCACGCATTCATTTTTAGGTCATTTAACATTAGATACATTGCATTTCATCATGTCAATCGGGATTAGCTCCAAGAAGCTTGAACATCATCCAGGACACTTTGTGGGTAATATTTAGATGATCAGTCAACACAAGGGAAAGACTTGAGTTACTTCCAACAGGGTTTATTCGTCAGTCAAAACGTTAATCTTGAAGGAGCAAAGGTTTGTTCATGAGCTGTCATGCTCGCCATGCGAAGCCCACGTGTTATGCAAAAAAAAAAAAAACAAAAAAAAAAGAAGAAAAAAGAAAACAAAAAAAAAGGAAAAACGAAAAATAAATAAATAAATAAATAAATAAATAAATATAACAAAAAAAACTTGGACTTGGGCCTCTCTCATTTGAGCCCATAGGTCCAAAAAAATCAGGTTATAAATTCAGAGTTTCAGTGAAACAAAATTTCATTCTATTCCTATTACCCTGGCTGGAGGAAAAAGATAGTGAGAGAAGAGCTAACAGAGTTTAGAGCAACCTCTAGAGACTTAAGGGAACTCATCGGCAAAGTACCAATTCCCTCTCATATAAACCCTAAGAGTGCTTTGCAAACCCAACGGTGCAATTCAATTTCATTCGATCTCTCCAATCAGGTTTGCCCTATATCCATCATCTTTATGCCTTCAATTTGAATGCTCTGAATGTATGAGGTATTATGGGTGAATTTGATACCCTTTTGATGCATGTGTTTGACAAGAGGTTTAGGCCTCCTACCCTTGGTTGCTTTTTGTGAGCTTTTTGTGAATTGAAAGGGCATGATTCACGTGGTTACATTTTGATTTTGGGGCAACTCTTGGTTACCCTATCTTGTTTCTCTAACCTGTTTGTTGAGTTTTGTTTTGTGAGGGCTCACATGACTTTTGCAGGGATAACTTGCGTGATTTCCCACCTTATTTGTGGGATACCCCCTGGAGGTTCATTCCGATTACCTGTACTGACCCACTTTCTTTGATGATGTTAGCTTGGAAGGATCTCAGGGTTTATCGTTCCTTTAATTGTTGTTACCTCGGATCTTCATCCGTTTGGTACTTTTATATTTTTCCCACATTTTACTGCTTTCCTAGCTGGAAGACCTCGATAGGAGGCAATGTTTTTGTGTTTACTTTATGCAGGTTCCTTTGTCCAGAACTCCTTTTGCATGAGCGTTCCTATAACGCAAACAAACCTATTGATTTTTCTTCTCCATAAGACACGTTTACTCCTTCTACTACAGGCGAGTAAGTCTCCAAAGGTCGAGCATCCGGTAGATTGCGTAGTAACGTCGTTCGTCCAAAACCCAATCCATAACCCCGTAGTTAGCCGAACTACGGCTTGCTCTGATTCTCATTCCAGATGAGATACGTAGGCATAAGACGCGATGTCTTAGCGAGCACAATTACCCTTAACCCCTAGGTAGCCGAGCTACGAAGACTCTGATTCTCATATTCATATGAGATACGTATGCAGTGGATGCGACATCCGTGCGAGTCATTTTCTATTGACCCTTTTTTTCAGTAAACAGCACAAGATAAACCCACATCCTTTAGACAAGAACTACAAAAGTGGATCCCGTAGAGTACTACGGATGCGTAGGGGTGCCAATACGTTCCCTTCGCTTAATCGACTCCCGAACCCAAGATTTGGTTGCGAGACCCTGTCTTGTCCTTTCCTTTTTCCAGGTTTACTTTGAGCGTTTCCTTTCCCTCCTTCGGGATAAATAACGTACGGTGGCGACTCTCCTGTCTTTCTTCGCCGGTTGTTTTTTTTCGCATTCCATTTTTCAGGTTGTGACATGTAGGCAAGAAGATTGAGTTACTTTGAGGTCACGTCGAAGCAACTCAGTTGACACACCTCATAATTCAACTCCACATATCTCTCTATATATTTGGAGTTAGGTTAAATTCAGTGGTCCACGTTTCTTTTTATTATCTGATTTTTATTTTTATTCCTTTGTTTTTCATTAATTCATATTAATTTTAATATTGATCCAACAAATATGAGAGTTTCACCAAAAAAATTTAAATAAAATCCTCTTTCATTTTCTGAATTAAAATTATTTTTTGAATCATTATTAATATTTTTCATGATTTAATTGATTTTGTGAATATTTTTAATTATTTAAAAATACTGTTAAGTTTCCAAAAATTCTAAAAAAAATCTCCAAGGTCCTCTGACCTTGTTTGACATATGAAATCTTATGGCCATTTCTTTGGTGTTTTGATGAGGTTTTAGGAAATTGACAAACCATATATAATTTCATGCATGTTTTTTATTATTTTTAATTTATTAAATGCCAAATTAATTATGTAGAGCCATTTTAATTGACTTTGTGAGTTTTACTTGTGTTGTTGGGCCTTGGTCAAGGTTGATTTGACTATCTTAGGTTAATATCATTGGATTTAGGGGATTGATGAAATGTACATTCCATCTCTCAAAATGAATGAATGATCTTAACTTGGTAAAAGTCCTCCTTTGTCCAATTTATGTTTGATTCAATCCCCCTCCCTCTTCATCTCATTACCCTTCTTTATGCTTTCGTGTCTGAAGCTAACGAAAATATACCCGAACGTATCGCACGCTCGAACATACAACAGATGGGGGGAGATGAAAAGAAGTGTCATCAAGGTATGGTCTGAACCAAAGGATAATATGATTTGAACTCCAAAAGGGTGAAAAGATGTGAACTCAAGAGTAAAACTAGTATGAACCTACATGTGAGGGCCTACAACATCATATTGGAATAACCTAAAAGAAAGGGTTGCCTAAATGCGGCTACAATGTAAGTAAGGAGATGTTTATCTAAGCTACAAGGTCTGACAAGACAAACAAATTGGCTCTTGGCTCACAAAAATGGTACAAGATGGAGCGCAAAGGTATAATGTATTTGGCTCAAAGAATAGGTATATCATATGAAGTGAATGAAGCTAGATTACGAAGGTATCATTGAAATGAATGGAGTGAAGTGACCTAAGTCACAAAGTTTAGTATCTGGTGATAAGTGACTAAAGAGGTATAGTTTGAAATCGAAAGTCAAAGTATCTTAGAATCCACAGGAGAAATAGAATTTGTACCATAGAGGGAAAGGTGGCATGAACCACAAGTGTGAGGTCTAAGACATGGTATCACTATATGGTTGGCCGAAAAAGAAGGAATTAAGTGTATGATTACATAGTACAAACAACTTTGGGTGCAAAAGCGGACTATTCATTAAGCGTCCTAAAAGGGTATATATGGAATTCCAAAGAAAGTGTATCTCGATATCAAAGGAATAATGTGTCATTAGGTGGACGATTTATGATCGAAGGTAGGTAATGAATTTTGAAAGATATGGATGGTTCCCTAAAGCGAAGGAGAAAAAATTAGAAGTATGCTCGCCAAGGATTCACATCCTCGTTCCTATGTATTCTCGTTCTATAATGAGAAAATCAGAGCAATCGTAGTTCAGAACTACGAAAAGAGAAAAAGGGAGATATACAGTGATGTAGATTATAACTTGCACCAACTGAATGGTATCGAGGGATCTCACGAAGATAACTGGCTTCGAACTCAAGAGTAAAACTGGTATGAACCAACACGTGAGGGCCTACAAAATCGTGTTGGAATAACCGAAAAAGAATGGATTAAGTGTTCGATTGCATAGCACGAACGAATCTTGGTTCACAAGGCGGACTATTCATTGAGCGTCCTAAAAGGATGTACGGGACACACAAGAGAGTATTGCTGGGTGTAAGGGAGAATGTATCACTTGCTGGGGAACAATCAATTTGAGATCAAAGAGAAGAATTATCTCGAATCCACGAAGGAATAAACTCTGAACCGAAGAGTAATAGTAAACCCACAAGTGAGGGGCCCAAGGCATAGTATCACTATAGTGGAATAACCGAAACAAAGGAATTAAGTGTTTGTTATATAGTACAACAAACTCTTGATTCACAAGTCGGACTGTTCATTAGGCGTCCTAAAAGGATGTGAATGGAATCCAAGGAACAATGATATTTTATCTCAAAAAGATGGCATTGATTGAATGAATGAAGAATGATTGATTAATAAATAGGGTAGCTCGCGAAGAAACTGGGTTCTCCTGCCTACGTACCCTCATTCTGTAATGAGGAAATCAGAGCTTTCGTAGTTCAGCCCTCTAGGGCTGAAAAGAAATGACGGAGGCAAAAGAAATGAATGATTGAGATTGAATTGATTAGAATGAAATGATTAAGAATTGAATAGAATGAAGAATGGATATACTTGATAGTTACTGGATAAGAATCAAACTAAAGTCTATGGGTAAAGGTTGATACGATAAGCAACGAGCCAAATGTCTCGCACCCAAAGATATCCATAATGATTGTAGGGAAGCTCCAATCTCATTCCTTCTTTACCACTTAAGGCTCGTGGCATATAATTCTCGTCTTAACTTCATGTGGGAAGAGAAGAATCTTTGTAGTTGTTTCTTGCATGGAAGATGAAGACTTTATCAATCGTTAGATTCCAATTGCACTAAATTCTATGAATGGAGGTGAATACGATGAGAGTTGGGTCATACGTACCATACCCAAAGATACTTAGAATGGGGGTAGGAATTCTCCAGTCCCACTCCTTCTCCATTACTTAAGGCTCGTATCGTACAACTTGATTCATGATTGATAAGTTGTTGAAGTGGTCTTTGCTTTCTGTTGTTTCTGCTTTGTGAAGATAGACTTGTTACTCGTATGATTAGAAACGTGCTAAAGTCTATGAATAGAGGTGAATACGATGCGCACTGGGTCATACGTCCCATACCCAAAGATACTCAGAATGGGGGTAGGAATACTCCAGTCCCACTCCTTCTCTATTGCCTCGTGTCACACTTGAGTTAACAAGTGTTGAAGATGCCACCTTTGATGTGCTTGAATAATCCGCTGCTTGATATGACTGAGGATGCCTTGATTGAAGATCTTGTCTTGAGGCCTTGAGCTCTACAGTGTGAAAGAAAAGTCCTACTAAGTGACCAAGGGTCTTTTGGTCACTCAATTAGACTGGGGGATTATACAAGTTCAAAGGATTTAATTAATCAAAATTTATTTTGATCAATTTAATCGGGGGTTTGGTTTTAATTTTGAAGGGAACTAATTTTTGGATCTAATTGAAGTTAGTAATTGTTATAACTAACCTAAGGGATCATGCATTAGAAGTTGGTTGAATATTCTAAGTTAGATTAGAAATCCTAAGGGAGCATGTCAAAATATTGATTAAAATCATGATTAAAATTCTATGTTAAGTCCTACATTGATTGAATTCTAATCCTAAGGGGAGCATGCAATTTTCAACACAAAATATCAAAATAGGCCCATAAGGGCAAAATGGTCAATAGTGAAATATGTCAAATTCTAACGATGGTTTAAAGTTGATTAAATCCTAAAGATGAACTCTAATCCTAATGTTGAAAATGGGATGATTCTAAATTTAATCAAACTTATTTGTTTCTAATTAGACCTAACTAAAATTCCTAATTAAAATTCTAAGAACAAAAATAAAAATCCTAATTAATTCTAAGGAAAATTCTATTTAAATCCTAATATGCTAATTAAATCCTAAAATCAAGATTTATTAACCTAATCAAACCAACAATCTAATTAGCCTAATAAAAATGCAAAACAATAAAAGAAAATAAAAGAAAACAAATAAAATTGGAAAAGGGGGTGTCATGGCTAAATAGGGTGTGAACTGACTTCAAGTTAATGGGCTGCCAGCTGAGCCCATTACTGGTTTTTTGTACAACCAGAGAAATCCAACAAAAAATAAAGGAGGTGCATGCAGCGAAATTGGGAATGGGTCGTCTGAGCCCAATGTTTCACCAAGCATTCCAAACAGGGGGTGCAGAAGTGAAAACGTGTGGGCATTAGCAAATGGTGCTAATGGGCTTGACGAAGCCCAATTCTACTTTCATCACAAATCTTTGGGGGTTCACTAGTAATAATTGGTGTGTAAAGAGTAATCCCCGTGGGCCTGGGCATTTAAGCCCAATCAACTCACCTCTATTGACTTGGAAAAGTCAACATAGTCAAAAACATTCACATGCCCGCGCTCTCTCAAATCCATCTCACCATCCATCCAGCGTGAGCCGCCGCACCGGCGGTCGTCGCCGGTGTTGGCTTCTAACTAACCACCACCACCAAATTAAACATAATGATACGCTGGATACGCCTATGGCAAGGAATTTGAGCAACGGTCAATGGATTGGTTGAATCGATCCTAACAAAGGAAGAACCCTAGCCTACTCAAAGTCCAATTAAATGGCGCTCACTGAAGACCAATTCCTAACACCATGGGGGTTTCGTTCCTCAACCTAAATGCTACATCTTGGTACAGTCATAGCAAGAAAACGATAATGAATTGTAAATGACATACCAGAGAAGATAATCTGAGAATTCGCCAGTAAGTTTTCTGATCTTGATTCTTCTTTCTTCTTCTTCTTTTCGTTTCCTTCTTCTTCTTCTGAAACTTTGGAAATGATAGCAGAGTGAGAGTGAGGTGGCTTAGCTCAAGCTGAGTTGAAGCTTCAATGTGAAGCTTTAATGGATTTTCTGTGAGAGAATATGGGAGCTTTTGTGAGGGTGATGAGAGAGGTTGCAGAGAGATTGCAGAAATTCACAGGGTTCAAAAAGTAATGAAAATGAGAGAGATGAATTGTTTAAATAGAGTTTAGGTTTGGAGGTGTTTCGGCTTGGAGTTAGGATTGGAATATGTTATGTTCAGACTAGGAGTTAGTTGCATTCAACTCACTAAGTTCATGGTGAAACTCAGTTAGTTAGAATCAACTCAGTTAGTTGAGTTGGGTTTTTTAATTGATCCCTGAATGAATGAAAAGGAATTCCACTGGCTGTTGCAGGTTAGAAGGAGATTGAGGTGAAGCTAAAATGGTTTTTAGTGACCTGTTGTCCAAGTTACAAATTGGATTTAAATGACCTTGGCTTGGCTTGGAATGATGAAGCATAAAGGTTAATGGTCTTGATGTACAAACTGGCTGTAGCAGGTAGCATTAGAATTAGGATTAAACTATTGAATTAAATGTAACCTGCTGAACTGGTCATTGTTAAGTGCAAGAGTATTTTGGTTTGCACTTTGAAATTATGAATGTGATCCTTTGCTCACGCTTTGGTTCAATGCTTCATAAGTTTTAATCCCATTGTTTGCACTTAATTCCTTGCCTTTACTTGTTTCTCTTGTTGCAGCATGAACTTGGCCTATCATGTTCAATCTAAGGTCTAGCCATGGTAGTTTGTGATGAAAGCTTGGAAACTGTTTAGCTTTGAGGTGCGCACACTGCGATGAAGGTGTAATGTTGCTGCTCACTTGGTCTTGCAATGCCATGTTGGATCATTTTTCAGTTCAGCAGGTGAGTGGCTAAGCATGGTTTGATTTCTTATTGAAATGTAAGGTAAAAACCATGTGCTTGAGTTGGCATGGATTGGTTATGTACCGCTGTACAGGGGAATGCTTACTTTGCCTTTTTACTCATGATAACCCTTATTGATGTGCATGGCCATTAATGGATTTTGATTGTGGAAATTGCAGTTGGTATGCAGTTACAGGTGAAGCAGGAGCAGGTCGTGTGAAGAAAGACACTGGCTCCACAATGCAGCTGCCTCATGGCTGTTGTTGGTGATGATGACATGATGAGCTGGATGGTACCAATACAGGTCAAGACAATGGTATGGAGTTTTACAGTCTGGACTGGTCCTTATATTCCATTGTCTCACTGGACTATTGGCATGATGATAGATGTGGTGTGTTATCCCAAACACTAACCTGGCCAATGTTCCTGTAGAAGGTAAGGTATTCCTTGGTTTTATTTTAAGTATTGCATAGTTGAGTTTGCATTCAGTGGCTAGCCTTAATGTGATTTTGTACTTGGTAAGTGATTTTCACATTGTAGCACATGGATGTGGTAGCAGTAGGCATTTGTGGTCTTGAAACATGTACTAATGACCATGGATGTCATATTTGTAGCAGGTTATGACTGGTTTGCAAGGCTCCATCTGGATTAATGCAGCAAGGTAGTGTCATGGTGCATTGATGCTTCAAATATAGTTGATACCTTGTAGGTTGGTTTGTTTGCACTGCAACCTGACTATTGGTATGGCTTGTTGATGACTTGGTCTATTGTTGCTTCCAATACTGTTGTTTGTTGTTGAAAGCAAGTCAACATGTTTAGGTTTCTAATGCCCTGTACTTTAGTTGTTTTGATTCCTTTTGGGCAGGTTGTTGTTTTGATGCAGGTTTTGTGGTCATGTTAGGCATGTCATGCAACCCATGACTTCAAACATGTGGTGTATGACATCAAGGTTTGGTTGCAACTTCACCATTTGACGTTGGCTTACTTACTCAATTAAACCAAGTGTAGAGCGCCCAATGGACAACCTGTCCAACTCCAAGCCTGCTGAATATCCATTGTAGGCCTATTGTAGGATTTGATGTAAGTTATTGACATGTTTCACGAGCTACCTCATGTAGGTTGAATGACATGTTTGATGGCTTGGCTGTTATTGATGTGAGCAAGGTAAAACATGTCTTAAATGGTTTGTGAAGCTTGAGGTATGTTTAGTGTCGTGCTGTTTGTTATGCCATGTTGAACTTCTTGAACATGATGCTAACCAGTTTGGATGTGATGTCTCTCAATGATTTTGACATGTCATGATTGAGTTTGGTCATGTTGGACTCTTTCTGTAGGGATGTGTCTTATGCTGCAACTTTCCATGAGCCTTCTCCATCATCATAAACTCAAGGCCAAGTGCATGTGGAATGTTACAATGGTCAGGTTATGGTGCTGCTGCAAGGTTTGGCTCAGGTGTGCTGCAGGATTTGGCTGGATTGCTGCAGCAGCAAGGCTAGCCTTGTTGTGCCATGGATCCTTCAATAGTTAAGCCATGTATTCGATTTCTTTGGCTCTTTGTATTGTTTTGGTTAGAGCCATGAGTGACAATGTTGTGCTGTAGAGCCCTCCTTGGAAATCAATTAGGGACAAACCAAGACCAATGGTCATTGGTTCTAAAATGTCAAGACAACATGGTTTGTATAATGTGACTTAATTGTAATGGAAGTAATCAAGAAAATCACCAACAAATATGAAGATTGAATGTGCATTGAAGCAAAAGGGACAGACCAAGTTTGGATAGTCAAGAGCAAGTGAGGGTTGACTTTGGTCAAAGTTGACCAAAACGTCAACTGTTGACCAAAGTCAACAAATGGTCAAAAATGTATTTTCTTTATGATTTCTTTGTAAATGGATATTTACTGGATAATTATGGGTGAGTTTAGGGTTTAACGGATTTGGGTTGACTTTGGTCAAAGTTGACTTGCTTTATGACTTGTTTTATGACTTGGATGTTGGACTTTGGAAAAATAACTTGACTAATAATGTACATGGACAAAACCATCAAATGAGACCACAAGGATAGGGTTTTGAAAAAATGTCCATCAACCAATGGCATGACCAACAAGTGGCTTGAAACACAGGGGTTTGATTGTTCAGATGCCCAGGATCAAATGAATAGCACAATTGACTTTGAACTAAGACCAAGGCTCCAAGTTAGGTCAAGCAAATTGACAATGAATACACAATCAAGCCACCAAGTTCCTCTGATTACCATCTCCTGATTAGGGATTTGGAGACCAAGATGAGGCCTAGGGAAGCTCCAAGAGATCCTACCTTGAGAAATTAGGGTTTCGAAGGCCCTATGTAGTCTAGATCACAACTTTGTTGAAGTCAAACATTCACCACTATCATTAGGGTTTCATATGCTATGCTGATGATCTGAATCAAACCATGCCTTTGGCCTTGGATACCTGTGTGAGCCCTAGTTTTATGGGCCCAAGTTTCTTCTGAATCCATGAGGAATGATGCATTTAGATGAGTCATGGATGTATGCAAGTCATTTCTTGATCAAGTGATTAGATACATAGGTGAGAAAGGGGAGGGACAATTTAGGGGTACAACAGTTGAACCTATTTAATCTTCTTGGGCCTTAATACAGGAATTGCGGAAGCTTTTCGGGTATTCAAGGTAGAAGAGGATTAAATACTTATGTGCCCGAAATTTGTCGGACCAAATGATTGGCTTTATTACCAGTGTGGAGGATATGTTTTATGCAATGCATGAGGTTTGCTTATTTTTTATGATGCATGCTTTTGTTAGGGTGAGTCTTTATTGTGGTCAGGATTTCGACTCATCATCAAGGATTAGAACATGATAGCCGAGGAGTTTCAATTGTTGTCAATGCTGCCATCACAGAATCCCCTGCCTGTTAAGGAACAATGAAAGGCTGGAGTCCCCATGGTGCCCCAGTCAATTGAATGTCACAGGCATCAAAGCAACACTACTGTTGAGTCACCAATCACCTATCAAGTTTATCGGATTTCAACGGTAATGCAAATTGTTACTCTTTTAATGTAGCTTTTTCATTATTCCCCGGAATTTTAAAGCATTATGTGATTAAGACAAGTAAGTTATTTTGCATACAAAACATAGAACAACACATTGGATATAATAAACTGAATTTTATTGATATGGAATTTGTACATATGTTGAGTACAAGGATGCAAACGCCCTTAATGAGGACGTTGCAAAAATTTAAAAAAAATAATTGAAATGGAAATGGGAATTATTTTTGTATGATTTTCTCCATTGATGACAACATTGGCCTTAATCTACCATATAATCTGAACCCTAAGGCCTTGCTTCGGCTGACGGTGACTAGATTGGTCCTTGACCCCCTGATATCTAGCTTGTAGCGTGTAGACTCAAGAATCATAGTCAATGCCTTTATCTGTAACTTTTGCCTGGATCTTTCAATTCTTTTTGTCCACCGGGATGCTCTTTTTTTCCTAAGCCGCCCTTTCGGGTTTTCGACATAGCCATTTTTGCCAAGGTTCACCTTGTGGAGGTTAATCTAGCGGGATTTTCATCATTTCTTTTTAGGCATAATATTTTTTGACTATGTCTGCATTCACTGGCGAGGGAAAATCTTCCCCATCCATTGTTGTGAGGATTAGAGACCCACCTGAGTGAATGGAAGAATATCTCTTGAGCACGAGGTCTCCAGCGTGGCACGACCGAGGAAGAACCTTCTTATCAAAAGCTTGTTTGAGACGTCTTTGTTATAACTGACCATGACAGACGACAGTCAAACGCTTCCCTTCAATTAGATTCAGTTGGTCATACCGAGATTGAACCCATTCATCTTTACCAAGATTTGCTTCCATGATGACTCTGAGTGAAGAAATCTCAACTTCGATTGGTAGGACAACCTCCATCCCATAAACCAGAGAGTACGGAGTTGCCCAAGTGGATGTGCGGACTGAAGTTCTGTAACCATGCAAAGTGAAAGGTAACATCTCATGCTAGTCATTGTATGTCTTGACCATCTTCTGGACGATCCTCTTGATATTCTTGTTAGTTGCTTCTACACATGGTGTGAGCAAAATGAATGACACAACTGAATAGCAGGGGATGGATTACACATCCCTTTTATCTGCCAAATGCCTCTTAAGAGGACTTTACCTGCTTGGCATAAACTTAAACAAACAAAACATGGCCTCTTAAGGAGGGCTTCAGACAGGTGCCTGCCAAAGTAACATGGCAGGTCTTCCAGACTACATGAAGATTAGGGATTATACCTAAGTGTTATGCCAACCATAAGCAAAGCAAAGCAAAGTTCAAATGAACTTAAAGCAACTTAGGAACCTGTGTAAACAACTAAACAGATCAGTACAATACTCAGACAAACAGACAACAGTCAATAACAACAATCCCAATGTACAACATATAAGCCATAAGGAAAACTCAAATTAGTTATCAACAACCTACAAAACAGCAAATGTTAGCAATCAAAAGTAAATATCAACATTCACATGATAAGGCATCATCAACCATGGAATTTGGATGCTTAAACCTGAAATCAAAGCTCACATGTAAGTAACAAACCACTAGGTCAAAGCCTAGGGTCAAAGGTGAAGAAAAAAATTCAAAACAGGAGCTGCAATTCAACATAATGCAACTTCAAACACATATTAACATGTCCTAAAAGGATCACATCAAAATCATTAATCAAAGGCATTTCATGATCAAAAGAAGTCAAAGGCAATTTCAAGGCTCATATATGGACATCATGAATGAAAATTCCAAATCAAAACAGAAATGATTCAAATAATTCTGGAAAAAATCATGAACATTCAACACATTCAACATGATCAACATACAAAAAATCAGAAGCATCCAAGATCAATTGGCATGGAAATTAAATTGCACAAGTTGATCAACCAAATGTGTGACACAAATGGTCACACCATGTTAACACAAGCATAAAACAGAGATGGTAAATGAGAAAAATTCCAAACCAAGCCTAAAATATCCATTAACATGTCTAGAACCAGCATGTAAAATTTCAAGTCCATTGGATTAAAAACAAGCATTTCATGATAGAAAGAGTAAGGCAAGGTCATACATGCACATGTGTTCAATCAACCTAGAGTAAATAAAATTCCAGCCGTGCACAACTTTCAAACTCATGATCATTAAAAACTACACAAAACAAGGATCATTTTGGAAAAAATTGGGAGTCATTTGATGCATTTTTCAATTTATTATGATTTTTCTAAGTTAGCATACCAAATGAAATTCAAACATGTGAACATGGCATATGGAAATAAGGGAAAACATGAAAATGCAAGAACATTTGACATATTGCACTCGGCAGGAATCGAAGCATGTCCAAATTCAAAAGTGAGCGTGCGCCAATACACAAAACCACACCGTTCCATAAAACCCTAAGCCTGCGTAGATTTGGACGGTTCAAACCGACGCTATTTGCCAAAACCGACGCAATTTTTCCAGAAACCGTCACAATGCATGCATCTTCATCTTCTTCATGATGAAGATGATGAATGTTCATCCTCAAATTTCCAGAAATCCACAAAAAGCATATCATTCAAATCCTTATTCCATGTACATCATAGATCAACTAACAATTCATTCTAAAACATCATAACAAGTGTGAATCGAGCATGAACATTTTTGGATGCAAAACTTCAAATGCACATAACTCAGTCAATAATGCTCCATTTCACACGATTTTTGGCTCAGAATTCTCAGCAAACAAAGATCTACACAAATATACACATGGATTTGAGGATTGTGAAAGTCAAAAAACTCACCTCTTGAAGAGCAGGTTCTTGTTTTGCACGTTCCAAGGCTCTGAACGATCCAAAGCTGTTCCAGAATGCTTGTGGAGATGATTGATGAAAAATTGAAGCTCAAACACGTATAGATCTAGTTTAATTTTGAACTTCCATCTTCAACTTCATGAGCTTCAAATGCTTGATTCTTGCACGAATTCAACAAACCAACACCTTATCTGCACTAAATCCAAGCTAAGGAACAAGAATATGAAGTAAAATTGCAATGATATTTGAAGAAAATTTGAATTATGAATGGAAGAAAATTTTGGAGGGAGAGAGAATTTTGGATCTAGAAATGTGAATTGTGATTAACCTCCCTCAATTCTGTTATGATTAGAGTATTTATATCCTTTCCTAATCACCTTGCTAATCCATGTTTAGTTTGGTTAATGAAAATAAGGTGTTTTTGCAAATTCCAAAAATGCATGGTGCATGGGCTAATTACATGTGAACAGTACCCTTGGCTTGATCATTTTCACTTAAAATCCTCTTTTAAACTCAATGGCAATGGTAGAAAGTCCATACAATGCACCATTTTTGAATTTTGCAATTTCCCTCCAAAAAAGGCATGGATATGCAAGTGATTATGTGATGAGATTTTATGTAATGTGATGCATGATTTGGAAATTAGAGGTCAAGAGAAGAATCACTACGCCAAAAATGACTTTTAACAGCGCATCTTAGACAGCGCTTTTAAAAGAAAGCGCTGTCTAAGGTTAAAATTAAAATAAAACACGGAAAATGTTCCAAAAAAATAATGAAAGCGCTGTCTAAGGGGGGGTCTTAGACAGCGCTTTCTAAAAGCGCTGTCTAAGACCCCCCCTTAGACAGCGCTTTTAGAAAGCGCTTTTAAATATAGACCTTAGTCAGCGCTTTTGATAAAGCGCTGTCTAAAGTCTTTAAATTAAAAAAAAATTAAAACCAAAAGCGCTGTCTAAGGGGGGGTTTAGAAAGCGCTTTTGGAAAGCGCTGTCTAAGGCATACCTTAGAAAGCGCTTTCCACAAAAGCGCTGTCTAAGGTCTAATTAAAATAAAATTTCAGACTCCATTTCAATTTTCGTTCTCTGTTCTTTTGTTTTCCCTCCTGCGAACATTGAAACCCTATCAGCGAAAACCATAACAGCGAACACGAATACACTTCCATTTTTCGGTTTCAATCATTGAAAATGCATGATTTCATTATATTTTTGTTTTCTCTTCACTTCATCTACAACAATGGGATCCTCCGCGATGGTTTTAGACCCAAAACCCGTCTCAGAACCGCCGCCTTCCCTTCTATCATCAAAATCCGATTACCTTTACGGTGGCGACTCAGCCTCCGATGAAGATGACCTCTACAGCCGCCTCAAATCTCTGCAGCGACAACTAGAGTTCATCGACATCCAAGAGGAGTATGTAAAAGATGAACAGAAGAATCTAAAGCGCGAGCTTCTTAGGGCTCAGGAAGAAGTTAAGAGGATTCAATCTGTTCCACTCGTTATCGGTCAGTTCATGGAGATGGTTGATCAGAACAACGGTATTGTTGGATCAACTACTGGATCCAACTATTATGTCAGGATTCTCAGTACTATCAACCGTGAGCTTCTCAAGCCTTCTGCTTCGGTTGCTCTTCACCGACATTCCAATGCACTTGTTGATGTTCTTCCGCCGGAGGCTGATTCTAGTATCTCGCTCCTTAGCCAGTCTGAGAAGCCTGATGTCTCTTACAATGTTAGTTCGTTAACGATTTCTCAACTGATTTTATATTATGCTTATTTTTTTATTTTTTTTGATAGAATTACATAATCTAGGGTTTTCCTTGTATAAACTCCTTCAATTGCAAATGCAACTGCTTCCTTATTAGGTTTAGTTTCTCCGAAAATTAAATTTTCAATCCTGAAAGACTATAGGAGAAAGACCTAGAAATTAAATTTTCCTTATTAGGTCTTTCTCTACTCTAGAGAAAGACCTTGAAAAAGTTATTAAGAAAGATCTTGAGATTAACGTTTTGGATAGGTAAAACATTAGGGTTAAAGTTGATCCGTGTAGCTGACCCCACTTAGTGGGATAAGGCTTGGTTGGTGTTGATTTGGTTTGGTTGCTGCTAAAATTAATTGTCCAACTGTTTGGGCTTACTCTGAAAATTAAACAATCATGACATTCACTGAAGTGTCTTTGTTTCTTTTTTTAAAAAGATTGGACACACAAATACATGCTGAATATTTATATATATGTTAGAGATACTCTTAACCGTGCATGACATTGAAAAGTGTTGAGTTCATTTGGGAGATTTCAAGTGTCTACGTAGCTTGTAATCCTGGATTCTGGCGCCTGAGGTAGCAAATATTTATATAGTTCAAATTGTATGTCAAATTATTGATTCTAGGGGGTTGTAGGGAAATTACATTAAACGGAAAATATAGGTCATCATTATGTATGAGTGGGAACTTAGACCTTAGGAGCAATGAGATGGTGTCAAATGAGTAAGATGAGAGTTTACAAAGAAGTTATAATGGTCTCTCCGGCAATCCACTTTCTTCTTAGTATGCATTGTTGTCATCTTAAGCTATATTTTTATGTCGCATGACGATTCTCCCTTTGCATGGTTTTGATCTTTTTTAGGATATTGGAGGATGTGATATCCAAAAGCAGGAAATTCGCGAGGCTGTGGAGTTGCCTCTCACACATCACGATTTATACAAGCAAATTGGTATTGATCCTCCTCGAGGTGTTTTACTATATGGCCCCCCCTGGAACCGGTAAAACAATGCTTGCCAAAGCTGTTGCTAATCATACCACTGCCGCCTTTATCAGGGTTGTGGGCTCTGAGTTTGTGCAGAAGTATCTTGGCGAGGTATGAATTTGTCATTTGCAGTTGAAGTGATGGTGACAATTTTGCACTTAGCTGTCTCTGTTTGCTTTTGAAGTTTATGTGCTTCAGATTCTTAATTTTCAATATTACTGTGCTTTTGTATGTATTTTTCTCCAAAAAGGTTTATGATTGATAAATACAGTATTTTATTAGGATTACTTGAAAGAAAATTTGTATTAAAGAAAATTATAATATATAGTTGTCTTGTAGAAGAGATAAGAAGTAAATTGAAGAAAGTTGTCTGATTTTTTACATTTCTAAAAATAGGAAAATGTACTTGTCACCTCTTTCTTTTATCAACATTTATGTTAACCAAGCTCTATTTTCTAGGATTGTAAATTTGAAATATCTTGATTCTCTCAAAACTTCTCAATCTAGGTTGAAGATGTCATTTTTCTGTTTGGCCAAATGTCTCTACACGTTCATTAGCTCTGCATTTGATAAGAAACAACCATTTTGTTACCTACTATCTCCTTTTTGCATGGAATGGAAAGTCAACTATGTGTATGTTCAAATCTTGTTCTTTTACTTGTCAATAAATAAAGTCTTGTTCATTTGAAAAGCTTTCTATTCCCCCATCATTTCCATTTTTCAATTGAGATTGCCTAGTGCTTCTGTGATGTTTCTCAGGACAGACTGAATAGATACTAGTGATTAACACTGTGCAATGCATTGGGAAGAAATGGTGTCATCTCAATACTTGTAAACATATTAGGTGATATTATGTTTGAACTAGATAAATATATGAAAGAAATTGATTACTGCATATGAAATAGTTACAACTACATATGTTGGTCTACAACATAATATTGAATAGATGATAGATTTTTGTAGAACATGTTTTGAAATGGGTGAAGAGTACATGCCCTATCTCTTCTCCTTAATACCTATTGGAATATGACTATCAGAATCAGAATTGGAATGGTCTTTCTTTCATAAAACATGTAAATTGCAGTACTTGTAGAGTCTGATTGGTCTTGTACTTGGGCTACTCATAGGATATTTAGATAAAAAAAGATCGGAGTGTGTTAAAAGACCTTAGACTTTCCCTGCAATAGGTGAAAATCTTCCATCTACAACTCTAATCTTTTATTACAATACAAGAACACATAGACTAACATATGAACTCGGGCGACTCATTGGAAATTTAGATAAACAAGATTAGAGTATGTTAAAAGACCTTAGACTTTCGATGCAATAGGTGAAAATCTTCCATCTACAACTCTAATCTTTTATTACAATACAAGAACACATAGACTAACATAGGAACTCGGGCGACTCATTGGAAATTTAGATAAACAAGATTAGAGTATGTTAAAAGACCTTAGACTTTCGATGCAATAGGTGAAATTTAGATAAACAA
This sequence comes from Lathyrus oleraceus, assembly GCF_024323335.1. Lineage (NCBI taxonomy): Eukaryota > Viridiplantae > Streptophyta > Magnoliopsida > Fabales > Fabaceae > Lathyrus > Lathyrus oleraceus. The sequence continues at coordinate 447,598,817 of NC_066583.1, forward strand.
GATTAGAGTATGTTAAAAGACAGAGAATTTGGGGGAATAGATGAACAAAGAAAAGAAAGAGATGTTAGTGACTTAGGTAAATTATCCATGGTTTCTTTATTTTTTTTTTTTCAATTGTTTTGATTATAAGTTATATGTGATAATGCATGATTTCATTATATTTTTGTTTTCAATTGCTTTGATTATAAGTTATATCTGATAATGCATGATTTCTTTATTTTTTTGTAAAAAGCGCTGTCTAAGGGGGGGATTAGAAAGCGCTTTAGGCAAAAGCGCTGTCTAAGGGGGGGGCTTAGACAGCGCTTTTTGAAAAGCGCTGTCTAAGGTATACCTAAAAAAATTAAAATAGGAGGGTCTTAGAAAGCGCTTTTGGCCAAAGCGCTGTCTAAGGGGGTGGGGCTTAGACAGTGCTTTTCAAAAGCGCTGTCTAAGGTATACCTAAAAAATTTAAAATAAGAGGGTCTTATAAAGCGCTTTTGGCCAAAGCGCTGTCTAAGGGGGGGGGGGGGCTTAGACAGCGCTTTTAAGATTTAAAAAAGCGTTGTCTAAACCTTTAGCAGCGGAGGTTTAGACAGTGCTTTAAAGCACTGTCTAAGGCTAAAAAAAACGCTGTCTAAGGTCTTGTCTGTTGTAGTGAATATTGCAAAAAGAACCACTCAATTTGAAGCTTTGAATCAAAAGATATGCTCATTTGAAGTTCTAGGCACACTTGGCAATGATTGGATCATATCTCCTCAACCATTCATCAGATGCTCATGATCTTGGACTTTTTGGAAATGGGAGAGAGAGATCTTCAACTTTCATGTTGGACAAAATTTCATTTGAAGCTTCTTTGATGTTGGAAAGTTGACTTGAAGTTGGATCAAAAACTTGCCATTTTTGGAAAGTTGAAATTATAGGTCACTTTCCATTTTTGGAAACTTTTGACTTGACTTCAAATTCTTCAACCTTGATCTTTTAAATGACGAATAAGCATAATTTGAACATGAATGGGATGAAGAAACTACATTTCCATATTCAAAACCCACAGTTGAATTTTCAGTTGACTGTATTGGTCCTTAGATGACCTGAAATTGTTCTGATGAATTTGGGGACTTTGCCACTTGGGAATTTGCTCCAAAATGGACCTCTAGCTCACATAAGCTCAATGAAATAATCAAATGATCCATATGCCAAGAAAATACCATCTGCTCTTTGCACTATGAATTCATTTGATGCCTTGACTGTTTGACTGGCTAAGCTACAAAACAAAGGTTAGATGACATATTTTTGTACATTTTGGTTAGTAAACAAATGAGATAAGCAATGATATACAAAATGCAAACATGCTTGGTGATCAAGAACCACTCTCAAAAAGATATCCCACCCAAAGGGAAGGAAGCAAGGTGTACAAAGATCCTTGAGGCTATGCAATGATATGATATGATACCATGAGGGATCTTTGGGACAAAATTGGGGTCTTACAGATGCCCCTATTTAAGGTCATTCTAGCCGGAGAAGTGAAGGTTAAAATCTTCATCTCGACGCGGTAGAATGGGCTTAAATAACAGTAATGAGACAAATTTTGGTCCCTAAGAGACCTCATGATGCAAATGTATGCATGCAAAAGAAACAACCTCTTTGGGGATATAGGTCCACAAAGAAGAAAAGACGACCCATCGGAGTAATACACTCACCAGGAACAGAGACTCTAATAGGACTCTTATGGGGATAGTAAAAAGAATGTGTGAGCAGGACACGACTCTGAATTAGGGGAACTGGAAACTGACACTGCGTGAGCAGGACACGACTGGACTGGAGACCTTATCGGGGAGTAAAGGACTCAAACTGGGGAAAAGAGTTCCAATGGAAGACACATCCATTGGAAAGACTCAAGTTGACTCAAACTATCCACAAAGGATACATCGGATAAAATCCGGACTCGGACTGGGGAAAGATTCACACAGAACCTCCTTGTCGGGGAAACTGCATATATTGGGGAAAACGCCAATACAACAAAAGGGTAAAAACACAACAGAAACTTCACTGGGGAATGTCTAACAAAGACTCTCTTGGAGAAAGACTGCAAGATGGGGTGTTACCGGTTACTGGGTAACAAGCTCAAAGAGACATGTGATCTGAACACCGGTTACTGGGTGAAAGAACAACAAGCTCAGGAAGAAAGAATATCTAAGACCGGTATAAGGGTGAGAGATATCAATCAACCAAACATCTGAGAAAGACCTGAAACAGGTACATCAACTCAGGAAAATCTGACTCCACAGGGGACCAAGGTCATAATAGGGAGCAGAAAGGAAGGAACACCAGGGATACCGGTTACTGTGTATATAATAGGTGACCAACCAAAGCGTGAATTGGTATATATGCCAAAACACTCATCATCCGAAAGGAGGGCTTGAAAAAGCAAATCGACTTACAGGATGGACATTCGACTCCGCAACGGGAAAACGAATCTTACTCAAATGGGGAAGGACAAAAGACTTCAACCAAAGAGTGCATGAGATATATTATCCATTACCGTCAGAACATGGATAGTACACTCGCATGAGATGCATTATCTATTACCGTCAGAACGTAGATAATATACTCGCACGGAAGGAACACCAGGGATACCGGTTACTGGGTATATAATAGGTGACCGACCGAAAACGTGAATTGGTTTTTACTGCCAAGACACTCATCATCCTGAAGAGAGCAAAACGCAAACTGGTTAAAGGATGGATATTCGATTCTACAAAGAATACGAATCTTACTCCATTGGGGAAAATCAACAAAGGACTCCAACCAAACAGCGCATGCGATATATTATTCATTACCTTCAGAACGTGAATAATATACTCGAAAAGGAAGAGACACCAGAGATACCGGCTACTGGGTATATAATAGGTGACCAACCAAAAAGAGAAACAATCGTTACCAACAACAACAGGGTAGACGAAAGATAACTCACAGGGGATAAATTGCAAGCATCCGGCAATTATCCAGGAGACATATCACCGGTTACTGGGAGATACGCTCAAAAAAGGAGAACAAAGAATATTCGATTCCACAAAAGGAATACGAAACTTACTCGACTCGGGAAACACAAAAGGCTTCGACTGAAGAGTGCATGAGATATATTATCCATTACCGTCAGAACGTGGATAGTATACTCGCATGGAAGATTATCCACAACCGGTTACTGGGTTAATAAAGGATAAATCGACCGAAAAGAAAGGCATCGGGATACCAAAACTAGGTATATAAAGATGACCGATCAAAGGGAGCAATAATCATTACCAATCAAACGGGTAAATGAAAGAGGACTCACAGGGGATGCATTGATAAACATCAATGATCCGGGGAACAAATCACTGGCATACGGTGAAAAGACCCGTTGAGGATAAAACTGCTAGCATACGGCAATTATCCACAAAAACTTGCTGGGAAATACGATTGCTTATTCGGAGCAAATACCCAAAAGCAAGGAGGGAATATCAACATCGAATACTGGATGAAGATAACCACAAAGAGTAACCATCATCAGTTAGGATGAACAACAAGGTTAACTCACAAAGGGGAGAACAAAGGATTTACAACTACCGAATACTGGGTAGAAGACCAAAGACTCTGGCTAAGGAAACAAGATGTTTATCACTACCGACTACTGGGTAGAAAACCAAAGACTCAGCTGAGGATAAAATTGCTAGCATACGACAATTATCCACAAGAAAGCACAGACTCCGCAAGGGAATCAAAAACAACATAGGATTTACAACTACTGAATACTGGGTAGAAGACCGCAAAATCCACCATCAACCAGAATGAACCACAAAGGTTACCTCTGCTAGGGGAAAAGAGATAGGACTTATAACTACCGAAAACTGGGTAGAGGGCCACAACTCTGATGAGGATAAAAGAATTAGGGTTTACGACTACCGAATACGGGGTAGAAAACCAAAGCCTCTGCGTGGGGTGAAAGGATCACAATTCCGCACGGGGAAACAAAATAGGGTTTATATCAAACCACAAACTGCTGGAGAGCAAGAAAATAGGATTTACGACTACCGAATACTGGGTAGAAAACCATCGACTCTTGCTGAGGAACAAAGATGTTCACGACCACAGATTCCACAAAAAGGGGAAAAGGTATACATGATTTACAACTACCGGTTACTGGGTAGAAAACCACAAAGGATAGGACTTACTGTAACACCCTTCTAAATACCCCAAATATTCAATAACAACAACAATTAATTATCAGAGTAAATACACAAACAAGGGTGTCACATCTTCGAATCACCTCATTCATCATAACAACTGTCATGCTCTTTTATTATATCAACCATGAAACATTTCAAAAATACGCAGCGGATAGAATTCAACCAACTATTCGAAACACATAACGTTTTACAAGTAAAAGGTTCCATAACCAACAATAAAACAATTAAACATCCCGTCCCGATGTTACATCTATCAGAGCATGACCCACTAAAACCACTCTAGACTTCGAGCACTAGCTTCTACTCAACTCACTGCTCGTTACCTGAAAAATATAACTGTAAGGGTGAGTTCCTCAATCGATATAACAAATATTATAAATCATCATGTTATGTTAAGTAACTTTACACGTTAATCACCCACATCATATCATGCATTCAGTAGCAGCATATTCAACTCAACATCATATTCAAACACAACGTAAATGCAACTCAAATGAGACTCGACTCTTCATGCATGTGGTACCATTTGGAGTAAAACTCCCAACTTAAAATCATTGCCAGTTTAGTGGGCATCAAGGCATAAGCCTTCAACTTTCAACTTAAAAATTTGCCAATCCAGGCCAACGTGGTGTGAGCAAAAGCCCCATAATTTTGCCAATCCAGGCCAACGTGGTGTGAGCAAAAGCCCCATAATTTTGCCAATCCAGGCCAACGTGGTGTGAGCAAAAGCCCCGACTTAATGCATATGAATGTATATGGCATGTACGACTTGAAAGTTCAACAACATAAAACAACGACAACATAACAGCGTTTCCAGCAACAACAACTTAAAATCAACTTTGGCTCCTCAGCCTACAACTCAGCATTTTCAACAAAACAACTTATATTCAACTTTGGCTCATCAGCCTACAACTTAATATTTTCCACAAAAGCAACTTATCAACATATTTGCATCAACATTTCACAACATAGACTCCACGAATTTATTTATCACAATTGGATACAATAGGCCAATCACCAATTACACTTACATCATAAAAATCAACCATTTTTACATACTGCAACAGTGTTAACCGGTTAACGCTATAGGTTAACCGGTTAACGCAGGAAAATTACACTTCCAGGCAAAACGCAACAGTGTTAACCGGTTAACGCTATAGGTTAACCGGTTAACGCAGGCAAAACTCAACATTTTTCACAATTTATAACAGTGTTAACCGGTTAACACCCTGGGTTAACCGGTTAACGCAGGCGAAACAACAGTTCCTGCGCTAACACAAGGCAGAATGCAGAGTTTCCGCATTTTCCGCCGTTGGAGGACTTCCGGACCTCCGATTCAACTTCCGTAAAAAGCTATACGCTCAGAAATTCACAATACACTCAAACACAAATTCAATTTCAGCTTTAATACAACTTATTCAACATAATTTCTCAGCATTCTAAATCCCAATTAGGGTCAATCGACGGCTTATCACTACCCATTACATGTTAATCGATAATACCCATTAAACGACGATAAACCCCCCTTACCTGAGATAATCCGGCAAATCTCTAAGCTTTAGCTTCTCCGTTCCTCAACCGTGCTTTTCGGCTCTTTGCCCTTCTTCCTCTTCTCTGCAGCTTCTCTGTTTCTCCCGTGAAACCTTTTCCAAAAAAAAATGAAACCCTTTCCTTATTCCAACTTATATATTTTTCCAATAATTATTATTAATAATAATAATAATCCAATAATTCAATTTTATTTAATTAAATTAATAAATATATTATCAACTTAATTAAATAAATTCTTTTTCTTTATTTGGGGTGTTACACTTACAACTACCGGTTACTGGGTAGAGGCCCGAAAAGATTCCGCTGGGGATAAGATGAACTATTGCCGGTTACTGGGCAATTTATTCATTTATTCCATAGGGAAGCATAAGAGATAGTTGACAAAAGGCCAACTCAGGATCAATCCAAAAAGGCAAACTGAAACAAGACTCATCCTAATGAGGGAAGAACTCAAAAGGGAAAACCCATCCCAATATATGTGTTGGGAGGAAACGGAAACAACCGTCATCCACGAGGGTATATCTCAGTGGGGAAATGCAGAAGGACAGACAAACACTTTCTGCTTATGGGGCTGACTCTATATTGAGAGATTAAACACCCGACATCTGCTTGGAGAGATCTACTGGAGAGATCTATATTACCATTAGCAAGAGACAACAAACAAAATATATATGGCAAAAAATGCAACATGAATATCTAAATGTTGAAAGTATGCATGAATATGCGTGATATATGTTTGATGAATGCTGACAAAACAGACATTTCTAGCACAAACAGGTCCAGGAACCAAAACCCCGGTACTACACTTCCAGAGAAAAAAATCCAAGAAAACCCACTAGAAAGCCAATCTGTTGGAGATCTGAATGCTAAAAAGCAAAGATCTGCTGGGGAAAAAAAGATCAGAGACATCAAAGAAATCACAAAATCTCTGAGTGATGGATCATCGATCAACCCAACTGGGGAACAGAAGTCCACAACAGGCAGACACTACCACGAAAGCTACTCTGTTGGGGAAATGGAGAAATCCCGAGATTTCTGCAGGGATCATCAGTCTCAACTGGGAAACAAGAGCTCACTGCACAAGCAAGAACTGCTGAAGAGAACAGATCAGACGAGTAGAATCTGGCTGCATAAGCAACTCTACTGGGGATACTGTCAGTAACTCTAATGGGGATAAATCCACTAAAGGAGAATAGATCACACAAGTAGATTCTGCCACACAAGCCACTCTACTGGGGATCAAAAGCATCAGGAAATCAACCAAATCTCTGCAAGGGAGAAGACCACTCACAGGTACAATCCACCACCACCAATCTACTGGGGATTTATCTGAGGCAGAGAAGGAGAACTGGGGATCAACCACCAAATACCAAACCTTCCAAAAGGAACCACAACTGCTGAGGAGGCAAGAATCACTGCTCTGCTGAAGGGAAAAGGGGTATAAACCTCAACAAGCACCCTGATAAGGAGAGGCAGCATAGATGAAGTACATCATACTAACCACTCCGCTGGCGACTTCACTGAGGAGAATGACGAAGTACCGGGATATCAACCCACCAACTACCGAATCTTCCAAAAGGAAAGCACCCACGCTGGGAGAGAATGCAGCGAGAGAGGAAAACTGAAGTTTCCAACAAGCACTCTGATATGGGAACACAAAATCTCAACAGAAGCTCTGCTTGGGGAACAACCCCAACAACAATCTGGAGAAAGAGGATACAGCCATGCCAGGAATATGAACAAATGTCTTACCCTGTTGGAAATCATGCCACCCTTGGGAGAGCACTGAGAAATTCTTAAGTATCCTTTCATCATTGTGAATGTTCACTTTGTTTAAAAACAAATTTTGAAAAATTATTTGTTTAAAACAATGACATTTTATCAATTAAAACATGCAAAACATTTGTTGAATTGAAACAAATAAGAGTGCAAATAATTGGATAAAAGCTCAAATTTATTTGATGGAATGGTAGTCCGCAAATGGTAAGACTCCATAGATCTGTACAAATTTGAAATCGTTGATATATATTGGAAGAGGGCTACATTGAACATAATGATCGTTTCTCTACCAATTTGAATCCGATGTATTCGAAGCTTCAGTTGACGACGAATCAAGAATCTCTGACGAACAGACGGTTGCGGAACAGAAAGTCTTGTCAGGATGCAGTTACTTGCCAAATCCCTAATTTTTGCCTAGATTGCCCCAGGGTGAGGTACTCAATCTAGCGGGAAGCAAATATTCTTTTTCAAGTCTCTAATTTTTGCCTGGATCGCCATTTCGGGTTCTCCACCGAGACGCTCATTTTTGCCTAAGCCGCCCTTTCGGGTTTTCAACTTAAAGAGCTATTCTGTTTTTATTTTTAGGCGAAGTATTTCTTGACTGCATCTGAATTCACAGGACGAGTGAAATCCTCCCCATCCATAGTTGTGAGCATCAGAGCACCGCCTGAAAAGGCTCTCTTAACAACATATGGACCTTCATAGTTTGGAGTCCACTTGCCCCTGGAATCGGGCGCGAAAGACAAGACTTTCTTGAGCACAAGGTCACCTTCTCTGAACACACGAGGCTTGACCTTCTTATCGAATGCTTTCTTCATTCTCTGCTGATATAACTGACCATGGCACATGGCAGTCAATCGCTTCTCTTCAATCAGATTCAACTGGTCATAACGACTCTGAATCCATTCAGCATCAGTCAACTAGGGCTTGAGGGTATAATTTTTCTTTTATTTTCTTTATATTTTTTCCTTCTTTTGATTTTGATTATTTTGATTTTATTTTTTAACCCTCCTCTTTTTTTTTATTACATTTGTAATGCCCCAGTTTGACTGTTTGCTGATTTTCAAGATACAGCTGAATGATCTTCTTTTCATGCTCAAGAAGACGGGTAATCTCGTCAGGAATCCCCTTCAACATCATCTTCCTCTGCTTCGAATACAGGGAATCCACAATTGGGAGATGGCGTTGGATCATTATGTTCAATGGGTTTTAGAAATAAACCTGCATAATGATTTTGATATGAAAAGCTCTTTGAAATCAAACAAGGCAATCATTATGCAGATGAAAAGTTTGATTTTATGCTTTTTTCAGGGTTTTTTGTGATCACCGATTTCATGCAACAAGCAAAAAGTGAAAACAATTGGAAAAACAAATGTTTAATATGAATTTATTGAATGAAAACATCATTGTTTTAAATGTTGCTAACAATGTCATCACTTCTCCTTTTGGCATGGGAGAAGGGTTTTTAACAAAGTGAACATATTACTCTGATCTATGAATGACTGTATGAACATCTACAGCGACCCAATTGTGGCAGGTCCCGCCAGGGATGACAAAGTTGCCAGTATCCTCTGAATCCTCTTCCAGAATAGCAACAACTTCCTCAGCTTGATCGGCGTGGATGAAACCTCCACTCTTGAACAGACCTTTGTCGTTGAAGACCCCAGATGAATAGCCAATGCCAGCCCGGAACTTATTATCTTCAAGCTCAATCATCTTTCCTAGACCAGCAACAGGAATAAATCCATCAAAAGCACTTAGTCAGGCAAATTCCTCCTTGAGTTCATAGTTCTCTTGCTCAACATGATCCATTAATCTTGCAGAGATGGCTCTGGTGTAGTGCCGGCGAAGTGCGTCTTCAAAATAAATGAAGAGCAACAGGGATCAGACCACAGGACGGGAGACCGGAACAAACACCTGCTTATGCAAATGATGCATGCAATGCTCGTGCATATGCTTTGTTTTTATTTCAAAGGAACTCGAGGGTTTTATTTGCAAACTTTGAAATATTAATCATTTTATTGCATATGGAAATATTTCCTTGAATAATTCTTTGTCTTTCCATATCTGAAAATTTTTGCAAAGAAACCCCTTAAGTTCCTTGAAAAAAAAATTCTCATTTTTTGATGATATGGGTGCAGATGAATGCATGAATGCATGAATGCAACAATCACACCCAAGGATCAAGCAAAGCACACCAGACAAAGGTCATGGGATGGTTCATATTATCCTTAATATCAATCATCCATTTTGGTGGATTATGGTTTTCACCTTATCAACACCCAAGTTCCATTGATATTAACGATATATGAACAGTTCAACCATCCTTAGTATCAATCATCCATCTTGGTGGATTATGGTTTTCACCTTATCAACACCCAAGTTCCATTGATATTAACGATGGGTGAACGGATCAACCATGAATCACGGGTTTATTGTGAGTCACGAGCATGGAGTCTCGGTTAAGAACCACCCAAAGGGAGTGTACTATGGTTTAAACCTGCCGAACATGTTCTACTAGAGGTTCCCATAGTCATCATCCCATCTTTCGAATATTATCGGAGGAACGAATACTCGTATTCCAAAAATATTCTCAAGAGAGACTCTTATGAGTGTAGTATCGCGTAACAATCACATCAGATCTTACATCTGAACGACCTCCGCACTACGTCCTAAAAATAGGCCAAGATGGGCTTGGTAAACTAAGGTCCTTGGCTTCTACGGCACACATCGGAAGAATAATGCCTAACCACAAATAACTTGTGTGACATTATTAATCCAACATGACCTCCACCAAGTGAATGGGCTCGCAAGTCAACTTGCTAAGGAATAACTCCACACAAGTCGACGAGACTATGCCATTCTCCCAACATAAGGTACACTCGAGTTCGGGTATAGAACTCATCTCACAGAGATCACTAAACAAGCAAGCAATTGATATATCAAGTAAATCAATCATTACAAGCAATACAGTAATCCCAAGTTTGTACAAAAATATGTCATAAACAATATATCACAACAATGGTGAAAAGTTGGCAAACCCACTAGGAAAACATGTCTCCCCAGCAGAGTCGCCACTTTTCTGTAGCGGTGTATTCGTCACTTTATGATTTATTGACTAAATCAAAAGCAAAGCATACAAATATAGAGTCGCCACCGCACTTTTATTTATCCAAAGGAATGGCTAAAAAGCGAACAAAAGCCCAAGAAGTTTTACACATAGAAAACTAATAAAAAGGTACAGAGATCTGGGTAAGGGGGTAACTATGCAAAGGGAAGGTGTTAGGCACCCAAAGCATCCTAGGTACTCCTAGGGAACCCTTTTCACAAATTGTTGCAAAAGATATTGTTTATGAAACATTTATTGTGCAAACATTGATTGGGAGGATGAGAGAAGAATATACAATTTTTATTATTTTTGTGTTTGGATGGATAACCATTGCCTACGTACCTTTACAGGATCAAAACCTCGTAGTTCGGCTAAAAGATTTCCAAAAATATGAGTGGTTTGATTTTAAACAAAAGCCCTAAGGTCTTTCATTATCCACAGGAGAAAACTCAACCTATACAACCACAAGTCCATCATGTGAGAAAAGCTTCAACTTGCTAGTGAGGGACCATGCCCTATAATAAGCAAGGAAGTCTTACAATTCAATCACTAAGGACAAAAGATGAGATTTACATCAACCACTAAGATAATTGAGATCTATGGCTAATGTATGAAAACTTGATTAAAGAATGGACAAAGCCACAAAACAATTGAATGAGTGAAATTAACCAATTAGGATTTATCCACAAAAGAATGGTCAAAGTATGACATTAGGTTCAATTCAAAAGAAGTATTGTGAAAATGAAGTTTGGAAATCAAAGGCTTAAGGCCTAGGTTTCTAGTTTGAAAAGAAATGAAAATGTTTGCACAATATTTTTCTGGTTTTGGGTTAACATGCAAATGGAGGTTTAAAGAACAAAAAGGGTGAGAGGTTAAGGGATGAAAAACTTCTTAGATGTTCACCTCTTGAGATCATATGTAGATGATCCAAGTGATTCCTTTGGAAAAGGCAACAAGCAAATAACAAATAAACAACATAAATGGATACCGGATGCCAATCAATGGACTTACACCAATCTCACAAAACAAAGAAAACATGGATACCAGATGCCAATCTATGGACTTACACTAGTCTCACAAAGCAAAATAACATGGATACCAGATGCCAATCTATGGACTTATACTAATCCCCAAGGAATGATCACAGGAAAAACTGCCAATAAATGGACTGACAATTAACTCCTCACAAAACAAAACAAAGATAGGATATGGAGTGCCAATCAATGGTCTTATGTCCACCTCCACAAATGATCATAGGAAACAGATACCCAATCAATGGTATTACATCTGACTCCTCACATAGAGCAAATAACAAAAGCAACAAGCAAGAGGAAACAAGTTGCCAATAAATGGTCTTACACTCGACTCCAAGGAAATGGGATGCCAATCAATGGTCTTAGTCCCAACTCCTACCAGATCATAGGAAACAAATGCCAATTAATGGACTTACAATTGACTCCTCAATGGACAAAACAAAATGTCACAAAGCAATGAACAATGATCATGAGATGACATATAATTGAATATTCAAAAGTGAAAGCAATGCATAGAGGCACACACAAAAAATTATGCACATATGGGCAAACAAACAACAAGCAACCAATTAGCACACATTATACACAATCAATAGGCTCAAGCAAGGTTAGGCTTTAGAAACAAGCCAACTGGAATGGGGTGTTTTGAGCTCTTAACCCTAACATTGAGAGTTAGGGTGAAGCAGATGAAATGGAGATAAGGGGTGTGCCTCATAGCTCTTATCCCTGGCCTGGGAGAGCTTTAATCAGTAGAAAGTGTGGGAGTTCAGAATGAAGGAACTCTTCTCCATATATGATGGACTCTATAAGATCTTGGGTTCTTATTCACAATGCATCAACACATGGTGTGAGCAAAATGAATGACACAATTGAATAGCAGGGGATGGATTACACATCCCTTTTATCTGCCAATTGCCTCTTAAGAGAACTTTACCTGCTTGGCACAAACTTAAACAAACAAAACATGGCCTCTTAAGGAGGGCTTCAGACAGGTGCCTGCCAAAGTAACATGGCAGGTCTTCCAGACTACATGAAGATTAGGGATTATACCTAAGTGGTATGCCAACCACAAGCAAAGCAAAGCAAAGTTCAAATGAACTTAAAGCAACTTAGGTACTTGTGTAAACAACTAAACAGATCAGTACAATACTCAGACAAACAGACAACAGTCAATAACAACAATCCCAATGTACAACATATAAGCCATAACGCAAACTCAAATGAGTTATCAACAACCTACAAAACAGCAAATGTTAGCAATCAAAAGCAAATATCAACATTCACATGATGAAGCATCATCAACCATGGAATTTGGATGCTTAAACCTGAAATCAAAGCTCACATGTAAGTAACAAACCACTAGGTCAAAGCCTAGGGTCAAAGGTGAAGAAAAAATTCAAAACAGGAGCTGAAACTCAACACAATGCAACTTCAAACACATATTAACATGTCCTAAAAGGATCACATCAAAATCATTAATCAAAGGCATTTCATGATCAAAAGAAGTCAAAGGCAATTTCAAGGCTCATATATGGACATCATGAATGAAAATTCCAAATCAAAACAGAAATGATTCAAATAATTCTGGAAAAAATCATGAACATTCAACACATTCAACATGTTCAACTTACAAAAAATCAGAAGCATCCAAGATCAATTGGCATGGAAATTAAATTGCACAAGTTGATCAACCAAATGTGTGACACAAATGGTCACACCATGTTAACACAAGCATAAAACAGAAATGGTAAATGAGAAAAATACCAAACCAAGCCTAAGAAATCCATTAACATGTCTAGAATCAGCATGTAAAATTTCAAGTCCATTGGATTAAAAACAAGCATTTCATGATAGAAAGAGTAAGGCAAGGTCATACATGCACAAGTGTTCAATCAACCTAGAGTAAATAAAATTACAGCCATCACAACTTTCAAACTCATGATCATTAAAAACTAGACAAAACAAGGATCATTTTGCAAAAAATTGGGAGTGATTTGATGCATTTTTCAATTTATCATTTTGCAAAAAATAAGGGAAAACATGAAAATGCAAGAACATTTGACATATTGCACTCGGCAGGAATCGAAGCATGTCCAAATTCAAAAGTGAGCGCGCGCCAATACACAAAACGACACCGTTCCATAAAACCCTAAGCCTGCGTAGATTTGGACGGTTCAAACCGACGCTATTTGCCAAAACCGACGCAATTTTTCCAGAAACCGTCACAATGCATGCATCTTCATCTTCTTCATGATGAAGATGATGAATGTTCATCCTCAAATTTCCAGAAATTCTAGAAACTTCCAGAAATCCACAAAAAGCATATCATTCAAATCCTTATTCCATGTACATCATAGATCAACTAACAATTCATTCTAAAACATCATAACAAGTGTGAATCGAGCATGAACATTTTTGGATGCAAAACTTCAAATGCACATAACTCAGTCAATAATGCTCCATTTCACACGATTTTTGGCTCAAAATTCTCAGCAAACAAAGATCTACACAAATATACACATGGATTTGAGGATTGTGAAGGTCAAAAAACTCACCTCTTGAAGAGCAGGTTCTTGTTTTGCACGTTCCAAGGCTCTAAACGATCCAAAGCTGTTCCAGAATGCTTGTGGAGATCATTGATGAAAGAATTGAAGCTCAAACACGTGTAGATCTAGTTTAATTTTGAATTTCCATCTTCAACTTCATGAGCTTCAAATGCTTGATTCTTGCACGAATTCAACAAACCAACACCTGATCTGCACTAAATCCAAGCTAGGGAACAAGAATATGAAGTAAAATTGCAATGCTATTTGAAGAAAATTTTGGAGGGAGAGAGAATTTTGGATCTAGAAATGTGAATTGTGATTAACCTCCCTCAATTCTGTTATGATTAGAGTATTTATATCCTTTCCTAATCACCTTGCTAATCCATGTTTAGTTTGGTTAATGAAAATAAGGTGTTTTTGCAAATTCCAAAAATGCATGGTGCATGGGCTAATTACACGTGAACAGTACCCTTGGCTTGATCATTTTCACTTAAAATCCTCTTTTAAACTCAATGGCAATGGTAGAAACTCCATACAATGCACCATTTTTGAATTTTGCAATTTCCCTCCAAAAAAGGCATGGATATGCTAGTGATTATGTGATGAGATTTTATGTAATGTGATGCATTATTTGGAAATTAGAGGTCAAGAGAAGAATATTGCAAAAAGAACCACTCAATTTGAAGCTTTGGATCAAAAGATATGCTCATTTGAAGTTCTAGGCACACTTGGCAATGATTGGATCATATCTCCTCAACCATTAATCAAATGCTCATGATCTTGGACTTTTTGGAAATGGGAGAGAGAGATCTTCAACTTTCATGTTGGACAAAATTTCAATTGAAGCCTCTTTGATGTTGGAAAGTTGAGTTGAAGTTGGATCAAAAACTTGCCATTTTTGGAAAGTTGAAATTATAGGTCACTTTCCATTTTTGGAAACTTTTGACTTGGCTTCAAATTCTTCAAACTTGATCTTTGAAATTATTAATAAGCATAATTTGAACATGAATGGGATGAAGAAACTCAATTTCCACATTCAAAACCCACAGTTGACTTTTCAATTGACAGTATCGGTCCTTAGATGACCTGAAATTGTTCTGATGAATTTGGGGACTTAGCCACTTGGGAATTTGCTCCAAAATGGACCTCTAGCTCACATAAGCTCAATGAAATGATCAAATGATCCATATGCCAAGAAAATACCATCTGCTCTTTGCACTATGAATTCATCTGATGCCTTGACTGTTTGACTGGCTAAGCTACAAAACAAAGGTTAGATGACATATTTTTGTACCTTTTGGTTAGTAAACAAATGAGATAAGCAATGATATACAAAATGCAAACATGCTTGGTGATCAAGAACCGCTCTCAAAAAGATATCCCACCCACAGGGAAGGAAGGAAGGTGTACAAAGATCCTTGAGGCTATGCAATGATATGATATGATGCCATGAGGGATCTTAGGGACAAAATTGGGGTCTTACATTACTGGATAAGAATCACACTAAAGTTTATGAGTAAAGGTGGATACAATAAGCAACTAGCCAAACGTCTCGCACCCAAAGATATCCAGAATGAGTGTAGGGAAGCTCCATTCTCATTCCTTCTTTACCACTTAAGGCCCGGGGCATATAATTCTCGTCTTAACTTCAAGTGGGAAGAGAAAAATCTTCGTAGTTATTTCTTGCATGGAAGATGAAGACTTTATCAATCGTTATATTCGAATTGCACTAAATCTATGAATGAAGGTGAATACGATGAGCGTTGGGTCATACGTCCCATACCCAAAGATACTCAGAATGGGGGTAGGAATACTCCAGTCCCACTCCTTCTCCATTACTTAAGGATCGTATCGTACAACTTGATTCATGATTGATAAGTTGTTGAAGTGGTCCTTGCTTTTGTTGTGTCTGCTTTGTGAAGATAGACTTGTTAATCATATGATTAGAATCGTGCTAAAGTCTATGAATATAGGTGAATATGATGAGCGTTGGGTCATACGTCCCATACCCAAAGATACTCAGAATGTGGGTAGGAATACTCCAGTCCCACTCCTTCTCTATTGCTTAAGGCTCGTGTCACACTCTTCTAACTTCGAGTTAACAAGTGTTGAAGACGCCACCTTTGATGTGCTTGAATAATCCGCTGCTTGATATGAGGATGCCTTGATTGAAGATCTTGTCTTGAGGCCTTGAGCTCCATAGCGTGAAAGAAAAGTCCTACTAAGTGACCAAGGGTCTTTTGGTCATTCAATTAGATTGGGGGATTATACAAGTTCAAAGGATTTAATTAATCAAAATTGCTTTTGATCAATTTAATCGGGGGTTTGGTTTTAATTTTGAAGGGAATTAATTTTTGGATCATGCATTAGAACTAACCTAAGGGATCATGCATTAGAAGTTGGTTGAATATTCTAAGTTAGATTAGAAATCCTAAGGGAGCATGTCAAAATATTGATTAAAACCATGATTGAAATTCTATGTTAAGTCCTACAATGATTGAATTCTAATCCTAAGGAGAACATGCAATTTTCAACACAAAATATCAAAATAGGCCCATAAGGGCAAAATGGTCAATAGTGAAATATGTCAAATTCTAACCATGGTTTAAAGTTGATTAAATCCTAAAGATGAATTCTAATCCTAATGTTTAAAATAGGATGATTCTAAATTTAATCAAACCTACTTGTTTCTAATTAGACCTAACTAAAATTCCTAATTAAAATTCTAAGAACAAAAATAAAAATCCTAATTAATTCTAAGGAAAATTCTATTTAAATCCTAAAATGCTAATTAAATCCTAATATCAAGATTTATTAACCTAATCAAACCAACAATCTAATTATCCTAATAAAAATGCAAAACAATAAAAGAAAATCCAAGAAAACAAATAAAATTGGAAAAAGGGGGTGTCATGGCTAAATGGGGTGTGAACTGAGTTCAAGTTAATGGGCTGCCAGCTGAGCCCATTACTGGTTTTTTGTATAGTCAGAGAAATCCAACAAAAAACAAAGGAGGTGCATGCAGCGAAATTGGGAATGGGCCGTCTGAGCCCAATGTTTCACCAAGCATTCCAAACAGGGGGTGCAGAAGTGAAAACGCGTGGGAATTAGCAAATGGTGCTAATGGGCTTGACGAAGCCCAATTCAACTTTCATCACTAATCTCTGGGGGTTCACTAGTAATAATTGGTGTGTAAAGAGTAATCCCCATGGGCCTAGGCATTTAAGCCTAATCAACTCACCTTTGTTGACTTGGACAAGTCAACACAGTCAAAAACATTCACATGCGCGCGCTCTCTCAAATCCATCTCACCGTCCTTCCACCGTGAGCCGCCGCACCGGCGGCCGTCGCCGACGCCGGTGTTGGCTTCTACCTAACCACCACCACGAAATTAAACATAATGATACGCTGGATACGCCTATGGCAAGGAATTTGAGCAACGGTCAATGGATTGGTTGAATCGATCCTAACAAAGGAAGAACCCTAGCCTACTCAAAGTCCAATTAAATGGCGTTCACTGAAGATCAATTCCTAACACCATGGGGGTTTCGTTCCTCAACCTAAATGCTACGTCTTGGTACAATTAGAGCAAGAAAACGATAATGAATGGTAAATGATATACCGGAGAAGATGATCGGAGAATTCGCCGGTAAGTTTTCTGATCTTGATTCTTCTTTCTTCTTATTCTTTTCGTTTCCTTCTTCTTCTTCTAAAACTTTGGAAATGATGGCAGAGTGAGAGTGAGGTGGCTTAGCTCAAGCTGAATTGAAGCTTCGATGTGAAGCTTCAATGGCTTTTCTATGAGAGAATAAGAGAGCTTTGGTGAGGGTGATGAGAGAGGTTGCAGAGAGATTGCACAAATTCGCAGGGTTCAAAAAGTCATGAAAATGAGAGAGATGAACTATTTAAATAGAGTTTAGGTTTGGAGGTGTTTAGGCTTGGAGTTAGGATTGGAATCTGTTATGTTCAGGCTAGGAGTTAGTTGCATTCAACTCACTGAGTTCATGGTGAAACTCAGTTAGTTAGAATCAACTCAGTTAGTAGTTGGGTTTTTTAATTGATCCCTGAATGAACGAAAAGGAATTCCACTGGCTATTGCAGGTTAGAAGGAGATTGAGGTGAAGCTAAAATCGTTTTTAGTGACCTGTTGTCCAAGTTACAAGTTGGATTTAAATGACCTTGTCTTGGCTTGGAATGATGAATCATGAAGGTTAATGGTCTTGATGTCCAAACTGGTTGTAGCAGGTAGCATTAGAATTAGGATTAAACTATTGGATCAAATGTAACCTGCTGAACTGGTCATTGTTAAGTGCAAGACTATTTTTGTTTGCACTTTGAAATGATGAATGTGATCCTTTGCTCACACTTTGGTTCAATGCTTCATAAGTTTTAATCCCATTGTTTGCACTCAATTCATTGCCCTCACTTGTTTCTCTTTTTGTAGCATGAACTTGGCCTATCATGTTTAAACTAAGGTCTAGCCATGGTAGTCTGTGATGCAAGCTTGGAAACTATTTAGCTTTGAGGTCGCACACTGTGATGAAGGTGTAATGTTGCTGCTCAATTGGTCTTGCAATGCCATGTTGGATCATTTTTCAGTTCAGCAGGTGAGTGGCTCAGCATGGTTTGATTTCTTATTGAAATGTAAGGTAAAAACCATGTGCTTGAGTTGGCATGGATTGGTTATGTACCGTTGTACAGGGGAATGCTTACTTAGCCTTTTTACTCATGATAACCCTTGTTGATGTGCATGGCCATTATTGGATTTTGATTGTGGAAATTGCATTTGGTGTGCAGTTACAGGTGAAACAAGAGCAGGTCGTGTGAAGAAAGACATTGGCTCCACAATGCAGCTGCCTCATGGCTGTTATTGGTGATGATGACATGATGAGCTGGATGGTACCAATACAAGTCAAGACAATGGTATGGAGTTTTACAGTCTGGACCGCTCCTTATATTCCATTGTCTCACGGAACTATTGGCATGATGATAGATGTGGTGTGCTATCCCAAAGTCTAACCTGGCCAATGTTCCTGTAGAAGGTAAGGTTAGAGTATTGCATAGTTGAGTTTGCATTCAGTGGCTAGCCTTAATGTGATTTTGTACTTGGTAAGTGATTTTCACATTGTAGCACATGGATGTGGTAGCAGTAGGCATTTGTGGTCTTGAAACATGTACTAATGACCATGGAGGTCATATTTGTAGTAGGTCATGACTGGTTTGTAAGGCTTCATCTGGATTAATGCAGCAAGGTAGTGTCATGGTGCATTGATGCTTTAACTATAGTTGATACCTTGCAGGTAGGTGTGTTTGCACTACATCCTGAGTGTTGGTATGGCTTGTTGATGACTTGGTATATTGTTGCTTCCAATACTGTTGTTTGCTGTTGAAAGCAAGTCAACATGTTTAGGTTTCCAATGCCTTGTACTTTAGTTGTTTTGATTCCTTTTGGGTAGGCTGTTGTTTTGATGCAGGTTTTGTGGTCATGTTGGGAATTTCATGCAACCCATGACTTCAAACATGTGGTGTATGACATCAAGGTTTGGTTGCAACTTCACCATTTGATATTGGCTTACTTACTCAATTAAGCCAAGTGTAGAGCGCCCAATGGACAACCTGTCCAACTGCAAGCCTACTGAATATCCATTGTAGGCCTGTTGTAGGATTTGGTGTAAGCTATTTACATGTTTCACGAGCTACCTCATGTAGGTTGAATGACATGCTTGATGGTTTAGCTGTCATTAATGTGAGCAAGGTAAAACAGGTCTTAAAGGGTTTGTGAAGCTTGAGGTATGTTTAGTGTCGTGCTGTTTGTTATGCCATGTTGAACTTCTTGAACATGATGCTAACCAGTTTGGATGTGATGTCTCTCAATGATTTTGACATGTCATGACTGAGTTTGGTCATGTTGGACTATTTCTGTAGGGATGTGTCTTATGTTTCAGCTTTCCATGAGCCTTCTCCATCATCATAAACTCAAGGCCAAATGCATGTGGGGATGTTACAATGGTCAGGTTATGGTGCGGCTGCAAGGCTTGGCTCAGGTGTGCTGCAGGATTTGTCTTGATTGCTGCAGCAGCAAGGCTAGCCTTCTTGTGCCATGGATCCTTCAATAGTTAAGCCATGTATTCGATTTCTTTGGCTCTTTGTATTGTTTTGGTTAGAGCCATGAGTGACAATGTTGTTTCTGTAGAGCCCTCCTTGGAAATCAATTAAGGACAAACCAAGGCAAATGGTAATTGGTTCCAAAATGTCAAGACAACATGGTTTGTACAATGTGACTTACTTGTAATGGAAGTAATCAAGAAAAATCACCAACAAATATGAAGATTGGATGTGCAATGAAGTAAAAGGGACATGCCAAGTTTGGATAGTCAAGAGCAAGTGAGGGTTGACTTTGGTCAAAGTTGACCAAAGTCAACAAATGGTCAAAAATGTATTTTCTTTGTGATTTCTTTGTAAATAGATATTTACTGGATAATTATGGGTGAATTTAGGGTTTAATGGATTTGGGTTGACTTTGGTCAAAGTTGACCAAAAAGTCAACTGTTGACCAAAGTCAACAATTTGGTCAAGATGTCAAATTTTGTATTTTCTTGTATGGAATCATATGTAATGACATGAAATGGATTGAAATGGTTTGAAAAGTGATTGAAATTGGTTTCCAAACTGTCTTGTTTTATGACTTGGATGTTGGACTTTTGAAAAATAACTTGACTAATAATGTACATGAACAAAGCCATCAAATGAGACCACAAGGCTAGGGTTTTAACAAAATGTCCATGAACCAATGGCATGACCAACAAGTGGCTTTAAACACAGAGGTTTGATTGTTCAGATGACCAGGATCAAATGAATAGCACAATTGACTTTGAACTAAGACCAAGGCTCCAAGTTAGGTCAAGCAAATTGACAATGAATACACAATCAAGCCACCAAGTTCCTCTGATTACCATCTCCTAATTAGGGCTTTGGAGACCAAGATGAGGCCTAGGGAAGCTCCAAGAGATCCTGCCTTGATAAATTAGGGTTTTGAAGGCCCTATGTTGTCTAGATCACAACTTTATTGAAGTCAAACCTTCACCACTATCATTAGGGTTTCACATGCTATGCTGATGATGTGAATCAAACCATGCCTTTGGCCCTGGATACCTGTACGAGCCCTAGCTTTACGGGCCCAAGTTTCTTCTGAATCCATGAGGAATGATGCATGTAGATGAGTCATGGATGTATGCAAGTCATTTCTTGATCAAGTGATTAGATACATAGGTGAGAAAGGGGAGGGAAAATTTAGGGGTACAACAATGTCATGGACCTATGATATCTTAATATCCTAAGGCTAGTTGATTTCCAAATCAACATAAGTATGGATGAGATTAGGACCCCCACTTTGCATATTCTTTTTGTGTGTGGTATGTTTCATGAGCATAGTTCATCATACTATGTCTCTAACATTCATTAACACCAAAATTGTATTGCCCGACCTCAAATAGTTGTGACTTCTACATAAGTCCAACTACGATTGCTTAACATAGCGCTAAAATTTGACACAAAATGCATAGTATTCTAGTTAGTGAGATTGTAAGTTTCCCCTCTTTCATGGTATTGTGTGGAAACTTCGCCTTTTTTCCTTGCTTGTGATAAGTGGGTTGAGTATTCTCAAAAGTGATAAGTGGGTTGAGTATTCTCAAAAGAATGGAAGATGTCTTGGTTCAAGGATCCATGCTTGTGATAAGTGGGTTGAGTATTCTCAAAAGAATGACTTAAAGCAAAAGCAATACTAACTTCTAACTCATTAACAACTAACATTTAATTTCAAGTCATTTACTTTTAATGCAATTTAATTTTCGAGCTTTATTCATTTTCCATTATTCATACCATTCAAATTGTTTATGTTAATATCATTTTCACTTTGTCCACTTGGACCATATTGTGTGATATATTTTGTTTGTGTATTTTGTGTTTGTTTGTGTGGTCTTTGACCATTAATGTACATAATAAGAATAAAAATCCTAAAAAATATCGTATGTGGACTGTTGGTTTTATCTGAGACATTTGAACTTAGAATTTAGGCAACATTCCCTATGCAAAGGACTTGGCCAATGCCAAATTTCATGTAACCAAGTGCTTGAGATTTTAAACTCCATATGATAAATCATTGAAGATCCATCTGAGTTCATCTGCAACATGATCATGGTGAAGCTGTTATATTAAACCTGTGATTTGTGCCATCTTAAAATTCATCTTCTACATGGGCAAACTTGAAGAAGATCATGAAGTTTTAAAGCTTGGATGTGGCTATCTTTATTTGATGCCTTGCTCTTCAACTTGCTGTTTGTATATTGATTGTTGTGTGATTCTGAAGTCCAAGGAAAATTTGGGTGTCTATATGACATTCTTGTCTATTGGATTACAAAATTGTATGCTTAGGATTAGTCTCTTCATCTCCTCCAAACTTCTTAAATTTAAAAATCTCTCCCTTATTTTTAAAAATATTATTTGCTTGTGTTTTTTGATTTCTAAACTTTGACCATTTTTGCAAACTAGAAACTTTGGCCTTATGCCATTGCATTTTCAAACTCATTTTTCTTAATCAAAGTTGTAAATAAACTTAACTATACTTGAATTAAAATTTCAAAATCCAAAAAGAACTATCACTCATTCAAACCATTTTTAGGCCTTTGTGCCTTCCAAACCTAAATTTTGTTAAAAGCAATGCATTCACTTTGAAATTGATACCACAAACTACGAGGTTTTGATCCCTCATTTTTATGTTGGTATGTAGACATAAGTCTGAAGGTCTTGTCAAACACAAAAATATAATTAATGAATTCTTTTATCATCCCCACACTCTTTTTACTTGCAAACATCATTTGTACAAAAACACATATGCACACAAAAAAGGGCTCCCTAAGAGTACCTATGACACTTTGGGGGATTTGACTTTGTTGATGAAATGTACATTTCATCTCGCAAAATGAATGATTTTAATTTGATAAAAGTCCTCCTTTGACCAATTTGTGTTGATTTCATTTCCCCTCCCTCTTCATCTCAATCCCATTCTATCCCCATCCGTTTCATTGACCTATGATATCTCTATATCCTAAGGCTAGTTGATTGCAAAATTAACATAAGTATGGATGAGATTAGGTCCACCCTTTTGCTATTTCCTTTTAAGTGTGGTATGTTCTAGGAGTATGGTTCACAATACCATATCTCTAACATGCATTAACACTAAAATTTCTATTTCCCGATCTCAAATAGTTGTGACTTCTACATAAGTCCAATTACGATTACTTAACATAGCACTAAATTTGACACAAAAAGGCATATCATTCTAGTAAGTGAGATTGTAAGTCTCTCCCCTTTCATGGTATTGTATGGAAACTTGGCCTTTTTGCTTCCTTTGGAAGATGTCTTGGTTCAAGGATCCATGCTTGTGAATAGTGAATTGAGTGTTCTCCAAAGAATGACTTAAACAACAAAAGGCAAAAACAATACTAACTTCTAATCAACTAACATTTAACTAAAATTTAATTTCAAGCTCTTTACTTTTATGAAGTTTAAATTCAAGTATTTATTCATTTGCCATTATTCATACTATTTAACTTGTTTACTTTAATTCCATTTTCACTTTGCTCACTTGAGCCATATCTTGTGATTATAGTGTGATTGTACATACTTGTTTATGTATCTTGTTTTGTTTTGTGGTCTTTTGAACTTAATGCATGTTAGAGATTTGGTATGAAGAACCAAACTCCTAAAACAAACCACACACTAAAAGAAAATATCAAGAGGGAGGGACCTATCTCAATCATACTTGTATTGATTCATCTGACACAAGGTCATTGATGAATCAATTAGCCTTTAGAGATTAGGGATTTCATTGGTCAAAAGATGGAATGAGGAAGAATAGGGATGAAGATGAAGAAAGAGGTGAAGATAGAAACACAAATTGGTCATTAGAAGTATTTCATCAAATCAAAACCATTCATTCATTTTCGGAGATGAAATGTACATTTCATCAATCCCCTATATCCAATGGTTTTGATCCAGCAAAAGTCAAATCAACCTTGATCAAGGCCAAAACAGAAAGTCAAACATCAGAAGACCATAAAAATGGCTCAACATTATTTTCAAGCATTTAATCAATTAAAAATCAATTTAAAAATGAATTAAAATGCATTTTAATTTGGTCAAAACCTAAAATCCCTTCAAAACACCAAATAAATGACCAAGGGATTTATCCTAGGTCAAACAAGATCAAAGGACCTTAGACAAAAAAATTCATGATTTTTAAAAAGTCAGAAGTATTTTTAAACAATTAAAATATGCACAAAAACAATTAATTCATGAAAAATATAAAAATTAATCCAAAAAACAATTTTAATTCATAATATGGAAGAGAAAAATATTTAAATTTTTTTGGTGAAAGTCCCATATTTTTTGGATTAAAAATGAAATTAACATGAATTAAACACAATAAAGGGATTAAATTAAAAATCAGAAAATAAAAAGAAATAAGAAAAAACAACGGCCATCACATCACCCTCATTAATTGAGGTGGCGTATCTGTTGGCCACAAGTTTTCTTCATACCATACACCTCAGTCAATGCGTCGTAGGGATGGTATGCAAAAGCAAGGGACCAGATTAAAACGTTTAAACATGATCAAAGGGATGAGAGGGTGTCAACACACCACCAGAGCTAGGGCTCCAGTCATCTTCTCCGGTGGACCTCATTGGACTGGTCTCCCATCAACCTTCACTAAAATAAAAAACAAGAACATGGAATCAAAAAAATGCTCAGGAGCTCGAATCTGACCTCAATTTTCGCCAATTCCGAGTATATCAAAAGATACAAGGCTTTGAGTTTTGAGGATCATAAACTGAGTTTCTTCGATTTGATCTCAAAGCAACTCAATCTTGTTGCCTACATTGGTAGGACTTCATCCAACCAAATTCAAAGAGAATGGTGAAGAATTGAGAGAGAATCAAAGAGATGAAGTTTCTGAAAAATCTCCTTCGAGGGAGCTTGAATCTTGCTTGATCTTCATGCCAGATTGTCATCCATGACATGTGTTTGAGTTCGAGCATGTTCTTCATCTGCATTGGCCTTTCCTTCTGTTTGGCCTTCAACATTATCAGGGTTAGTGGAAAGATTTCCTTCATCCGCTTCCTCTACAACCATGTCTTCGAGGGATCATTCGTTCCTTCAGTTGTATGTAGATTAGCCCTAGGGGTTTCTTCATCTTAAGCTAGCTCATCCTCAACCATAGGGTCTAGATCACCTTTGGCCCAATCCTCTTCGCTCGAATCGGTTTCATTACCAGAGTCACTAGTATGAGAATCTTGAGTAGCAGTTTTTGGTGGCGAAGCCTCGAGGTCACCAGGAGGAGGTTGATTAATCTCGCTTATGGACCCCTTTTCAGAGGATGGTTGATAAGTAGGTTCGCCAGTGCTGTCTAAAACATCAAGTGCAGAGACAGGCATGGAGGAACTAGTTTTCTTGGGAAGAATGATAGTGCTCACGTCACCCTAAAATCAATAGAATCAGAAGATATAAATGGCTAAAGTTGACAAACAAGTTAAATAAAGTAAGGAGAAGTAAGTTATACCTCATCACCTTCGACCCCAGGGCTAGAATTATCGCTCTCACTTTGGGCTACTGTTACTCTTGCCATTTCCTCAGGAGTAGGTTCTTGGATAATAAGTGCAGCGGGCCTTTTTCTGGGATGTTTGATTGGTGATAGATTCGAAGCATCGGTGGCCTTCGGTTGTGACTTCCTTTTCCTAGAAGTGACATAGAGAATAGGAGACAGGTCATCTTCGTCAGAATCTTCGATGATGGGGGCAGTGGCAGGTTTTAGGATTCTCAGGGGACTCACCGGAGGTTTTCGAGCAACCTGAACCAAGAATGAAATATTACATCATCAAGGTATAACACGGATAAAAGAACAAGGAAAAAGGGGTAGTTACCTTTGCAGGTTTGTTGTTTTCTTCGGCCTTCGAGTCGATGGGTCTTTTGCTGGTGTGTTTCTTCGGGGGGATCTTGATAGCTAAACAAGAACAATATGAAATGGTCAGTGTTAGATAAAAGCAAATAGCATATTGTAGCGATGTATTCGTTACCATTAGAGATATTGACTAAATCCAAGGTAAATCATACAAGTCGAGTCGCCACCGCACTTCTATTTATCCAAAGGAATGGTTAGAAAGCGAACAAAAACCTAAAAGTTTTAACAAAAACTAGTAAAAGAGAGTCAGAGATCTGGGTAAGGGGGTTGGTTATGCAATGGGAAGGTGTTAGGCACCCAAAACATCTTAGGTACTCTTAGGGAGCCCTTTTCATACTTGTTGTAAAGTTGTTGTTTTTGTGAAAAATTGTTTGTGCAAACATGATTGAAGAGATGAGAGGAGAATGTACAAGTTATTTACATTTTTTGTGTTTGGATGGATAAACCCATTGCCTATGTACCATCTTATAAAAAGATTAGGATCGAAACCTCGTAGTTCGGGGTAAAAACTCAAAACAAGTTGGTGAATTGATTGGTCCAAAAGCCTTAAGGTCTTTTGTTATCCAAGGGAGAAAACTCAACCTAAAACCACAAATCCACCATGTGAGTATAGCTTCAACATGCTAGTGAGGGGTTAACCCTATAATAAGCATGGAAGACTCATTGTCCATCACTAAGGATATAGGTGAGTATTACGTCTACCACAAGGATAACTCAAACCTAATAGCTAAAGGTTAGGGAAAATTTGATTAAGAAAGTGGCCATTGGAACCACAAAAAGACATTTGAATGGGTTATATTTACCAATTAGAAGTATATACAAAAATGGTTAAAGTTGATTTAAAGGTTCAATTCAAAATAAGTGTTATGAAAAGAAAGTTTGAAAATCAAAAGCCTAAGGCTTAGGTTTCTAATGTTGAAAAAAAGTGTTAGATGTTTGGACAAATGTTTTGGCTTGGGTTAGAATGGAGAGAAGAAGAAGAAGGGCTAAGGTCCTAAGTAAAGCAAAAAGATGAGGTATGAAGAATCAAAACCACACAAGTAGCTCCCATCCTTTGGAATAAGCAATCACAACAATAGTAAGTTCAAGCAATCAAACAAATCTCCTAAGGGATCTTCAATGCATCTTGTATCTTTCACTTTGGTTGAACATGGCAATGGTTTCTCCAATTTGAGCTCTCATAGAATTCCCTAGCACAAAAGCACACACATCAAAAGTTTCAATGAAACAAATCAAGAATGGACAAGAGTGAGTTTAGAGATTTGGTCATTCTAATCCATCTTCATCATTAAGATCCTTTTGCTCCAATTTTGCATAAGGAAAGTCCTAGAATCTAAGTCCATTTCTCCAATTTTTGCATAGGGAAAGTCCTAGAAACTAAGTCCATTTCTTTGCATTTGGTCCTCAGCAAACAAAACAAAAACACAAGCACAATAGTATATACACAATTATGTGCTCAAGTGAGCAAAAGGCAAATTGCATTAACATAAACATGTGCTCAAGTGAGCAAATAGAAAAGCAAATGGATAATATGTGCAAGAATAGTAAATTGCATAAAAGTAAAGAGCAAAAAGTAAATGTTAGTTGTTAATGGTTAGTGTTAGTAGTTAGTGTGCCATAAGGCAAATTTAGCGCTATGTTAAGCAATCGTAATTGGACTTATGTAGAAGTCACAACTATCTAAGGCCGGTCAATAATAATGTAGGCAACAACACAAGTTAGAAGTCTTGATTAGTGAACCAAGTTCCAACAACTTGCCATGCCAAAAAGGAAAAGAGAAATGATCTTGTATTGGTTTAAGCCTTTTGAATGATTTAGAAAACAACCTATCCTTAATGCAAAGCCATTCACTTAATCAATTGATCAAGATGAATTAGATTTGAATCAAGGAAGATTAAGTCTCCCTAATCAATGCTAACTTATCAACCTTCAACTCATTGATCAAAAAGAAAGAAGAAGAAGAAAGAAGAAAGAGATGAAGAATGGATAAGGAAATGGAAAGATCAAAAGGCATAAAATGAAACAACATGTACCAATCCATATGTATTGACCACATGACATTGAAAGTCAAGGTCAAATAATGATAAATCAGAAATTAGATGAAGATTGGAGATCAAACAATAAGCAAAATATTTTTGGCATTTTTAATATTAAAATAAACTTGAATAAAAAAAATAAAAGAAAGGTCAAACTTCAAAACCACTTCAAATCAACCTTGAAAGGTCCAAGTGATTTATCCCAAGTTCAACAAGGCCAAACAAAGTTTGACAAAAAATTTCAGCATTTTTAAAAGTCAAAAACTATTTTTAATCAATTAAAAATGAATAAAAATAACCTAATTGAACTAAAATCTCAAATAAATCTCAAATCAATTAAAAAATTGATGAGAATATTTTTCATAGATCCATCATCATCCAAATAGGTTAGGAAAATATTTTTGTATTTTTTGAATATCAAAAACTATTTAAAATGAATTAAAAATAACCAGAAAAGAGAAAATTCACAAAAAATATCAAATGACAAAATAAAAAAATTAAAAATCAGAAATAGAAACTAGAATTTATTTGGAGACTAATGCAATTGGTCCCATAATTTTTGGAATTAAAATGAAAGAGTTATGAATTTTTGAAATTAATGGAAATAAAAGAAAATAAACCAGAAAATTAAAAATTCAAAAAAACCAGGAGCGTCAGATCTGAGCTCATTAATTGAGCTGGCAGGTCATGCGCTCCCACCATACTCTTCATTCAATGCGTGCACACCATGTATTAAAACAAGTCATAACAAACAAGGGCCATGATTAGATCTGGAAATTCAATCCAACGATCCACAATGCATCTGGTAATGGCACGGCCACCGGAGCCACTTTCTTCTCCGGTGAGCAAGAAGATTCCGGCCAATTTTGCAGACGACCAAATCTTAACCAAAATGCACGATCTATACATCTTTGGAAAGCTGAGATGATGTACATCATCCCTGTGCCACTCAATTCCACTCTAGATCTCTATATTGAGAGAAATCAGAGATGGAAGTTTTGTGGTGTTTATCATGAACTTAATGGATTTCAAAAATAAATGCACAATCATGATGCCTCTATTGAGAGGACTTCAGCCAACACAAGATCCAAGCAAATAAGTCAATATATTATGAGTTTCGAAGAAAAAACCAGTTGCATAACAACCTTGATTTCTGGAGGCTTGAGCTCGATTCCTTGCCTTCTTTATCAAAACAGAAGATCAATGGAGTAAAGGATGAAGGTTTAGAAGCTTTAGATCCAAGGATTCAACCAGATGTAGTTGAATTTTGGATCTGAAAAATTTGGAGAAAAATGAACTAGCTTCTTTGGTGAGAGGTTGGGTTTTGATTTCTGCAGCAATTCAGGTTGATTCCAGGGTGAATTTTGAATGGAATAGGACTTCTATTTATAGAGGGAATGGCAAGGAGAGGGTGATCAAAGTCGTGTGCATGAAGTTGGGCATTCCTTGCATGGGCTTGCATGATCATGCACAAGGCCCAAAACCAAAGCCAAATGACATCTGAACTCATACCAAAGTGAAATGGGCGTGTAATTTGAAAGGCAAAGGCTTGTGTAATGAATTCTCACATGTTATGCATAATTGAACCAAAAAATTCTTCTCTTCGAAACTAACACTTGCCAAATCCAAACATGATCATGTGAGTAATGGTTGGAAAGGTTTTGATGTAAGGAACAATTGTTATGTTGGGCAAAAATCCATTTGGGATGTGGAAATTGGTGAAATTTGAGTTTAAAGTGCAAGGTGCAAAACATGTCAAGGCAAAGTTTCTAAATTTGGCCAATGTTCAAGCCCTTCTATTTTGATGATGCAAGCCTCAAATCAAAAAACCTCCAACATAAACGTTGTAGATCTTTTCAAGACAATCAAAATGGACTTAAATTTTGCATTTGGATTTTTAATGAAGGAGTTATGGGCACTTGAAGTTGGACTTTTTTTCCTTTCAATGCATTTGGCCCAAAAGGACCTATAATGTCTTGCATTATCACATGTATTTACTTTGAGATTTTGAATTTTTTTTCAACATAACATTTGAAGTAGAAATCTTAAGCTTTCCAATTCATTTGATCCCACCTCAAAATAATAAAAAATGAACGAGTTATGTCCTTGGGAAGTTGACCCACAATTAGGGTTTCAGTCAAAATGACCTATAATGTCTTGGAATGGGACATGACCTTCCAAGCTTCAAATCAATTTTTGATGAACATGAAAGTTGTTCATATTGTCCTTAAGAACAGTTTTTCTTTTGGAATCATCTCCATTTGACCAACACATAAAACGTTAGGTCTCAGTGCATTTCAAAATAGTCAGATGAATTGACTGATCAACTTCTCAAGTCCATGACTCATATCTTGATGAATTGATGATTGAGGACACTCAAATAAGTTCAAATATGCATGAAATGATGAATTAAAGAACTTCCCTTGATTGTATTTGATCATGGGCTGAGGTTGCTTCAAGAGCAAGGCATTATGGTGCATAGATGAATTAGGGTTTCCTTGGGGGCACAAACCTCAAACCATTTGACTTGCTTTGATCAAAATGGTGAATTGAGATACTAGGGAGGAATATTTGATGTATGAGAGCTTTGGGAACCATTACCATGCTTGCTATCATCTCCTCTTGACCTTACCATTGCACAAAGGATCTCCTTAAAGCTTTTAACCTTGTGATTGCTTAAGCTACAAACAAAAGATGTTAGTGACATATTTTTGTGCTTTTGGTTGATAAAAAAAATGAGAAAAGCAATGATATACAATTTAAGCATGCTTTGTGATCTCAAACCACTCATAAGATATCCCACCCAAAGGCAAAGGGAAACAAGATGCTTATGATCCTTGAGGCAATGCAAGTGCAATATTATGATGCCATGAGGGATCTTAGGGACAAAATGATCGTGACTTTATGAATCAAATGGGGTATTAACTGCAAGTGCACAGTCTTATGCCGTAGTTTTAAAAGATATCGATCCCACAGGGACTTATGAATCAATATACCGTTTTTCTAAGGTTACTTCGTAAAGCTAAGGCGGATGATACTTTGTTGATTAGGGGAAAAATAAAACTAAAATAAGATCTAGATTAAATATCGAATAAACGGATATCGGTATGCAGTTCGTCGTAATTAGGGAATTAAATCTTCGTTGGTTTCGTAGTTTTAAAATAAATCTTTTCAGTAGACACTATTGATTTAAAAGCCTTTTCTCAAACTCTCGCTCTGTTGAATAGACTATGACTTTATATTAACGTGCGCTGTCACTAATTAGTTAGGTCCAAAATCACTTTTTGAAAACAATAGAATCTATAGAAACTCTTTTTAAGAAAATGCTAACCATTTAAACACCCTTGTCTCAAACTCTCGCTCTGTTGACTTAGATTATATAATTAAACTTAAATGCTTAACTCTCGTCCTCACATTTAACCTTTAAAAATACTTTTTGAAAATGATTAGAATTTATTTAACTCTAAAAATTGCTTTCACCCTGATTTAAAATTAATGTCCAATTTACAGTGTCCAGTTAAAAACTCAAACCGTCGTTCTATTGATTTTAACTTCTTTATGTCTTTTACTCTCGTACAAAAACCTTGGTATTAACTCTGTAAATTGAGACCATAAAAAGAGTGATTATGTTTTTAAACAAAATTAAACCAACTTAGTTTTGATTCCTTCATTCCGCTTACTGTACATACCGATATCTAAGTTTATTTAGCCAGACATGCTAAATAAGCCTAAACAATAATTATGCTTACATACAGCCATATCAGACAGACAATATAAATAAATAGAAGTGCAGAGCATATATAAATTTAAACAATAAAATTAAAGAACCTGTAAAATTAATAGAAGTCTTGATTATTCCTAACTTCGATGCTTGAACTCTCCACCACAAACCGGTTGGATTTGTTCTTACAATCTTCGATCGGACAGGAAAATAAAAACGAAGGAACAAAATACTATGATCTAACGTAAGGTTAGATCCAGTAAAAATTACACAATAGTTTCCGGTGTAGAAACTATTGTGAGAAAATTAATTGAATGCTTTAAAATTGACTGGAAAAGAAAAGGAAATAAAAATTGCTAGGAAAGTAGAGTGCTGGAAAATAAGAAAAACAGTAAAAATAATGCGGTGCCGAAAACTGGAAAATTGAGCGAGAGCTCCAGGGTTCCATAATTGGTCCTATTTATATTAATCCATTTTGTAACCGTTTCTTCCATTCAGTAGGTTTCCTCACGTCAACTGGTCAAGCGAAGAAAGAGGAAGAACGTGCTTCAGTTACGCGTCAAACCCAAAAATATAGGAATGGGGGTGTGACGCTCGTCACACCTTGTGTGGCGGTCGTCACAGCTTCAGCGCTTCTAGTTGATAGTTATGGGCTGGGCTTTAGTGGAATTGCTTCTCATCATCTTTTTGCACCTCCTTTTCTTTCTTTTTCACGTATGCTTCAAATAATGTTGCCTGGAATAAATAGAAGGAAAATACCAAGTAATATCGAATAAAATAAAATAAATCGAATCAAATAATAATATAATTTAGTTAAATCGAGTCCAAAAATGTGATATTATTTCATGTTATCAAACTCCCCCATACTTAGACTTTTGCTTGTCCTCAAGCAAGATACAGTATAGAAATCGTTTTAAAATATTAGCCAGATGAAATTTCCAGACACACATCAATTCGAAGTAGGTTGCAAGTAAATCTCGTTTAGAAATAACCTGAGCTTAATCTTAACATCAACAACTACCGTTACAACCTCAGATACCCTCACCTTATGCAAACCAGTTCGAGTCACGCTATTATAGCTATCCTAGTTCTTTTACTCTTATTTCACCCGTTTTCATTCTAGCGAAATCACATTAAGCCCTTTATCTTTTCGCGCACATAGTGGAGTAACCGGTTAGCGATTTTGATTCCCTTTTTAGCTTGAAGTTCTGGTACATAAGTTGGATAACTTCGTTATTTAGTCCATTGCAAATTGCGGGGGATCGAACCGTAGTCCGCCCTACCAAGTTCAGCACCAGAAACCGCTGAACCAACTCATAATGGATCGTTCATAAGATGTTTTTGTAGGGTCCGCAACCAACTCATTGGATGTTTTTGGATTAAATGATCGGGTAAGGATCACCTAACTTAATTAGTGCATTTCCTGATTTTTTCTTTCTAATATATTGTCTTGGGAATCATTCACTTATATTCATCGGCTCTCTATGTAGTTTGCTATTAGGATGGTGCCGACTTCTCGTATAAACTACTCGGGGTTACTATAAAACTAAAAGTTCAAGAGATTGGTATAATAGGGACTTTTCTGATCTAACATGTTGAGGTTTTTAGAGCGTTGGGGCGGTAATAATTTTTGTCTTAATTTTACTCAAATTTGATAAAATAAGCAACCTTTATACTTATTGAGTGTGTTGAATTTTTGTTATGGCTTAAGAAAATTGAGGGGAATAGATAATAAAAAATTCTCACACTAGGGACTTAACTTTAAAATAAATATATATTATAAATATATTTTTTTTAATAGATAAACATTTAAATGAAATGGAAATAACAATGAAAAAGGAAATACATACTTGAAAAAGAAATGTTGAAAGAGGAGTATTCATAACTGAAACAAAGTTTTTCCCCCCGCGCTTAAATGAAACATTGTCCCCAATGTTTCAAAGAAAACAAAAAGAAAGGAACAAGTAAATAAAAATGCTCAATTATGTCGACGTCCTCTTGTTCTTGGCCCCGGTGATTGTTGACGAACTTCCAAGTCATCAAACCTGCTGAGCAAATCGGTGAACCGCTGGTCGGTTATTGCATTCCTCGCTTCCTGTTGATGTTGCATCTGGCGCATCAGTTGCATCACTTCGTTATTCTGCGCATGCATAGCATCAATAGCATCCATGATGTCATCATTAGTTGCTGGCCTTCTTCTTCAACGACGTCGGGAGGATGGACCGGTTGCATTGTCGGAAGGGTTAAGCGGGGCTGATTGTTGTTCAGGACCTTGATCACCTTGCTCCATTTCTTCAAACTCGTCCGGGGGCGGGTTTGCTTGTGAAGGCTCGGTAGCTTCGGGAGCATTCAGATCATAGATGAATCAGTTGGGGTTGGTGACATCTGTGAGGGCAATGTTGGGCAAAACAACGCTGGGACTTCTTGGTTGTTCACCATAAGATAATACCTTCCGCCTACCCTATTTTTGATTAAGCGGCTGGAGCGACAATAGCTTATATCCATAAATAGGGGTGGCAGAGATTGTAAATTTTGAAGTCTGTCCCCTAGATTCAAACCAAGTGCTATGGTGGTTATTAAACCTCCAATCACAAAAGGTTGGCGGCCTCTAGCACAAAGGGTGCGGATATGGTGAAATAAGAAGGAAGCGGCGTTTACCTTTGTATCCATTTCAAAGACGCAGTGGAGGAAGAATAATTCCTTTGCGTTGACTTTGCTGTTGTTGGGTCGACCAAAAATGGTGTTTTGCAGCATGCGGATAAAATATCGGATGGTTGGGTTATGTATATGCGAAGCAAATAGTACATCCCAGTTGTTGGTTTCCACACCGGATATTTTTCTAAAGAGGTCAAAGGCGTTTAAGTGCCACTGTGAGTTCGGAGGGATTCTTGGTTGGACTTGGCCTTTTATAGGGAAGTGTAGCATGGCACTCAATTGGTTCTGGGATAGTGAGTACTCGGTGTTGAGCATGCGGAAAGTTGCGGTACCGGTTAAGTACTCGTCTTCACCGGTTGGAGTGTTGTAAGAATAAGAACTTAAAAATTCTAAGGTGAGGGATGGGTAGGTAGGTTGATTGTGTGTGTAAAGAAAGGTTAAATCAGCAAGCCTAAGCATCCATTGTACACCTTGAAGTAATCCTAATTCTTGTAAACAATTTAAATCAGGATACCTGGTAGAGACGACACCTCGTTGTTGAAATCGTTCGAACTGCTCGCGTTGGAAGTTATCGTCTTCGGATCGGAAGATGATATTTTCGAATTGTTGGTTTTCCGCCATATCGATAGGTGGGTTGAAAGAATGAAAGAGGGTGAAAATGTATTTGTATAGAGTGGTTTGTTGGAATGATGTGGTTTAGGGAGAAATGGAGTGTAGGTATTTATAGGGAAAGTTTTTGGAAGTTGGAAGAGGAGTGGGTGAAAGAAAAATAAATGTGGATGAATGTGATTGGGATGGAGTAAAGGTGAATGAATGGGGAAAATAAAAAGTGAGGTGTAACGGTCGTGTCCCCAACGGTCACTAACGTTCACCTATTTTGGAGCTGTCACGCCCAGAAATTCATGTCCTATATTAGTTAACTCTTTTCGGATGGCTTCTTGTTCTGCAATCAAAGCTTGAATGGCGGTGTTATAATCAGTTCCGGGCATATGATGTCTAAGATCAGGTATTGCCGACTCTGCGGTCGGGATAGGATGAGGTGGAGAGTCAACATCATGGTAACCAGATGGTGTCTGTGGGTCAGACTCGACATAAGGAATCGGGTCGTCACAAATCTCATAGTCTTGGATGGATTCAATAGATCTAACAGGGGAGGGTATTCCATTCAGGTTGTAGAGCCAATTGTTTCGGTTATGAACACTAGTCATCGGACTAGGCAAGGTGAATAGGCAAAGAACTTGGTTGTTAATTATTAGCTCAAACTCTTCAGGCCCAAGGTTTCCTATAAACATAGTGTTGAAGAGGAAAGGTATACTCATAGGCGCAATGCCACAAAAAGGGCTCAAGTCAAGCATGGGTTGGCGCAATCCGATAGCATTACCAATCATGGTTATCAATCCTCCTATTTGAATTGGTGCTCGGTCATCTTGAATAAGGCGGTCAAAATTCGCCAACATATAAGTGGCACCATTCACTGGGCGGTTCTGGGAAGCACAAAATATTATGAAGAGTTCATCATGTGATACTGTGGTATTGTTTGATTTCTTCCCAAAAAGAGTGTGTGCTAGGATTTTATGGAAATAACGAAAAGCTGGGTTATGTATGTTTCCAGAAAGAAACTCATGCTCCTCAGGGTCGTCATTACCCGTCAAACTTCCCCAAAAATGTTCAAGTTCTCTATATTCAAAAAGGTCTTCTTGGCTCACTGTGAATGTATCAAAAGAGGTAGGGAACCTTAAAAGGTTAGTAAAGTCTTGAATGTTAAATTGATACTCCATATTGAACATCCTGAACTGAATGAAACCTCTGCTTATTCCTTTTCCATGGCTGGGTAGATAGATCAGGGAGCTAAGGAATTCTAGGGTTAGCCTCCGGTAAGTGACAAATTTTCTTCGAATAGGTGTGGTTTCCCACCCTATTTGACTCAGCAGATACATGACACTATCTCTTAGTCCAAGGGCAGTCATTGCCCAATCATCAGCATAGAAACTTGGGTGCATCTCTCTCTCTACTAGCTCTTCAAATTTTTGTTTCTGAGCTTTCCCTATGAATTTGATACCTATACGATCAATTTGTCCCATCAGGTTAGTGTTAACTAAAGAAAAGAAAAACAAGAATTTATCAGGATTTGGCCAGATGCCGAAAGAAGAAAAGAAGAAAAGTTTTATAAAATAAAATAAATGAAGAATGAATACTAAATAAAATCAAAAGAATAATCAAAGAAAAAAAAATAAAAATAGAAAATAAAATAGAAAGTTGTGGGTTGTCTCCCACGAAGCGCTTTGTTTAATGTCGCAAGCTCGACATAAAACTAGTAGCTGTTAATCTATAGATTTAGGAGACAATACGTCTAAGTGCAGGACTTGCGAATCTTCATTATTTTCATCATAGTGATAATGTTTCAGACGCTGCCCATTTACGATAAATGCTTCCATAGATTTTCCTTTAATTTCCACAGCTCCACTAGGGAAAACATTAGTAACTTGGAAAGGGCCTGACCATCTAGAGCGTAGTTTTCCTGGGAATAACTTAAGTCTAGAGTTAAATAATAGGATTACATCGCCTTGTTTGAAAGTTTTCCTTGATATGCGCTTATCATGCCATTTTTTCGTTCTTTCTTTGTAGATTCTGGCATTTTCGTAAGCGTCTCGTCTAAGTTCCTCTAATTCGTTTATAACAAGGATTCGCTTTTCACTGGCGGCCTTATAGTTTAAATTTTAGTTTTTAATAGCCCAATAGGCCTTATGTTCTAACTCTTCTGGGAGGTGGCAAGATTTACCATAAATAAGCTTAAATGGGGTTGTTCCTATGGGAGTTTTGTAAGCGGTTCGATATGCCCATAAAGCTTCGGGTAATTTTGATGACCAGTCTTTCCTTGAGGTGGCGACTATTTTTTCCAATATCTGTTTGATTTCTCTGTTAGACACTTCCACCTTTCCACTGGTTTGAGGATGGTAAGGTGTCGCTACTCGATGTCTTACACCATACTTAAACAGTAGTTTTTCGAGTATCTTAGATATGAAATGCGATCCACCATCACTGACTACTATTCATGGGACACCAAATTTTGGGAAAATTATATTCTTAAAGAGTTTAGTTACTACTCGTGTGTCGTTTGTTGGAGAAGCTATGGCTTCAATCCATTTTGATACGTAATCAACCGCTACGTGTATGTACTTGTTACCGAAAGAAGGTGGAAAAGGTCCCATGAAATCTATTCCCCACACGTCGAAAATCTCTACTTCCAAAATGCCCTTTTGTGGCATCTCGTCACGTCTAGATATGTTTCCTGTGCGTTGGCATCTATCACATTTCTTGACAGCAGCATACACATCCCTCCATATGTTTGGCCAATAAAAACCGGCTTGTAGGATTTTAGAGCAGGTCTTGGATGTACTTGCGTGTCCACCATAAGGAGCGGAATGACAATGTTGGATTATACTTTCTATTTCTTCTTCAGGTATACACCGACGGAAAATACTATCGGGGCCTCTTTTAAAAAGTAAAGGGTCGTCCCAATAATAATGTTTCAAGTCATGGAAGAATCGTTTCTTTTCCTGGTAGGATAAATTAAGTGGAACTATTCCGGCGGCTAAATAATTGACAAAGTCGGCGTACCATGGTGTAACGCATACAGCCAAGGTGGTCTCTACTTGTTCATCAGCTCTATTTTCTTCCAAATTAGCTATAAGTCTATCGTACGAGAAGTCATCATTGATCGATGTTCTTTCCGGTTCCAGATTTTCTAGTCTAGAAAGGTGATCTGCCACTACGTTTTCAGTTCCTTTTTTATCTTTGATTTCCAAATCAAATTCTTGTAACAACAAGATCCACCTTAGAAGTCTAGGTTTAGCATCCTTTTTTGTTAAGAGGTACTTAATGGCAGCGTGGTCAGTGTAAACGATTATTTTAGCTCCGACCAAGTAAGAACGAAATTTATCTAGTGCAAACACTACTGCTAAAAGTTCTTTCTCGGTCGTGGTGTAATTCATCTGTGCTCCATCTAGAGTTCTACTTGCATAATATATGACGTGAAGTTTTTTATCCTTTTGTTGTTCTAAAACAGCGCCTACGG
This sequence comes from Lathyrus oleraceus, assembly GCF_024323335.1. NCBI lineage: Eukaryota > Viridiplantae > Streptophyta > Magnoliopsida > Fabales > Fabaceae > Lathyrus > Lathyrus oleraceus. The sequence continues at coordinate 447,637,541 of NC_066583.1, forward strand.
CGTAGTCACTTGCGTCAGATATTATTTTGAATGGTTCATTCCAATCCGGAGTCTGCATTATGGGCGCGGAGATCAATGCTTGTTTAAGCGTTTGAAATGCTTCTAAACATTTATTGTCGAAGATGAATTCTGCGTCTTTCATTAATAATCCGGTTAAAGGTTTAGTTATTTTAGAGAAATCTTTAATAAATCTTCGATAAAAACCAGCATGTCTTAAGAAGCTTCGTACTTCTCTTACAGTTTTTGGAGGTTTAAGGTTTTCGATTACTTCTATTTTAGCTTTGTCTACTTCAATTCCTCTATTTGATATAATGTGTCCTAAAACAATTCCTTCTTGTACAATAAAGTGACATTTTTCCCAATTTAGTACTAGGTTTACTTTTACACATCGTTCTAGAACTCTTTCTAGGTTTTCAAGCCATTCCTCGAAACTTTGCTGCATACGGAAAAGTCATTCATAAAGACTTCCATGATGTTTTCGAGAAAATCGGCGAATATTGCCATCATGCACCTTTGGAAGGTTGCAGGAGCATTGCACAAGCCGAACGGCATTCGTCGATAAGCGAAGGTACCAAAAGGACATGTGAACGTTGTCTTTTCTTGGTCATCAGGATGAATTGGTATTTGAAAGAAACCTGAGTAACCGTCTAGATAGCAGAAATGAGAATGCTTTGTTAATCGTTCTAACATCTGGTCTATGAATGGTAAAGGAAAATGATCTTTTCGGGTTGCTTTGTTTAGTTTTCTATAATCAATGCATATTCTCCATCCCGATTCGATTCGTTTGGTTATAGTTTCTCCTTTTTCATTTTCGATAACTGTTATACCCCCTTTCTTTGGTACTACGTGTACAGGGCTAACCCATTTGCTATCGGATATAGGATATATGATACCTGCCTCTAATAATTTCGTTACTTCCTTCTTGACTACCTCACTCAGGATCGGGTTTAGTCTCCTCTAATGTTCCCTAGAAGTTTTACAGTCTTCTTCTAGCATGATGCGATGCATACAAATAGAAGGACTTATCCCTTTAAGATCGGTGATGTTGTATCCTAGTGCGGTTGGATATTTTCTTAAGATATGTAGGAGTTTTTCGGTTTCGAGTTTTCCTAGGTCTGCATTAACTATCACTGGTCGTTCAAGTTCTAAGTCTAGGAATTCATATCTCAGATTCTTGGGAAGCGTTTTCAGGTCGAGGGTTGGTTTCTTAAGGCATTGCGTAGGATCCGGTGTTATTGCTAAACATTGGTCCAGTCTGTCTTCTACACGATAGTCAGACAATTTGTCATTTTCTAACTCTGTTTCTTTTATGCATTCGTCGATGATATCCATGAAGTAACATGTGTCATCTATTGCAGGTGCTTTCAAAAATTGGGAAAGAATGAACTCAATTTTCTCTTCTCCTACTTCGAAAGTGAGTCGTCCTCTTTTTACGTCTATGATGGCACCGGCGGTTGCTAAGAATGGTCTTCCCAATATAATGGGTGTAACTTCATCTTCTCTTATGTCCATAATTATAAAATCGGTTGGGATGTAGAATTGACCTATGCGCACAGGAATGTTTTCAAGAATTCCTACAGGATATCTAACGGAACGATCTGCTAATTGTACAGACATTTTAGTTGGTCTTAATTCTCCCATTTCTAGTTTCTTGCATATGGATAAAGGCATAACACTGATACCGGCTCCTAAATCTCATAAGGCTTTATCAATGACAAATTTTCCTATGTGACAGGGTATAGAGAAACTACCAGGATCTTTAAGTTTTGGAGGGATATTCTGGATTATAGCGCTACATTCAGCAGTGAGTGTAACAGTTTCGCTATATTCAAGTTTCCTTTTATTAGATAAGATTTCTTTTAAAAACTTAGCATATGAGGGCATCTGCGTAATAGCTTCGGTAAACGGAATTGTGAGGTTTAATTGTTTCAGTAGGTCAACAAATTTTTTAAACTGGCCCGCGTCTTTGGTTTTAATAAGCCTCTGAGGATAAGGGATAGGTGGTTTATAAGGCGGTGGAGGTACATAAGGTTCTCTCTTTTCTACGGTTTCCTTATTACTCTCTTCCTTTTCCTTAGGTTTATTTTCTTCCTCAGTTGACTTTTTAGAGTTTTGGTTTTCAATTCTTGGGTCAGATGGTCCTTCTACCTCTGTTCCACTTCTCAATATAATTGCATGAGCATGGCTTTTCGGGTTAGGTTGGGGCTGTCCAGGAAATGTACCAGTTGGGGCAGCAGTAGGCGCTTGTTGTTGAGCTACTTGTGAGATTTGTGTTTCCAGCATTTTGTTATGGGTAGCCAAGGTATCTACTTTACTTGCTAATTGTTTAATCTGTTCATTAGTGTGTACATTCTGGTTTAAGAAATCTTTATTGGTTTGATGTTGAGAAGCTATGAAGTTCTCCATCATGATTTCCAAGTTGGATTTCCTAGGAACGTTATTGTTAGATGTAGATGGGGTCGGCTTTTGATATCCAGGAGGTATAGCTGGGGCTTGATTGGGAGCTTGTCCTGGTGCGTATAAAGCATTATTACTCTTATATGAAAAATTAGGATGGTTCTTCCAGTTTGAGTTATAGGTATGCGAGTAGGGGTTTCCTTGAGCATAGTTCACTTGCTCTACTTAGATTCCTTTTAGGAGTTGACAATCTGTAGGAGTGTGACCTTGGATTCCACAGACGTCGCAATTTTGAGTTACGACAACCACGGCGGCTAGAGGTGATACATTTAAACTTTCAATTTTCTGGGCAAGAGCAACCACTTTTGCATTAACATGATCATGGCTACTTATCTCGTACATGCCACTCTTCGTTTGAGGTTTTTCTACCATTGTTCGGTCGCTTCCCCACTGATAATGATTTTGGGCCATGCTTTCGATGAGTTGATAAGCGTCAGCATAAGGTTTATCCATAAGCGCACCACCGGCGGCGGCGTCTATTGTTAACCTTATGTTGTACAAGAGACCATTATAGAAGGTATGATTTACTAACCAGTCCTCTAAACCATGGTGTGGACAAAGTCTCATCATGTCTTTGTATCTTTCCCATGCTTCGAAAAGAGACTCGTTCTTTCTGTTTAAATCCATTTATCTGGGCTCTTAACATAGCTGTTTTGCTTGGAGGAAAATATCGGGCAAGAAATACTTTCTTCAACTCATTCCATGTGGTGACTGAGTTGGAAGGAAGAGACTGAAGCCATCTTCTAGCTTTATCTCTTAACGAGAAAGGAAAGAGACGAAGTCGAATTGCCTCTGAAGTGACACCTTTAGCTTTAACAGTGTCAACGTATTGGACAAATACGGATAAATGAAGGTTTGGATCCTCGGTAGGATTTCCAGAGAATTGATTCTGTTGCACTGCTTGTAACAGCGAAGGTTTAAGTTCGAAGTTGTTTGCTTCGATTGCGGGTGGAGCAATACTCGAATGCTGCTCATCTTGTGATGGAGCGGCGTAATCTCGAAGAGCACGAGCTGGTTCTGCCATCTCGGGTATCGGCGAAGGAAGAAGATTTTTGAGATCAGGAATTTCGATTGGAGGAAGATTGTTCGCAGCACGATACTCTCGAATTCATCGTAAGACTCGGAGATATTGTTCAACGTCGTTGATTCGTAAGTAGTACGGTTCGCCTTGTGAGCGAGTGTGTGGCATACAAATCAACAAAAGACAAGGAAAAAAATAAAAATAAAAATTGCCTTAGTCTCTACAGCGTAACAGAAGAGTTACGATATCGACTAAATAAAAGTCCCCGACAACGGCGCCAAAAACTTGATCGCGACTTTATGAGTCGAATGGGGTATTAACTGCAAGTGCACAGTCTTATCGCGTAGTTTTAAAAGATATCGACCCCACAGGGACTTATGAATCGATATACCGTTTTTCTAAGGTTACTTCGTAAAGCTAAGGCGGACGATACTTTGTTGATTAGGGGAAAAATAAAACTAAAATAATATCTAGATTAAATATCAAATAAACGGATATCGGTATGCAGTTCGTCGTAATTAGGGAATCAAATCTTCGTTGGTTTCGTAGTTTTAAAATAAATCTTTTCAGTAGACACTATTGATTTAAAAGCCTTTTCTCAAACTCTCGCTCTGTTGAATAGACTATGACTTTATATTAACGTGCGCTGTCACTAATTAGTTAAGTCCAAAATCACTTTTTGAAAACAATAGAATCTATAGAAAATCTTTTTAAGAAAATGCTAACCATTTAAACACCCTTGTCTCAAACTCTCGCTCTGTTGACTTAGATTATATAATTAAACTTAAATGCTTAACTCTCGTCCTCACATTTAACCTTTAAAAATACTTTTTGAAAATGATTAGAATTTAATTAACTCTAAAATTGCTTTCGCCCTGATTTAAAATTAATGTCCAATTTACACTGTCCAGTTAAAAACTCAAACCGTCGTTCTATTGATTTTAACTTCTTTATGTCTTTTACTCTCGTACAAAAACCTTGGTATTATACAAAATTAAACCAACTTAGTTTTGATTCCTTCATTCCACTTACTTTACATACCGATATCTAAGTTTATTTAGCCAGACATGCTAAACAAGCCTAAACAATAATTATGCTTACATACAGCCATATCAGACAGACAGTATAAATAAATAGCAGTGCAGAGCATATATAAATTTAAACAATAAAATTAAAGAACCTGTAAAATTAATAGAAGTCTTGATTATTCCTAGCTTCGATGCTTGAACTCTCCACCACAAACTGGTTGGATTTGTTCTTACAATCTTCGATCGGACAGGAAAATAAAAACGAAGGAATAAAATATTATGATCTAACGTAAGGTTAGATCCAGTAAAAATTACACAATAGTTTCCGATGTAGAAACTATTGTGAGAAAATTAATTGAATGCTTTAAAATTGACTGGAAAAGAAAAGGAAATAAAAATTGCTAGGAAAGTAGAGTGCTGGAAAATAAGAAAAACAGTAAAAATAATGCGGTGCCGAAAACTGGAAAATTGAGCGAGAGCTCCAGGGTTCCATAATTGGTCCTATTTATATTAATCCATTTTGTAACCGTTTCTTTCATTCAGTAGGTTTCCTCACGTCAACTGGTCAAGCGAAGAAAGAGGAAGAATGTGCTTCTGTTACGCGTCAAACCCAGAAATATAGGAATGGGGGTGTGACGTTCGTCACACCATGTGTTACGCTCGTAACACAAAGCAGGGGGGCGTGACGCTCGTCACACCTTGTGTGGCGGTCGTCACAGCTTCAGCGCTTCTAGTTGATAGTTGTGGGCTGGGCTTTAGTGGAATTGCTTCTCATCATCTTTTTGCACCTCCTTTTCTTTCTTTTTCACGTATGCTTCAAATAATGTTGCCTGGAATAAATAGAAGGAAAATACCAAGTAATATCGAATAAAATAAAATAAATCGCATCAAATAATAATACAATTTAGTTAAATCGAGTCCAAAAATGTGATATTATTTCATGTTATCACAAAATTAGGGTCTTACACATATCAAAGGGAATATACTTCGAGGGAAGCCCCCTGTGTCACACCTTTATATATTTCTGATTCGATTCAGACATCTTCGATCCCTATATTAAGATGCTCTTTGAAACTGCCTAAAGTGTGCTTAGTCGCAACCATCCATTGAGCCTTTTATTTGGATTGTTGTCGAAGGATTTTAATAGAGTCTCCACAAATGAACCAATCTGGAAATGGGGGGGCAAGAGCCACTCTGAAGTCAACATTTGGCAGTGGAGGAAACTTTGGGGGAAATAGTTCAAGAGCCATTTTATAACGTTTCTCTTGAGGAACGTATGAGGGAATCTTTAAGGTTTCTACTTTCTTTTAAAATTTCTTTTTGAGCATAACAGCTACTTCGCGGATGGTTCGACTAAGATCATCAGGTCAAGAGGGAATTTAAAAGTATTTTTTGAAAAGCTTGAATTTCTTTTATAAGCGTATAAGTATCTTTCCTGGTCTTTTCCTGCACAAGAAGAAAAGCTTTATCAAACAGTTGAATAAAGGAAGTGATGTCGCAGAAATCCTCGACGTAATATTTAGCCCACCACAAATTCTCGACTTTAAAGGAAGTTGGACTGGTTCTGCCAGTATACTTAGATATTTGTATGAGAGTCGTGGTTTCAGTATGAACTGCGTTATGAAGGAGGACGTTACTCTTCTTGTCATACAGGCACTTCGGGAGGACCTGAACCCACCCAAATTGTTGAGCAACAAGGTTGGGTTAGTAGGTTATCAGTGTAACATGGACCTTCGAAGGGTTAAATCAAAGAGTGAGAATCCTATGCGTCAAAAAGGCTTCCCAAATTAGCAAAGATTATGTCTCCTGTTTTTTAGATGGAGACAACTTAGGGCTAACTTTCTTGAAAGCGAATGAAGCCATACTCGAAGTAAAGTTATGACACTTTGCGAACATCATGATATAACTCATGAAAGTCGGTTGAAGAGCTTGTCCTTCGTCCCTAGGAGTTGGTTGAGCTAATAGTGGGCCCTCGACCCTTCTTTTCCTGCTTCCCTCAGCATTCTCCTTGGCGAGACCCTTGTTTGGAAGATTGGCCTCGAAGGTGGCATTAAGCCAAAGTTGTAATAACCAAAAGGGGCCAGACAGTAGAAGGTTACCTTTGTCCCCCAGATTCTTCAGTTGAGCCACTTAGCTGCTCAATGATTTGTAGAGGCTCTCCAGAATCATCTCACATAGGCAGACATTGTGCCCCGCGTGCAGTTGATTGGCCAAGGTAAGATATTTCTTGGTAACTTGTAGTGATTTTGAGCAGAATACGGACTGTGACAGCCGCAAAGCCAAAAAAGCTATGTGCTCCACGTCGGAGACAATTTCAGTGTCTCTGTCATGTGCTATGTGTGTTGAATACGCCGCTCTTGTACTCGAAAAGGAGATAGTATCCATGGAATCAATATCAGGATCATAGGTTTATCCAATGGGTTTCATCCCTGTGATAGCGGCCATGTCGAAGAGAGTAGGGGTGACCATTCCACAAGGAAGATGGAAGGTATAGTGTGTGTTGTCCAAGAAGTACAACAAAGAAATTAACATAGGGTTGTTGTAATCTAAATCCAATTTAGACAGCATAATGAGGTCATATATCCCTATATCTTTCCAAGCCTGGGCTTTTTGTTTCTCTATCATGTTTAACCAATTGGAGTAATCAATGGGATCTTTAAAAGTTGGGGTGGAACGGAAGGCTCTAAAACCATTAGTCATAAACCTCAAATCTATAGTGTCCTCAGCCTGAGTGTTTTCGATGGAAGTAGTCCTAGGGTGTCTAGCCTGCCCTATGGGTTTGCATTTATGGTAAGAAGGGAAAAATTCTCTAAGTTTGCTGGTATCAGCATCTAACTCAGCTAAAGGTCCAGATAACGCATGAGTTTTATCAAAGACAGAAACAAGAATGAGTACCTGAGAAGCGTAGATCCTGCGTTGTTCCTCTGTTTCAGGTTTTGGGATATACTGACGATTGCCAACTGTGAGTGGAGCAGATAGCATAGAAAAAGGCGGAAGTTCAGATATCTTCTTCGGATCTTTAGATCGGTTGGCGGTAGTTTTGAGGGAGACTCTTGTTCCATTAAGAGCTTTGTGTGAAGCGTCCATTGTTAGGGTTTGAAGACAAAATTTGGGTTTCAGTTAGAAGATATTTGAAGAGATGAGAGTTTGAATGCTTAAATATTCAGAGAGTGTGAGAAAGTTTTGAAATGGGCAAGTAATTGGGTTTTATAGGCCTCCGTGGAAGACGTCTCAAATCAACATTAATGGTGGACAAGGTAATGAGACACGTGTATCCCTTAGGCAGTGTAGTGAAAATGGCAATTAATGATGTAGCCATGATTTCCTAGTATCTAGGAAACAAGATGAGCAAAAAAGATTTTGTTGTGGGCTGAAAGGACGTGGGACACCTGGCGTCGCCAAACAAGTGGAATAACTGAAAAGTTTTTCCAACATTGAGACACCTAGTGTAATATCAGTCATTGAGGCAAATGCGCGCATGCAAGGCGCCACGTGTATCGACGTGATTGAAGGACCATCAAAGCGGTTATTTCAATCAAGTATAAATATAGGGTCAAACTGTTAGAAAAATGTGTGTCAAATTGTGTACAAAATCTGCAAATTTACCAAGTATTCGTGTGAAGAAGAATTGTAAAACGCAGAATGTACGTTGTCTACACCATTGTTATTTATTTCAAAGCAATCTAAATTTGTCTTTACTTTCTTTCCAGAAACATTCTTCCTTGCTTCTTCCTTCCAAACACTTTATTTTTACTTTCGTCATTTGCAAATTTAAGATCCTTTCGTTCCTTTCCTCACCCTCAACTTTTATCTTACAGTCTTAAGATTCGTGTACTTGCAAACTTTACTTTACTATTTTTTAATCCTTTATAATTCTTGTCGTTTATTTCATTTTTCTTTACTAGTCATAAACGCCAATTCAAGACCTTTCTTTCCGTTTAAGTAACCCTACGTTCTTAATTGTCTTTAAAACTCTGATCAGACGTCTAGTTTTGATCATTTATTACTACCATGTTTACGAGATACTTAGCACTTGTCCTAGGATCAATCTGATCGATCCAGCGAGTAACCAAATTTAGAAATTTGGAAGATCAGCAGTTGTTTACCAATTTTCAAGGTAAACACATGGGGACCCATATATGATGTCTAGAATCAATGTGAACCATCTCTTGATTGATCTCCTTACATTAAGGGCCTCAAACCCTAGATTTGAACTTGATGAGGCATTGGTCGAGGCACACACTACCTACAAAAGAAGTAAAACTATACATAGACATATTTTTGGTATTTTGGTTGTTAAATAATGAAAAATAAAGTATGATACAATCAAATGTGCTTGGTGACCTTTCCCAATGCAAACCCAATGAATGAGGGGTAACGAGGATGTTGTAGCGGTAAATTCGTGACCATTAAGCTATGTATAAACTTAACATCAACAAAACCAGAGTCGCCATCGCGCTTTTATTGTTTCCAAAGGAAAAGGGAAAAGTACGAACAAAACCCAAAGATAAGAAGTTTTCAAATCAAAACTAATAAAATGTCAGAGATTACAGGTAAGGGGGTTGGTTACACAGAGGGAAGGTGTTAGCACCCAAAGTGTCCTAGGTACTCCTAGGGAGCCCTTTTTCATGTGTGTATATGTTTTTGGTATAAAAGATGTTTGCAATAAAATAGAGTGTGCGAATGAGAAAAGAATTTATTAATTATATTTTTTGTGTTTGAAAGACCTTCGGACTTGTGCCTACGTACTAACATAAAAATGAGGGATCAAAACCTCGTAGTTTGGGGTATAAATTTCAAAATGAGTGGATTGCTTTTAATCAAAATTTAAATTTAAGAGAGGCACAAAGGCCCAAAAGAGTTTTAATGGGTGTTAGTTCTTTTTGTTACAAGTTTGATTTAAGAAAAGAGTTAAAAAAAGGCAATGGCATAAGGCCTAAGTTTCTAGTTTGCAATAAAGTCTAAATTTAAAAATCACAAGCAAAGAAAGTTTTTGAAAAAGGGGGGAGTTTTTTAAATTTAAGAAATGGGAGGAGATGAAGAGGCTAACCTAAGCATAAAATTAAAAGTTAAGAGTTGAAAAGATCTGACCAATGGGATGCCATCCAAAAGACAAGAGTGTCATATAGAAAACCCAATTTCCCTTTGGACTTTTGAATCAAGTAATATCAATAAGAAAGTAGAAAAATGAATTGAAAGGAATCAAATAAAGATAGTCATATCCAAGCAAGCAACTTTATAGTCTTCTTCTTCTCATGTATCAGATGACATACTCTTTGATTATCTCAAAATCAGGCATTAGACACGGGTTTCAAGTAAGAGTTGCATCAAGACCATGTAGAAGATGAATTCATGTGGATCCTAATACTTGTATCAGTTGAAAGCTCAAATCAAAATAATTTGGTCTCAGAAATGTTGGCATTGGCCAAGTCCTTTTGCATAGGGAATGTTACCTAATTCTAAGTCCAAAATCTCATATCCAACTAACAGTCCACACAAACATTTTTTAGGTCATATGTTAGTTGATTAGATCTTTCCTAATTCTAATTTTAAATTTCATAAAGTAAATGACTTGAAATTAAAAGCAATAATAATAAAAGTTAGTCACATGTTAGTTGATTAGATGTTAGTGATGTTTTGTTTTTCAATTGATTAAGTCATTCTTTGCAGAACACTCAACCCTTTATTCACAAGCATGCATCCTTGAACCATGATATCTTCCAAAGGAAGGAAAAAAGGCCATGTTTCCATACAATACCATTAAAGGGGGGAGACTTACAATCTCACTTACTAGAATGCTATGCCTTTAGGTCAAAATTTAGCGCTATGTTAAGCAATCATAATTGGGTTTATGTAGAAGTCACAACTATCTGAGATCGGGCAATAGAAATTTTGGTGTTAATGCATGTTAAAGATATGGTATAATGAACATACTCCTAAAACATACCACACACAAAAAGAAAAAGATCAAAGGATGGACCTATCTCATCCATAATCCAAAAGATAATTTTAATTTAGAAACTGAAAGAGGAAAATATTTGAAATTTTTGGTGAAAGTCCCATATTTTTTGGATGAAAAATGAAATTAATATGAACTAATAAAAATAAAAGGATTAAATGGAAAAATCAGAAAATAAAAAAAACAAGGGCCATCTGATCTCCCTCATTAATCGAGGTGGCAAATCAGATGGCCAGGAGCCCGCATTCCACAAAGACCTTAGTCAAACGCACTGTAGGCATGGTAATCATATTCAATGCGTGAGATTAAAACATTTCAAACAAATAAGATGGATTGGATTGATCCAGCGCACAACCGGAGCCCTAGCTCCGGTCATCTTCTCTGGTGAGCACCACCGGTCTGGTTCAAACTCAACTCAATGGAAAATGAAAATTGAATACACTAGTTTGAAGGAAAAATGCTCAGGAGCATGAATCTGGCCTCAATTTTCTTCAATTCCAAGTATATAAAAAGACACAGGGAATTGAATTTTGAGGATCATGAACTATGTTGCTTCGATTTTGTCTCAAAGCAACTCAATCTTCTTTCCTACATTGATAGGACTTCAGACAAACAAAAATTAACAAGAATGGTGAAGAATTAAGGGAGAATTGCTTCAGATTGGCATGACCTTGCTTTCAATTATGCTTGGCCTTGCTTCAGATGCTTGTCGGAGGTGATTAGGATCAATGGAAGGTATGGACTCTTGGAGTTTCAATCTAAAACCGATGGAGATTCGAAACTTGATTTTCAAAGAAAATCTTTAAGCTTATCCTTCAATGATGAGGGTTTGGGGTTGCAGGTCCAATGTTTGGGCATGAGGTCCTTAATTATGAGCAATGAGGGTCTTATTTATAGGCCATGAGTTTGATTTCTACACACTTCCTAATTTTGTAATTTTAGGAAATTCTTTTTGCATGCTTGCATGGGCGTGTGATAGGCCCATCAAGTGATGCAATTAAATCCAAAATTGAGTGTGAATCATGCTAAAACCATGTTACAAAGCCATGCAATCATGTGTGAAAAGTGGAAGTGGAAATCATCCAAATGGTTCTTCATGTTGTAACCATGCGCAAGTCCTTCACCCTTTGGCCAAATGAGATGATCTTGGACTTTTGGGAAAGGTGACATCAAGGTCAACAACTTTAATGTTAAACACTTTATCATTTAAAGCTTTGATCATGATGAACTCTGAGGTGGAAGTTTGGGGAATCAAACATATTTTAAAAGTTCCAAGTCAAATGTTTTCACAAATTTGACCTCATTTGGATTTGGAATGAAGGAGTTATGCATTTTAGAAGTTGAGGAAAATCACTTGTTCAATGGTATTGGCCCAAATTGACCTATAATGTTTCCTCTTGGAACATGCATTTGCAAGTTGAATTTGAACTTCATCAAATCATAAAAGTTGAAGTAGACATCTTGAATTTGATCATGGAACTTTAATGGATTTTTTCTCATAACAATTGAGCAAGTTATGGTATTGGGACGTTGACCTCCAAACTAGGGCTCACAAAAAATGACCTATAATCTTTCACCATAAAAGATGAGTTTCCAAGCGAAACTAGCTCTTGACTTAAACATTAAAGTTGTTTGGAATGTCATTTTGAGTAACTTTTCTATTGGAATAATTTTGATATGACAGCAATTGTAGGAGATAGGATATATGGAACCCCAGTTTTGACTAGTTGACTTTCTCTGGTCAAGCACCATGAACCATCTTGCTATCTTGACATTCTCTTGATTTTTGGGACTCATTGAGGATCATATATGTGTAAGATGATGTAATGTGAAGTATACCTTAAAATATTTGATCAATGTTGAAGAAACTTGTTGAAGAAGTCACACAAGATACCAAGATGAATTAGAGTTTCCAAGGCAAACAAGCTCCAAACTCTTGATGATTTCTTGATCAAAATAACGTGTGAAGATCATAGGGATTCATATATGATGCTTAGAGAAAATTTGAACCATTTCTTGATTGAGCTCCTTGCATTGAGGGTCTTAAACCCTAGATATGAGCTTGATAAAGCATAGATGAGCATGTATAATACCTACAAAAGTAACAAATTATATATTGACATTTTTTTGGTATTTTGGTTAGTAAATAATTAAAAACAAAGTATGAATACGATCAAAATGTGCTTGATGATCTCTCCAAATGCAAACCCAATGAATGAGGGGTAAGGAGGATTCCAAGGTGTGATCCCAATGCCAATGCATATGATGAGATAGCATGAGGGATCTTAGGGTCAAAATTGGGGTCTTACAGCTGCCCCTATTTAAGGACGTTTTAATTGAGGAGATGAAGGTTAAAATCTTCATATCGACTCAGTAGAATGGACTTAAATAATAACACATAAACAAATTTTGGTCCCTAAGAGACCTCATGATGCATTTGATATGAATGTTAAAAATAATCTCTATGGGGAAATATGTCCATAAAGGAAAAGAATTTGGAGAAGCCGAAAGTCCGCAGGAGCATAATGCATTCCGTAAGGAAAACTGACTAGGTAGAGACTCTTGAGGGGGGGGGGGGATTGTGCGTAGGCCAGGCTACGACTTTAAAAAAATGTTGGGGACACAAGAGGATTCCATCAATGGAAGGACTCGACCATGGATAAAAGGAAAATCTACAAGGGAAACAGGTATATCAGAACAAAACTGAATTGCCTGAAACAAACTCAACTAGGGAAGAATGATCTTCAAAACATGAGTACTAGAAATATATCATCTATTACAGGTTACTGGGTAAGGAGATAACATAATATGTCTAGGAGGAATCCGTTACCGGTTAGGGTAAACATATCAAGGATGACTCGCTGAGGAAAATAGGAGGTGTATTCATTACCGGTTACTGGGCAAGAACAACTTGCTGGAGAATATATCAAATAGGACTTACAACTACTGGTTACTGGGAAGAAGACCAAAGGAAGGGAATATTCGTCACTAGTTAAAGTGAACATATCAAGGATAGACTCAAAGGGAAGAATATTTGTCATCGGCTAAGATGAACATATCAAGGATAAACTGCCGAGGAAAAGTAGGAATTACATCTATAAATTACTGGATAGAATACCAAAGAGAGAATAAATGTCCCAGGTTAGGATGAACATGTCAAGGATAGACTAAGAGGGGAAAGCATGATTTATAACTACCGGTTACTGGGTAGAAGACCGCAAAGAGGAGGAAATTCGTCATCGGTTAGGATGAACATATCAAGGATAGACCCTCTGGGGAATGAAATAGGGATTAATACTACCTTTTTACTAGGTAGAAAACCAAAAAGGGGAGAATATCCGTCATCGGTTAGGATGGACATATCAAGGATAGATTGCATGGGGAACGCAAAACGAATCTGCTGGGGATAACAAAAGGAACTAAATTACAATTTCCCAGGTATTGGGAAAAAGTAATGTACTCAAAAATTAAGAAGAATATTACCAGTTATTGGGTAATAGATTCACAGGGGACTAAAAGAAAATTGTCAAACAAAGACTCGACTCAATGAGGATATAACTTAGGGGGATCGACTCCATCCAGATAACCAACTAGGGAGGAAGCTGAAATAATAATCATACACGAGGAAATAACTCAGTGGGGAAATGAGAAAGGTTAAATTCTTTCTGCTTAATGGGTTAACACTCCACCGTTGAGGGAGCACAGACGTATCAAATCTGTGTGGGGAAAGGACACTACCATAGCAGAGGAACAAGGAATGCAATGCGATAACAATGCATAGTGAAATATATGAAGGTATATGTATATGTATATATGATTGATGATCATGCTGACAAAACAATCATGAAGGATACAAATGTCATTGATATGAATCGTCGATTCAACGCTCGGCTAATCACGACGGGATGAAGGCATCGACTGGACATAAATCATCCATCTCAAAGGCTCAACCGTGGCTGGGGAAAGAGAACATATCTGCTGAGGATTTGACTCATTAACTCTACAGGGAATTTTAGGTCAACACCATATTAAATGGGAGACAACCTCGCAGAAGACCAGAAGTACTATTCAAGAATCAATACTGCCGGCGGGGATCGGGAGAGAACTCTACTGGAGACTTGAGGGGAATAAAAGTTTGTATTGAATCTATGCAAACCGCTGAGGATACGCGCCTACAACTCAGTTGGGGAGGCAATCACAAAACTTGGCTGGGAAAATTGAATTGCTAAACCAACTACTTGGGGAACACCAACAATGCTTCGTATTTTAGGACTTACCTGTTTCTAGACTGCTGTTGATATTTCTTGATGAAATCGATTTCTCTTTAAAAGTAATTGTTTTTATTATTTTAAGAAAGATGATTTTGATTTTTAAATTCAATTTCAAAATGATCATCATAAAAATTTAATTCTATTTAGCTGAAAAATAAATAAGAGTAGAAACAATTAGCTGAAAAGCTTAACTTTATTTAATAGAATGGTAGTTTGTAAATGACAAGACTCCATAGATCTTTACAAAAGTTGAAAAATGGTAATTTACATGGAAAAGGGTTACATTGAACCAACAGTCTAGGAATGTTGCTTAATTCTAAGTCCAAAAGCTCAGATCAAACCAACAGTCCACACAAACATTTTTTAGGGTTTTTTTGTTGTTTATTAGGTATTTTAAGGTCCTAAGACCACAAACATAAACAAAATACAAAAAAATAAATATTGTAAGACCCCAATTTTGATCCTAAGATCCCTCATGTTATTCTCATCATATGCATTAGCATTGGGATCACACCTTGGCATCCTCCTTACACCTCATTCATTGGGTTTTCATTGGGAGAGATCACCAAGAACAATTTGATTGTATCATACCTAATTTTTCTTTATTTACAAACCAAAATACCAAATTTTTTGTCATTGTATAGCTTAACTCTTTTGTAGGTAGTACACATGCTCATCTAGGCTCTATCAAGCTCACATCTAGGTTTTAAGACCCTCATTGCAAGGATCTCAATAAATAATTGGTTTACTATGGCTCTAAGTATCATATATGAATCCCCATTATCTTCACATGTTATTTTCATCAAGAAATCTTCAAGATTTTGGAATTGGTTTGCCTTGGAAACCCTAATTCATCTGGGTATCTTATGTGACTTCTTCAACATGCTTCTTCACCAATTGATCAAATATTTCAAGGGATACTTCATATTTAATCATATTTGGCATATATTATCCTCTATGAGTCCCAAAAGTCAAGAGAATACCAAGCTAGGAAGTTGGTTCTTGGTGGTGGATCAGAAAAAGTCAACTGATTAAAACTGGGGTTCCCTAGACCCTATCTCGTACAATTTTTGTCATATGAAAATGATTCAAAGATAAAATTTACTCTAAATTACATTCCAAACAACTTTCATGTTTAGGTCAAGAGCTATTTTTTCTTGGAAAGTCAATTTTAATAGTGAAAGATTATAGGTAATTTTGTCTAAACCCTAATTTGGAGGTCAAATTCCCAAGACCATAACGTGTTCAATCTTTATGAGATGAAATATATTCAAGTTGCATGATCAAATTCAAGATGTCTACTTCAACTTTGATGTTTGGAGGAAGTGCAAATTCAACCTTTAAATGCATGTGATATGAGGAAACATTATAGGTCATTTTTGGCCAATACCATTGAACAAGTGATTTTCTTCAACTTCTTAAAAGCATAACTCCTTCATGATAAATCCAAAATAAGGTCAAATTCGTGAGCAATTTGAAGGACTTTGAGAGAGCTACAACTTTGATGAAGGAACCTTTCTCATTTAAAGTCCATAGAAAAAGTTACTCAAGGTGGAAGAAGTGAACATATGGCTTGGTACTTAGAATTTTTTTTGATATGTTTGATTTTCCAAACTTCCACCTCAAAATTCATTATGATCCAAGCTTAAAATGAAAAAGTGTTCAACATGAAAGTTGTTCCTCTTGATCTAACTTTCCCAAAATTCCAAATTCATCCAATTTGGACAATGAATGAATGGCTTGCGCATGGCTTAAAGTTGAAGGACCATTTGGAAGATTGGAAGTTCCATTTCTCACACACGAATGCATGGCCTTTCCACATGACTTCAGCATTGCTTACACTCATTTTTGGACCTAAATGCATCAATACACGGGCCTATCACATGCCCATGCATCCATGCAAAGGATATTGCTATTTTTGGAATTTTGAAATAAGTGTGCAATTATCAATCACTTGGCCTATAAATAGAACCCTTCATGCTTAGAATTATGGACCCTGGCGTGCAAGCTTTGATTCAGCAACCCTAAACCCTCACATTCAAAGGATAAGCTTGGTGATTTTTATTGAAAATCGAAATTGAATCTCCCAACTGTTTGGAGATTGAAACTCCAAGAGTCCTTCTTCTTCCTTGATCCATTTCCACTCCATCAAGCATCTGAAGCAAGGCCAAGTACAATTGAGAGAAAGATCGTGTCCATCTGAACCTGCATTAAAGGTGATTTTCAGAATTTTTCATCACTTCGATTCTCACTCAATTCTCCATTATTCTTGTTGATTTTTGGTTGTCTGAAGTCCTACCAATCTAGGCAACAAGATTGAGTTGCTTAGAGGTCAAATCGAAGCAACTGTAATCATGATCCTCAAAATTCAACTCCCTGTATCTTTCTATATACTTGGAGTTAGGTTAAATTGAGACTAGATTCGAGCTCCTGATCATTTTTACTTTAAATTCATGTCCTCCTTTTTTATTTTGGTGATGGTTGAAGGTGGACCAGTCCGGTGAGGTCCACTGGAGATGAAGACCGGAGCTCTGGCTCTAGCGATGTGTTGGCGTGTCTGTGAACCACATGATCCATTCATTTTATTTTAATCTTAGGCATTGGTTTTGAATACCACATGTGCAACACTGTTGACTCTAGAACACATGGAACGTGCACTCTAATCCACCTGATCTGCCACCTCAATTAATGAGGGAGATCAAGTGGTCCACATTTTTTTGTATTTTCTGATTTTTATTTTAATTGGTTTATTTTTACTAATTCATATTAATTTGAATATTGATCCTAAAAATATGGGACTTTAACTGAAAAATTTCAAATATTGTTCTCTTTCATTTTATGAATTAAAATTATTTTTTGGATCAACATTAATATTTTTCATGATTTAATTTTTTTATGCATATTTTTAATTGTTTAAAAATACTTTTAAGTTTCCAAAAATAATGAAATTTTTTCCCCAAGGTCCTTAAGGACAATATGAACAACTTTCATGTTTATCAAAATTGGATTTGAAGCTTGGAAGGTCATCATCCATTCCAAGACATTACAGGTCATTTTGACTGAAACCCTAATTTTGGGTCAACTTCCCAAGAACATAAGTCATTCATTTTTTACGATTTTGAGGTGGGACAAAATGCATTGGAAATATTATTGTGTCTAATTCAAATGTTATGTTGAGAAAAACTTCAAAATCTCAAAAGAAATACATGTGATAATGCAAAATATTATAGGTCACTTTGGGCCAAATGCATTGAAAAGGAAAAAAGTCTAACTTCAAGTGCCCATAACTTCTTCATCAAAAATCCAAATGATGCAAAATTGAAGTCCAATTTTATTGTGTTGAAAAGATATACAACTTTGAGGTTGGAGGTTTTTCCATTTGAAGCTTGCATCATCAAAACAGGAGGGCTTGAAGTTGGTTCATTTTGACAAATTTTTCAAAGGCATATTTTGTGCATTGAACTTCATGGCCTGTTTTCATAAATTTCCACATTCCAAGTGAGTTTTTGTTCAACATAACAGTTGTTACTTATACCAAGACCTTTCCAACCATTACCCACATGCTTATGTTGCATTTTTTCAAGTGGCATTTTCGAAGAGGTGAAGTTTTAGGCTCATTTATGCATAACATGATGAAACTCATTACACAAGCCAATTCAATCACATGTACACGTCCATTTCATCTTGCTTACATTTGAACACTCATTTGCCATTGCATTTGGGCCTCTCATGCGCCTGTACAGGCCCATGCATGGAGGCCCCCTCACTTCATGCACACGAATTCTACATGCCTTGCATCACTTTGTGCTATAAATAGAGCTGCTCAGATTCATTCTAAACCAACCTAAGGGCGCCTGAAATGCTGCTAGATTGAATCCATAACCACACTCAAAGGAATTTCTACTTTCTTCTTAAAAATTCAGATCTGAATTTCAACTACCTTGGTTTATTTTCAGACCTACAATTCCTTGGCCTTGCTTCATCTTCATCACTAGATCCTACTGCAAGCAATAGTTGAGGAGAATCGTGCTCTCAAGATCTGCATTTCAAAGGTGGATATCAGAACATTTTTTCTTCGAAACTCATTATTTCTTGCTTATTTCTTGAGTTTCTTGGCCTGGCTGAAGTCCTTACATTAGAGGCATTTGAATTGTGCTTTCAATTTTGCAAAAACATCAAGTTCAGTTTGAACTCCATCATTTTCTCCTTCTGATTTCTCTTCCTATGGAGATCTAGAAGAGAAACTAATGGTACAGGGGTGATGTACATCACCCCAGCTTTCCAATGATATGAGGATCGCTCGTTTTTATCAAGGTTTTATGACCTGCAACTTTGGCCGGAATCTCCATGTTCACCTAAGAAGACGGTGGTGTACACCACCGTCTGTTTGCCAGTTTGAATCCAGGCCGTTGAAGATGATTCCCAGATTGAATCATGGCTCTTGGATCTTATGACTTATTTTAATTCATTGTGTGGTTGCATTGACTTGGACTCATGGTGAGCGTGCACCTCTGGACCATTAGATGCTCTAGGTCAATTAATGAAATCTCATCCAACCCCTTTCCTTTTTTCTGATTTTTCTTATTTCCATATTATTTCTTTTATTTCATTTAACTTCAAAAATTCAATTCTCTTTCATTTTAATTCCAAAAAATATGAGACCAATTGCATTATTTCTCTTTTTAATTCTAGTTTCTAAAAATGATTTTTAATATTTTTTATTTTATAATTTGATATTTTTTGTGAATTTTCTCTTTTTTGGTTATTTTTAATTCATTTAAAATAGTTTTTGATATTCAAAAAATACAAAAATATTTTCTCAACCTCTTTGAATGATGATGGATCTATGAAAAATATTCTCATCAATTTTTTATTTGATTTGAGATTTATTTGAGATTTAGTTCAATTAGGTTATTTTTATTCATTTTTAATTGATTAAAAATAGTTTCTGACTTTTAAAAATGCTGAAATTTTTTGTCAAACTTTGTTTGACCTTGTTGAACTTGGGATAAATCACTTGGACCTTACAAAGTTGATTTGAAGTGATTTTGAAGTTTGACCTTTGTTTAATATTTTAATTCAAGTTTATTTTTAAATATTAAAAATGCCAAAAATATTTTGTTTATTTTTGACTTCCAATCTTCATCCCACTTCTATTTTTGATTGTTTGACCATGATCTTCAATGTCATTGGTCAACACTTGTTGATTGGTATATTCCATTTTATTTTAATGCACTTTATTCTTTTCATTTCCCTTATCCATCATCCATCTTCTTCTTCTTCTATTCTTTCTTGATCAATGAGTTAAAGGTTAATAAGTTAGCATTGATTAGGGAGGTTTAATCTTCCTTGATTCAAACCTAATTCATCTTGATCAAATGATCAAGTGAATGGCTTTGCATTAAGGATAAATTGCTTCCTAAATCATGCAAAGGACTTAAACCAATACAAGATCATTTCTCTTCTTCTTTTTTGGCATGGCAAGTTGTTGGAACTTGGTTCACTAATCAAGACTTCTAACTTATGTTGTTGCCTACATTATTATTGACCGGCCTCAGATAGTTGTGACTTCTACATAAGTCCAATTACGATTGCTTAACATAACGCTAAATTTGCCTTATGGCACACTAACTACTAACATTAACCATTAACAATTAACATTTACTTTTTACTCTTTACTTTTATGCAATTTACTATTCTTGTACATATTATTCATTTTTTTTCCGTTTGCTCACTTGAGCACATGTTTATGTTAATGCAATTTTCCTTTTGCTCACTTGAGCACATAATTGTGTATATATTATTGCCATTGTGTTTGTGTTTTGTTTGTTGTGGACCAAATGCAAAGATATGGACAAATGGACTTAGTTTCTAGGACTTTCCCTATACAAATTGGGGTAAAAGGACTTTAATGATGAAGATGGATTAGAAGGACCAAACCTCTAAACTCACTCTTGTCCATTCTTGATTTGTTTCATAAAACTTTTGATGTGTGTGCTCTTGTGCTAGGGAATCCTATAAGAGTCAAATTGAAGAACCATTGCCATGTTCATCCAAAGTGGAAGAGACAAGATGCCTTGAGGATCTCTTAAGAGACTTATGTGATTGTTGCTTGAGCTTACTATTATTTTTGCTTGCTTATTCCAAAGGATGGGAGCTACTTGGATCATCAATATGATCTCAGGAGAGGAACTCCATTTGTGGTCTTGTTCTCTTATCCCTTATCTCTTGTATGATTAGGACTTTAGCCATTCTTCATCTTCGCTTAACTCTAACCCAAGCCAAAACTTTTTGTGCAAACATTTAACACTTGTTTTCAAACATTAGAAACCTAAGCCTTATGCTTTTGATTTTCAAACTTTCTTTTCATAACACTTATTTTGAATTGAATCTTTAAGTAAACTTTGACCATATTTTGTAAATACTTTCCATTGGTAAAATATAACTCATCCAAATACTTTTGTGGTTTCAATGGCCACTTTTTTAATCAAAATTTTTCATAACCTTTAGCTATTAGGTTTGAGTTATCCTTGAGGTAGATGTAATACTCACCAATATCCTTAGTGATGGACAATGAGTCTTCCATGCTTATTATAGGGTTAACCCCTCACTAGCATGTTGAAGTTATCCTAACATGGTGGATTTGTGGTTTTAGGTTGAGTTTTCTCCCTTGGATAACAAAAGACCTTAAGGCTTTTGGACCAATTAATTCACCAACCCATTTTGAGATTTTTACCCCGAACTACGAGGTTTTGATCCTAATCTTTTTAAGATGGTACGTAGGCAATGGGTTTATCCATCCAAACACAAAAAATGTAAATAACTTGTATATTCTCTTCTCATCCCTTCAACCATGTTTGCACAAATAAATTTTCACAAAATGACAACCTTACAACAAATATGAAAAGGGCTCCCTAGGAGTACCTAGGATGTTTTGGGTGCTTAAAACCTTCCCATTGCATAACCAACCCCCTTACCCAGATCTCTGACATTTTTACTAGTTTTTGATTTGATAAAAAATTTAGGTTTTTGTTCGCTTTCTAACCATTTCTTTGGATAAATAGAAGTGCGGTGGCGACTCGACTTGTATGGTTTACCTTGGATTTAGTCAATATCTCTCAATTTGGGAAAACAAAGAAGGAATACAAAGAAGTATAATTTTAGACAACCCGATTTGAAAGAGCTAAGGAATTTGAAATTCTATGTACTAGATCCCCTGGGTTTCAAGGCTAGTTTTGAGAAGCTTCTTCCTCTTCTGACTACTCAAGTGGACGAAGGATTGCTGAGTGTATTGGTACAGTTTTATGATCCCTTGTACCGTTGCTTCACGTTTCCGAATTTTCAGCTTTTACCCACGCTTGAGGAGTATGCATATCTTGTGGCCATACCTATTCTAGACCAGTTGCCATTCAGTGGCTTGGAGAGTATTCCTACTTCTCGAGAGATAGCTGATATGTTGCATATAGATGAATCTCTGGTTGGTGCTCATATGACAACCAAAGGTGGAATTCAAGGTCTCCCTTCTGAGTTCCTCATTGCTCAAGCTACTATGTATGGGAAGGCCATGAGTGAGGATGCCTTTGAGGCCATATCTGTACTTCTCATCTATGGGTTGGTATTGTTCCCCATCATCGACAAGTTTGTGGATGCGAATGCTATTAGGATTTTCTCTACTCTTAATCCCGTTCCAACTCTGTTGGGTGACACTTATTTTTCTTTGCATATGAGGAATGCAAAGGGTGGTGGTGCCATTGTGTGCTGTTTGCCTCTGTTGTATAAGTGGTTTATTTCTCACTTACCGCAGACGGTCGCCTTCAAGGAGAACAAGGGATGTCTACAGTGGTCCACGAGACTTATGTCTCTCACTAATGATGATATCTCTTGGTACAACCGCGTGCATGATGGTGTGCAGATTATCGACTCTTGTGGTGAATTCTCCAATGTACCTCTTCTTGGTACATGTGGTGGGATTAGCTACAACCCCGTTTTGGCACGTCGTCAGCTTGGGTTCCCCCTAAAGGATAAACCCAATAACATTCTGTTGGAGGGTGTGTTCTTTCAGGAGGGCAAAGATCCTCAAGGCTTGAAGGACACGATGGTCCGCGCTTGGCGCAAGATTCATAGGAAAGGAAGGAAAGAGCTAGGTCCGAAGAATTGTATCGCTTTGGAACCTTACACTACCTGGGTTAGGAGGAGAGCTTCTGAGTACCTCATGCCTTACGAGTATCCAAGACCTACACCTTTGGTCATGGTTGGGCCTTCAACCCTCCCTGACCAAGGAGTAGTGGAGTTGAGTGATGAAGACCGTTCACGTGCTTGGATCCGTGAACGAGAAGAGTTGCTTCAGCAGATCAAGGAGAAGGATGCTTTGATTGAGTTTCTCGAGCATTAGGTTATTGATGATCCCAATGATGCATGGACTTCTCTACTTCCTCAGTCTTCCAAGTTTTGGAAGAAGAAGTACGATCGACTCGCCAAGGAGAAGGCAGATATGGAGGCAGCCTATGAGGAGGAGGTGAAGAGGCTTCGTGCATCTTACCTTCCTATGTCCCGAGCTTTAGATGATTGTTTCTAGGGATCCATAGGATGATTATTTTTCTTTTCTCTTGTATTTGGTTACCAATGTTGTACTTCTTTGGTGTAAACAAAATATTTTCCAGATATTATGAGATGTTTCCGTATATGATAAAGGTGTAATGTTGCCCAAAATTTGCAAATAGAACTCTAAAGTTCCTCTGAAATAAAAACAAATCATATGCACAAGCATTGCATTCACCATGTGCATAAGCAGGTTTTGTTCCCGGCTTCTTGTCCTATGGTCTAACTCTGTGTTCTTCATTTATTTTGAAGATAAGCTGACTCACCGGTACTACACCAGAGCCAACTCTTCGAGACTGATGGATCATTTGGAACAAGAGAACTGCGAGCTGAAAGAAGAAGTAGCCAGATTGACTGCCCTGATGGAGTCATTCTTGGCCGCTCAGAGCCAGTCTTCCCCAACACCTGCAACTCCTCCCTAGAGGACGGTCATTTCTGAGATCGTAACTTCTACTGTGCCTGCTGTAACAGCCCACTTTGTGCCATCCATGCCAGCCGGGTTCCCGTGGGGAATGCCTGCCAGTTTTGTGCCAGAGGGTTTTGCTCCTACTCTTGATTCTTTGCCGACATCTAGCCCGGTCCTTTCGGTGCCACCTCCCGTTGTGCACACACTACCAAGAGTTGAAGATACCATCTACCATTATGAGCCGTCTGAGGGCCTAGATGTTTATGAGAAGATGGATGATATGAAAGACCAATTCCTTGAGCTTCACAAGGAACTGGAAACTTTGAGGGGGAAAGACCTCTTTGGTAAAAGTGTTGCTGAGTTGTGCCTTGTGCCCAACGTGAAGATCCCTATTAAATTCAAAGTACCTGACTTTGAGAAGTACAAGGGAAACACTTGCCCTCTCAGCCATCTTGTGATGTATGCTCGCAAGATGTCGACGCAAACTAATACTGACCATTGCTCATCCATTATTTCCAGGACAGTCTGTCCGGTGCCGCTCTCTGGTGGTACATGGGTCTGGAAAGTTCAAACATCCGCTCTTTCAACGATCTTGGTGAGGCCTTCGTCAAGCAATATAAATACAATGTGGATATGGCTCCTGATAGGGACCAGCTGAGGGCAATGTCCCAAAAAGAGAAAGAGACCTTCAAAGAATACGCCCAGAGGTGGCGCGAGTTGGCAGCTCAGATAATGCCACCCCTTGAGGAGAAGGAGATGACAAAGATCTTTTTGAAGACCTTGAGCTCATTTTACTATGAGAGAATGCTAGCCAGTGCTCCCTCAGACTTCACAGAGATGGTGAATATGGGAATGAGACTGGAAGAGGGGGTCCGTGAAGGACGTTTGACTCGAGAGGAAGGCTCTTCAGCAAAGAGATATGGAAGCTTTGCAAAGAAGAAGGAGGGAGAGGCACATGCTGTGTCTCCCAATGTCAAGAGAAGACCCTCTGTGAAGAGGAAGATTGCCCGCCCAGTCAACAACCATCATCAGGTGGCTCATATAGCACCTGTTTTCAGGGAAGCCCAGCATTATCAACCACAACCATCTCAGCAATATCAGCAACAACAACAGTGTCCACAACAGCAGGCCTACCAGCCTCGAAACAATAACAACAATGCCAACACCAGCTACGAGAGAAAGAGGGTCACTTTTGATCCCATTCCGATGACTTATGCTGAACTCTATCCATCCTTGATTGGTAGAAATTTAATCACTCCGCGAGACCCTCCCGATGTACTTGCTAACCTCCAGTGGTGGTAAAAGCCTGAGCTTCACTGTGTATATCATTCCGGTGCTCCCAGACATGATGTGGAGAATTGTTATCCCTTGAAGACCAAGGTGCAAGACCTTGTGAAAAGTGGGATTTTATTTTTTGAGGACGTAGGTTTGAATGTGAAGAAGAACCCATTGCCCGAACATGGGAAATCTGTCAATATGGTCCAGGGCTGTCCTGGCAAGTATAAGGTCAAATATGTCAGTCATATTCGACAATCACTGGTTGAGATGCATCGTTTCCTGTGTGATTATAGCCATTATAAGCACAATCATGATAGATGTCGAGTTTGTTCTGTCAATCAGAGAGGTTGTCGCCAGGTGCGCAAAGATGTCCAAGAAATGTTTGATGAAGGAGTCATTGAGATCCTTCAAAACAGAAATGTTGACGAAGATGCTGTCGAAGTCAATGTAATTTCTCCGGTATTCCGGATACCTGAGCATGTTGTCATCAAGTATGATGGTAGCAAGTAGAAGGTTTCTCCTGCTCTGACCATTAAACCAGCCGGCCCTGTACCGTACTCTTCTGAGAAGGCGGTCCCCTATCGCTACAATGCTGTAGCAATGTAAAATGGGAAAGAGGTGTCTTTGCCTTTTTCATCTGTCGTTAATATTGCTGACGTTAGTGGCTTGACCCGCAACAGTCGTGTTTTTTCGGCCCCGCCAAAACCACAAGTTGACGCTCGAAGGAATGACAATGATGATTATGCTGAAAGCCCGATTTGGAATGTTGTGAGTGCTCCGAATCCGACACTTACTGTTAAACCCTCCTTTAAGTTGAGAACTCCTGCTTCTGCTGGCCCAAGTGGCAATGCGAAAGAAGACTGTGATGAGATACTGAGGCTCATCAAGAGAAGTGAGTACAACGTGGTAGATCAGCTTCTATAAATTCCATCCAAAATATCTGTGTTATCATTGCTATTGAATTCAGAACCACACCGAGAAGCTCTGCAGAAGGTGTTGGATGTGGCGTACGTAGATCACGACGTCACGATATGACAATTTGACAGTATTGTTGCAAACATCACCGCTTGTAACAATTTAAGTTTTTGTGATGCTGATCTCCCCGAGGAGGGAAGAGACAACAACTTGATCATCATTGAATGTATTTCCGAAGTCCACTCTTACGAAGTTGTCATATCAGGGGCCTCCCATGAGGCAGAGTGGAGTAGTTGTGAAGGCTTTCGATGGGTCTCGCAAAACTGTGATTGGTGAGGTTGATCTCCCAGTCAAAATCGGACCAAGTGATTTCCAGATTACCTTTCAGGTTATGGACATTCACCCATCGTATAACTGTCTCCTAGGAAGACCATGGATTCACGAGAATGGCGCCGTGACATCCACCCTACACCAGAAACTGAAATTTGTGAAGAATAAGAAGCTGGTGGTGGTAGGGGGAGAAAAGGCTCTCCTGGTAAGCCATTTGTCTACCTTCTCTTATATAGATGCTGAGGATGAAGTTGGAACTCTGTTCCAAGCTTTATCTATTGCTGAACCTGTTAAGAAGAGAACTCTTTCATTTGCTTCCTACAAAGGTGCAAAGTTGGCCATTGAGCATGGTGCAACTGCCGGTTTGGGGCAGATGATTGAGTTGGAAGACAACAAGTCCCGGGCTGGCATAGGTTATTCTTCTGGGGTTTCAATAAGCAAGGACTGTTCAAGAGTGCTGGATTCATCCACACCGGTAAGGATGAAGAGGCTGCTGCCATTTTGGAAGATGAAGAGGAAGAGGATTATGGCAATTTCATCATCCCTGGAGGGGTCTGCAATAATTGGGTCGTTGTGGATATTCCAACAGTTATCCATAAGTCGAAGTAATGTTCATTGTGTTTAAAAACCCTTCTCCCATGCCAAAAGGAGAAGTGATGACATTGTTGGCACATAAATACAATGATAATGTTATTCAATAAATTCATGTTAAATGTTTGTTTTTCCAATTATTTTCCCTTTTTGCTTTTGCATGAAATTGGTGATCACATAAAACCCTAAAAAATAAGAATAAAATGAATCTTTTCATCTGCATAATGATTTGCTTTGTTTGAATTCTAAAGTCTCTTTATATCCAAAATCATTATGCAGGTTTGAAATTCTGGAATAGTCAGAATTCTGATGTTCTACTCCAAGTCATGACATCTGATCCAACATTGTAACTAACATAGCAAGACAGTTAACACATTAAACCCTGTACTAAAGCACGCTTTCACAGATGTCACGACATCTCCTTCTATGTCACCCTAGAATGAAGGAACCCCTAGTCCTATGCATCAGGTATACAACCTCAGCAGAGATCAATCATTGTTCTCACTTCTGTTGTTTTCCTACACAGTTATCTGCACGATGTCTTAATATTGATCATCTGTTACATTATTCCAATGTGCTTGCCTTTTACTTGTATTTCCTGAAATAAAGGTTGAATTCATTAATCTAATTACCACTTATTAGATTGCTAACAAATTGGCTATTTGTTAGGTTCATTAATTGTAGGATAGTAGTTGGTTTCCTAGATTTTAGCTCAGCTGTTGGATTCCTAAAGAATTGCCTGAGAAAAATACTGAAACAGAAAAACTAATCATCCTACACTTTAGCACATGCTGTCAGGAATGAATGTAACAACATTCAGTTTGACAGACAGAACATATACATCATGCTGATTCTGTTATGTTCTTGAGAAACAGACTGTGCTAAATTTTCTGTACTGTAAAAGACCAACCAATCTCTAGTTCAGTATCAGCCTACATGAACAACTGTCTAGACATCCAGTTTGACAGTTTCACAATGATCCTTTGGCCAGGTCTGTTTTCCACTTGAAAACCAGACTTAAATATATACTGAACTGAAGCATAAAAACCAACCTGCCTATTATTCAGTATATGCTGTCAATGATGAATGTCACGACATTCTGATTGACATACAGCCAGAAGGCTATGTATCAGGTCTGTTATTATCTTGGTAGGCAAACTGAGATACAAGCTTAGTTATGGCATACAGGATTATAACATATGCAGAAGGAAAACAAACATAGGAAATTGTTAACCCAGTTCAGTCCAACATGACCTACGTCTGGGGGCTACCAAGCCAGGAAGAAGATCCATTATCAGCAGTATTAATTCAGAGTTAAACTCCCCCGTTTACAACTCTTCACTTAATCCCTACCCAATGCAATATATACCTAGGAACTCCTAGATAGAAACCTCCAGTTTCCATTCCTATCACTACACATACAATGTAATGTTAAACCAACTTGAACTTGCTTCACAGCTTCATTCAAGAACATAATCACTCTTGCCTACAGGCTTTGAGTTACAAATACTCTCAGCTTTTACCACTGAGAAACACATGGTAACCTTCCCACAGATTGGGAGGTTTACCTCACACACACCCCTAAATTTTCATTCTATGAGGCTTACAAAGACTAGGTTACAATATGCTATTTATAACCTAATCACCCAACTGGATTTGGGCCTTCAGAAATCGCAGCAAACTTGTTCTTTGTTGTTACAAAGTCAGCAGAAACTTTCTGCTACAATCAAGGTCTTCAATCCTAAAATCTCTCCATATATATCTCCTTATTTTGAGCCTATATATTCTGATTGAGTCTTTAAGACCTCCACATGGGAGTTAGGATATTCACCAAATATCCTTACTAATCCCAGAATATATACTGAATTAATTAATTCAGTTTTCTACACATGTACGATGTCACAGGCATGATGTCGTGACATCGTACATGACATGTTGGTCCAGATGTTGAACTTCTTCAACCCAACATATTAAAACAACAGAGATGATTACATTATTTGTTTTACAAAATTAATGCCAATCCTAAGGTATTAACAAGGTTGATCAAACCCATTGAACATAATGATCCAACACCATCTCCCAACTTTGAATTCCCTGTATTTGAGGCGGAAGAATATGATGATGAAGAGATTCCTGACGAGATTACCCGTCTACTTGAGCATGAAGAGAAGATCATTCAGCCGCATCTCGAGAATCTATAAACAGTCAATTTGGGGACTGAAGATTGTGTGTGAGAAGTAAAGATTGGGGCACTCCTGGGAGAATCTGATAAGAAGGGGTTGATTGAATTGCTACGAGAATATGTCGATGTCTTTGCCTGGTCATATGAAGACATGCCTGGTCTGGATACAGATATCGTGCAACATTTCCTGCCTTTGAAGCCTGAGTGCGTGCCTGTGAATCAGAAGCTCAGAAGAACTCATCCCGACATGGCAGTAAAGATCAAGGAAGAAGTTCAGAAGCAAATTGATGCGGGGTTTCTGGTGACTTCTACATATCCTCAATGGGTGGCCAATATTGTGCCTGTGCCTAAGAAAGATGTAAAAGTCCGAATGTGTGTGGATTATAGAGACTTGAATAAAGCTAGTCCGAAAGATGATTTCCCTCTACCACACATTGATATGTTGGTAGACAATACAGCTAAGTTCAATGTCTTCTCATTTATGGACGGATTTTCCGGATATAATCAGATTAAGATGGCACCCGAGGATATGGAGAAGACAACATTCATCACACCTTGGGGAACATTCTGTTATCGAGTGATGCCCTTCGGTTTGAAGAACGCCGGAGCCACGTATCAACGAGCCATGACTACTTTATTTCATGGTATGATGCAGAAGGAAATCGAGGTATATGTTGATGATATGATTGCAAAGTCAAGAACGGAAGTTGAACATGTAAAGCACTTGTTAAAGCTTTTTCAGCATTTGAGGAAGTATAAGCTTCGTCTGAATCCCAACAAGTGTACATTTGGAGTCCGTTCCGGCAAGCTTTCGAGCTTTATCGTTAGTGAAAGCAATACAGGAGATGCCTGCGCCCAAAACTGAGAAGCAAGTCCGAGGTTTTCTTGGCCGCTTGAATTATATTTCCAGATTCATATCCCATATGACTACCACATGTGCACCAATATTCAAGCTCCTCCGGAAAGATCAGTTTCACGATTGGACCGAGGATTGCCAAAAGGCCTTTGACATTATTAAAGAATATTTGTCTGAGCCTCCGATTCTATCTCCACCCGTGGAAGGGAGACCGCTGATTATGTATTTGACGGTTCTTGAAGACTCAATGGGTTGTGTCCTTGGTTAGCAGGACGAATCAGGAAAGAAAGAATATGCTATCTACTACCTGAGTAAGAAGTTCACTGATTGTGAGTCTCGATACTCAATGCTTGAGAAAACATGTTGTGCTTTGGCTTGGGCTGCTAAGCGCTTACGCCACTATATGTTGAATCATACGACTTGGTTGATATCCAAAATCGATCCAATCAAGTATATCTTTGAGAAGCCTGCCTTAACAGGGAGGATTGCCCGTTGGCAGATGTTATTATCTGAATATGACATTGAGTATCGGGCGCAGAAGGCCATTAAAGGTAGTATCTTGGCTGACCACTTGGCACATCAACCAATAGAAGATTGTCAGTCAGTTCAGTATGATTTCCCAGATGAAGAGATCCTGTACTTGAAAATGAAAGATTGCGATGAGCCTACGCTCGATGAAGGGCCAGAGCCTGGTTTCAGATGGAGTATGGTATATGATGGCGCTGTAAATCAATACGGAAATGGTATTGGGGCAGTGATTATTACTCCTCAGGGTACACACTTTCCTTTTACAGCAAGGCTAACTTTCAAATGCACGAATAATATGGCTGAGTATTGAGGCCAGTATTATGGGATTGGAATAATGCATTGATCTAAGGATCAAGCATCTTGATGTTTATGGTGATTCGGCCCTCGTTGTTAATCAGATTAAGGGTGAGTGGGAAACGAATAAGCCTGACCTTATTCCATATAGGGATTATGCGAGGAGGATCTCAACATTCTTTACCGAGGTTGACTTCCATCATATTCCTCGAGATGAGAATCAAATGATAGATGCTCTTGCTTCACTTGCTTCGATGATTGTGGCAGACTTTGGAATGAAGTTCCCAATATCACTGTGATGCGTTTGGACAGACCAGCCCATGTATTTGCAGTAGAAGAGGTGCAAGATGATAAGCCATGGTATTATAATATCAAGTGTTTCCTACAGAGCCAGATTTACCCGCCTGAGGCGTCTATGAAAGATAGGAAGACTTTGAGGAGATTGTCAAGCAGTTTCTACCTCAATGGCGATGTGCTTTACCAGAGAAATTTTGATATGGTTCTGCTCCGATGCGTGGATAGACATGAAGCAGACTTGTTAATGACTAAGGTCCATGAAGGTTCATTCGGTACTTATTCCAATGGGCACGCCATGGCTAGAAAGATGTTGAGAGCAGGCTACTATTGGCTGACAATGCAATCTGACTGCTGCAAGTATGTGAAGAAATTCCATAAGTGTCAGATTTATGCGGATAAGATTCATATTCCTCCGACACTTCTGAATGTGATTTTATCACCATGGCATTTCTCTATGTGGGGGATCGACATGATTGGCATGATAGAGCCGAAAGCGTCCAACGGTCACAGATTTATTCTCGTAATAATTGATTACTTCACCAAGTTGGTTGAAGCGACATCGTATGCAAACGTGACCAGGCAGGTGGTTGTGAAGTTTATCAAAAATCAACTTATATGCCGGTATGGTGTCCCAGATAAGATCATTACTGATAATGGATCAAACTTGAACAACAAAATGATGAAAGAGCTGTGTATTGAGTTCAAGATTGCGCATCATAATTCTTCCCCTTACAGACCCAAGATGAATGGGGCTGTTGAAGCTGCTAATAAGAATATCAAGAAAATTATCCAGAAGATGGTTGTTACGTACAAAGATTGGCATGAGATGCTGCCATTTGCTTTACATGGATATCGTACATCTGTCCGCACTTCAACAGGGGCAACCCCTTTTTCTCTTGTTTACGGCATGGAGGCTGTACTCCCAGTAGAGGTGGAGATCCTATCAATGAGAGTCTTGATGGAGGCCAAATTGACTGATGCTGAATGGATTCAGAGTCATTATGACCAGTTGAACTTGATTGAAGAAAAGAGATTGACTGCCATGTGCCATGGTCAGTTATATCAACAAAGGATGAAGAAAGCCTTTGATAAGAAGGTCAAGCCTCGTGTGTTCCGAGAAGGTGACCTTGTGCTCAAGAAAGTCTTGTCTTTCGCGCCCGATTCCAGGGGCAAGTGGACTCCAAACTATGAAGGTCCATATGTTGTCAAGAGAGCCTTTTCAGGCGGTGCATTGATACATACAACTATGGATGGGGAGGATTTCACTCGTCTTGTGAATTCAGATGCAGTCAAGAAATACTTCGCCTAAAAATAAAAACAGAATAGCTCGCTAAGTTGAAAACCCGAAAGGGCGACTTAGGCAAAAATGAGCGTCTCAGTGGATTGAAAACCCGAAAGGGCAATCCAGGCAAAAATTAGAGACATAAAAATATTGAGTATATGTATCGCACTAGATTGAGTACCTCACACTGGGGCAATCTAGGCAAAAAATAGGGATTTGGCAAGTAACTGCATCTTGACAAGACTTTGTTCTACAAGCTGCCATCCGTCAGAGATTCTTGCTCAATCATTGTCAACTAAAGCTTCAAATACATCGGATTCAGAATTGGTGGAGAAACGGTCATTATGTTCAATGTAGCCCTTTCCAATATATATCACCAATTTCAAATTTGTAAAGATCTATGGAGTCTTGCCATTTGCAGACTACCATTCCATCAAATAAATTTTGAGCCTTTATCCAATCATTTACACTCTTATTTGTTTCTATTCAACAAATGTTTTGCATGTTTTAAATTGAGAAATATCATTGTTTAAAGTTTTCATAATTTGTTTTTAAACAAAGTGAACATTCACAAAGATGAAAGGATACTGGGGATGTCTTCAGTGCTTTCCCAAGAATAGTAAGATTCTCGATAGGGTAAGACATTTGCTCATATTCCTGGCATGTTTGTGTCCTCTTCCTCCGAAACCTTTTTCTTCTCCCGAGCAGAAGATATGCAGTTCCCTTTTCCCCTCAGCAGATGAGATCTTGAGTAGGGATAATATTTGGTTGACTCTTGGAAGCTTCCGGTTGGTGTTTTTATCCCCACAAGGATCCATCATCCCCTTTGATAGTTTCCCCAGTGAAGTCGCCATGACCATGTTTCCGACTGGGATGACTGATGCTCATTCCCCTGCAGAGATCTTTGTTGTTCTGGCGTTCTCTTTTGAGATTTAGTACCGGATGTTTGTGTATTGTTCGTTGGACTTGTTTGTGTTAGAAATGTGTGTTTGTAAGCATTCATCATACATAGACCATGCATATATGCATAGTGATAACATTCTAATATTCATGTCGCATTATTTGCCATATATCTTTGATTGTTATCTCTTGTTTGAGGGTATTATGTTTCCCCAAACAAATGTTGGTGATTGATCTCTCCATATAGGGTCAGCCCCATAAGCAGAAAGTGTTTATCCTTTCCTCCATTAGTCCCCACAGAGTTATGTCCTCGGGGATGATGGTTGTTTTTGTTTCCTCCCAACACATATATTGGGATGGAATTCCCCATTGAGTTATATCCTCATAGGGACAAGCCTGGTTTCATCTTGCCTAT
Organism: Lathyrus oleraceus; assembly: GCF_024323335.1. Classification (NCBI taxonomy): domain Eukaryota; kingdom Viridiplantae; phylum Streptophyta; class Magnoliopsida; order Fabales; family Fabaceae; genus Lathyrus; species Lathyrus oleraceus. Next base: position 447,671,149 of record NC_066583.1, read on the forward strand.
CTAGTTTGATCCTAGATTGGCTTCTTATGTTTGCTTCCTGCACTTCCCCGTGGTCTAGATGAATAGTTGCTCATTAACCGGTAATTATCCATCTTTTCCCCTGCGGAGGTTGTGGTTTTCTACCCTCATACCGGTAGTTGTAAACCCTGTTTTATCCCCTGGCAGAGTTAACCTTTCTGTTCATCCTAACCGATGCCGGTTACTTTTCCATGGTTTTCTACCCAGTATCCGGTAGATGTAATCCCCTCCTTGACGGTTATCTTTATCCAATATTCGGTATTGATGTTCCTTCACCCCTTCCTTTTTGGAGCATATCTCCCAGTAGCCGATGATATGTCTCCTAGATCGTTGTCGTTGTCAATGTATTCCCAGTGAGTCATCTCTCATTTACCCTTTGTTGGTAATGTTCGTTTCTTTTTCTCCTGAATTGGTCATCACTATATACCTAGTATTCGGTATCCCGATGTCTTTTTTTTCTTTTCAGTCAATTTATCCTTTCTTAACCCAGTAACCAGTTGTGGATAATCTTACATGCGAGTATGCTATCTACGTTCTGACGGTAATAGATAGTATATCTCACGCACTCTTTGGTCGAAGTATTTTGCTCTTCCTCAGTCGAGTAAGATTCGTATCCCTTTTGTGGAATTGAATGTTCATCCTATAATCGAGTTTGCTTTTAGCCCTCTTTTGGATGATTAGTGTCTTGGTAATATATCCCAATTCACGCTTTGGTTGGTCACCTATTATATGCCCAGTAACCGGTATCGTTGGTGTTCCTTCCTCTCTGCTCCCTATTACGACTTTTTGGTCCCCCTGTGGAGTCAGATTTTCCTGAGTTGAAATATACCTTTAGGTTTTCCTCAGATGATTTTGGGATATTCCCATCTGAGCCCCGACTTTCGTCCGATGTGTCCCTGGGTGGATAATTCCGCTGTATTGGCATATTCCCCAATACATGCATCTTTGAGTCAGCTCGATTCTTTCCATTTGATTTATTTCATGGGTTTCCTTCGTGTCTCTCAGCAAGTTTCAAGTCGTGACCTGCTCACGCATTTTTGTCCTTTTACTCCCCAGTAAAGTCCTTATAGTCTCTGTCCCACTTATGAGTGTGTTATTCCATTGGATTTTCAGTCATTCCTCATTTCTTTCTTCCTTTGTGGACACATATCCCCACAGCGTGTTACCGTTTGCATACATACATTTGCATCATGAGGTCTCTTAGGGAACAAAATTCGTCTCTTTGTTATTATTTAAGCCCATTCTACCTCGTCGAGACGAAGGTTTTAACCTTCACTTCTCCGGCTAGAATGACCTTAAATAGGGGCATCTGTAAGACCCCAATTTTAGCCCTAAGATCCCTCATGGCATCATAACATTGCATTTCCATAGCCTCAAGGATCTTAAGTATCTTGGTTCCCTTTGCCTTTGAGTTGGGACCTCTTGTGAGTGGTTTGAGATCACCAGGCATGCTTGAATTGTATATCATTGCTTTTTCTCATTTATTGCTAACCAAAAGCACAAAAATATGTCACTAACTTTTCATGTTTGCAGCTTGAGCAATCACAAGGTCTAAAAGCTTCTAGGCGATCCTTTGTGCAATGATTTGTCCAAGAGAAGATGAAGGCAAGCATGGCAATGGTTCCCAAAGCTCTCATCCATCAAATATGCCTCCCTAGTATCTTAATTCATCATTTTGATCAAAGCAAGTCAAAGGGTTTGAGGTTTGTTTCCCAAGGAAACCCTAATTCATCTGATCATCAACAATGCCTTGCTCTTGAAGCAACCTCAGCCCATGGTCAAATATAATCAAGGGAAGTTCTTTAATTCATCATCCCATGCATATTTGAACTTATTTGAGTGCCCTTAATCATCAATTCATCAAGATATGAGTTGTGGAGTTGAGAAGTTGATCAGGCAATTCATCTGTCTATTTTGAAGTGCACTGAGACCTAACATTTTGTGTATTAGTCAAATGGAGATGATACCAAGATAAAAAATGTTCTTAAGGACAATATGAACAACTTTCTTGTTCATCAAAATTGGATTTGAAGCTTGGAAGGTCATCATCCATTCCAAGACATTACAGGTCATTTTGACTGAAAACCTAATTTTGGGTCAACTTCCCAAGAACATAACTTATTCATTTTTTATGATTTAGACGTGGGACAAAATGCATTGGAAATATTATTCTGTCTACTTCAAATGTTATGTTGAGAAAATCTTCAAAATCTCAAAATAAATACACGTGATAATGCAAAACAATATAGGTCACTTTGGGCCAAATGCATTGAAAAGGAAAAAAGTCCAACTTCAAGTGCCAATAAATTCTTCATCAAAAATCCAAATGATGCAAAATTTAAGTCCACATTTATTGTCTTGAAAAGATATACAACTTTCATGTTGGAGGGGTTTCCATTTCAAGCTTGCATCATCAAAACAGGAGGGCTTCAAGTTGGTTCATTTTGACAAATTTTTCAAATGCATATTTTGTGCATTGAACTTCATGGTCTGTTTTTCATAAATTTCCACATTCCAAGTGAGTTTTTGTTCAACATAACAGTTGTTCGTTATACCAAGACCTTTCCAACCATTACCCACATGCTTATGTTGCAATTTTTCAAGTGGCATTTTCGAAGAGGTGAAGTTTTAGGCTCATTTATGCATAACATGTTGAAACTCATTACACAAGCCAATTCAATCACATGTACACGTCCATTTCATCTTGCTTACATCTGAACACTCATTTTCCATTGCATTTGGGCCTCCCATGCGCCTGTACAGGCCCATGCATGGAGGCCCCCTCACTTCATGCACACGAATTCTACATGCCTTGCATCACTTTGTGCTATAAATAGAGCTGCTCAGATTCATTCTAAACCAACCTAAGGGCGCCTAAAATGCTGCTAGATTGAATCCATAACCACACTCAAAGGAATTTCTACTTTCTTCTTAAAAATTCAGATCTGAATTTCAACTACCTTGGTTGATTTTCAGACCTACAATTCCTTGGCCTTGCTTCTTCTTCATCACTAGATCCTACTGCAAGCATTAGTTGAGGAGAATCGTGCTCTCAAGATCTGCATTTCAAAGGTGGATATCAGAACTTTTTTTCTTCGAAACTCATTATTTCTTGCTTATTTCTTGAGTTTATTGGCCTGGTTGAAGTCCTCTCATTAGAGGCATTTGAATTGTGCTTACAATTTTGTAAAAACATCAAGTTCAGTTTGAACTCCATCATTTTCTCCTTCTGATTTCTCTTCCTATGGAGATCTAGAAGAGAAACTAATGGTATAGGGGTGATGTACATCACCCCAGCTTTCCAATGATATGAGGATCGCTCGTTTTCATCAAGGTTTTATGACCTGCAACTTTGGCCGGAATCTCCATGTTCGCCGGAGAAGACGGTGGTGTACACCACCGTCCGTTTTCCAGTTTGAATCCAGGTCGTTGATGATGATTCCCAGATTGAATCATGGCTCTTGGATCTTATGACTTATTTTAATTCAGTGTGTGGTTGCATTGACTTTGACTCATGGTGAGCGCGCACCTCTTGACCATTAGATGTGCCAGGTCAATTAATGAAATCTCATCCAACGCCTCTCCTTTTTTCTGATTTTTCTAATTTCCATTTTATTTCTTTTATTTCATTTAACTTCAAAAATTCATTACTCTTTCATTTTAATTCCAAAAAATATGAGACGAATTGCATTATTTCTCTTTTTAATTCTAGTTTCTAAAAAGGATTTTTAATATTTTTTATTTTATCATTTGATATTTTTTGTGAATTTTCTCTTTTCTGGTTATTTTTAATTCATTTTAAATAGTTTTTGATATTCAAAAAATACAAAAATATTTTCTCAACCTCTTTGAATGATGATGGATCTATGAAAAATATTCTCATCAATTTTTTAATTGATTTGAGATTTATTTGAGATTTTAGTTCAATTAGGTTATTTTTATTCATTTTTAATTGATTAAAAATAGTCTCTGCCTTTTAAAAATGCTGAAATTTTTTGTCAAACTTTGTTTGACCTTGTTGAACTTGTGATAAATCACTTGGACCTTACAAAGTTGATTTGAAGTGATTTTGAAGTTTGACCTTTCTTTAATATTTTAATTCAAGTTTATTTTTAGATATTAAAAATGCCAAAAATATTTTGTTTATTTCTTGACTTCCAATCTTCATCCCACTTCTGTTTTTGATTGTTTGACCATGATCTTCAATGTCATTGGTCAACACTTGTTGATTGGTATATTCCATTTTATTTTAATGCACTTTATTCTTTTCATTTCCCTTATCCATCATCCATCTTCTTCTTCTTCTTTTCTTTCTTGATCAATGAGTTAAAGGTTGATAAGTTAGCATTGATTAAGGAGGTTTAATCTTCCTTGATTCAAACATAATTCTACTTGATCAAACGATCAAGTGAATGGCTTTGCATTAAGGATAGATTGCTTCCTAAATCATGCAAAGGACTTAAACCAATACAAGATCATTTCTCTTCTTCTTTTTTGGCATGACAAGTTGTTGGAACTTGGTTCACTAATCAAGACTTCTAACTTGTGTTGTTGCCTACATTATTATTGACCGGCCTCAGATAGTTGTGACTTCTACATAAGTCCAATTACGATTGCTTAACATAGCGCTAAATTTTCCTTATGGCACACTAACTACTAACATTAACCATTAACAATTAACATTTATTTTTTGCTCTTTACTTTTATGCAATTTACTATTCTTGTACATATTATTCATTTGCTTTTCCCTTTGCTCACTTGAGCACATGTTTATGTTAATGCAATTTGCCTTTTGCTCACTTGAGCACATAATTGTGTATATATTATTGCCATTGTGTTTGTGTTTTGTTTGCTGTGGACCGAATGCAAAGAAATGGACAAATGGTCTTAGTTTCTAGGACTTTCCCTATGCAAATTGGGGTAAAAGGACTTTAATGATGAAGATGGATTAGAAGGACCAAACCTCTAAACTAACTCTTGTCCATTCTTAATTTGTTTTATAAAACTTTTGATGTGTGTGCTCTTGTTCTAGGGAATCCTATAAGAGTCAAAATGAAGAACCATTGCCATGCTCATCCAAAGTGGAAGAGACAAGATGCCTTGAGGATCTCTTAAGAGACTTATGTGATTGTTGCTTGAGCTTACTATTATTTTTGCTTGCTTATTCCAAAGTATGGGAGCTACTTGGATCATCAATATGATCTCAAGTGAGGAACTCCATTTGTGGTCTTGTTCTCTTATCCCTTATCTCTTGTATGTTTAGGACTTTAGCCATTCTTCTTCTTCCCTACACTCTAACCCAAGCCAAAACTTTTTGTGCAAACATTTAACACTTGTTTTCAAACATTAGAAACCTAAGCCTTATGCTTTTGATTTTCAAACTTTCTTTTCATAACACTTATTTTGAATTGAATCTTTAAGTAAACTTTGACCATATTTTGTAAATACTTTCCATTGGTAAAATATAACTCATCCAAATACTTTTGTGGTTTCAATGGCCACTTTCTTAATCAAAACTTTTCATAACCTTTAGCTATTAGGTTTGAGTTATCCTTGAGGTAGATGTAATACTCACCAATATCCTTAGTGATGGACAATGAGTCTTCCATGCTTATTATAGGGTTAACCCCTCACTAGCATGTTGAAGCTATCCTCACATGGTGGATTCGTGGTTTTAGGTTGAGTTTTCTCCCTTGGATAACAAAAGACCTTAAGGCTTTTGGACCAATTAATTCACCAACCCATTTTGAGATTTTTACCCCGAACTACGAGGTTTTGATCCTAATCTTTTTAAAATGGTACGTAGGCAAGGGGTTTATCCCTCCAAACACAAAAAATGTAAATAACTTGTATATTCTCTTCTCATCCCTTCAATCATGTTTGCACAAATAAATTTTAACAAAATGATAACCTTACAACAAATATGAAAAGGGCTCCCTTGGAGTACCTAGGATGTTTTGGGTGCTTAAAACCTTCCCATTGCATAACCAACCCTCCTACCCAGATCTCTGATATTTTTACTAGTTTTTGATTCGATAAAACTTTTAGGTTTTTGTTCGCTTTCTAACCATTCCTTTGGATAAATAGAAGTGCGGTGGCGACTCGACTTGTATGGTTTACCTTGGATTTAGTCAATATCTCTCATGGTAACGAATACCCCGCTACACCAGTCAAGGAAAAGTTGAGGAGGACTCATCCTGATATGGTATTGAAGATCAAAGATAAAGTGCAGAAGCAGATTGATGTTGGTTTCCTTGTTACTGCCGAGTATCCGCAGTGGGTGGCCAATATTGTGCATGTTCCTAAGAAAGACGGAAAAGTCCGCATGTGCGTTGATTATAGAGATTTGAACAAAGCTAGTCCGAAAGATAATTTCCCTCCGCCACACATTGATATGTTGCTAGACATTACAACTAAATTCAAAGTCTTTTCATTTATAGACGAATTTTCCGGTTATAATCAGATTAAATGGCACACGAAGATATGGAAAAGACCACATTCATTACACCTTGGGGAACATTCTGTTATAGAGTGATGCCTTTCGGTTTAAAGAATGCTTGTGCAACTTACCAAAGATCAATGACCACTCTTTTTCATGATATGATGCATAAAGAGATCGAACTCTATGTTAATGATATGGTTGGTAAATCCATGATAAGGAAGAGCATGTTGAGCATTTGTTGAGGCTATTCCAGCGCTTGAGGAAGTACAAACTCCGCTTGAATCCCAATAAATATACGATTGGTGTTCGTTCTGGTAAGTTGTTGGGCTTTATTGTCAGCGAGAAGGGTATTGAAATTGATCATGCCAAGGTCAAAGCAATACAAGAGATGCCTGCGCCCAAGACAGAGAAGCAAGTAAGAGGTTTTCTCGGCCGCTTGAATTATATCTCAAGATTCATTTCACACATTCTAAGACCCAATTTTGACCCTAAGATCCCTCATGCAATTTCATCTTATGCATTAGCATTGAGATTACACCTTCACATCCTCCTTACCTCTCTTTCATTAGGTTTGTTTTGGGAGAGATCATCAAGCACCATGTGATTGTATCATACTTGTATATTATCATTTTTACTAACTAAAATACCAAAAATATGTCTTTGTATGTGCCTAACTTTTTGTAGGGGGGGCATGATCCTCATTTATCTATCAAGTTCACATCTAGGGTTTAAGGCCCTCATGGCTAAGAGCACAATAAAAGATTGATCCACAATGTCTCAAAACATCATATACGAGTCCTATTGATCTCTACATGTTATATTTATCAAGTATTCTTCAAGAGTTTGGAGGTGATATGCCTTGGAAACCCTAGTTTGACTGGGTATCTTAAGTAACTTCTCCAACAAGCTATCTCACCAATTGATCAAATTTCTCAAGGGACACTTCAAAAATTAATCATAATATGCATATATGATCTACCATGAGCCTAAAAAGTCAAGATAATTGAAGGTTAACAAGTTGGTTAATGGTGGTTGGCCAAATGAATTCATCTAATAAAAAATGGGCATCCCTAGACCCTATCTCCTATACTTTTCACCATATTAAAATGATTCCAAGATCAAAGTTACTCTAAATCACATTCCAAACAAATTTCATGTTGGAAAATCATTTTCTATGTTGAAACATTATAGGTCATTTTGTCTAAACCATAATTTGAAAGTCAATTTCCCAAGGCCATAACTTGCTCAATTTTTATGATACGAAATATTTCCAAGTTGCAAAATCAAATTCAAGATGTATACTTCAACATTGATGTTTGTAGTGAGAGATAATTCAACTTTTATGAGAATGTGATATGAGGATACATTATAGGTGACCATTTTTCCAAACTTGAACAAGTGATTTTTCCAAACTTGAAAAATTCATAACTCTATCATTCTAAATCCAAATGTCATGAAATTGGTGACCATTTCTAATGACTTTGCAAGAGTTACAACTTTGGTGAAAGAACGTTTCTCATTTGAAGCTCACATAAAAAGTTAAGCAAGGTGGAATATTGAGTTATATGACTTGACACTTAGAAAAATTTTCAACATATTGAAATTTCCAAACTTCTAGCTCAAAATTCACCATGATCCAAGCTCCCAATGGAAAAGTGTTCAACATCAAACTTGTTCCCTTAATCTAAGCTTTCCAAAGAACCTAAGTTCATGCATTTTGGATGAGATTTGCTAGCTTTGTGCATGGCTTTAACAGAGCTGCATGATTGGAAGAAATCAAGTGCCAAAAATCACATTTCACATTGCCTTGACATCCAAGACTCATTTGAACTTCAGAATGATTGTACATGGATCAAATTGGATTGCTTCATGGGCCTGTACACGCCTATGCAAGCTTGTGCATGAAATGTCCAAATTTAGCAATTTTTCAAGTTAGCAAATATTAGTCCCAATTGTTATAAATACATGCCCTTGGAGCTTAATTCAAAAACACCTTGCGCGCCAACATTACCCCCCAATTGAAACCCTCACATTTCAAAGGAAAACCTGATAATTTTCAACTTGAAAATTGAGTTTGAATCTCACTGTTTGGAGATTCAAGAACTCCAAGATCCAAAGCATTGTACCATTGCCAAACCTCTCATACAAGCTTCTCAAGTGTGATCAGATCAAGTTTGAAGCAAGCAACATCAAGTTCTGCATAATATTGAAGGTAAAGTCAGAAAACTTCATCTCTTCGATTCTCACTCAATTCTCATCAATTCTCTTGGATCTTTGGTTGTCTGAAGTCCTACCAATGTAGGCAAGAAGATTGAGTTACTTTTAGGTCAAATCAAAGCAACTCAGTTATCACACCTTAAAATTCAACTCCTCATATCTTTTTATATATTTGGAGTTAGTTGAAATTGAGGTCAAATTCGTTCTCTACGCCATTTTTTCTTTCAGATCATGTATTTTTTTTGTTTTGGTGATGTTTGAGGGTGGACCAGTCCGGTGAGGTCCACCGGAGAAGAAGACCGGAGCTCTGGCTCCGGCGGTGTGTTGGCACGTCTTCCAGCCACATGATCCATTCAAATCATTTTAATCTTAGGCGTTGGTTTTGATTACCACGCGTGTGGCGCGCTGACTAGGTTCCATCATGGAACGTGCGTTTGTATCCACTTGATCTGCCACCTCAATTAATGAGGGAGATCAAGTGGCTCACTTTTTTTTTATTTTAATTCATTTGAATTTCATTAATTCATATTAATTTTAATATTGACCCAAAAAATATGAGAGTTTCACCAAAAAAAATTTAAATAAATTCCTCTTTCACATCATGAATTAAAATTATTTTTTGGATCATTATTAATATGTTTCATGATTTAATTGATTTTGTGTTTATTTTTAATTGTTTAAAAATACTTATAGTCTTTGAAAATTCTGAAATTTTTTCTCCAAGGTCCTTTGACCTTGTTTGACCTATGAAAAATCTCATGGCCATTTCTTTCGTGTTTTGATGAGGTTTTAGGAATTTGACAAAATATATTTAATTTAAATGCATTATTTTAGTATTTTTGAATTGGATAAATGCCAAATAATTGTGTTGACCTCTTGTGATGGTTTGTGTAAGTTTGACTTGTGTTGTTGGGCCTTGGTCAAGGTTGATTTGACTTTGCTAGGTTAATATTATTGGATTTAGGGGATTGATGGAATTTACATTCCATCTCCAAAAATGAATGAATAATATTAATTTGGTAAAAGTCCTTCTTTGACCAATTTGAGTTTTGATCCATTCTCCTCCCTCTTCATCTAGTTCCCCTTCTTTATGCATCCATTTCATTTGGCCTATGATATCTCAAAGTCCTAAAGCTAGTTGATTGAAAAATCAACATGAGTATGGATGAGACTAGTCCACCTCTTTTCCATATTCTTTTTGTGTGTGGTATGTTTCATGAGCATAGTCCATTATACTATGTCTCTAACATGCATTAGCACCAAAATTTTATTGTCCGACCTCAAATAGTTATGACTTCTACAGAAGTCCAATTACGATTGCTTAACATAGCGCTAAATGTTTGACACAAAAAGACATAGCATTCTAGTTAGAGAGATTGTAAGTCTCCCCTCTTTCATGGTATTGTTTGGAAACTCGGCCTTTTTTCCTTCCTTTGGAAGATGTCTTGGCTCAAGGATTCATGCTTGTGATAAGTGGGTTGAGTGCTCTCCAAAGAATGACTTAAAAAAAAGAAAAAGCAAAACAATACTGACTTCTAATGCATTAAAAACTAACATTTAATTTCATGTCCTTTATTTTAATGCACTTTAATTTTTAAGTTCTATTCATTTGCCATTATTCATGCCATTCTAAATGTTTATATTAATGCCTTTTCACTTTGTCCACTTGGACCATATTGTGTGATATATCTTGTTTGTTTATACTTTGTTTGTTTGAATGGTCTTTGACCATTAATGTACATAATAATAACAAAAACTCTAAAATACTATTGTGTGGACTGTTGACTTGATCTTGGACAATTGGACTTAGAATCTAGGTAACCTCCCTATGGAATAAGGACTTGGCCAATGGCAACTTTTGTGAAACCAAGTGTTTGCAGTTTGAAACATTATCTGATACATCTTTGAAGATCCCTTTGAGTTCACCTGCAACATGATCACTATGAAGCTGTTATTTTGAACCTGTGACTTGTGGAATTCATCTGCTACATAGGCCAATTTTAAGAAGATTATGGAGTGGCTAAAGCTTGGATGGGGCCATCTTAATTTGATGCCTTGCTCTTCAAGTTAATATTGTATGCATTGTTTGTTGCTTGATTCTAATATCCAAGGGAATTTGGGATTTCTATATGGCATTCTTGCCTATTGGGTTGCTACCCATCAGTCATATCTTTTCAACTCTTAACTTTTAATTTTGTGCATAGGATTAGTCTCTTCATCTCCTACCCATTTCTTTAATTTCAAAAACTTCTTTGTTTGACCTTGTTATTTTCTAAATTTTGAACATGATCTACAGGTTTTATCCTTAGTTCATTCCTCTGGGATGGTTCTTACCCAGACTCCATGCTCGTGACTTACAAGAAACCCTTGATTCTTGGTTGATCCAATCAAGTCTTGTCTATATCAGTGGAACTTGGGTGCTGATAAGGTGAAAACAATAATCCACCAAAATGGATTATTGATCTTGACAATGACTTGATTCATCCCTTGACCTTTGTTTGTTTGCCTTGTGTGTGATCCCCTATTTGTGATTGTTGTATTCATGCATATCATAACATTCATCACACGAAAATTTCAAGGAATTGAGGTATTATTTGCAAATATTTTCATACCATATATTATGGACGAAGGAACACTAAGAAGTACAGTTTTAGATGTCCCGACTTGAAAGAGTTAAGGAAGTTAGCATCTTTTGTATTAAATCCCTTAGAGTTCAAACAACGTCATGGGAAGTTATTGTCTATCTTGTATGCTAATGTGGTTGAAGGACTCTTGAGTGTGTTAGTGCAGTTCTATGATCCTCTCTACCATTGCTTCACTTTTCCTTTTTATCAGCTTGTGCCTACATTGGAGGAGTATGCCTATCTCTTAGTGATACCCGTTTCTAGTAGAGTGTCATTTAGTGGGTTGGAAGAGATTCCTAGATCTCATCTTATTGCTGAAGCTCTTCACTTAAAGAAGTCTGAGATAGAGGCTCATTCGGTGAAGAAAGGAGGATTGTTTGTGTTGCCATCTGATTTCCTCACATGAAGAAGTATGGACGTTTTTGAAGCTATCTTTGTGTTGCTCATTTATGGATTAGCTTGGTTCCCTAACATTGATGGTTTTGTTGATGTTAACGCCATTAGACTTTTCTTGATTGGGAATCTTGTGCCTACTCTGTTGGGTGATATGTATTTCTCTTTGCATCTAAGGAATTCTAAGGGTGGTGGGACGATTGTCTGTTGCATTCCTCTTCTATACAAGTGGTTTATTTCACACTTTCCTCAGACGTCTGCTTTTATGGAAAACAAACAATGTCTACGGTGGTCTCAGAGACTTATGTCTCTCACTAATGATGATATAGTTTGGTATGATCCTTCTTTGAGCAATTTGGAGATTATTGATTGTTGTGGTGAATTCTCTAATGTACCTCTCATTGGTACACAAGGAGGAATTAACTACAACCCTGCTTTGGCTCATCGTCAACTTGCGTTCCCCTTGAGAGACAAACCGAATAACACTTTGTTAGAAGGTATTTTCTATCAAGAGGGTAAAGACCCCCAACATTTGAAGCAGAAGATTGTGCATGCATGGCATAATGTGCATAGGAAAGGAAGATCCAAGCTTGGTCCTTGCAATTGTGTAGCTTTGGAAGCTTACACTCTTTAGGTGAAGAAAAGAGCTTTGGAGTTGAAGATGCCTTATCCCTGTGAGAGACCTATATCTATGGTTGTGATTGAGCCATTAACTCTCCCCAACCAAGATGTAGAGGAGTTGGAAGACGCACTCGCCATGATGAAGCAAGAGAAAGATATGTGGGAAGAGCGTTTCCGTGCTTTGAGAAAGAAGCAGGAGGAGTTGCAGTTGGAGTCTAAGGACAAGGATCCACTTATTAAGCTACTTGAAGACCGAGTGCCGAAGAGACAGAGAGAGACAGAGGTTTCATTGTCTAGCATGCCTCAGTCTTTCGTTGCTTGGAAGAATATTGTTTATCATCTTGTCCTCGAGAAGACTCATAAGAAGGCTTCTTTCGAGACCGAGATTCGAAGCATTCAAAGGAAGTACGCACCTACAACCAGATCTTCTGACGTTGTTGTTAGGGATCCTTAGGATGACTAGTCTCCTTTTCTATTGTATTTTTCATTTGGTTTCTGAAGTTGTACTCAGTGTAATCCTTCCAAATTATATTAATAAAAAGATATTTTTATGGTCATATCAAATTGTTGGAATTGTTGTTAAGTATATATATATATTTGTAAATGATATAGTATGTTCCTTGAAAATAAACAAACAAGCATTACATTTCATGCATAATTTGCATAAGGAGGTTTCTCTTTCGCCAGATGTCTCATTGGTGTTTCTTCTGTGCTTCAGCTAAGCTGAATCATCAGTACAACACTCACGCAAATCATTTGAGAATCATGGAACATCTTGAGTAAGAGAACAAAGAGTTGAAGGACGAGATCGCTCGACTGACTGCCATGATGAAGTCAGTGTTAGCTGCTCAGAGTCAATCTTCTCCAACGCCTGCAACTCCTCCTTCTCAGAGGACTGTCATTCAGAAGTGGCTACTTCTACCTTGCCTGCTGCTACCGCTCATTTTGCGCCTACCATGCCTGCCGGATTCTCGTGGGAAATGTCGTCTAACTTCATGCCTGAAGGCTTTGCGCCTGCTTTTGCTTCCATACTGGCATCTAGCCTGGTCATGTGTGTGCCACCTCCCGTTCTGCACACCTTACCTCGTGTGGAGGACACCATTTATCATTCCGATCCATATGAGAACCCTGATGTTTATGAGAAAATGGATGAGATAAAGGATCAGTTTCTTGAGTTGCGCAAGGAATTGAAGATGTTGAGAGGTAAGGACTTGTTTTGGAAAAGTGTTGTTGGGTTATGTCTGGTGCCGAATGTCAAGATTCCGGTGAAATTCAAAGTGTCTGACTTTGAAAAATACAAAGGGAACACATGTCCGCTCAGTCATCTAGTGATGTATTCCCGTAAGATGTCTACCTAAACTTACAATGATCAATTGTTGATTCACTATTTCCAAGACAGCTTGACTAGTGCTGCGCTCCGTTAGTATATGGGGTTGGACAGTGCAAGCATTCACACTTTCAACGACTTGGGAGAAGCTTTTGTCAAACAGTATAAGTATAAAGTGGATATGGCACCTGATAGAGACCAATTACGGTTTATGTCTCAGAAGGATAAAGAGACTTTCAAAGAGTACGCGCAGAGGTGGAGAGAGTTGGCTGCTCAGATCACTCCTCCTTTAGAGGAGAAGGAAATGACAAAAATATTTTTGAAGACCCTGAGTTCATTTTTTTATGAACGCATGATTGCTAGTTCCCCCAGTGACTTTACTGAAATGGTAAACACGGGGATAAGGCTTGAGGAAGGTGTCCGTGAAGGACGTTTGTCAAAGGATGAGGTATCGTCAAGCAATAGATATGGCAGCAGTTTTGGGAAAAATAAAGATAGTGAAGCTAATACAATAACTAGTGGGAGGAAGATGAGGCCACAGATTAGAAGGAATCAACCGCCCCATCAACATTATCATCAAGTATCTTTAGTCATTCCTGTATGTTCAAATAATCAAACAACACCAATTCAGTAACAACAATAACAACGTCAACAGCAACAATCGCAACAACGAACAAACACCTACAATAACAACAATACCAACAATCATCATCAACCAAACATTGAGAGGAATAAGGTCTCTTTTGACCCGATTCCTAGACTTATGCAGAACTCTATCCGTCTTTGGTTCTCAAGAACTTACTCCAACCGATAAACCCTCCATAAATTCCAGAACCACTTCCATGGTGGTACAAACCTGAACTTCGTTGTGCTTTTCACCAAGGAGCACCCGGACATGACATAGAAAACTGCTATCCACTCAAGTATGAGGTTCAGAAGCTGATAAAGATTGGAATGGTGTCCTTTGAGGACCGTGCGCCAAATGTGAAAGCAAATCCACTACCCGCTCATGGGAATTCTTCTTTTAATAGGGTGGACGGTTGTCCTGGAGAGTTTAAAGTGTTTGATGTTCATTTGATCCGTAGGTCCTTGGTACAGATGCATAAGGACATTTGTATGGTGAGTGATTGTGAGCATGACCATGATGGTTGTGTTATTTACAGTGTTAATCCTCGAGGATGTATGGTTGTATAGAGGGACATCCAACGGCTGATGGATGAAGGCATGATCCAAATAGTCCAATCCCGTTATATGGTTAGCGGGTCCAGTCCTGTATTCATCTAATAAAGTTGTTCTGTATCAGTATAATGCAAAAATGATAAAGGATGATCAAGAGGTCTCATTGCCTATGACCATCTCTGTAGTGAGCATTGCTGATGTTACCAAGGTGTCCCGCAGTGGTCGTGTGTTTGGGCCGGTGTTCCCGAAAGACAAAGAAGATTTAGTTGTCAGTAAGGAAGTGGAAGTGCTTGGTGTAGATCCGGTTAGTGCTTCAAAGGGTAAGTCTAGTCAATCCAGCAATTTGAAGCCTAATAATGATGATGATGAGGTACTTCGTCTGATAAAGAAGAGGGAGTTTAATATGGTGGAGCAGCTGCTCCAAACCCCCTCAAAGATTTCAGTACTGTCTCTGCTTATGAGTTCAGAAGCGCACAGAGGAGCACTGCAAAGAGTTCTTGAGCAAGCGTTTGTGGAACATGATGTTACGGTGGATTAGTTTAATCATATAGTAGCCAACATCACTTCCTGCAACAATCTCAGCTTCTGTGATGAGGAACTCCCTGAGGAGGATAGGAATCATAATCTGGCTTTGCATATCTCTCTGAATTGCAAAGATGATGCTTTGTCAAATGTTCTTATTGACACCGGGTCTTCATTGAATGTGCTTCCGAAGTCAACTTTGTCAAAGCTATCATATCAAAGAGCTCCCATGAGGTATAGTGGTGTAATCGTCAAAGCTCTTGACGATTCACGCAAAACAGTTATTGGTGAAGTGGACCTTCCAGTGAAGATAGGTCCGAGTGATTTTCATATTACTTTTCAAGTAATGGATATCCACCCAGCCTACAGTTGTCTGTTGGGAAGGCCATGGATCCACGAGGCAGGGGCTGTTACCTCAATATTGCATCAGAAGCTCAAATTTGTAAAGAATGGGAAGCTTGGCATTGTTGGTGGGGAGAAGGAATTGTTGGTTAGTCATTTATCATCTTTCTCTTATGTTGAGGCTAAGGATGAGGTTGGGACTCCGTTCCAAGCCTTATCTATTGTTTCTGAAAAGAGAGTTGGGGCACCTATGTCCTCATTGAAAGATACAAAGAAGATTGTTGAAGAGGGCAATGTGGATCTGTGGGGGGCGCATGGTAGAAGTCTCTGATAACAAAGGTAAATTCGGTTTGGGTTTTCAACAAGGTTTGTCAACTGTAAGGTCTGAGGATATGCAACTTAGCTTACGTAGCGGAGGGTTCATTCATGGAAATGAACAACACTTAGCTGTTGTTCTAGAGGATGATGAAGAGGAAGACTGCACCAATTTTGTGACGCATGGAAATGCTTGCAACTATTGGAATACTGTTGATATTCCTGTTATTTTGCATCGATCTAAGTAATTACTTTTATAAGTTTTCAAAAATCCTTCTCCTATGCCTAAGGGAGATGTGAACATTGTTTGGGCATTTTGAAAATGATCATTAATAAAATTAATTCTATTGATCCACATCTATGATGTTTGTTTTTACTTTGCTTTATTCTGAAAATGGTAATCATAAAAAACATAAATAAATAATATAATTGTCCATCTGCATAATATTTGGTCACAAATTCACTTTGCTAAAATCCAAATATCAAAACATTATGCAGGTTGGTTTTTAACCCCATCGAATACAATGATCCTTCTCCTTCTCCAAATTTTTAATTCCCTGTGTTTGAGGCCGAGGAGGAAAGTGATGAAGAAGTGAGTGATGAATTGTTTCGTCTTCTTGAGCATGATAAAAAGACCATTTAGCCTTTCGAAGAGCAAATTGAGTTAGTCAACTTAGGTTCCGAGGATGATGTGAAGGAAGTCAAGATTGGGTCTCGACTATGTTCAGATGCGAAGAAGGGGTTGATTGATCTTCTTCGAGAATATTCATATGTGTTTGCTTGGTCCTATCAAGACATGCCTGGTTTGGATTCTGAGATTGTGGAGCGTAAATTGCCGTTGAAACTAGAATGCCCGCTAGTCAAGCAGAAGTTAAGAAGAACGCATCCTGATATGGCAGTGATAATCAAAGAAGAAGTGCAGAAACAGATTGACGTTGGTTTCCTTGTGACCGCTGAGTATCCGCAATGGGTGGCCAATAATGTTCCTGTACCGAAGAAAGATGGAAAAGTCCGCATGTGTGTTGACTATAGAAATTTGAATAAAGCCAGTCCGAAAGATGATTTCCGTCTGCCACACAATGATATGTTGGTAAACAATACTGCTAAATTCAAAGTCTTTTCGGTTATGGATGGATTTTTTGGATATAACAAGATCAAGATGGCACCCGAAGATATGGAGAAGACCACATTCATTACACCCTGGGGAACATTCTGTTATAGAGTGATGCCTTTCGGTTTAAAGAATGTTGGTGCAACTTACCAGAGAGCAATGCCTACTCTTTTTCATGATATGATGCATAAAGAGATTGAAGTTTATGTCGATGACATGATTGCTAAATCAACTGATGAATAGGAACATGGTGAGCATTTCTTGAAGCTATTCCAGCGTTTGAGGAAGTATAAATTCAGCTTGAATCCACATAATTTTTTTTTCTTTTTATTTTTTTTCTTTATTGTCACCAAGAAGGGTATTGAGGTTGATCCTACCAAGGTCAAAGCAATACAAAAGATGCTTGCGCCCAAAACTGAGAAGCAAGTCAGAGGTTTTCTCGGCCTCTTGAATTATATCTCAAGATTCATTTCACACATGACTGCCACATGTGCGCCTATATTCAAGCTTCTTCGGAATGATCAGTCTTGTGATTGGACCGAAGGCTGCCAAAAAGCTTTTGATAGTATCAAAGAATAATTGCTTCAACCTCTGATTTTGTCTCCGCCTGTTGAAGGAATATCATCGATCGTGTATTTGACTATGCTCGAAGATAGTATGGGTTGTGTTCTAGATCAGCAAGATGAGACTGGAAAGAAAGAATTTGCAATTTACTACCTTAGTAAGAAGTACACCGATTGTGAGACTCAGTATTCTATGCTTGAGAAGACTTGTCGCGCATTGGCTTGGGCTGCTAAGCGTCTGGGTAAGTATATGTTGAATCATACCACTTGGTTGATATCCAAAATGGATCCAATCAAGTATATATTTGAGAAGCATGCTTTAACTCGGAGGATTGCCCGTTGGCAGATGTTGTTATCAGAGCATGATATTGAATACCGATCTCAAAAAGCGATCAAAGATAGTATCTTGGTTGGCCATTTGTCTCACCAACCAACTGAAGATTATCAGTCAGTGCAGTATGATATTCCTGATGAAGTGATCTTGTACTTGAAAATGAAAGATTATGATGAACCATTGCTTGAAGAATGGCCATAACCTGGTTCCCGTTGGAGCATGGTATTTGATGGAGTTGTTAATCAATATGGTAATGACATTGGGGAAGTGATTATTACTCCTCAAGGAATGCACTTTCAATTTACAGCTAGATTGACTTTCAAATGTACAAACAACATGGCGGAATACGAAGCTTGCATTATGGGGCTCGAAGAGGCCATTGATCTCAGAATCAAGCATTTAGATGTCTTTGGAGATTCGGCTTTGGTTGTGAATCAGATCAAAGGTGAATGGGAGACGAATCAACCCGGTTTGATACCATAAAGAGATTATGCGAGGAGGATTTCAACTTTCTTTACAAAGGTTGAGTTTCATCATATCTCTCGAGATGAAAACCGGATGCCAGATGCTCTTGCAACGTTGGCTTTGATGATTGTAGTGAAGTATTGGAATGAATTTCCCAATTTGACCGTGATGCATCTTGATAGGCCGGCTCATGTGTTTACTGTTGAAGAGGTCAAACATGAGAAGCCGTGGTATTACGACATCAAATGGTGAGGTATTGTACTAAGAGAAACTTCGACATGGTTCTGCTCAGATGCATGGATAGAGATGAAGAAGACTTATTGATGACTGAAGTGCATGAAGGTTCCTTTGGTACTCATTCCAATGGAAATGCAATGGAAAGGAAGATGTTGCGAGCAGGTTACTATAGGTTGACAATGGAATCTGACTGTTGCAAGTTTGTGAAGAAATGCCATAAGTGTCAAATATATGCGGAAAAGATTCATGTTCCTCCGACACTGTTGAACGTTATTTCTTCCCCATGGCCTTTTTCCATGTGGGGAATTGATATGATTGGCATGATTGAGCCCAAAGCGTCGAATGGACATTGTTTCATTTTGGTGGCTATTGACTACTTCACAAAATGGGTTGAAGGGACATCGTATGTTAATGTAACCAAGCAAGTTGTTGTAAGGTATATCAAGAATCAAATTATATTTTGTTATGGTGTGTCAAGTTAGATGATTATTGATAATGGATCGAACTTGAATAAAAATATGATGGAAGCTCTCTGCAAAGACTTCAAGATTGCACATCATAATTCTTCTCCCTATAGACCCAAGATGAATGGGATTGTTGAAGCTACAAATAAGAACATTAAGAAGATTATTCAGAAGATGGTTATGACATATAAGGATTGGCATGAGATGCTCTAATTTGGTTTGTATGGGTATCGTACATCCATCCGCACTTCAACCGGGGAAACCCCTTTCTCTATCGTTTATGGTATGGAAGCAGTGCTCCCCGTAGATGTTGTGATTCCTTCATTGCGTGTACTCATGGAAGCCAAGTTAACTAAGGATGACTGGTGTCAGACCAGGTTTGATCAGTTGAATTTGGTCAGTAGAGGATGAATAAAGCTTTTGATAAGAAGGTCAAACCTCATGTATTCAGAGAAGGTGACCTTGTGCTCAAGAACATCTTGTCGTCCAAACCATATTCTAGAGGCAAATGGACTCCTAATTATGAAGGCCCATAGGTTGTCAAGAGAGCCTTTTCAGGCGGTGCTTTGATTCTTGCAACTATGGATGGTGAAGAGTTCACTCTCCCTGTGAACGCAGATGCAATCAAGAAATACTTCGCCTAAAAAGAAAAGAACAACTCGCTAAGTTAAAAACCCGAAAGGGAGGCTTAGGCAAAAAAGGAGCGTCTCGGTGGATTGAAAACCCGAAAGGGCGATCCAGGCAAAAATTAGAGACATAAAACAGAAATTTCCCGATAAGTTGAGTACCCCACCCTGGGGCAACTTATGCAAAAATTAGGGATTATGGAAAGTAACTAGATTCTGCTGATCTTCGGTTTTGAAGACTTATCTTGGGCACATTATCAGACTTTGGTTCACTGTCTCCAGCAGACGCCAAAAGCACAGTGGATATCAAGAGTTGGTAGAAGGATTAGCGTTCAATTGTATTCAATAAAACCCTTTTCCATGTAAATTACCATTTTCAACTTTGTAAAGATCTATGGAGTCTTGTCATTTACAGACTACCATTCTATTAAATAAAGTTGAGCCTTTATCCAATTGTTTCTACTCTTATTTATTTCAGGCAATATTTTTAAATTCTATTATGATCATTTTTGAAATTAATTTTTTTTATCAAAATCATTTTCTTAAACATATAAAAGCAAGAATTTTTCAGAGGCAGTTTTAAAGCAATATCAACAACATTTCGAAAAACAGTAAGTCTTAAGTGTGGAGCTCTATTGGTTCCCCCGAGCAGTTAACCCTTCGGGTATCTTTAGCCGAGTTTGTTAATATATTTACCCTATGGAGTGTTTTGATCCCCAGCGGAGCTTCTGTACTTTTCCCAACTAAGTTGGTTGATTTAGTCACAGGCAGAGTTTGTGTGTTCCTCAGCAGGGTTGATTTTCTGTTTTGATCTTCAACAGAGTAAGATCGATTTCCCCAGTAGATCGCGTTGGTTTCTCCGCCAGTAGCCATCCGACTCGCTCCCAGTCAGATTTTCCTCGTGGTTTCTGAGCAGCTATTTATGTTTATCCTCTGTATGGTTGACCTAAAATTCCCTGCAGACTCGATAATATTTCCTTTCCTCATCAGATCTCCTCTTTCCCCAGATAATGTTGAGCCTTTTGGATGTTGACCTCCCTGTTCTCTGGCAGTTGTATCACGTTGTTGTGGATTGACCGAGGATTGTACCGATGATTCAAATTGTTTGCGACACCTTTGTGTCCATTGCGATCGTTTTGTCAGCATAATCATCATATATACATATACATATACATATACATATACATATACATATACAAATACACTCATATAATTTCATGATTACATATTTTTGCATTATCATATTTGTTGATTCATTGTCTGAGATTCTTATTCTTTGTTTTGGCGGTACTTTATCCCCATACAAGTTTGGCGTCTGTCATCCTTCAATTGTAGAGTATCGGCCCCTTAAGCAGAAAGATTTAAACCTTTCTCCTTTCCCCGCTGAGTTATTTCCTCGTGGATGATCATTGTTTTAGTTTCCTCCCCAGTTGATTACCTGGATGGGATTACTCCCCTTGAGTTATATCCTCGTTGGGTTGAGTCCTGATTGACCGTTTCTTTCTAGATCTTACCTAGATATATGTTTCTGGTCCCCTAAGAGCCTATTACCCAGTAACTGGTAATATTCTTCTCATATTATTCATTTTTTCCCAATACCCGGCAAGAGAAACTTTTTTTCCCAACGGATTCGTCTTCATGTTTCCCCAGGAAGTATATCCTTGATATGTTCATCCTAACCGGTGATAGATGTCTTTCTCTCCCCTGCCTGAGACTATCCTTGATATGTTCATCCTAACCGATGACAGATATTCTCATCCTTGGTATTCTACCCAGTAAAAAGTTAGTTGTAATCCCTACTTTGTTCCCAGAGGGCTAATCCTTGATATGTTCATCCTATCCGATAACGAATTTCCTCCTCTTTGTGGTCTTCTACCCAGTAACCGGTAGTTGTAAATCCTGCTTTTCCCCTTAATAGAGTATATTCTTGATATGTTCATCCTAACCGGTGATGTATTTTCTATTTGATGGTCTTCTATCCAGTATTCGATAGATGTAATTCCTACTTTTTGTTCAGTTGGTTTATCCTTGATATGTTCATCTTAACCGATGACGGGTATCCTCCTTAACAATTCCTAGGCAATACTATCCTTGATATGTTCGTCTTAACCGATGACGAATTTTCTCTCCTTTGAGTTTATCCATGATATGTTCACCTTAACCGGTGACAGATATTCTCATCTTCGATCTTCTGCCCAGTAACTAGTAGTTGTAAATCCTATTTTTGCAGTTTTTCCCCGACAAGGTTATTCTTACCCAGTAACCGATAATGAATATTCCCTCATGTTGGTTCCCAGCGAGTCATCCTTGATATGTTCATCCTAACCGATGATAGATGTCCTCTCTGTCATACTTTTATTATCTTCTTACCCAGTAGGAGGTAGTGGATAATGAATTTCTGCTCCTCTTGTGTTGAAGTTTATTTCTTCCCTAGTTGAGTTGAGTGCATTTTTCCTTAGTTAAATCGCTTTTCCTTGCATTGATTCAAGAATTCAGTTTTATCCTGATCTACTTGTGATCCCCTGTAGGTGTTTTGTTTCCCCGGCTGAGTCTTTCCATTTTATGGAATTCCTCTAGTCCCCCAGCAGTTTTTTAAGTCGTAGCCTGGCCTACGCATAACCCTTTATCCCCTAGAGTCTTTGTCTCCCTAGTGAGTTTTCCTTACTGAATGCATTCTACTCCTGTGGATCTTCGGTCTCTCTGATTTCTTTTCCTTTGTGGCAACATTTCCCCATAGAGAATTTGCTTTTTACATACATATCATATGCATTATGACGTCTCTTAGGGATCAAAATTTGTTTCTATTTTCTTATTTAACCCCATTCTAGGGAGTCGATACAAAGATTTTAGCCTTCATCTGCTCAGTTAGAATGTCCTTAAATAGGGTCAGCTGTAAGACCCTAATTTTGACCCTAAGATCCCTCATGCAATTTCATCATATGCATTAGCATTGGGATCACACCTTGGCATCCTCCTTACCCCTCTTTCATTGGGTTTGTTTTGGGAGATATCACCAAGTACCATGTGATTGTATCATACTTGTATATTATCATTTTTACTAACCAAAAATCCAAAAATATGTCTTTGCATGTGCCTAACTTTTTCTAGGTAGGGCATGATCCTCATTAACCTATCAGGTTCACATCTAGGGTTTAAGACCCTCATGGCTAAGAGAACAATCAAAGATTGATCAACATGTTATATTTATCAAGTATTCTTGAAGAGTTTGGAGGTGATTTGCCTTGGAAACCGTAGTTTGACTTGGTATCTTGAGTAACTTCTCCAATAAGATATCTCACCAATTGATCAAATTTCTCAAGGGACACTTTAAAAATTCATCATCTTCTGCATATATGATCTACCATGAGCCTAAAAAGTCAAGAGAATTGAAGGTTAGCAAGTTGGTTGATGGTGGTTGGCTAGATGAATTCATCTTATCAAAACTAGGTCTCCCTAGACCCTATATCGTATAATTTTCACCATATGAAAATGATTCCAAGAGAAACGTTACTCTAAGTGACACTCCTAACAACTTTCATGTTCAGACCTAGAGCTAGTTTTGCTTGGAAAATCATTTTCTATGTTGAAACATTATAGGTCATTTTGTCTAACCCTAATTTGATAGTCAAATTCCCAAGGCCATAACTTGCTCAATTTTTATGAGATGAAATATTTACAAGTTGCACAATCATATTCAAGATGTCTACTTCATCTTTTATGCTTGGAGTGAGATCTAATTCAACTTTTATGAGCATGTGATTTGAGGATACATTATAGATGATTTTTCACCTATACTATTGAACAAGTGATTTTTCCAAACTTCGAAAATGCTTACCTCTATCATTATAAATCCAAATTGGTGACCATTGTGAAGGTATTTGAAAGAGCTACAACTTTTATGACAACACTTTTCTCATTTTAAGCTCACATAAAAAGTTAAGCAAGATGGAATATTGAGATATATGACTTGACACTTTGAAACATTTTAAACATGTTGAAATTTCCAAACTTTCACATCAAAATTCACCATGATCCAAGCTCCAAATGGAAAAGTGTTCATCATCAAACTCGTTCCCCTTGATCTAAGCTTTCTAAAGAACCTAATTTCATGCATTTTGGATGAGATTTTCTAGGTCTACGCATGGCTTTAACAGAGTTGTATGATTGGAAGAAATTAAGTGCCAAAAATCACATTTCACATTGCCTTGACATCCAAGCCTCATTTGCACTTCAGAATGATTGTACATGGATCAAATTAGATTGCTTCATGGACTTGTACACGCCCATGCAAACTTGTGCATGAAATGTCCAAATTTAGCAATTTTTCAAGTGTGCAAATATCAGTCCCAATTGCTATAAATACAGGCCCTTGGAGCTCAATTCAAACACACCTTGCGCGCCAGCTTTGCCCCCCAATTGAAACCCTCACATTTCAAAGGAAACCATGATAATTTTCAACTTGAAAATTGAGTTTGAATATCACTGTTTGGAGATTCAAGAACTCTAGGATCCAAAGCTATGTACCATTGCCAAACCTCTCCTACAAGCTTCTCAAGTGTGATCAGATCAAGTTTGAAGCAAGCAACATCAAGTTCTGCACAACATTGAAGGTAAATTTCAGAAAACATCATCTCTTCGGTTCTCACTCAATTCTCATCAATTCTCTTGGATCTTTGGTTGTCTGAAGTCCTACCAATGTAGGCAGGAAGATTGAGTTGCTTTGAGGTCAAATCGAAGCAACTCAGTTGTCACACCTCAAAATTCTACTCCTCATATCTTTTTATATATTTGGAGTTAGTTGAAATTCAAGGCAGATTCGTGTTTTACGCCATTTTTTCTTTCAGATCATGTCCTCTTTTTTTTGGTGATGGTTGAGGGTGGACCAGTCCGGTGAGGTCCAGCGGAGAAGAAGAGCGGAGCTCTGGCTCCGGCGGTGTGTTGACATGTCCATCATAGAACGCGCGTTTGTGTCCACTTGATCTGCCACCTCAATTAA
Source organism: Lathyrus oleraceus (assembly GCF_024323335.1). Lineage (NCBI taxonomy): Eukaryota > Viridiplantae > Streptophyta > Magnoliopsida > Fabales > Fabaceae > Lathyrus > Lathyrus oleraceus. The sequence goes on from NC_066583.1 coordinate 447,695,945, forward strand.
TGAGTGAGATCAAGTGGCTCACATTTTTTTGATTTTTTGATTTTTGTTTTAATTAATTTGATTTTCATTAATTCATATTATTTTAATATTGATCCAAAAAATATGAGAGTTTCACCAAAAAAATTTAAATAAATTTCTCTTTCATATTCTGAATTAAAATTATTTTTTGGATCATTATTAATAATTTCTTATGATTTAATTGATTTTGTGTTTATTTTTAATTGTTTAAAAATAAGTCTTTAAAAATTCTGAAATTTTTTCTCCAAGGTCCTTTGACCTTGTTTGACCTATGATAAATCTCATGGCCATTTCTTTGGTGTTTTGATGAGGTTTTACGAATTTGACAAAACATATTTAATTTAAATGAATTATTTTAGTATTTTTGAATTGGATAAAGGCTAAATAATTGTGTTGACCTCTTGTGATGGTTTGTGTAAGTTTGACTTGTGTTGTTGGGCCTTGGTCAAGGTTGATTTAACTTTGCTATGTTAATATCATTGGATTTAGGGGATTGATGGAATGTACATTCCATCTCCCAAAATGAATGAATGATATTAATTTGGTAAAATCCTCCTTTGACCAATTTGAGTTTTGATCTATTCCCCTCCCTTTTCATCTAATTCCCCTTCTTTATGCATCCATTTCATTTGGCATATGATATCTCAAAGTCCTAAAGCTAGTTGATTGAAAAATCAACATGAGTACGAATGAGATTATGCCACCTCTTTTGCATGTTCTTTTTGTGTGTGGTATGTTTCATGAGCATAGTCCATTATAATATGTCTCTAACATGCATTAGCACCAAAATTTTATTGCCCGACCTCAAATAGTTGTGACTTTTACATAAGTCCAATTACGATTGCTTAACATAGCGCTAAATTTTTGACACAAAAAGGCATAACATTCTAGTTAGTGAGATTGTAAGTCTCCTCTCTTTCATGGTATTGTGTGGAAACTTGGCCTTTTTTCCTTCCTTTGGAAGATGTCTTGGCTCAAGGATTCATGCTTGTGATAAGTAGGTTGAGTGTTCTCCAAAGAATGACTTAAAAAAAAGCAAAAGCAAAACAATACTAACTTCTATCTCATGAACAACTAACATTTAATTTCAAGTCCTTTATTTTAATGCACTTTAACTTTTAAGATCTATTCATTTACCATTATTCATACCATTTTAATTGTTTATATTAATGACTTTTCACTTTGTCCAATTGGACCATATTGTGTGATATATCTTGTTTGTGTATACTTTGTTTGTTTGAATAGTCTTTGACCATTAATGTACATAATAATAACGAAAACCCTAAAAGACTATTGTGTGAACTGTTGACATGATCTTGGACAATTGGACTTAGAATCTAGGCAACCTCCCTATGCAATAAGGACTTGGCCAATGGCAACTTTTGTGAAACCAAGTGCTTGTAGTTTGAAACTTCATCTGATACATCTTTGAAGATCCCTTTGAGTTCATCTGCAGCATGATCACTATGAAGCTGTTATTTTGAACCTGTGACTTGTGAAATTCATCGGCTACATAGGCCAATTTGAAGAGGAATATGGAGTGGCTAAAGCTTGGATGGGCCATCTTTATTTGATGCCTTACTCTTCAAGTTAATATTGTATGCATTGTTTGTTTCTTAATTCTAATATCCACGGGAACTTGGGATTTATATCGGCATTCTTGCCTATTGGATTGCTACCCATCGGTCATATCTTTTCAACTATTAACTTTTAATTTTGTGCATAGAATTAGTCTCTTCATCTCCCCCCATTTATTTAATTTCAAAATATCTCCCTCCTTTCAAAAACTTCTTTGTTTGAACTTGTTATTTTCTAAATTTTGACCACTTTGCAAAGTAGAAACTTTGGCCTTATGCCATTGCATTTTCAAATTTCTTTTCTTAATCAAACTTGTAAATAGACTTAACTATACTTGACCTAAACTTCCAAAATCCAAAAAGAACTATCTCATTCCAACCATTTTTAGGCCTTTGTGCCTTTCAAATATATTTTTTGTTAAAAGCAATGCATCCATATTGAAATTTGTATCATGAACTACGAGGTTTTGATCCCTCATTTTTATGTTGGTACGTAGGCACAAGTCCGAAGGTCTTGTCAAACATAAAAAATATAATTAATGAATTCTTTTATCATCCCCCATTCTATTTGTTTGTAAACATCACTTTGTACAAAATACATATGCACACAAAAAAGGGGCTCCCTAGGAGTACATAGGACCCTTTGGATGCTAACACCTTCCCTCTGTGTAACCAACCCTCTTACCTGTAATCTTTGACATTTTATTAGTTTTGATTTGAAAACTTCTTACTTCTGGGTTTTGTTCGTACTTTTTCCCTTTTCTTTTGGAAGGAATAAAAGCGCGGTGGCGACTCTTGTTATTTGATGTCTTGCTTATCCATAGCTTGATGATCATGAATTTACCGCTACACACATGACTGCCACATGTGCACCTATATTCAAGCTTCTTCATAAAGATCAGTCTTGTGATTGAACCGAAGATTACCAAAAAGCTTTTGACAATATCAAAGAATATCTGCTCGAGCCTCCGGTTCTGTCTCTTCATGTTGAAGGAAGACCATTTATCATGTATTTGACTTTGATAGAAGAGAGTATGGGTTGTGTTCTAGATCAGCAAGATGAAACTGGAAAGAAAAAATAGGATATTTACTACCTCAGTAAGAAGTTCACCGACTATGAGACTCGATATTCTACGCTAGAGACGAATTGTTGTGCATTTGCTTGGGCTGCTAAGCGTATGCGTCAGTATATGTTGAATCATACCACTTGGTTGATGTCCAAAATGGATCCAATCAAGTATATTTTTAAAAATCCTGCTTTAACTGGGAAGATTTCCCGTTTGCAGATGTTGTTATCCAAGTATGATATTGAATACCGATCTCAGAAAGTGATCAAAGGTAGTATCTTGGATGACCATTTGGCTCACCAACCAATTGAAGATTATCAGTCAGTGCAGTATGACTTCCCTGATGAAGAGATTTCGTACCTGGAGATGAAAGATTATGATGAACCATTACTTGAAGAAGGGCTAGAGCCTAGTTCCCATTGGGGCATGGTATTTGATGGAGCTGTTAATCAGTATGGTAATCGCATTGGGGCAGTGATTATTACTCCTCAAGGCACTCATTTTCCATTTACAACTAGACTAACTTTCAAGTGTACAAACAATATGGCTGAGTATGAAGCCTGCATTATGGGGCTTGAAGAGGCCATTGATCTCATAATCAAGTATTTGAACGTCTATGGGGATTCAACTTTGGTTGTAAATCAGATCAAAGGTGATTGGGAGATGAATCAACCAGGTTTGATACCATATAGAGATTATGCGAGGAGGATTTCAACTTTCTTTATCAAGGTTGAATTTCATCATATCCGTCGAGATGAAAACCGGATGGAAGATGCTCTTGCAACGTTGGCTTCAATGATTATGGTGAATATTTGGAATGATGTTCCCAATTTGACTGTGATGCATCTTAATAGGCCAGCTCATGTATTTGCTGTGGAAGAGATCAAAGATGAAAATCCGTGGTATTTTGATATGAAGTGTTTTCTCCAAAGTCACATTTACCCGCCTGGGGCATCTTTGAAAGATAAGAAGACTTTGAGGAGATTAGATGGAAATTTCTACCTAAATGGTGGTGTATTTTACAAGAGAAACTTTGATATAGTTCTGATCAAATGCGTGGATAAACACGAAGATGACTTATTGAGGACTGAAGTCCATGAAGGTTCCTTTGGTACTCATTCCAATGGACATGCTATGGCTAAGAAGATGTTGAGAGCAGGTTATTATTGGCTGACAATGGAATCTGACTGTTGCAAGTTTGTGAAGAAATGCCACAAATGTCAAATATATACAGATAAGATTCATGTTACTATGACACTTTTGAACGTCATTTCCTCCCCCAAAACCCTTCTCCATGTAGGGAATTGACATGATTTGCATTATTGAGCCCAAAGCTTATAACGGACATCGTTTCATTTTGGTGGCTATTGACTACTTCAAAAATTGGGTTGAAGCGGCATCGAATGCATATTTAACCAAGCAAGTTGTTGTGAGGTTTATCAAGAATCAGATTATATGTCGGTATGGTGTGTCAAGTAAGATCATTACTGATAATGGATCTAACTTGAATAATAATATGGTGGAAGCTTTTTGCAAAGACTTCAAGATTTCACATCATAATTCTTCTCCCTAAAGACCCAAGATGAATGGGGATGTTGAAGCTTCGAACAAGAACATCAAGAAAATCATTCAGAAAATGGTTGTGACGTACAAGGATTGGCATGAGATGCTTCCATTTGCCTTGCACGGGTCGTACATCCATCCTCACTTCAACAGGGGCAACCCCTTTCTCACTTGTTTATGGCATGGAAGTTGTGCTCCCGGTAGAAGTTGAGATCCCATCATTGCGTGTAATGATGGAAGCCAAGTTGACTGAAGCTGAATGGTGTCAGACCAGGTATGACCAGCTGAATTTGATTGAAGAGAATAGGTTGACTACCATGTGTCATGGACAATTATACCAGCAGAGAATGAAGAAAGCTTTTGACAAGAAGGTCAGGCCTTGTGTGTTTAGAGAAGGTGACCTTGTGCTCAAGAAGATTCTATCTTTCAAACCAGATTCTAGGGGCAAATGGACTCCTAATTATGAAGGCCCATATGTTTTTAAGATAGCCTTTTCAGGCGTCGCTTTGATTCTTACAACTATGGATGGTGAAGAGTTCACGAGTCCTGTGAATGCCGATGCAGTCAAGAAATACTTCGTCTAAAAAAGAAAAGAACAACTCGCTAAGTTGAAAACCTGAAAGGGGGGATTAGGCAAAAATGAGCGTCTCGGTGGATTGAAACCCGAAAGGGCGATCCAGGCAAAAGTTAGAGACACAAAACATGAAATGTATCCTGATAAATTGAGTACTCCACCTTGGGGAAATTTATGCAAAAATTAGGGATCATGACAAGTAACTGCAAGTTATTGATCTTCAGTCTTGAAGACGTTATTGAGCACAACGATTGGTTCTGATTTATCTTCAACCAAAGCCAAAAGCAATGTGGATATCGAAGTTGGTTGAAGGATTAGCGATCATTGTATTCGATGTAGCCCTTTTCCATGTAAATTACCACTTTTCAACTATGGTAAAGATCTATGGAGTCTTGTCATTTACAGACTACCATTCTATTAAATAAAGTTGAGCTTTTTATCCAATTGTTTCCACTCTTATTTATTCAGCCTAATAGAATTGAATTTTATTGTGATCATTTGAAATTAAAGTTTTATAATAAAAGGCATGTTTTCTTAAATAATAAAATTAGTTACTTCTAAAAAGAAATAAAAGGAATATCAACAGCGATTTGAAAAGAGGTAAGCCCTAGATGCGAAACATCTTTGGTTTTATCCCTAAGCAGTTGGCCTGATCTTTGTTTATTCCCCAGCAACATTTCAACATCTCCAGTCGGGTGTCGTTGGTTTTCCCAACTGAGTTTGTATTTGCCTCCCTTGAGTTATAGGCGCGTCATCGCAAAAGTTTGCATGAATCGGCAGATTTTGTTTCCCCATAAAGTCGCCATCAGATTGTCCCTAACCTCTGTTAGCCCTAAATCTTGAGCAGTATTTCCGATCCTCTACAAGGTTATCTCCCATTTGATATGGTGTTGACCTAAGATTCCCCGCAGAATTGATAATGCAGTTTCCTCAGCAGACCCGCTCCTCTTTTCCCCAGCCAGGGTTGAGCCTTTGAGGTGGTCGATTCACTTCAGCAGTTGCTTCCCTCTGGTGAGGATTGGCTGAGAATTGTATCGACGATTCAAACCAGTGGCATTTGTATCCTTTATGATCATTTTGTCAACATAATCATCATATATACATATACATATACATATACATATACGATCATTTCATTATTTCATTAACAATGCACTTCGAGATTCATTGTTTTTCTGATCATCTACTACGGTGGTATACTTTTTACCCGTGCAGATTTGGTTTGTCTGTCCTCTTTCAGTTGTAGAGTGTCATCCCCTTAAGCAGAAAGAATTTAACCTTTCTCATTCCCAATGAGTTACTTCCTCGTGGATGATTATTAGTTCAGCTTCCTCCTAGTTGATAGTCTGGATGGAACCACTCCTCTTGAGCTAGATCCTCATTGGGTTAAGTCTTTGATTGACCGTTTCTTTCTAGATCTTACCTAGATAGATGTTTTTAGTCCCCTGAGAGTTTATTACCCAGTAACTGGTAATATTCTTCTCAATCAGCAAGTGTTTCACTTGTTCCCAATACTTGGCAAAAGTAACCCTTTTCTCCCCAGCGGATTCGTTTTCACATCTCCTAGGAAGTTTGTCCTTAATATGTTCATCTTAACCGATGATCTATATTTTCTTCCCTTGATTTGAGTTTTTCCTTGATATGGTCGTCCAAACCGATGACGGATATTCTCGTCTTGGTATTCTACCCAATAAAAAGGTAGTTGTAATCCCTATTTTTCTTTCCCTAGAGAGTTAATCCATGATATGTTTATCCTAACTGATGACGGATTTCCTCATCTTTGCGGTCTTTTGCCCAATAACCGGTAGTTGTAAATCCTGCTTCCCCATGGAGTTTATCCTTGATATGATCATCTTAACCGATGATATATAATATCTTTTTGGTATTCTATCCAGTAACTATTAGATGTAATCCCTATTCCTCCCCGTACAGTTTATCCTTGATATGTTCACCCTAACCGGTGACGGATATTCTCTTTTTGGTATTCTATCCAGTATCTGATAGATACAATTCCTACTTTTTTAGGTAGTTTATCCTTGATATGTTCATCTTAACTGGTGACGGATATCCTCCCTAATGTCCCCTTTGAGTCTATCCTTGATATGTTCACTTTAATTAGTGACATATATTCTCTTCCTTTGCGGTCTTCCGCCCAGTTATCGGTAGCTGTAAATACCGTATTTAATGTATTTTTAATTGATCTTTAATTGTTTCATTGTAAATAAATTGTGTTGAGCTATTTTTGTTGACTTGTTGAGTTTGACTATTATTGTTGGGCCTTGATCAAGGTTGATTTGACTTTGTTGGATTAAAATCATTAGATTTAGGGGATTGATGAAATGTGCATTTCATCTCCCAAAATGAATGAATGATTTTAATTTGATAAAAGTCCTCTCATGACCAATTTGTGTTTGTCTCATTTCCCCTTCCTCTTCATCTTCAATCCCTTTCTATCCCATCCATTTCATGTACCTATGATATCTCTACATCCTAAGGCTAATTGGTTCATAAACCAATATAAGTATGGATGAGATTAGGTCCACCCTTTTGCCATTTTCTTTTAAGTGTGGTATATTTTAGGAGTATGGTTCATAATACCATGTCTCTAACATGCATTAACACTAATGTTTCTATTGCCCGACCTCAAATAGTTGTGACTTCTACATAAGTCCAATTACGATTGCTTAACATAGCGCTAAATTTTGACCCAAAAGCATAGCATTCTAGTAATTGAGATTGTAAGTCTCCCCCCTTTCATGGTTTTCTGTGGAAACTTTGCCTTTTTTCCTTCCTTTGGAAGATGTCTAGGTTCAAGGATCCATGCTTGTGAATAGAGGGTTGAGTGTTCTCGAAAGAATGACTTAAACAATTGAAAAGCAAAAGCAATACTACTTTCTAATCAACTAACATTTTCACTTTGCTCACTTGAGCCATATCTTCTGATTATATTGTGATTGTATATACTTGTTTGTGTATTTTGCTTGTGTTTGTGGTCGTTTGAACTTAATGTACATAATAATAACTAAAACCCTAAAAGGATTTGTGTGGACTGTTAGATTTGATCGGAGACATTGGACTTAAAATTAGGAAACATTCCCTATGCAAAAAGGACATGGCCAATGCCAACTTTTTTGAATCCAGTCATTGTGAATTGAACTTTCATATGAAGTAAGTATTGAGATCCCTTTTGAGTTAATCTGCTACATGGTCTTGATGCAATTGGTACTTTAAACATGTGTCTAATGCCTTATTCTGAGTCATTCAAGGAGTATGTCATCTGAAACATGAGAGATTATGAAGAAGATCATGGAGTTGTTAAGCTTGGATAAGGCTATCTGAAATTCTGGTATCAGATATAAGATGTCGAAGGTAATGTTACGATACTAATATCTGTTAAAACACAATGGAAAAAATACAGAATGGTAAAACATATAACACAAGCAATTGTTAACCCAGTTCGGTGCAACTCACCTACGTCTGGGGGCTACCAAGCCAGGAAGGAAATTCACTAAAACAGAATTAGTTCAAAGACTCTCTGTACACTTTAACAAGTTACAGTCTTTCTCACCTAATCTCTACCCGTGCAATTTCTACCTAAGCACTCTTAGATATGAGAACCCACTCACTTCCCTACAATCACACCCTAGTGATTTTAAACAACAATCCCTTGTGAAAAGAAAATACTTTTCAATTACACACTCTTGATTTTACTTCACAGTTTCAATCAAGAAGACACACTCTTGATCTTGCTTCATAGCTTTGATCAAGAAGACACACACTCTTGCTTAACAGCTTTAGAGTGACAAATTACAACCACAAATCAGTCCAATTCAATCATCAATGGATGACTTGAATGACCTACAAGTCTTACGACTAAATAGACACAAACCCTAACTCTCTCTATATTTCGCTTAGTATTGGTTGTGTATTCAAACAGGTTTTTCAAGTCCCTTTTTATAGAAGCATCCAGCTGGGCTTGGACATCTTGAAAACCTTAAAACTATTTTCCAATCAAATCTTTTTATAACAGCTGGTTAGATCTCCTTGGAAAATAAGTAAATCTGATTGTAATCCATGATTGAATGCATCAGCTAATCATATCTTCAATCATCCAAAGATTTCCATTAATTGTGCAATCACAAAACATCAGACATTCATACTGAATGTTCTGTGTACAGGATGTCATGACATCAGGTCTGACATCCTGGAAAAATCCTGCATAATCCAATAATTCCTTTTATAACTTCCAGCAGGTACAGCCATATCAGATGCCATGACCTTGTGTATGTCATCTGAACCAATCCTGCATGAACATGTCTTTCATTTAAGCTCCAGCAGGTACATCCAATATCAGAAGCCTTGTCATTGTATGTGGCATTCTGAAACAATCCTGCATTAACATGTTCTTGACCTCCAGCAGGTACATAGGATATCTCATGTTAAGACATCACACAGAACATCTTGTGAACACTCTTTGTTTTACCAAAGTTGCCGCCAACACTTAGAATCAACACTATCTTTTTCTGATGCCTTGCTCTTCATCTAGCTATTGGATTTCTATATGACATTCTTGTCTATTGAATTGCATCCCATTAGTCAGATATTTTCAAATCTTAACTTTTAAAGTCCAAGGGAAAATTGGGTTTCTATATGACATTCTTATCTATTGGATTGCATCCCATTGGTCAGATCTTTTCAACTCCTAACTTTTAAATTTCTGCTCAGGATTAGTTGATAACGCGATAACGTATCGTATTTTTGGCTTCATATGCATTGTTTTTTACTTGATTAACACTTATTATTACGCAGTATTTTATGTTTATTTCAGGTATTTATAGAATAAATGGTTTACAAGCAAGCAAAGCGGAAAATAGCAAAAAGAAAAGAAAAAGAAAAGAAAATGGAGAAAAATAGAGATAATGGGTCACCACACCAAATGGGCTTGTGGCGTCCATCACTTGGATGTGTGGCGCCCGCCACATGATCCAAAGAGGGTGGTGGTGCCCGCCAAAAAGCATGAAGATTGTGGCGCTCAACCCTAAAATTGTGGCGCTCGCCACGGATTCAAAAACTAGGGTTGTGGCAACCGCCATAACCCAGTCTCCCCTACTTTTTCTCCATGATTTTAGCCACGAATCCACTCACATTCGGCTACAAATTAAGGAAGTGGAAAATATATAAGGAGGGTAATTTCTCCATGCCATGGCAAAATAGAAGTTATAGAAAACCTTCATCCTGAAAGACGCCAAATTCATCTTTGATGACAAATGCCTAGCGGCGTTCGAACAACTTAAAACAGTTCTTATTACCGCACCTATCATGCAACCGCATGATTGGAGATTACCCTTTGAAATCATGTGTGACGCTAGTGACTATGCTATAGGCGCAATCTTAGGACAAAGAGGGGATAAGAAAATTCATGCAATATACTATGCAAGTAGAACCCTAGACCCTACACAGATGAACTACGCCACCATAGAAAAGGAACTTTTAGCCGTAGTGTTCACTCTGGATAAATTTCGTTCCTGCCTAGTAGGAGCAAACATAATTATCTATACCAACCATGCCGCAATTAGGTACATGTTAAACAAAAAGGATGCCAAACCAAGACTCATAAGGTGGATCTTACTATTACAAGAGTTTGACCTAGAAATCAAGGATAAAAGGGGCACTAAAAACGTCGTGGCCCATCACTTGTCAAGAATGGAAGGTATTGAACCTGAACGAGTCCCTATAAACGATGATCTCTCATACGAAAGACTCATAGCCCAATTGGAAAGAAATACAGCTTAATATGCATTAACCCCCAACGATACCAAAACAAACGAGGCAGTGGAAGCAATTTACACTAAAACCACACTACCATGGTACGCTGACTTCGTCAACTACTTAGCAGCTGGGGTGCTTCCACCAGACTTGAGTTACCAACAAAAGAAAAAATTCTTCCACGGTCTTAAACATTACTATTCGGATGAGCCCCTGCTTTTTAAGAGAGGCGCCAAAAACATTTTTCGTCGATGTGTCCCCGAAGATGACATAGGAAACATAACTCCCACTGTCATTATGCACCCTATGGAAGACATGCAAGCACCTCGAAGACTTGCACTAAGATCTTGCAAGCAGACCTATTTTGGCCCACTCTATGGAAAGATGTCCACATCGCGATCATTAATTGCAACCGGTGTCAACGCACTCGCAGCATATCTAGACGCGACGTAATGCCACTTAAAGGAATTTCGGAAGTAGAAGTCTTCAGTGTTTGGGGAATCGATTTTATGGGACCATTCCCATCTTCCTTTGGTAACAAGTATATCCTTGTAGCGGTCGATTACGTATCAAAATGGATTGAGGCCATAGCCTCTCCAACGAATGACATAAGAGTGGTAATTAGACTCTTTAAGCGTATAATCTTCCCTAGATTCGGCATGCCGAGACTTATCATCAGTGATGGTGGCTTCCATTTCATTTCAAGGATTTTTGAAAAGTTATTACTAAAATATGGAGTCCGGCACCACGTAGCAACACCCTATCACCCATAAATGAGTGGACAAGCAGAAGTCTCGAACCGAGAAATTAAACAAATCTTAGAAAACACGATCGCCACCTCTAAGAAAGATTGGTCCTCAAAATTACATGAGCCTTGTGGGCATATAGGACAGCTTATAAGACCCTAATATGAACCACACCTTTTAAGCTAGTTTATGGAAAATCATGTCATCTACAAGTAGAATTAGAACATAAAGCATATTGGGTCATTAAGACCCTTAATCTCAATTATACTGCCGCAGGAGAAAAAAGAATATTAGATATCCATGAACTAGAAGAACTTAGACTAGATACGTATGAAAATGCCCGAATCTATAAAGAAAGAACTAAGAAGTCGCACGACAATCGCATATCAAGGAAAGAGTTTAAGGAAGGCGACAAAGTACTTCTGTTTAACTCCCGCCTCAAACTCTTTCCCGAAAATTTTCGTTCTAGGTGGTCTGGTCCCTTCAAAATTACCAATGTCTTTCCAAATGGAGCGATAGAGATAAAGGGAAAAACGAGCGAACCATTAACAGTAAACGGCCAGTGTCTGAAACATTACCACAACAATGACAACAATGATTTCATTGCAAATCTAAAGCTTGCAGAGCTGCCCGCTCACTCACAAGAATAACATCTATTTTATTTTTGTCGAGCTTACGACAATATACAAAGAGCTTGGTGGGAGACAACCAACACTCTATCTTTAACTATTTAACTTAATTATATTATCAAATTTTTTGATTATTACTATAGCTTATTTTTCATTTTTTCTTTCTTTCTTATTTCTCATAAAGTCAATCGGTATATTTCTTTATTATTGACCATTACTAACTTAATGTTGTTATCCACTTGATTTTATCTAGCTACTGACCATCACAATGCAACAAGTAGATTACATGGATATAGTCTTCAGAGGCAGAGCTCAAAGGAGACGTTTTGAGGCTCTAGCTCAGAGAGAAATGGCACTAACCTTATACCTAGATGGACGCACCATGACCAAATTAGGTATAAGAGACAGTTTTATGTTCCTAATTAACCAACTAGGCTGGGACACCTTTGCTATCAAAAGAAAATTTAGTTCCTACAGTAGGGTGAGTTTAGAATTCCTAAGCTCTATAGTTTACCTGCCAAACCATGGTATGGGATTTAACAAAGGCCTCATCACCTTTAGGTTGTTCGATAATGAATACCGCTACACCCATAGAGAAATAACAGAACTCCTAGGATGCCATAATGGTCCTGATACCTTTATCATTACCCAGGAAGATAGGCTTGTGGACCTTGAATTAGATAACTTTTGGGGTAGCATCACAGGAAACGACCACCCCGAGCCGGACCTTATGCATTCAGAGAACATCCATAACCCTGCCATTCGTTATTTTCATAAGATCCTAGCTCACACCTTATTGTGCATCATTCTCAAGGCCCAAACCATTGCCCATGCACCCATGCAAGAAGGTTTCCAAATTTATCCAATTTTGAAGTGGTACAAATATCAAGTGCATTTCCTATTTAAACATGCTTAAGGCTTCAGATTTATCATCAACACATTTCCCAAGATTTGCTAGACAAATTCAAACCCTCACTATCATAGAATTTTCTGAGATTTCTCTTGAAATCGAGCTTGAACTTCATCTTCTGTTTGGAAGTTCAAACTCCAAAAATTCACTTCCCTTTGCATCTCATTTAATTTCTGCAAGCAAGAGGAGGAAGAAGTAATCTAACCCAGACCAAGGTCAAGTGGAATTAGATCAACTCGAAGGTGATTTTTCATAAACTTCTTCTCTTCGATTCTCTCTGAATTCTCCAATATTCTTGTTTATTTTTGGTTTGCTGAAGTCCTACCAATGTAGGAAACAAGATTGAGTTACTTTGAGGTCAAATCGAATCAACTCAGTTCATGATCCCCAAAATTCAAATCCCTGTATCTTTTCATATACTTAGAATTGTACAAAATTGAGGCCATATTCGAGCTCCTGAGCATTTTTTCCTTAAATCCATGTCTTGCTTTTTCATTTTGGTGATGGTTGTGTAGCGGTAAATTCATGACCATCAAGCTATGGATAAGCTAGACGTCAATAAAACCAGAGTCAGCACCACACTTTTATTAGTTCCAAGGGAAAACAGAAACGTACGAACAAAACCCAAAAGATAAGAAGTTTTCAAATCAAAACTAATAAAATGCCAGAGATTACAGGTAAGGGGGTTGGTTACATAGAGGGGAGGTGTTAGGCACCCAAAGAGTCCTGGGTACTCCTAGGGATCCGTTTTTGTGTGCATATATATTTTTATACAAAAGATGTTGGCAATAAATAAAGTAGAGAGATGATAAAAGAATTCATTAATTATATTTTTGTGTTTGACAAGACCTTCGGACTTGTGCCTACGTACCTACATGAAATGAGGGATCAAAACCTTGTAGTTCGTGCTAACAATTTCAAACTGAGTGCATTGCTTTTAACAAAAATTTAAGTTTAACAAAGGCACAAGAGGCTTAAAAAGGTTTGAATGAGTGTTAGTTCTTTTTGGCTTTTTAAATTTTAAGTCAAGTATAATTAGGTTCATTTACAAGTTTAATTAAGAAAAGAGTTTAAAAATGCAATGGCATAAGGCCAATGTTTCTAATTTGCAAAATGGTTTAAGTTTAGAAAACAAACACAATCAAAGAAGATATTAAAAGGAGGGAGAGATTTGAAATTAAATAAATGGGGAGGAGATGAAGAGACTAATCATAATCACAAATTTAAAAGTTAAGAGTTGAAAAGATCTGACCAATGGGCTGCGATCCAATAAACAAGAATGTCATATAGAAACACAACTTTCCATTGGACTTTAGAATCAGGCAATATCAATACACAAATAGTAAGATGAAGAGAAAGGCATCAAATAAAGATAGCCACATCCAAGTTTAGCAACTTCATGATCTTCTTCATAATCTTCCATGTATCAGTTGAATTCAAAGATAAGCATTAGACAATGGTTCAAAGTAACAACTCGAAAAGATCATGTTGCAGATGAACTCAAATGGAATCACAATACTTGCATCAAATGGAAGTTCACTTCACCAGCACTTGGTTTCATGAAAGTTGGCATTGGCCAAGTCCTTTTGCAGAGGGAGTGTTGCCTAATTCTAAGTCCAATGTCTTAGAGCAAACCAATAGTCCACAGAAAATGTCTTTTAGGGTTTTTGTTCTTATTATGTACATTAAGGTCAAAAGAACACAAACAAGTATATACAATCACAGAATAATCACAAGATATGGCTCAAATGAGTAAAGTGAAAATGAAATTAAATGGTATGAATAATGGCAAATGAATAAAAGCTAAAAATCAAAGTGCATAAAAATAAATGGCTTAATATTAAATGTTTGTTGTTAACTGATTAAAAGTTAGTATTGTTTTTGCTTTTGTTTTGTTTAAGTCATTTTTTGGAGAACACTCAATCCATTATTCACAAGCATGAATCCTTGACCCAAGACATCTTCCAAAGGAAGGAAAAACAGCCAAGTCACAACTATAATGGACTATACTCCTAAAACATACCACACACAAAAAGAATATGCAAAAGAGGTGGACCTAATCTCAATCACAGTTATGTTGATAATGCAATCAACTAGCCTTAGAATATAGAGATATCATAGGTCCATGACATGAATGAATAGAGACTTTTATCAAATTAAAATCATTCATTCATTTTGGGAGATGAAATATATATTTCATCAATCCCCTTAATCCAATCATTTTAACTCAACAAAAGTCAAATCAACCTTGACCAAGGCCCAACAACACAAGTCAAACTCAGCAAGTCAAGATTAGAAGCTCAACACAATTTATTTGGAAATTAAACAATTAAAATCAATTAAATAATGCATTAACTTAAATTATGGTTTGTCAAAATCCTAAAACCTCATCAAAACACCAAATATATGGCCATGAGATTTATCATAAGTCAAACAAGGTTAAAGGACCTTGGATAAAAAATTTCATAATTTTTAAAAACTTAAAAGTATTTTTAAATAATTAAAAATATTCACAAAGTCAATTAAATAATGAAAAATAATAATAATGATCCATAAAATAATTTTAATTCCGAAAATGAAAGAGGAATTTATTTATATTTTTTGGTGAAACTCTCATATTTTTTGGATCAATATTAAAATTAATATGAATTAATGAAAATAAACTAAATAAAATGAAAATCAAAACATGAGAAAAAGTGTGGACCACTTGATCTCCCTCATTAATTGAGGTGGCAGAACAAATGGCTGCTAACGCGCATTCCACCATAGTCACGAGTCAAAGTCTAACACAAGTGGTAATCAGTTTCAACATGCGGGATTAGATCATTTCAAATGATTCATGTGCCTCAGATGAATGCCAACTCACCACCAGAGCCAAAGCTCCGGTCTCCTTCTCTGGTGAGCTTCACCAGACTGGTTCATCCACAACCATCACCAAAATTAAAAATAAGGACATGAATTTAAAGTAAAAATGCCTTTGAGCTCGAATCTGGCCTCAAATTATCCTAACTCCAAGTATATTGAGAGATACAAGGAGTTGAAATTTGAGGTGCACGATCTGAGTTGCTTCGATTTGACCTCAAAGCAATTCAATCTTGTTGCCTGCATTGGTAGGACTTCAGACAACCAATAATCCAAGAGAATTATGGAGAATTGAGTGAGAATCAAAGAGATGAAAATTTTTGGAAAATACCTTCAATGCAGGTCTGTGCTTGATTGATCTTGCTCTTGCTTGCTCTTGATCTTGTTCAGGACACTTGAAGGAGTAGAACTAAATGGATGAAAAGGTCATGACTCTTGGTGTTTCGAATCTCAAAACAGTGAGATTAAACTCAATTTCCAATGGAAATTATCAAGGTTATCCTTTGAAATTATGGGGTTTGAAGGTATGGATTCAAAGCTGGTGGGCAGGGTCCTTGTTTCTGAGCATAGAGGGCTCTATTTATAGCCAAATGGATTGATATTTTCACACTTTAAATGAAATCCAAAAATAACAATGTATATTGCATGGGTGCATGGACGTGTAACAGGCCCATGAAATCACTTCTTCTGGTCCATAATTGAGTACAAGCCTTGCTGAGATCATGTTGGAGTGTTACGCATTGGTGTATGGAATGTGTAAGTTAAATTTTTTCCAAATGATCATTGATGTTCAAGCCATGCATAACCCATTCAAATCTTTCCGAAAATGGAAGAAATTGGACTTTTTTGAAAGGTTAGATCAAGAGGAACAACTTTCATGTTGAACATGTTTTCATTTGAAGCTTGGATCATGATGAATTTTGAGGTGGATGTTGGGAAAATCAAACATGTCAAAAAAATTCTAAGTGTAAAGCCATATGTTCACTTATTCCACTTTTGCTAACTTTTTATGTGAGCTTCAAATGAAAATGGTTCCTTCATCAAAGTTGCATCCCTCTCAAAGTAATTTAAAATGGTCACAAATTTGACCTTATTTAGATTTAATATGAAGGAGTTATGCATTTTTGAAGTTGAGGAAAATCGTTTGTTCAATGGCATTGGTCCAAAATGACCTATAATGTATCCTCATATCACAGGCACATAAAATTTTAATTTTATCTTCCTACAAACATAAAGGTTGAAGTAGACATCTTGAATTTGATTTTTCAACTTGGAAATCTTTCATCTTATAAAAATTGAGCAAGTTATGGTCTTGGGAAGTTCACTCCAAATTAAGGTTTAGACAAAATGACCTATAATCTTTCACCATAAAAAAATGACTTTCCAAGCAAAACTAGCTCTAGACCTCAACATAAAAGTTGTTTGGAATGTCATTTAGAGTAACGTTTATCTTGGAATAATTTTCATATGTCAAAAAATGTAGGAGATAGGGTCTACCACCATCAACCAACTCGCTAACTTGCAATTCTCTTGACTTTTGGGGCTCATGGATGATCACATATAAATAAGATGATGGAATTTGAAGTATCCCTTGAGGTATTTGATCAATTGTTGAAGAATCTTATTGAAGAAGTCACATAAGATACCCAAATGAATTAGGGTTTCCAAGGAAAACCAGTTCCAAACTCTTGATGATTTCTTGGTCAAAATAGCATGTGAAGATCATGGGGATTCATATATGGTGCCTAGAGCCATAGTATACCACTTCTTGATTGAGCTCCTTGCATATAGGGTCTTAAACCCTATATATGAGCTTGATGAATCAAAGGTGAGCATGTGCACTTCCTACAAAAGAGTTAGACAAATACAAAGACATATTTTTGGTATTTTGGTTAGTAAATGATAAATATACAAAGTATGATACAATCAAATAGTGCTTTGTGATCTCTCCTAATACAAACCCAATGAATGAGGGGTAAGGAGGATGTCAAGTTGTGATACCAATGCCAATGCATATGATGAGAAAGCATGAGGGATCTTAGGGTCAAAATTGGGGTCTTACAGCAGCCCCTATTTAGGGTCATTCTAGCTGAGGAGATGAAGGTTAAAATCGTCGCGTCAACTCAGTAGAATGGGCTTAAATAAAAACATATAGAAACAAATTTCGGTCCCTAAGATGCCTCATGATGACTCACTAAGGGCAACAAGAGGTGTATTCATTACCAGTTACTAGGTAAGAACAAATTGCTGGGAAAAGACAAAATAGGATTTATAACTACCGGTTACTGAGCAGAAAACCAAAGAGAGAGAATATTCGTCATTGGTTAAAGTGAACATATCAAGGATAGACTCAAAGTAAAGAAAAACCGTCATCGGTTAGGATGAACATATCAAGGATAGACTTTCCTGGGGAATCTAGGGAGAATATCCGTCACCGGTTAAGATGAACATATCAAGGATAAACTGCCTGACAAAATAGGAACTACATCTATCGAATGCTGGATAGAATACCGAAAAGAGAATATCCATCATCGGTTAGGATGAACATATCAAGGATAGACTCAGAGGGGAGAAATAGGAATTGTATCTATCAATTACTGGATAGAATACCAAAAAGAGAATATCCACCATCGGTTAGGATGAACAAATCAAGGATAGACTCTGTAACAAGGAGAAAAGCTGGATTTATAACTATCGGTTACTGGCAGAAGACCTCAAAGAGAAGGAAACTCGTCATCGGTTAGGATGAACATATCTAGGATTAACCTTATGGGGAATAAAATAGGGATTACCATACCTTTTTACTGGCTAGAAAACCAAAAAGAGAATATCCGTCACCAGTTAAGATGAACATGTCAAGGATAAACTCAAAGCAGGGGAAGAAAATATTTGTCATCGGTTAGGATGAACATATCAAGGACATACTTCATGGGGAAACATGGACACGAATCCGCTGGGGAAACAAAGGTTGTTCTTGCTGGGTATTGGGCTGAAGTAACAAACATGAGAAGAATATTACTAGTTAATGAGTAATAGGCTCTCAAGGGACCAAAAGCTTCTATCTAGGTAAGATCTAGCAAGAAAAGGTCAATCAAAGGACTCAACCCAATGAGGATATAATCCAAGGGGAGTGGTTCCATCCAGATAATCAACTAGGGAGGAAACTGAAATAATAATCATCCACGAGGAAATAACTCAGTGGGGAAAGTAGAAAGGTTAAAGTTTTTCTGCTTATTGGGTTGCCACTCTACAATTTAAAGAGGACAGATACACCAAATCTGCATGGGGAAAAAGATATATCACCATAGCAGAGGATCAAAATCAATGAATCACAAAGTGAAATGATGCAATAATGAAATTTATGAATATATATATGTATATGTGTATGTATATATGATGATCATGCTGATAAAATGATCACAAAGGATACAACTGTCACTGATCTGGATCATCATTACAACTCTCGGCCACTCCACACAAGAGGGAAACAACTGCAGGAGAAAAGGTCAAACATCTCGAAGGCTCGACTCTGGCTAGGGAAGAAAGGAGAGGATCTGTTGAGGAAGCTGCTACAAAGTTTGTAGGGAATTTTAGGTCAACACCATATCAAATGGGAGACAACCCTGGATAGGATAACATAATAACTGCTCAGAATCAAGGAGATATTCAGACGACTTGCGGCGAAACAAAATTATGTTGAAACCATACAAATTGCTGGAATACGCGCCTACAACAAAAGGGAGGCCAAAAAACTCGGTTGGGGAAACCAACAAACTCAACTAGGGATGTCATCAAAAACTCGATTACCGAAAAGCTACTGAAATGCTGCTGAGGATGAAAAAAAAGAGTCACACTAACTGCTTAGGGAGAACCAATAATGCTCCTCACTTAGGGCTTACCGTTTTTCAAATTGCTGTTGATATTTCTTTAAATGAGATTGATTGCTTAAAATAACTGCTTTTATATATTTAAGAAAATATGGTTTTAATTTAAAATTCAATTTCAAAAATGATCATAATAAAAATTTAAATCCATTTGGCTGAATAACAAATAGGAGTAGAAACAATTGGATAAAGAGCTCAACTTTATTTAATAGAATGGTAGTCTGTAAATGACAAGACTCTATAGATCTTTAGAAAAGTTGAAAACTTGTAATTTACATGGAAAAGGGATACATTGAATACAATGATCAATAATCCTTCTACCAACTCTTGACACCCACTGTGCTCTTGGCGTCGGCTGGGAATGATAAATCAAAACCAAATGTTATGCTCAAGAAAATCTTCAAAAATGAAGATCAACAGGATGCAGTTTCTTGCCATAATCTCTAATTTTGAATAAATTTCCCCAAGGTGGGGTACTCAATTTATCGGGATAATTGTTTTTTGTTTTTATGTCTCTAATTTTTTCCTGGATCGCCCTTTCGGGTTCAATCCACCGAGGCGCTCATTTTTGCCTAAGTCGCCCTTTCAGATTTTCAACTTAGTGAGATGTTCTTTTCACTTTAGGAGAAGTATTTCTTGACTGCATCTGTGTTCATAGGACGAGTGAACATTTCACCATCCATAGTTGTAAGAATCAAAGCACCGCCTAAAAAGGCTCTCTTAACAACATATATGCCTTCATAATTAGGAGTCTATTTGCCCCTAGAATCTGGTTTGAAAGATAGAATCTTCTTTAGCACAAAGTCACCTTCTCTGAACACACGAGGTTTGACCTTTCTTATCAAAATCTTTCTTCATTCTCTACTGATATGACTGACCATGACACATGGCAGTTAACCTCTTATCTTCAATTAAATTTAGTTGGTCATACCTGGTTTGACAACATTCAGCCTCAATCAACTTGGCTTCCATCAAGACACACAATAATGGGATCTCAACCTCTATCGGGAGCACAACTTCCATACCATAAACAAGTGAGAAAGGGGTTGCCCCTGTTGAAGTGCGGATGGATGTACGATACCCATGCAAGGAAAATGGGAGCATGGCATGCCAATCTTTATACATCACAACCATTTTCTGAATGATCTTCTTGATGTTCTTATTTGCAGCTTCAACAACCCCATTCATCTTAGGTCTGTAGGGAGAAGAATTATGATGTGCAATCTTGAAGTCTTTGCAAAGAGATTCCACCATATTGTTGTTCAACTTTGATCCATTATCAGTACTGATCTTACTTCGCACACCATATCGGCATATAATTTGATTCTTCATAAACCTCACAACAACTTGCTTAGTTACATTCGCATACGATGCCTCTTCAACCCATTTTGTGAAGTAGTCAATTGGCACCAAAAGAAGCGATGTCCGTTCGAAGCTTTGGGATCAATCATGCCAATCATATCAATTCCCCACATGGAGAAGGGCCATGGAGAGTAAATGACGTTCAACAGTGTTGGAGGAACATGAATCTTATCTGCATATATTTGACTCTTGCGGCACTTCAGCACAAATTTTCAACAGTTAAATTCCATTGTCATCCAATAGTAACCTGCTCGCAACATCTTCTTAGCCATAACATGTCCATTGGAATGAGTACCAAAGGAACCTTCATGGACTTCAGTCATCAATAGGTCTGCTTCGTGTCTATCCACGCATCTGAGAAGAACCATATTGAAGTTTCTCTTGTAAAGCACATCACTATTCAGGTAGAAATTGTCGGCTAATCTTCTCAAAGTCTTCTTATCTTTCAAAGATGCCCCTGGCGGGTAAATCTGACTTTAGAGGAAACACTTGATATCAAAATACCATGACTTCTCATCTTTGACCTCTTCAACAACAAACACGTGAGTTGGCCTATCACGACGCATCATAGTTAAATTGGGAACTCCATTCCAATATTTTAGCACAGTCATCGAAGCCAACGTTGCAAGATCATCTTCCATCCGGTTTTCATATCGAGGGATATGATAAAACTCAACCTTTGTAAAGAAAGTTAAAATCCTCCTAGTCATAATCTCTATTTGGTACCAAACCAGGTTGATTCATCTCCCGTTCACCTTTGATGTGATTCACAACCAAAGTTGAATCTTCATAGATGTCTAAATACTTTATTCTGAGATCAATGGCCTCTTCAAGCCACATAATGCAAGCTTTTTACTCATCCATGTTGTTTGTGCACTTGAAAGTCAAACTAGTTGTAAATGGAAAATGCGTGCCTTAAGGAGTAATAATCACTGCCCCAATGCCGTTACCATATTGATTAATAGCTCCATTAAATACCATGCCCCGATGGGAACCAGGTTCTGGCCCTTCTTCAAGCAATGGTTCATCACAATCTTCAATAGGTTGGTGACCCAAATGGTCAACCAAGACACTACCTTTAATCGCTTTCTGAGATCGTATTCAATATCATACTTTGATAACAACATCTGCCAACGGGTAATCATCTCGGTTAAAGCAGGCTTCTAAAAAATATACTTGATTGGATCCATTATAGATATCAACTAAGTGGTATGATTCAACATATACTAGCGCAGACGCTTAGCAGCCCAAGCCAATGCACAATAAGTCTTTTCAAGCATAGAATACCGAGTCTCACAATTGGTGAATTTCTTACTCAGGTAGTAAATCACATATTATTTCTTTCCAGTCTCATCTTCCTAACCAAGAACACAAACCATACTTTCATCAGGCACATTCAAATAAATGATAAATGGTCTTCCTTCCACAAGCGGAGACAGAATCAGAGGCTCAAGGTGATACTCTTTGATACTATCAAAAGCTTTCTCGCAGTCTTTGGTCCAATCACAAGACCGATCTTTTCGAAAAAGCTTGAATATAGGAGCACATGTGGCAGTCATTTGTGAAATGAATCCGGAGATATAATTCAAGCGGCCGAGAAAACCTCTAACTTGCTTCTCAGTTTTGGGTTCAGGCATCTCTTGTATTGCTTTGACCTTGGCGGGATCAACTTTAATACCCTTCTCGCTGACAATAAAGCCCAACAAATTACTAGAACGAACACCAAACATACACTTATTGGGATTCAAGTGGAGTTTATACTTCCTCAAACGCTGGAATAACTTCAATAAATTCTTAACATACTCTTTTTCATCAATGTATTTGGCAATCATATCATCCACATAGTCTTCGATCTCTTTATGCCTCATATCATCAAAAAGAGTAGTCATTTCCCTCTAGTAAGTTGCACCAGCATTCTTTATAACCAGAAGCTGTCACTCTATAACAGAATGTTCCCTAGGGTGTAATGACCATGATCTTCTCCATATGTTCGGGTGCCATCTTGATCTGATTATAATCGGAAAATCCGTCCATAAATGAAAAGACGTTGAACTTAGCTGTATTGTCTACCAACATATCAATGTGTGGCAGAGGAAATCATCTTTCGAACTGGCTTTATTCAAATCTCTATAGTCGACACACATACGTACTTTTCCATCCTTTTTAGGAACATGCATAATATTGGCCACCCATTGCAGATATTCAGCGGTAACAAGGAAACCAACATCAATATGCTTCTACACTTCTTCTTTGATTTTCACTGCCATATTAGGATGAGCTCTTCTCAACTTCTGCTTGACTGGCAGGCATTCTGGCTTCAACAAAAATCTATGATCCACAATCTCAGAATCCAAATCAGGCATGTCTTGATAGGACCAAGCAAACACATCTGAATACTCTCGTAGAAGATCAATCAACCCCTTCTTAACCTCTAGGCACAGTCGAGATCCAATCTTGATTTCCTTCACATCATCCTCGGAACCCAAGTTGACTAGCTCAATCTGCTCTTCGAATGGCTGAGTGGCTTTTTCCTCGTGCTCAAGTAGACGAGACAGTTCATCAGATACTTCTTCATTACTTCCTTCCTCGGCCTCAAGCACAAGGAATTCAAAATTTGGCGAAGGAGTAGGATTATTGTATCCAATGGGTTTAGAAACCAACCTGCATAATGATTTGATATTTTGATTTTAGAGAAGTGAATTGGTGACAAAATATTATGCAGATGGACAAATTATATTTATTGATTTATGTTTTTTGTGATTACCATTTTCAGAAAAGCAAAAAGTAAAAATAAAACATCATAGATGTGGATGAATAGAATTAAATTTTATTGATGATCAAATTTGAAAATGCCCAAAAAATGTTCACTTCTCCCTTAGGCATAGAAGAAGGATTTTCAAATAAAAGCAATTACTTAGATCGATGCACAATAAAAGGAACATCAATAGCAGTCCAATTGTCGCAAGCTTTTCCATGAGTCACAAAATTGGTGCAGTCTCCGTCTTCATCACCCTCTATCACAACAACTAAGTGTTATTCATTACCATGAATGAACCCTCCGCTACGGAAACTAGGTTGCACATCTTCAGCTCTAACCATAGATGAACCTTGTTGGAAACCCAAACCAGCTCTGCTCTTGTTGTCGGTGACCTCTACAATTCGGCCCCACTCTTCATAATTACCATCTTTAACAATCTTATGAGTGTCTTTGAGCGGGGACATAGGTTCCCCAACTCTCTTTTCCTCAGCAATAGACAGAGCTTGGAAAGGAGTTCCAATCCCATCCTCAACTTCTACATAAGAGTAAGACGACAGATGGCTTACCAACAAAGCCTTCTTCCTACCAGCAATAACCAGCTTACCATTCTTGACAAACTTTAGTTTTTGATGTAGCATTGAAGTAACGGCTCCTACCTCATGTATCCATGGCCTTCCTAACAAGCAATTATAGGCCGGGTGGATATCCATTACCTGGAAAGTAATTTGGAAATCACTCGGAACTATCTTCACAGGAAGGTCCACTTCACCGATCACCGTCTTGCAAGAACTGTCAAAAGCTTTGACGATCACACCACTATATCTCATTGGAGCTCCTTGATACAACAATCTTGACAAGGTTGATTTCGGGAGTACATTTAATGAAGAACCGGTGTAAACCAAAACATTTTACAGAGCACCCTCCTTGCAATTCATTGAAATGTGTAGAGCCAAGTTGTGGTTTCTGCCCTCCTCGGGGAGTTCTTCATCACAAAAGCTAAGCTTGTTGCAGGAAGTGATGTTAACCATTATATGATCGAACTGATCCACCGTAACATAATTCTCCACGTAAGATTGTTCTACTACTTTTTGCAATGCTTCTTTGTGCGCTTCAGAGTTCATAAGCAGAGACAACACTGAAATCTTGGAGGGAGTTTGGAGCAACTGCTCCACCATATTAAATTCGCTCTTTTTGATCAAACGAAGCACCTCATCATCATCGTTAGGCTTAAAACCGCTGGATTCACCAGAATGACATCTTGGAGCACTAACAGGATCTACTGCAGGCACTTTAACCTTCTTATTGACTGAACCATTTTCCACATTCTTTGGGACCACCGACCCAAAAACTCGACCGCTACGGGTCACCTTGGTAACATCAGCAATGCTCACAACAGAACTAGTCATAGGCAAAGGAACCTCTCGACCATTCTCTAACATGGTAGCACTATACTGATACGGAACAACCTTATCGGATGCGTACAGGACGGGGCCCGCTAACCGTATAACCAACGATGATACTGATCTATTGCTGACATTGTTACTGCTGCTATTGTTGAACTAGATTATTACCCTCTCCGGAGTCTTGAATACCGAAACTATAACATTCACATCATTATCCATGTGACGGGACTGGAGAATCTAAATCATACCCTCATCCATCAACCTCTGGATGTCTCTCTTCATAACCATACAACATCGGGGATTGACATTGCAGATTGCACAACCATCATAGTCATGCTCACAATCACTCACCAAATAGGACTAATAGATTGTTTGAAAATATAGGACTAACAGATGATACTTGATGATTGTGTTGACGGGGTTGTGGATTCCTTCTAACATGAGGCCTCCTCTGCCTCCCAACAAATACTGCATTGGTCTCATTCTCTTTCTTTCTGGCAAACCCGACGCCGTACTTCTTGCTGGACAAAACCTCCTCTCTAGAAAACCGTCCCTCTCGGACACCTTCTTCTAACCTCATCCCCATATTTACTATTTCAGTAAAATCACTGGGGGCACTGGCAATCATGCGCTCATAGTAAAATGATCTCAGGGTCTTGAGAAAAATCTTGGTCATCTCCTTTTCTTCCAAAGGAGGGGTAATCTGAGCGACAAGCTCTCTCCATCACTGAGGATACTCTTTAAATGTCTCTTTGTCCTTCTGAGACAATGACCTCAACTGGTCCCTATCTGGCGCCATATCCATATTATATTTATACTACTTCATGAATGCTTCACCCAAATCGTTGAATATGTGGACACTCGCACTATCCAAATCCATGTACCACCTCAGAGCAGCACTAGTCAGACTGTCTTGGAAATAATGAATCAATAACTGATCATTATCAGTTTGCATCGACATCTTTCTAGCATACATGACAAGATGACTGAGTGAACAAGTATTCCCCTTGTACTTTTCAAAGTCAGGGACTTTGAATTTCATCGGGATTTTCACATTAGGAACTAAGCAAAGTTCTGTAGCACTCTTACCAAACAAATCTTTTCCCCTCAGGGTCTTTAACTCCTTTCGTAGCTTAAGGAATTGGTCTTTCATTTCATCCATCTTTTCATAAACATCTGGAACCTCAGATGGCTCAGAATGATAGATGGTGTCCTCAACACGGGGTAAAGTATGAACAACCGGTGGTGGAACAGACATGACCGGGCTAGATGCCGACATGGAAGAGGTGGCAACCTCTAAAATTACCGTCCACTGAGGAGGAGGAGTTGCAGGCGTTGGAGACGATTGACTCTGAGCAGCTAACACTGACTCCATCATGGCAGTCAGGCGAGCGATCTCGTCCTTCAAGTCTCTATTCTCTTGTTCTAGATGTTCCATGATTCTTGCAATGCTTTGATTGTTTTTATTTTCAAGGAAGTTATTGTTTCATTTGCATATATATATATATATATATATATATATATATATATATATATATATATATATATATATATATATATATATATAAAAATAAATATATATATATATATATATAAATAAATAAATAAATATATATATATATATATATATATATATATAATAACAATTGCATAATTTGATTGACCATAAAATCTCTTTTATTTATATAATTGAAAGCTGAGTACAATTTCAGAAACCAAAATACAAAATGCAAGAGAAAAGGAAACTAATCATCCTAAGGATCCCTAACAACAATGTCAAAAGATCTAACTGCAGGGGCGTACTTCCTTCAGATGCGTCCAATGTCGGTCTCAAAAGAACTCTTCATCTGAGTCTTCTCAAGGACAAGCTGAACAACAATCTTCTTCTAAGCAATGAAAGGATGAGGCATGCTAGAGAAAGATGAAACATTTGGCTCTCTCTGTCTCTTCATTACTCGGTCTTCAAGAAGCTCAATAGGTACATCTTTGTCCTTAGGATCAAGCTGCAACTCCTCATGCTTTCTACTCAAAGCATGGAAACGTTATTCCCACATATGCTTTTCTTGCTTCATTTTGGTGAGTGCGTCTTCCAACTCCTCTATATCTTGGTTAGGGAGAGTTAATGGCTCACAATCATAAGGCATATGCAAATCCAAAGCTCTCTTCTTCACCCAAAGAGTGGAAGTTTCCAAAGCTACACAGTTGTGCGGACCAAGCTCAGATCTTCCTTTCCTATGCATATTATGCCAAGCATGCACTATCTTCTGCTTCAAATGTTGGGGATCTTTACCCTCTTGATAGAAAATACCTTCTAACAAAGTGTTATTAGGCTTATCTCTCAAGGGGAACCCAAGTTGACGACGAGCCAAAGAAGGGTTGTAGTTGGTTCCTCTTTGTGTACCAATGAGAGGCACATTAGAGAACTCACCGCAACTATCAATAATATCCAAACTACTCAATGAAGAATCATACCAAACTATATCATCATTAGTGAGAGACATAAGTCTCTGAGACCACCTTAGACATTATTTGTTCTCCATAAAAGTGGGCGTCTGAGGCAAGTGCGAAATAAACCACTTGTACAAAAGAGGAACACAACACACAATCGTCCCACCACCTTTAGAATTCCTCAGATACAAAGAGAAGTACATATCACCCAAGAGAGTAGGCACAGGATTCCCAATCAAGAAGATTCTAATGACGTTAACATCAACAAGACCGTCAATGTTAGGGAACAATGCTAAACCATAGATAAGCAACACAAAGATAGCTTCAAAAGCATCCACACTACCGGCTTGAGCAAAGGCAGTAGCTTCCTTGATGAGGAACTCAGAAGTCAATCGAAACAATCCCCATTTCTTCACCCAATGAGCCTTAATCTCAGACTTCTTCAGATGAAGAGCTTCAGCTATAAGATGAGATATGGGAATCTCTTATAATCCACTAAAGGGAACTTTGCTAGACACAGGTATTCCCAAGTGATAGGCATACTCCTCCAACATAAGCACAAGCTGATAATCAGGAAAAGTACACACTCAAGAGTCTTTCAACCACATCAGCAGATAAAATAGACAGAAGCTTCCCCTGACATTGCTTGAAGTCCGAGGGATCTAATACAAAAGATGACAGCTTCCTTAACTCTTTCAAGTCTTGACATCTGAAACTGTACTTCTTAGTGTTCCTTCGTCCACAATCCATGGTCTGAAAATATTTGCAAACAAGACCACAGTTCCTTGAAAATATTTTTCGTGTGATGATTGTTATGATGCGCATGAATGCATGAATTCAACAATCCCAAATAAGGGATAACACACAAGGCAAACAAACAAAGGTCAAGGGATGAATCGAGTCATTGTCAAGATCAATCATCCATTTTGGTGGATTATGGTTTTCACCTTATCAACACCCAAGTTCCATTGATATTGACAAAACTTGATTGGATCAACCAAGAATCAAGGGTTTGTTATGAGACACGAGCATGGAGTCTGGGTAAGAACCATCCCAAAGGAGTGAACTAAGGATAAAAACCTGTAGATCATGTTCTAAAAAGTTCCCAGAGTATTAATTCTATCTATCGGATATTACAGATTAGGATGGCTGACTTATCTACCCTAAATATTCTCAAGAGAAAATCGTCTAAGTGTAGTATCGTGTAACAATAGTTATCATGTCTACACTTGAACAGTCTCCGCACTACGTTCTAAATAGGCCAAGAGGGGTTAAATGTTCTACGGTCTTCAGCTTCTCGGACCCCAAATTAGAGATAGTAATGCCTAACCACAAATAACTTGTGTGACACTCATAACTCTAAAAGGGTCTCCACTAAGTATATGGGTCTCAAGCCAACTTGTTATGGACTACTTCGCACAAGTCGAACATGACTATACCATCCTCCTATCTTAATTGCACTCAAGTTCGGGTTAGAACTTATCTCACCACTCAGAGATCACCAAGCACAACAAGCAGATTATATCACACAAACAAATATACATACATCAAATATACAAATATATACACACACAAAAGTAGGCTAAACCCATTGGATACTACTCCCCAGCAGAGTCGCCACTTAATTTTTGTAGCAGTAAATTCATGACCATCAAGCTATGGATAAGCTAGACGTCAATAAAACTAGAGTTGCCACCGCGCTTTTATTGTTTCCAATAGAAAAGGGAAAAGTACTAACAAAACCCAAAAGATAAGAAGTTTTCAAATCAAAACTAATAAAACTCTAGATATTACAGGTAAGGGAGTTGGTTACACAGAGGGAAGGTGTTAGGCACCCAAAGTGTCCTAAGTATTCCTAGGGAGCCCTTTTTTGTGTGCATATGTATTTTTGTACAAAAGATGTTTGCAATAAATAGAGTGTAGAGATGAAAAAAGAATTCATTAATTATATTTTTGTGTTTGACAAGACCTTCGGACTTGTGCCAACGTACCAACCTAAAATGAGGGATCAAAACCTCGTAGTTTGTGGTAACTATTTCAAAGTGAGTGCATTCCTTTTAACAAAAATTTAAGTTTAACAAAGGCACAAGAGGCCTAAAAAGGTTTGAATTAGTGTTAGTGATTTTTGGATTTTGAAATTTTAAGTCAAGTATAATTAATTTTATTTACAAGTTTAATTAAGAAAAGATTTTAATAAATGCAATGGCATAAAGCCAAAGTCTCTAATTTGCAAAATGGTCTAAGTTTAGAAAACAAACACAATCAAAGAAGATTTTAAAAGGACGGAGATATTTGAAATTAAAGAAATGGGGAGGAGATGAAGAGACTAATCCTAAGCACAAATTTAAAAGTTAAGAGTTGAAAAGATCTGACCAATGGGCAGTGATCCAATAGACAAGAATGTCATATAGAAACCTAACCTTTCCTTGGACTTTAGAATCAAGAAATATCAATACACAAATAGTAAGATGAAGAGAAACGAATCAAATAAAGATATCCACATCCAAGCTTATAAACTTCATGACCAACTTCATAATCTTACATGTATCAGATGGCTTCAAAGATAAGCATTAGACACATGTTAAAAGTAACAGCTCCAAAAGATCATGTTGTAGATGAACTCAGATGGGATCACAATACTTGCATCAGATGAAAGTTCACTTCACCAGCACTTGGTTTCATGAAAGTTGGCATTGGCCAAGTTCTTTTGCATAGGGAGTGTTGCCTAATTCTATGTCCAATGTCTCATAGCAAACCAACAATACACACAAAATGTCTTTTAGGTTTTTTATTGTTATTATGTACATTAAGATAAAAAGAACACAAACAAGTATATACAATCACAGAATAATCACAAGATATGGCTCAAATGAGCAAAGTGAAAATGAAATTAAAGTAAACAAGTTAAATGGTATGAATAATGGAAAATTAATAAAAGCTTAAAATTTAAGTGCATAAAAATAAATGGCTTGAAATTAAATGTTAGTTGTTAATTGGTTAGAAGTTAGTATTGCTTTTGCTTTTGTTTTGTTTAAGTTATTCTTTGGAAAACACTCAATCCACCATTTACAAGCATAAATCCTTGAACCAAGACATCTTCCAAAGAAAGGAAAAAAGACCAAGTTTCCACACAATACCATGAAGGAGGGGTGACTTACAATCTCACTTATTAGAATGTTACGCCTTTTGTGTCACAAATTTAGTGATATGTTAAGCAATCGTAATTGGACTTATGTAGTCACAACTATTTGAGGTTGGGCAATAGAAATCTTGGTGTTCATGCATGTTAGAGACATAGTATAATGAACTATGCTCCTAAAACATACCACACACAAAAAGAATATGCAAAAGAGGTAGACCTAATCTCATCCACACTTATGTTGATTTTGCAAACAACTAGCCTTAGGATATAGAGATATCATAGGTTCATGACATGAATGAATGGAGAAGGCGATTGAGATAATGAGGGAGGACGAATAGAATCAACATAAATTGGTCAAAGGAGGACTTTTATAAAATTAAAATCATTCATTCATTTCAGGAGATGAAATGTATATTTCATCAATCCCCTAAATCCAATGATTTTAACTCAACAAAGTCAAATCAACCTTGACCAAGGCCCAACATCACAAGTCAAACTCAACAAGTCAATATTAGAAGCTCAACACAATTTATTTGACAATTAAACAATTAAAATCAATTAAATAATGCATTAAATTAAATTATGGTTTGTCAAAATCCTAAAACCTCATCAAATCACCAAATAAATGACCATGAGATTTATCATAGGTCAAACAAGGTCAAAGGGCCTTGGAGAAAAAAATTCATAATTTTTGGAAACTATAAGACCCCAATTTGACCCCAAGCTCCCTCATGAAATTTCATCATAAGCATTAGCATTGGGATCGTACCTTGGCATCCTCCTTATGACAAAGAGCACAACCATGAATTGATCCAAGAATGGTTATGAGTATCATATATGAGTTCCATTGACTCCTACATGTAATATTGATCAAATTTTCTTCAAGAGTTTGGAGGTGATTTGCCTTGGAAACCCGAGTTTGACTAGGTATCTTGAGTAACTTCTTCAATAAGCTATCTCATCAATGGATCAAATTTCTCAAGGGACACTTCAAAATTTGCCATATTATGCATATATGATCTACCATGAGCCAAGAAAATCAAAAGAATTGTAGGTTTGCAAGTTGGTTGATGGTGGTTGGCCAAATGAATTCATCTAATCAAAATTGGGTCTCCCTAGGCCCTATCTCCTACAATTTTCATCATATAAAAATGATTCCAAGAGAAACGTTACTCTAAATGATATTCCAAACAACTTTCATGTTGAGACCTAGAGCTAGTTTTTCTTGAAAAATCATTTTCTATGTTGAAACATTATAGGTCATTTTGTCTAAACCCTAATTTAAAAGTCAATTTCCCAAGGCCATAACTTGGCCATTTTTTATGAGATGAAAGATTTCAAAGTTTCATAACCAAATAAAAGATATCTACTTCAACTTTGATGTTTGGAGTGAAAGCTGATTTAACTTTTATGAGCATGTGATATGAGGTTACGTTATAGGTCATTTTTTACCTATACCATTGAACAAGTGAGTTTTCCAAACTTCAAAAATGCATAACTCTATCATTCTAAATCCAAATGACATTAAATTGGTGACCATTTTAAGGTCATTGAAATATCTACAACTTTGATGAAGACACTCTTCTCATTTGATGCTCACATAAAAAAGTTAAGTAAGGTGAAATATTGAGGTATATGGCTTGACACTTAGAAACTTTCTCAACATGTTGAAATTTCATAACTTCCACCTTAAAATTATCCATGTTCGAAGCTCCAAATGAAAATGTGTTGAACATCAAACTTGTTCCCCTTGATCCCAGCTTTCCAAAGAACCCAAGTTCATGCAATTTGGAAGAGGTTTTCTAGGTATGTGCATGGCTTTAAGAGGGATGCATCATTGGAAAGAATCAATTGCACAAACTTCAGTTCACAATGCCTTGCCATTCAAGCTTCATTCAGACCTCAATTGGAATCATTTTGGACCTTAATGCATTGCATCATAGGCCTGTACATTCCCATGCACTCGTGCCATCCACATTGCCAATTTTGGATAGATTTTGAAGTGTGTAAATATCATTCCCTTTGGCTTTAAATAGAAGGCCTCTGAGCTCATTTGAACAACCCTTTGTGCGCCAACTTTACCCCCCATTGAAACCCTCTCATTCTAAAGGAAAATCTGAGAAATTTCAATTTAAAATTTGAGTATGAATCTCAACTGTTGGAGATTCAAGAACTCCAGGATCCAAAGCCTTGCAACCTCCCTAATCACTTCCAGCTAGCTTCTCAAGTGTGATCAGATCGTGTTTTGAGCAAGCAACATCAAGAAGTGCATAGCATTGAAGGTAATTTTCAGAAAACTTCATCTCTTCGATTCTCACTCAATTCTCCTCAATTCTCTTAGATCTTTGGTTGTCTAAAGTCCTACCAATGTACGCAAGAAGAATGAGTTGCTTAGGGGTCAAATCGAAGCAACTCAGTTGACACACCTCAAAATTCGACCCCTCATATCTTTTTATATATTTGGAGTCAGTTGAAATTGAGGTCAGATTCGTTCTCTACGCCATTTTTTCTTTCAGATCATGTCCTCTTTTTTTATTTCGGTGATGGTTGAGGGTGGACCAATCCGGTGAGGTCCACCGGAGAAGAAGACCGGAGTTACAGTTTCGGCAATGTGTTGGCATCTCTCCATACCACATGATCCTTTTCAAATGTTTTAATCTCACGCGTTGGCTCTGATCATCATCCCTGCAGCGCATTGACTAGTGTCCATTGTATAACACAGGCGTTTAGGGTTTCAGATTTTCATTTTAATCATTTTATTTTCATTAATTCATATTAATTTTAATATTGATCCAAACAATATGAGAGTTTCACCCAAAATTTTCAAATAATTTCCTCTTCCATATTCTGAATTAAAATTATTTTTTGGATCATTATTAATATATTTAATGATTTAATTGATTTTGTGATTATTTTTAATTGTTTAAAAATACTTTTAAGTCTTTAAAAATTCTGAAATTTTTTCTCCAAGGTCCTTGACCTTGTTTGACCTATGATAAATCTCATGGCCATTTCTCTGGTGTTTTGATGAGGTTTTAGGAATTTGACAAACCATATTTAATTTAAATGTATTATTTTAGTCTTTTTAATTTTAATAAATGCCAATTAATTGTGTTGACCAATTGTGATGACTTGTTTGAGTTTGACT
The DNA here is from genome assembly GCF_024323335.1 of Lathyrus oleraceus. Classification (NCBI taxonomy): domain Eukaryota; kingdom Viridiplantae; phylum Streptophyta; class Magnoliopsida; order Fabales; family Fabaceae; genus Lathyrus; species Lathyrus oleraceus. Next base: position 447,729,802 of record NC_066583.1, read on the forward strand.
CTTCTTGTTGGGCCTTGGTCAAGGTTGATTTGACTTTGTCAAGTTAATATCATTGGATTTAGGGGATTGATGGAATGTACATTCCATCTCCCAAAATGAATGGATGATATTAATTTGGTAAAAGTCCTCCTCTGACCAATTTGAGTTTTTATCCATTCCCCTCCCTCTTTATCTCATTCCCATTCTTTAAGCATTCATCTCATTTGGCCTATGATATCTCAAAGTCCTAAGGCTAGTTGATTGAAAAAACAACATAAGTATGGATGAGATTAGGCCACCTCTTTTACATATTATTTTTGTGTGTGGTATGTTTCATGAGTATAGTCCATTATATTATGTCTCTAACATGCATTAACACCAAAATTCCATTGCCCGACCTCAAATAGTTGTGACTTCTACATAAGTCCAATTACGATTGCTTAACATAGCGCTAAATTTGTAACATAAAAAGGCATATCATTCTAGTAAGTGAGATTGTAAGTCTCCACTCTTTCATGGTATTGTATAGAAACTTAGCATTTTTTCCTTCCTTTGGAATATGTCTTGGCTCAAGGATCCATGCTTGTGATAAGTGGGTTGAGTGTTCTCCAAAGAATGACTTAAAAAATGAAAAGCAAAAACAAAACAATATTAACTTCTAACTCATTAACAACTAACTTTTAATTTCAAGCCATTTATTTTAATGTCATTTAATTTTAGTCTTTATTCATTTGCCATTATTCTTACCATTCATATTGTTTATGTTAATGCAATTTTCACTTTGTCCATTTGGACCATATTGTGTGATATATCTTGTTTGTCTACTTTGCTTGTTTGTGTGGTCTTTGACCATTAATGTACATAATAACAACAAAAAACCCTAAAAAAACTTTTGTGTGGACTGTTGGCTTGATCTTGGACAAATGGACTTAGAATTTAGGCAACATTCCTATGCTAAAGGACTAGGCCAATGTCAGCTTTTTTGAATCCATGTGCTTGCAATCTAAAACTTCATCTGATACATCATTCAAGATCCCTCTGAGTTCATCTGCAACATGATCATTATGAAACTGTTATTTTGAACCTATGACTTGTGGAATCCATCTGTTACATGGGCTAATTTGAAGAAGATCATGGAGTCGCTAAAGCTTGGATATGGTTATCTTTATTTGATGCCTTGCTCTTCAAGATAATATAATGTTGCATTTGTGTGTTGCTTGATTCTAAATATCCAAGGGAATTTGGGGTTTCTATATGGAATTCTTGCCTATTGGATTGCTACCCATCAGTTAGATCTTTTCAATTCTTAACTTTTAATTTTATGCATAGGATTAGTCTCTTCATCTTCTCCCCGTTTCTTTAATTTCAAAATCTCTCCCTCCTTTTAAAACTTTCTTTGTTTGAACTTATTTTGTTCTAAACTTTGACCACTTTGCAAACTTGAAACTTTGGCCTTATTTTGTTCTTTTTGTGTGTGGTATGTTTTAGGAGTATGGTTCATTATTCCATATCTCTAACAGGCATTAACACCAAAATTTCTATTGCCCGGCCTCAGATAGTTGTGACTTATTCATAAGTCCAATTAAGATTGCTTAACATAGCATTAAATTTTTACCCAAAGGCATAGCATTGTAGTAAGTGAAATTGTAAGTCTCCCCCTTTCATGGTGTGGAAACTTGGCCTCAGATAGTTGTGACTTCTACATAAGTCCAATTAAGATTGCTTAACATAGCACTAAATTTTTACCCAAAGGAATAGCATTCTAGTAAGTGAGATTGTAAGTCTCCCCCCTTTCATTGTTTGGAAGATGTCTCGGTTCAAGGATCCATGCTTGTGAATAGAGGGTTGAGTCTCCAAAGAATGACTTAAACAATTGAAAGGGAAAGCTCCACTAACATCTAATCAACTAACATTTAACTAACTCTTATTATTAATTGCTTCTAATTTCAAGTCATTTACTTTATTCCATTTAAATTCAAGCCATTTATCATTTGCCATTATACATATCATTTAACTTGTTTATTTTAATGTCATTTTCCCTTTGCTCACTTGAGCCATATATTGTGATTGTCTATATTCGTTTGCACATTTTTGTTTGTGTTTATGGTCTTAGGACCTTAAAATACTTAATAAACAACATAAAACCCTAAAAAAATTGTGTGGACTGTTGGATTTGATCTGAGCTTTGGACTTAGAATTAGCCAACATTCCTTATGTAAAAGGACTTGGACAATGCCAACATTTCTGAAACCAAGTTCTTGTGATTTGAATTTTCATCTGATGTAAGTATTGGGATTCACTTGAGTTCATATGCTATATGGTCTTGATGCAAATGTTTCTTTGAACCTGTGTCTAATGCCTTATTCTAAGACATTCGAGGAGTATGTCATCTGATGCATGGGGAAGATTATGAAGAAGACTATGAAGTTGCTAGCTTGGATGTCGCTATATTTATTTGAATACTTGCTCTTCATTGTACTACTTGCTTATTGATATTGCTTGATTTAAAGTCCAAAGGAAAAATGTGTTTCTATATGACATTCTTGTCTATTGGATTGCATCCCATTGGTCAGATCTTTTCAACTCTTAACTTTTAATTTTTTGCTTAGGATTAGTCTCTTTATCTCCTCCCACATTCTTAAATTTCAAAATCTCTCCCCCTTTTTAAAACCTTCTTTTCTTGTGATTTCAAACTTAGACCTTATTGCAAATTAGAAACTTTGGCCTTACGCCATTGCATTTTCCAAACTCTTTTTCTTAATCAAACTTGAAAATAAATCTAAGCATATTGGACTTAAAATTTCAAAAGACAAAAAGAACAAACACTTATTCAAACTCTTTTAGGCCTTTTGTGCCTCTTTTAAACTTAATTTTTGTTAAAAGCAATTAAATCACTTTGAAATAGATACCACCAACTATGAGGTTTTGATCCCTCATTTTATGTTGGTACGTAGGCAGAAGTCCGAAGGTCTTGTCAAACACAAAAATATAATTAATGAATTATTTTCTTATCCCCACGTCTATTTATTGCAAACATCATTTATGTCAAAACACATACACACATAAAAAAGGGCTCCCTAGGAGTACCTAGGACAGTTTGGGTGTTAACACCTTCCCTCTTTGTAACCAACTCCCTTACCTGTAATCTCTGGCATTTTATTAGTTTTGATTTTAAAACTTCTTATCTTTGGGTTTTGTTCATACTTTTCCCTTTTCCTTTGGAATGAATAAAAGCATGGTGGCGACTCTGGTTTTTTTGATGTTAAGTTTATCCATTGCTTAATGGTCATGAATTTATCGCTACAGAAATTAAGTGGCGATTCTACTGGGGAGTAGTCCTCAGTGGGTTTAGCCTACTCTTTTATGTGTATATAATTGTATATTTGATGTTTGTATATTTGTTTTGTGTGATATAATCTGCTTATTATGCTTGGTGATCTCTAAGTGGTGAGGTAAGTTCTAACCCAAACTTGAGTGCAATTAAGATAGGAGGATGATATAGTCATATTCGACTTGTGTGGAGTAGTCCTTAACAAGTTGGCTTGAGACCCATCTACTCAGTGGAGATCCTTTTGAAGTTATGAATGTCACACAAGTTATTTATGGTTAGGCATTACTTTCTCTGATTTGGGGTCCGAGAAGTTGAGGACCGTAGAACATTTAACCCAACTTGGCCTATTTAGGACGTAGTGCGGAGACTGTTCAAGTGTAGACTTGATAACAGTTGTTACGCGATACTACACTCAAACGAGTTTCTCTTGAGAATATTATGGGTTGATTAGTCAGTCATCCTAACCTGTAATATCCAATAGATGGAAAGACTCTGGGAACTTTTTAGAACATGATCTACAGGTTTTTATCCTTAGTACACTCCCTTGGGATGGCTCTTAACCTGACTTCATGCTCGTGACTCACAACAAACCCTTGATTCTTGGTTGATCCAATCAAGTCTTGTCAATATCAATGGAACTTCGGTGTTGATAAGGTGAAAACCATAATCCACCAAAATGGATGATTGATCTTGACAATGACTTGATTAATCCATTGACCTTTATTTGTTTGCCTTGTGCGTGATCCCTTATTTGTGATTGTTGCATTCATGCATTCACGCGCATCATGACATTCATCACACAAAAAAATAACTTCAAGGAACCGAGGCTTTATTTGCAAATATTTTAAGACCATGGATTATGGACAAAGGAATACTAAGAAGTATAGTTTCAGATATACTGACTTGAAATAGCTAAGGAAGCAATGATCTTTTGTATTAGATCCCTTGGACTTCATACAATTCCATGGGAATATTTTGCCTATATTGTCTACTGATGTAGTGGAAGGACTCTTGAGTTTGTTGGTTCAGTTCTATGACCCTCTCTACGGTTGCTTCACTTTTCCCGATTATCAACTTATGCCTACATTAGAGGAGTATGCCCATCTCTTGGGAATACCTGCTTCTGAAGAGGTGCCTTTTATTTGATTGGAGAAGATTCCAAAATCTAATCTTATAGCTGAAGCTCTTCATTTGAAGAAGTTTGAGATTGAGGCTTATTGGGTGAAGAAAGGAGGAATGTTTGGATTGACTTCTGAATTCCTTATAGGGAAAGCCACTGCCTTCGCTCAAGTTGGTAGTATGGATACTTTCGAAGCCATCTTTGTGTTACTCATCTATGGTTTGGCTTTGTTCCCTAACATTGACGGTTTTGTTGATGTTAATGCCATTAGAATCTTCTCGATTGGGAATCCTATGCCTACTCTGTTGGGTGATATGTATTTCTATTTGCATCTAAGGAATTCTAAAGGTGGTGGAACCATTGTGTGTTGTGTTCCTCTTCTGTACAAGTGGTTTATTTCGCGCTTGCCTCAGACGCCTGCTTTTGTGGAAAACAAACAATGTCTACGGTGGTCTCAGAGACTTATGTCTCTCACTAATGATGATATAGTTTGGCATGATTCTGCATTGAGTAGCTTGGATATTATTGAGAGTTGTAGTGAGTTGTCTAATTTACCTCTCATTGATACACATGGAGGAATCAACTACAACCCTGCTTTGCCTCGTCGTCAACTTGGGTTCCCCTTGAGAGACAAACCTAATAACACTCAGTTAGAAGGTATTTTCTATCAAAAGGCTAAAGATCCCAAACATTTGAAGGAGAAGATGGTACATGCTTGGCATAATGTGCATAGGAAAGGAAGATTTGAGCTTGGCCCGTGCAACTGTGTAGCTTTGGAAGCTTACACTACTTGGGTGAAGAAGAGAGCTTTGGAGTTGAAGATGTCGTATGCTTGTGAGAGACTTACGTTATGGTTGTGGCTGAGCCAGTAACTCTCCCTAACCAAGATATAGAGGAGTTGGAAGACGCGCTCACCAAGATGAAGCAAGAGAAGGATATCCGGGATGAACGGTCCCATGCTTTGAGTCAAAAGCATGAGGAGTTGCAGCTTGAGTCTAAGGATAAGGACACACTTATTGAACTTCTTGAAGACCAAGAAGTGAAGAGACAGAGAGAACCAGAGGGTTCACCTTCCTCTAGTATGCCTCAACCCTTCCAGTGCTTGGAAGAAGATTGTTGACCAGCCTATCCTCGAGAAGGTTCAGATGAAGACTTCTTTTGAGTCCTAAATTTGACGCATTCGAAGGAAGCACGCGCCTGCAGCCAGATCATTTGACACTGTTGTTAGGGATCCTTAGAATGATTAGTTTCCTTTCTCTTGTATTTGTATTTTGGTTTTTGAAATTGTACTAAGTGTAATCCTTCCAAAATTATATGAATAAAAGAGATTTTTATGGTTATTCAAATTTGTTATTGTTGTTATTATATATTTGCAAATAAAATAGTATGTTCCTTGAAAATAAAAACAAATAAAACATTGTATTTCAAGCATCATTTGCATAACAGGTCTTCTTCTGCCAGATGTCTTATTGGTTATTCTTCTGTGCTTCAACCAAGATGACTCACCAATACAACACTCGTGTCAATCGACCAAGAATCATGGAACATTTGGACAAGAGAACCGAGAGTTGAAAGATAAGATCTCTCGTTTGACTGCCATGATGGAGTCTGTTCTAGCTGCTTAGAATCAGTCTTCTCTATCGCCTGCAACTCATTCTCCTCAGAGGACTATCATTTCAGAGGTTGCTACCTCATTTGTGCATGCCCCTCAGTTTGCTCCAACAATGCCTACCGTATTCCCATGGGGAATGCCACCGAACTTTGTGCCTGAAGGGTTTGCGCCTACTTTTGCTTCCCTGTCGGCATCTAGCCAGGTCATATCTGTCCCGCCTCGAGTTGCTCACACTTTGCCTCGTGTTGAGGACACCATCTATCATTCCGAGCCGTCTGAGGGTCCGAATGTTTATGAGAAGATGGATGAGATAAAGGATCAGTTCCTTGAGTTGCAAAAGGAATTGAAGACTTTGAGAGGAAATGACCTATTTGTTAAGAGTGCTGCTGAACTTTGCTTAGTGCCGAATGTCAAAATCCCTATGAAGTACAAAGTCCCCGACATTGAAAAGTATAAGGGAAATACTTGTCCACTTAGCCATCTTGTTATGTATGCCAGGAAAATGTCAACGCAAACTGATAATGATCAGTTATTGATTCACTACTTCCAGGACAGTTTGACTGGTGTCACTCTAAGGTGGTATATAGGGTTAGATAGTCCATGTGTTCGCACATTAACGATTTGGGTGAAGCTTTTGTGAAGCAATATAAGTACAACATAGACATGGCGCCTGATAGAGACCAGTTGAGGTCGATGTCTCAGAAGGACAAAGAGACATTCAAAGAGTATGCCTAGAGGTGGAGAGAGCTTGATGCTCAGAAAAATCCTCTGTTCGAAGAGAAAGAGATGACCAAGATTTTCCTTAAGACCCTGAGTTCGTTTTATTATGAACACATGATTGCTAGTGTCCCTAATGATTTTACCGAAATGGTAAACATCGGGATGAGGTTATAAGAAGGTATCCGTGAGGGACGTTTGTCTAAGGAAGACGTATCATCAAGCAAGAAATATGGGAGATGTTTCTCCAAAAAGAAGGAAGGTGAAACCAATGCAGTGTCTATAAGGAGGAAGAAGAGGCCTCATGTTAAAAGAAATCTGCAACCGCACCAACATGATCATCAAGTTTCATCCGTTATTCCAGTATTTTCAAACAATCCATCAGCACTAGTTGAACAACAACTTCAACAACAGACGCAACAAAGAACAAACAACTACAACAACAACAACAATAATCGACAACAAGAGAGTTTCGAGAGGAAGAAGGTCTCTTTTGATCCTATTCCTATGTCGCACGCTGAATTGTATCCGTCTTTGGTTCTCAAGAACATGCTTCAACCAAGAAATCCCCCACAAATTCCATAACCACTTCCATGGTGGTATAAGCCTGAACTTCGTTATGCTTTTCATCAAGGAGCTCCCGACCATGATATTCGGAATTGCTACCCTTTGAAGTATGAGGTCCAAAATCTCCTAAAGAGTGGAATGGGGTCCTTTGAGGACCGTGCACCAAACGTAAAATTTAACCCATTGCCCGCTCATGGTAATTCCGTTGTTAATATGGTAGATGGTTGTCCAGGAATTTTCCGAGTGTTTGATGTGCGACGTATTCGTCAATCCTTGGTAGAAATTCATAAGACCCTGTGTACCATCAGTGATTGTGAGCACGACCATGATGGTTGTGCAATTTGTAGTTTAAACCCCCGTGGGTGTTCAATTGTCAAGAGAGATATCCAGAAGTTAATGGATGAGAATGTAATACAGATTCAGCAGTTGAGGGATATAAATGACATCAATGTAATAGTACCAGTGTTCAAAACCCCTGGGCGGGTAGTGATTCTGTTGACAGCAGCAGCAATAACAACGTCAACAAATCGGTATTGTCGTTCGTAATACGGCTAGCGGGCCCCATCCCGTATGCATCCGATAGGGTTGTTCCATATCAGTATAATGCTACTATGTTGGAGAATAATCAAGAGTTTTCGTTGCCTACGACCAATTCTATTGTGAACATTGTTGATATAGGAAAGGTGACTCGTAGCGGTCGTGTGTTTGTACTTGTCTTTCCAAAGGAGGTGATAGAAGATGTGTCTGTTGGTAAGAAGGTTGATGTACTCGTAGAAAATCCGGTTAGTGCTCCAAAGTGTCAGTCTGGTGAGTCCAGCTATTTGAAGCCTAGTGATGATGATGAGGTATTGTGGCTGATCAAGAAAAGTGAATTTAATGTGGTGAAGCAAGTGCTCCAGACTCCGTCAAAGATTTCAGTGTTATCTCTGCTCATGAATTTTTAAGCGCACAGAGAAGCATTGCAAAGGGTGTTGGAGAAAGCCTACGTCGAGCATGATGTAACCGTGGATCAATTTGACCATATTGCGGCTAACATTACTTCACGCAGCAATCTAAGTTTTCGTGATGAAGAGCTTCCCGAGGAGGGTAGAATTCACAATCTAGCACTGCATATATCGATGAATTGTAAGGAAGATGCGCAATCAAATGTGTTGGTTGATACCGGTTCTTCGTAGAATGTACTCCCCAAGTCAACCATATATAGCTTATCATATCAAGGAGCCCCGATGAGGTATAGTGGCGTAATTGTCAAAGTATTTGATGGTTCTCTCAAGACTGTTATTGGTGAAGTGGACCTTCCAGTGAAGATAGGTCCGAGTGATTTCCATATTACTTTCCAAGTAATGGATATCCATCCTGCCTATAGCTGCTTGTTTGGAAGGCCATGGATACATAAGGCTGGATCTGTGACATCTACTCTACACTAGAAGTTAAAATTTGTGAAGAATGCAAAGCTTATCATTGTTGGTGGAGAAAAAGCGTTGTTGGTAAGTCACTTGTCGTCCTTCGCGTATGTGGAAGCTGAGGATGAGATTGGAACTCCGATCCAAGCTCTATCTATTGCTGAAGTGAAGAAAGATGGGGCACCCATGTCCTCTTTCAAAGACGCGCAAAAAATTGTTGAAGACGGCAGTTCAGATCAGTGGGGCCGTATGGTAGAGGTCGCTGAGAACAAGAGTAGAGTTGGTTTGGGATTTCATCAAGGGTCATCTTATGTCAAAGCTGAAGATGTCAAACCTAGTTTCCATAGCGGAGGGTGCATCCATGGTAATGAACAACACTCAACTGTTGTGATCGAGGGTGATGAAGATGAAGATTGCGCCAATTTTGTGACGCATGGAAAGGCTTGCAACAATTGGATCGTTGTTGATGTTCCTATTATCGTCCGTCACTCTATGTAATTTGTTTTTATCACTTTAGAAAAATCCTTCTCCTATGCCTAAGGGAAAAGTGAACATTGTTGGGCATATTTCAAATTAATCATCAATAAAATGCAATTCTATTCATCCACATCTATGATGTTTTATTTTTACTTTTTGCTTTTCTGAAAAAATGGTAATCACATAAAACATAAATAAATAATAATTGTCCATCTGCATAATATTTGGTCACAATTCACTTCTCTAAAATCAAAATATCAAATCATTATGCAGTATGGTTTCTAAACCCATTGAATACAATGGTCTTAATCCTTCTCGAAACTTTGAATTCCCTATGTTTGAGGATGAGGAAGAAAGTGATGAAGAAGTGTCTGATGAGTTGTCTCGTCTACTTGAGCAAGAGGAAAAAGCCATTCAGCCATTTGACGAGCAGATTGAGCTAGTCAACCTGGGTTTTGAAGATGATAGGAAGGAAGTCAAAATCTGGTCTCAACTGTGTCCAGAAGTTAAGAAGGGGTTAGTTGATCTTCTTCGAGAGTATTCAGATGTGTTTTCTTGGTCCTATCAAGACATGCCTAGTTTGGATTCTAAGATTGTGGAGCATAGATTGTGGTTAAAGCCAGAATGCTGGCCAGTCAAGTAGAAGTTGAGGAGGACTCATCCTGATATGACAGTGAAAATCAAAGAAGAAGTGCAAAAGAAGATTGATGTTGGTTTCCTTGTTACTGCTGAGTATCCGCAGTGGGTGGCCAATATTGTGACTATTCCGAAGAAAGATGGAAAAGTCCGTATGTGCATTGATTATAGAGATTTCAACAAAGCTAGTCCGAAAGATGATTTTCCTCTGCCACACATTGACATGTTGGTAGACAATACAGCTAAATTCAAAGTCTTTTCGTTTATGGACAGATTTTTCGGTTATAATCAGATCAAGATGGCACCCGAAAACATGGAGAATACCATATTCATTACACCTTAGGGAACATTCTGTTATAGAGTGATGCCTTTCGGTCTAAAGAATGCTGGTGCAACTTAGCAGAGAGCAATGACCACTCTTTTTCATGATATGATGCATAAAGAGATCGAAGTCTATGTTGATCATATGATTGCTAAATCTAGTGATGAAGAAGAGCATGTTCAGCATTTGTTGAAGCTATTCCAGCGTTTAAGGAAGTACAGACTCCGCTTGAATCCTAATAAGTATACTTCTGGTGTTCGCTCTGGTACGTTGTTGGACTTTATTGTCAGCGAGAAGGGTATTGAAGTTGATCCTACCAAGGTCAAAGAAATACAAGAGATGCATGCGCCCAAAACTGAGAAGCAAGTCAGAGGTTTTCTCGGCTGCTTGAATTATATCTCAAGATTCATATCGCATATAACTGCCACATGTGAGCCTACATTCAGGCTTCTTCAAAAAGATCAGTCTTGTGATTGGACCGAGGATTGCCAGAAAGCTTTTGACAATATCAAGTAATATCTGCTTGAGCCTTCGATTTTGTCTATTCCCATTGAAGGAAGACCGTTCATCATATATTTGAATGTGCTTGAGGAAAGTATGGGTTGTGTTCTTGGTCAGCAAGATGAAACTGGAAAGAAAGAAAATGCTATTTACTACCTCAGTAAGAAACTCAGCGACTGTGAGACTCGATATTCTATGCTTGAGAAGACTTGTTGCACATTGGCTTGGGCTGTTAAGCGTCTACGTCAGTATATGTTGAACCATACCACTTGGTTGATATCCAAAATAGATCCAATCAAGTATATTTTTTAGAATCCTGCTTTAACTCTGAGGATTGCCCATTGGCACATGTTATTATCAGAGTATGATATTAAATACCAATCTCAAAAAGCAATTAAAGGTAGTGTCTTGGCTGACCATTTGGCTCACCAACCGATTGAAGATTATCCATCAGTAGTACAGTATGACTTTCCTGACGAAGAGATCTTGTACTTGAAAATGAAAGATTTTGATGAACCAATGCTTGAAGAAGGGAGAAAACCTGGTTCCCTTTGGGGCATCGTATTTGATGGAGCTGTTAACCAGTACGGTAATGGCATTGGGGCAGTGATTATAACTCCTCAGAGTACTCATTTTCCATTTACAGCTAGATTTACTTTCAAGTGTACGAATAATATGGATGAATATAAAGCTTGCATTATGGGGCTTGAAGAGGCCCTTGTAGCGGTAAATTCATGACCATCAACCTATGGATAAGCTTGACGTCAGTAAAACTAGAGTCGCCACCGCGCTTTTATTATTTCCAAGGGAAAAAGGGAAAAGTACGAACAAAACCCAAAGATAAGAAGTTTTCAAATCAAAACTAATAAAATGCTAGAGATTACAGGTAAGGGGGTTAGTTGCACAGAGGGAAGGTGTTAGTACCCAACGTGTCCTAGGTACTCCTAAGTAGTACTTTTTTGTGTGTACATGTGTTTTGGTATAAAAGATGTTTTAAATAAATAGAGTGTGTGGATGAGAAAAGAATTCATTAATTATATTTTTGTGTTTGACAAGACCTTTGGACTTGTGCCTACGTACCAGCATAAAATGAGGGATCAAAACCTCGTAGTTCGTGGTAATAATTTCAAATTGACTGAGTTGCTTTTTGACAAAATTTAAGTTTGAAAGAGGCACAAAAGGCCTAAAAGAGTTTGAATGGGTCTTAGTTCTTTTTGGCTTTTGAAATTTTAAGTCAAGTATGGTTAAGTTCATTTACAAGTTTGATCAAGAAAAAGAGTTTGAAAATGCAATGGCATAAGGCTAAAGTTTCTAATTTGAAACCAAGTCATAGTTTTAGAAATCACAAGCAAAGAAGAATTTGAAAAGGGGGAGAGATTTGAAATTTAAGAAGTGGGAGGAGATGAAGAGACTAATCCTAAGAAAAAATTAAAATATAAGAGTTGAAAAGATCTTACCAATGGTATGCAATCCAATAGACAAGAATGTCATACAGAAACCCAATTTTCCCTTGGACTTTAGAATCAACCAATATCAATTTACACAATAGCAAGGTGAAGAGCATGACATCAAATAAAGATAGCTGCATCCAAGCTTAGCAACTCCATGATTTTCTTCATAATCTCCCATGTATCAGATGACATACTCCTTGAATGGCTCAAAATAAGGCATTAGACACAGGTTCAAAGTAACAAATGCATCAAGCCCATGTAGAAGATGAACTCAAAAGGGATCTCAAAACTTGCTTCAGATGAAAGTTCAATTCACAATGATTGGCTTCAGAAAAATTGGCACTGGCTAGGTCCTTTTTGCATAGGGAATGTAGCCTAATTCTAAGTCCAATGTATCAGATCAAATCCAACAGTCCACACAAATCTTTTTTAGGGTTTCTGTTGTTGTAATGTACATTAAGGTCAAAAGACCATAAAAACAAGCAAAATACACAAACAAGTATATACAATAACAATATAATCACAAGATATTGCTCAAGTGAGAACACTAAACCCTCTATTCACAAGCATGGATCCTTGAACCCAGATATCTTCCAAAGAAAGCAAAAAAAGACCAAGTTTCCATACAATACCATGAAAGGGGGGAGACTTACAATCTCACTTACTAGAATGCTATGCTTTTGGGTCAAATTTTAGCACTATGTTAAGCAATCGTAATTGGACTTATGTAGAAGTCACAACTATTTGAGGTCGAGAAATAGAAATTTTAGTGTTAATGCATGTTAGACATATGGTATTATGAACCATACTCCTAAAACATACCACACTTAAAAGAATATGGCAAAGGGGTGTACCTAATCTCATCCATAATACTTATGTTCATTTTGCAATCAACTAGCCTTTGGATATAGAGATATCATAGGTCAATATAATGGATGGGATCAAATGGGATTGAAGATGAAGAGGGAGATGAAACGAAATAAACTCTAATTGGTCATGGGAGAAATTTTATCAAATTAAAATCATTCATTCATTCATTCATCAGACCCCTAAATCCAATGATTTTAATCCAACAAAGTCAAATCAACCTTGACCAAGGCCCAACGACAAAAGTCAAACTCAACAAGTCAACACAAATAGCTCACCACAATTTACTTACAATTAAACAATTAAAAATGCATTAAATTAAATTATGGTTGATCAAAATCCTAAAACCTCTTCAAAACACCAAATAAATGGCCAAGAGATTTATCATAGGTCAAACAAGGTCAAAGGACCTTGGAGAAAAAATTTCATTATTTTTGGAAACTTAAAAGTATTTTTAAACAATTAAAAATATGCAAAAAAAAAATTAAATCATGAAAATATTAATATTGATCCAAAAACTAATTTTAATTCAGAAAATGAAAGAGAAAAATATTCGTTTTTTTTTGTGAAAGTCCCATATTTTTTGGACCAATATTAAAATTAATATGAATTAATGAAAATAAGTCAACTAATATGAAAATAAGAAAATGCAAAAAAAAACGCCGACCACTTGATCTCCCTCATTAATTGAGGTGGCAAATCAAGTGGATCAGAGCGTGCTATCCATGGTGAACCTTAGTCAATGTGCCACACGCGTGGTAATCAATTTGGATGCTCAAGAATAAAACAAAATAGAAGGATCATGTGGTCTAAGACACGACAACGCATCGTCGAAACCAGAGCTCCGGTCTTCTTCTCCGGTGGACCTCACCGGACGGGTCCACCTTCAACCATCACCAAAATAAAAAAGAAGGACATGAATTTAAAGGGAAAATGTTCAGGAGCTCGAATCTGGCCTCAATTTCACCTAACTCCAAGTATATAGAGAGATACATTGGTGGGACTTTAGACAACCTAAAATCAATAAGAATAATGGAGAATTGAGTGAGAATCAAAGAGATGAAAAATTCAAAAATTCACCTTCACTGCAGGTTCAGATGGACACGATCTTGCTCTCAATTGTGCTTGGCCTTGCTTTCGATGCTTAATGGAGTGGAAATGGATAAAGGAAGAAGAAGGACTCTTGGAGTTTGAATATTAAAACAGTGGGAGATTTCAAACTCGATTTTCAATAAAAATCACTAATCTTATCCTTTAAATGTGGAGGTTTAGGGTTGTAGCTTCAAAGCGGACACGCAAGGGTCCTTAATTTTGAGTGAGAGGGCTTCTATTTATAGCCAAGATCATTCATAATTGCACACTTCTTTCAAAACTCCAAAAATAGAAATTGCCTTTGCATGGATGCATGGTCATGTGATAGGCCCATGTAATGATGCATTCAGGTCCAAAAATCAGTGTAAGCAATGTTGAAGTCATGTGGAAATGCCACGCATTAGTGTATGAGAAATGGAACTTCAAATCTTCCAAATAGTACTTCAACTTTAAGTCATGTGCAAGTCATTCATGCTCTATCAAAATGAGGTGAATTTTGACTTTTTCTAAAGGTTAGATCAAGAGGAACAACTTTCATGTTGAACACTTTTTCATTTGAAGCTTGGATCATGATTAATTTTGAGGTGGAAGCTTGGAAAATCAAACATATCAAAAACAATTCTAAGTACCAAGGCATATGTTCACTTCTTCCATCTTGAGTAACGTTTTCTATGGGCTTAAATTGAGAAATGTTCCTTTACAAAAGGTGTATCTATCTCAAAGTCCTTCAAATTGGTCACAAATTTGACCTCATTTGGATTTAGAATGAAGGAGTTATGCATTTTAGAAGTTAAGGAAAATCACTTGTTCAATGGTATTGGCCCAAAATGACCTATAATGTTTCCTCATATCACATGCATTTAAATGTTGAATTTTCACTTACTCCAAACATAAAATATGAATTATACATATTTAATTTGATCATGCAACTTTAATAACTTTTATATCATAAAAATTGAGCAAGTTATAGTCTTGGGAAGTCGGCCTCCAAATTAGGGTTTAGACAAAATTACTTATAATCTTTCACCATAAAAATTACTTTCCAAGCAAAACTAGCTCTAGACCTCAACATGAAAGTTGTTTGGAATGTCATTTAGAGTGACTTTTCTCTTATAATCATTTTCATATGATAAAAATTGTAGGAGATAGGGTCTAGGGAACCCCAGTTTTGATCAGTTGAATTCCTCTGGTCAACCACCATGAACCAACTTGCTAGCTTGATATTATATTGATTTTTGGGACTCATGGAGGATCATAGATGCATAAGAGGATGGAATGTGAGGTATCCCTTGAAGTATTTTATCAATTGTTGAAGAAACTTGTTGAAGAAGTCACATAAGATACCCAGATGAATTAGGGTTTCCAAGGCAAACCAACTCCAAACTCTTGATGATTTCTTGACAAAATAACAAGTGAAGATAATGGGGATTCATATATGATACTTAGAGCCATAGTAACCAATTATTGATTGATCTCCTTACAATGAGGGTCTCAAACTCTAGATATGACCTTGATAGAGCATAGGTTAGCATGTGCACTACCTACAAAAGATTTAACTATACAATGACATATTTTTGGTATTTTGGTTAGTAAATAAAGAAAAATGAAGTATGATACAATCAAATGGTGCTTGGTGATCTCTCCCAATGCAAACCCAATGAATTAGGGGCAAGGAGGATGCCAAGGTGTGATCCCAATGCTAGTGCATATGATGAGAATATCATGAGGGATCTTAGGGTCATAATTGGGGTCTTACAACTGCCCTTATTTATGGACATTCTAGCTGAGGAGGTGAAGGTTAAAATCTTTGTGTCGACTTGGTATAATGGACTTAAATAACAACATATAGAAACAAATTTTGGTCCCTAAGAGACTTCATGATGCATATGATATGAATGTTAAAATAATCTTTGTGGGGAAAATGTTGCCACAAAGGAAAAGAAATCGGAGAGACCGTAACTCTGCAGGAGTATAATGCATTCCCTAAGGAAAACTCACTGGGGAGACAGAGACTCTGGGGGATAAAAAGGTCGTGTGTAGGTCAGGTTACGACTTAAAATTGCTGGGGGACACGAGGGATTCCATGAAAATAAATCAATGGAAAGACTCGGCCGAGAAATAAAAGGAACATTCGCTGCAGAAACTGGTAGATCAGAACGAAGTTGAAATTCTTGAACCAAGCAGGAAATGGCGATCTCACTGAGGAAATACACACTCAAACTCAACTGGGGAAGAAATTATCTTCAACACAGGAGGAACAGAAGTATACTAACCACTCCCGGTTGTAACACCTCAAAATTTGCCCTCCTCTCTTGGGACTAGCTTAGCATATTGCATTTCATTTTTAGGTCATTAGGCATTGCATATTTGCACATCATATGGCCACAACAAGCAAGTCATCCTCCTAGGTCTTGATCAGAAGATAAAGAGGTTAAGATATTCAAGCTGAGGGTTTTATGAATGGATCACTAACCATCTGAGGGTTTGTGCTTCAAATTAGGGTTTCTTGATTCCTCAAGGGGGTTGAGCTTTATCTTGGTTGAAATGGTACATCATCATCATCACCAAGAGATTTATTATGCTTGATCAGATACCTTGGGATTAGGGTTTTGACTTCTGGTCAACCCTAATCATCTGCATTGTGCCAATCAGGGCTTGTCAAGGAGATGAGGTCTTCATTGAGATGAGAGATCATTTATTGGTTTCATTGAGCTTATGGAAGCTAGGGTTTCATCATTAAGCCATTTCATCAGGAGATTGAGGTTCAAGATCATCTATGCATGGCCAAATTCATCTATTAGTCAGCAAAAGTCAACCACAAGTCAACTGATGGATTTGGAGGTGGGAGAGGGTTAGAGACACTTCATTCATGTCCAAACAAGTTTCATTTGACATTTCAAACATCAACAATGAAGAAAATAAAGTCAGATGAAAACTTTCCAAAAATAGAAAGTGACTTGTAATTCAAAATTGCCAAAAATGGAAAGGTTTTCTCCTCAAAATTACATGTCCATAAATGCTTCAAATGAAATTTTGTCCAACATGAAAGTTGTAGATCTTGCTCTCACCTTTCCAAAAAAGTCCAAGAACATCCATTTCTCATGTGTGGTTGGCAAGTAATGATCAAATCATTGTCAAGAAATGTTGAATTTCAAAAGTGCATAACTTTTGATCCAAATGGCCAAATCATGTGGTTCTTTTTGGAGCAATTTTCTCTTGATATCCTCTATCCAAATCATGCATCACATTTCATTAAAACTCATCACAAAAAAGTGCATTTTCACTTGAACTTAATTTAAATTTGGAGGGAAAAAGGTGAATTTGAAAAACAAGCATGGTATTCATTCAATTCCACTTGCATTTGCTTCTAAACCACATTTCCAAGTGATCCAAGGCAGAAATTGGCATTGTTACATTGAATTACATGTGAAGGGTGAATTGGCCAATTTGCTAATGTGCACTAAACTTGCATTTTCACTAATCATGTGCATTTTGGCTAATTGTAATTACCAACATCATTAGCATCACATATAAAAGCTAAATCATAACTGTTTCATTGCTAATCATAACAGAATTTGGAAATTGAGATCTAGATCCAAAAATTCTTCAACTTCTTCTCTCAAGTTTTCTTCATTTTTCTTCACAAACCGTGCCAAGATCTTCATCAATCCTTCATCCATGTGCATTATTGAGGCTGTTGGAAGCAAGATCACAAGGTTTTCAAGCTGAAGTTGGAACTGTCAAAGTGAGCTTCATCAATGGCAAATGTGGAATTGAACAAGATCAAGCAAGATTGATCAACATTCCTTCATCCAATCAACTACCTGAGCATTGGAGAGTTTCTATTTTCATCTTGCAAGGCCTAAAAACTCCAAGATCCAGTTCTGCAATTTGTGAAGGTTAGTTTTCGACTTTAACAATTCATGAAATTGATTGAGGTAACTTGTAGATCTTTCTTAGTAGAGCAAACTGCAATTTGTTTCATTGATTTTCATCACGAATTGAGGAAGTTACATGGATTGGAAGTTTGATGCATGAATATGTTTGTCTTCGAATCTTTTAACCTAGGAAGAATTAGCATAAAATAAGCCTGGATTATTGATGTGTGTTAGAAGATGATTCGAATGATGTATATTTCATGAATTTTGGTGATGGTTTGTTCTTGACCTGGATGAACATGATGAACAAGCGATGAACTTGTTAGGTTTAGTTTTCCAGAATTACTTTGATCTTCAGGATCCGCGTTTGCATGTTGTTGGTTGTTTTTGTCCCATGCGACCAGTAATGCCGAGCCACCTGTATTAGTGAAACGCTGTGCTTCATTGTAGCGCGCCATATTTGAATTCGCCAGTGGATCGATTCCTGGCTCCAACGTTTCACATTTTTGGTTTTAGCATTTTTTCATCATTATGCTTCACATGTTCATGCTTGATTCCACATGTTTTTTTATTTTTTTTCCTCATTCAATAGTTCATAACTTCTTGATTATTTGTCCAATTGAGATGAGATTTTTTGTTCCATGATCCTTGCCATATCTACTATTTTATGGATATTTTTCCAGGATTTGTGCACGTGTGGAATTTGTTTTGGCTTAGGGAATGTTTACACATGTGTTTGCTTGTATATTGCTTGCTATTCTTGTTGTGAAATGATGATGCTTAATCCAAAATTCTTGAAATTTTTCATGTGTAAAATAGACATCTCAATGAACATTTGGTATAGAGTTTGTGATTTTTGCTGTCCTGGTTGATGAGATATGAGCTGTTGAATCTAGGTGAGACAATGTGTGTAACACCATTTCTTGTCCTACTTGTGGATTTTCATTACCATGCCATATGAACTTCAAATAATGTGAATTTTTGCATGTTGACTCTTCTGGATGTTAAGTTGGACCATGAATTTTTGTGGATTTTTTGGATGTATTTCCAATTTGTTTAAGAATTTCTTTTCTGATTGACCAATTGTGGACTTTTTGTGAGTCATGATCTTAAATGATTTGTGAAATTCTTGATATGTATTGGATGGACTTGAAATTTTGTAGAGTGATTCTAGACACCTTGAAGTTTGCCATGGCTTTGGTTTGATTCATTTATCTTGTGCCAATTCTGTTTTGTGCATGTTTGAAGTTGATGCATGATTTTGTGCCTTGTATGAGCTTGTTTTGCCTTGCCTTCACTTAGGGATTTTAATTGACTTGCTTCCAATTGTCGAATTGACTTGAAATTTGGTGTGATGATCATGTTAGGAATGCTGTTTAGCCATGATTTTTCTTGGGATTTATTGAACTATTTTTGATTGAGTTTGGATTGATTCATTCTGTTTGGTCCAATGAGCTTTGAAATTGCATGCTTTGCACTAAATGCTTTATGAAATGAAATTGGTTGATGATATGGATGTGAGACCACTTGGACGTTGTTCTAAATTGATTGAACTTGATTTGTGCCAATTTTCATGTTCTGTTTTGAATTATTTCTCCCTCTTTGACCCTAGGCCTTGTCCTAGGGGGTTGCTTCTCATGTTTGAGTTGTGTTTTCAGGACAAAAAGCATATGGCATGGAGGAATTAATTCACTTGGCTTGAGTTGCTTGTTTGATTGATGTTGATTAACATTGAGTTTGTTTTGTAGGTGGCTTCTAAGTCATTTATGTTGAGAATTGGCTTATGCTTTGCTTGATGCATTGCTTGTGTACAGTTAACTGTTGACTTTTAGTTTGTCTGTTTGACCGTTTGAGATGTGTACTAACTGGGTTAGATTGATTTCAGGTACATTAGTTGCTATAGTTCATTGTGAACTTGCTTTTGCTGTTGCTTGGTTGCTTAACCAATTGAGGTATAGCATCACTAACTTCATGTAGTCTGGAAGACCTGGCCTGTTATTTGGCCAGGCACCTGTCTGAAGTCCTCCTTAAGAGGCAATGCTTGTGCTTGTTTATTTTTGTCCCCAAGCAGGAAAAGACCTTTGATAAGGCAATTGGCAGATACAAGAGATGTGCAATCCATCTCCTGCTATTCAGTTGAGTCATCCCTTTGCTCACACAACTGGTGTTGATGCATTGTGGATATTAACCCAAGATCCTTGTACCGTTGTACAGTTGAGTCAGTGTCATAAGTGTAGAAGGGTTCCAACTTTCTGAACCCACACTTCCTTTGTCTAAAGCTCTCCCTGGCCAGGGATAAGAGCTGTGAGGCACACCCCTCACTTCCTATTTCATCTGCTTCACCCTAACTCTCAATGTTAGGGTTAAGAGCTAACATCACCTGATACAGTTGGTTTGCTTTTGCAGCCTAACCCTTGTGTGATCCCACTTTGTCTGTATATAGTGTGTGCTAATTGTGAATGTTTGCTTTGTTTTGATTATGCTTGCATGGTTTCCTTTCCCTGTTTAGGGATAAATAACGCACGGTGGCGGCTCTGTGTTGTTTTGTTTTAGCCCGCCGGTTGTTTTTCGCGGATGCGACACCGGTTACTGGGTAAGGGCTTAAAAAACTCTGACAGGGAGGACATCCATTACCAATTAGGATAAACATATTAAGAATGACTCGCTGAGGGCAAACAGGAGGTATATTCATTACCAGTTACTGGGTAAGAATAACCTGCTGGGAAAAGCCAAGTAGGATTTACAACTACCAGTTACTGGGCAGAAGACCACAAAGGAAGAGAATATCCGTCACTGATTAAAGTGAACATATCAAAAAAAATTCAAAAAATCCGCACGCCTGACACGGCCGTGTCAGGCTACTGTTTACCATTTTCCACAAATTCTGTTACTGTGTTCCTGACATGGGCCGTGTCAGGCCACTGTTTTATCATCCTCAAAACTATCTTTCTTACAGTGCTCCTGACACAGCCCGTGTCAGCTGACACGGGTGGCCGTGTCAGACCACTATTTTCAAGCATCCTTCCTATATTTTCCCTCTTCTGACACGGCCAGTGTCAGCTGACACGGGTGGCCGTGTCAGGCCACTATTTTCAAGAATCCTTCCTATATTTTCCCTCTTCTGACACGGCCCATGTCAGCTGACATGGGTGGCCGTGTCAGCTGACACGGGTGGCCGTGTCAGGCTGCCCTTTTGGCCGTTTTTTGGTTTTCTTGTCAGGTCAGTCGCTGGTTCTTCTGGCTCCTCCTTGTAGAACCCCTATATACCTACAGGCACATACAACTAATTAGATAAAAAAACCGTGGGTTGCCTCCCACGAAGCGCTTCGTTTAACGCCACATGGCTCAACGGTTCTTCGTCTGCTTAGGTGAGACGGACTTTTTATATAGGACCATCCTCCTGGTCTTGTATGTAAGGTTTCACTCTCTGCCCATTTACCTTGAACGTGTCTCTGTTCGCTGGATTTCTTAGTTCAATGGCTCCATGTGAAAATACCTTTTGTATCTCAAAGGGTCCCGACCATCGGGACCTCAGTTTCCCTGGGAAGAGTTTCGACCTTGAGTCGAATAATAACACCAGTTGTCCTTCCCGAAGGTGTTTCTTCTGAATGCGCCTGTCATGCCAGATTTTGGTTAGTCTTTGTATATCTTGGAATTCTCATACGCTCGATTCCTGAACTCTTCCAGCTCTTGTAATTGAAGGATCCTAGATTTTCCCGCTTTGGCCAGATCATAGTTGAGGAATTTGGTGGCCCGGAATGCCCTATGCTCAAGTTGAAGTGCCAGGTGACAAGCTTTACCATAGATTAAATGATTAGGGGATATACCTATCGGTATTTTGAACGTTGTTCGGTATGCCCAGAGTGCGTCATCGAGTTTGATTGACTAATCCTTTCTAGAGGCACTGACAGTTTTTTCTAGGATTTGCTTGATCTGCCGATTGGATACCTCAACCCGTCCACTAGTCTAGGGGTGGTATGAAGTGGCGATTCTATGCTTGACATTGTATTTCCACAGTAGGTTTTCTATCAATTTATTTAGGAAGTGGGTACCTTCGTCACTAATAAGTGCTCTTGGTACCCCAAACCGTGCGAAGATACAATTCTTAAGGAAGTTGATCACCACCTTTGCATCATTAGTGGGCAGTGCAACTGCTTCCACCCATTTTGACATATAGTCCACCGCAACTAGAATGTAATGCTTTTTGAAAGAAGGTGGAAAGGGTCCCATAAAATCTATCCCCCATATATCGAACAGTTCGACTTCTAACATGGCATTCTGAGACATCTGATTTGTTTTAGATATGTTTCCTGTTCTTTGACATCGGTCGCACTCTTTTACCACTGCTTGGGCATCTTATAACAGTGTGAGCCAGTACAATCCAGATTGGAGGACTTTGGCTGCGGTTCTGTCTCCGCTGAAATGTCCTCCATATTTGGAGTTATGACAGGCTTTTAAAATGTCCCTCTGCTCTTCCTCTGGAACACATCTCCTGACTAGACCATCTAATCCCTTTTTGTAAAGGAATGGATTGTCCCATACATAGAACCTGCAATCATGCAAAAACTTTTTTCGTTTCTTAGAGTCAAAGTCATCAGGTATCAGTCCACCTACCACAAAGTTCGCGTAATCGGCGAACCATGGGATATGCATAACGGCTAGAATGCGTTCGTCCATGAACTCATCTCTGATGGGGTGTGTTTCTTCAGTTTCTTGAATCAGAGTCATCTGAGATAAGTGATCAACAACAGTGTTTTCACTACCCTTTTTATCTCTAATTTCCAGATCGAATTCTTGTAGTAGGAGGATCCATCGCAGCAGCCTGGACTTGGATTCCTGTTTTGCAAAAAGATATTTCAAAGCAGCATGGTCAGTATATACAATTACCTTTGATCCCAGCAGATAGGATCGGAATTTGTCAAAAGCGTATACCACCGCCAGGAGTTCTTTTTCTGTGGTTGCATAGTTCATTTGAGTAAGGTTGAGTACATGGCTTGCATAGTAGATCACATGCAAGAGCTGAAGGTGAGAAAAACAAGAAAGGGGGTTTGAATTGTTTTAGAAAATAAGCGTTTTTGCAGAATAAGAACACACAAGATTTTATACTGGTTCGCTTATAACACAAAGCTACTCCAGTCCACCCGGCCAAGGTGATTTCGCCTTCAAAAAGGAATTAATCCACTAATCTTGAAAGATTATTACAACCAACGTCTAAGAGATAGATCTCTTAGTCCTCCCAAGTATACAGACTACGCAGAGTCACTTGAGGAATACAATCAATTTAACAAAGGGAATTTGTAATCTAAAATGCTTCTAAGATTTAAGCAAATATTACAGCAAGTGGAGCAAGCAAGTGTTTTCACATATGAGCAACAGCTCGTGAAAGACTAATAGAGAGAGAGAGTATTTATGTGCGTTCAGGTGTATCTCTCAATGAAGTATGTCGTCCTTTATATAGTGGTGAAAGGACCGTTGTACTGATGGCAGAATATTTGTTATTGATGAGAGTTTAATGCCATTACTTCTGAGTTTCTTGCCAAAACCAAATTGTCTCCCTGAATAACTTCTTTCCAAATATACTTTCTTTCCATTAGAAGTTGTTGTTTCCGTTACACTTTCTGGATTGAGAGATCCTTCGTCAGGATCTACGTTCTCTTTGTCAATTTGAGATTTTGTTGAAGTAACATCAGAGCTTCTGATATTTCTGTTCTTTCAGATCTTCAGAGTTGATTCCAAAGGCAGTTTAGAGCTTCTGGTATTCAGCTATGCTGTTTTACTCAGAGTCAGAACTTCCAGAGCGTGCTTCTTCTTTAGATGCTTCTGATCTTCTGGTACTTTGTATCTGATCCGATTTTGTATCTGATAAAGCGATCAGATTCCTTTTTCCTGTTCAGAGTCCTGCACACTTAGAGAAATTTCGTTAGAGTGCCAATTTTGGTTTCATCCTTTGTTATCATCAAAATCCTGGAATCTATTGTAGAACTAATTTTGTTCTTACAATCTCCCCCTTTTTGATGATGACAAAACAACCTTAATTAATAGATGAAACATACAAAGATAAGAATTTATCAGATCGGATAGAAGTAAGCTCCCTCTGAGATAAGCCTGGGAGTTCAGAAGTTCTTACCAGAGTTTCTATGCAATGATGTTTCTAGATACTTTTCTTCTGCTTCCTGAGTCAAAGAAAAGGTTAGATATGTTTTTATTGAATAATATGTTTGCAGAGTACTGAAGGAATTAGATATGGTTTCATCAGAGCTGTTTTTATTTCTCCCCCTTTTTGTCAGAATCAAAAAGATTTAGTGAAGGTTCGGAAGTAGTTCCTTGTTCTTTGAGGGGTTGCCTTCTGCGTTTTGTTTGAAGATTGTTGGGTTGATTTCTTGAGATATGTATTTTGCCCTGGGATTGATGTTGTAGATTCTTCTTCCGCCATCCTTTTCCATACCCAAAAGTGCAGCAATAGCCTTCTTAGTTATCACAATCTTTACTCCCAGAACATAGGAGACAATGAAGTGATCGTCAGCGTCTATAAATATCCAGAATTCCTTCACAAGATTTGGGTAAATTGGACCATCGAGACGTCGAAAGTAGTTTCCCCAACCTTGTTTGTTGAGTTCTTCAGTCAGGTCTAGACCATTTCTTTTCATATTATCAAAATCCACCAGGGATTCACATAAAACTTCCAGTTTATCAAAGGGCGTTGCGAGATGAATATGAGTTTCACGATCGAGAATGTGAGGCTCCTTGTAGATTGGTGTTGTAACTACGCCTGTGACCGTTGGAGTAGGGTTGCTTATGCTTTGAACTTGTTCCCTTGAACCCATTTGCTGAGAGTAGTTGAACACAACTTGTTGTTGAGCATCCATGATGTTGATGAAGAACTGAGATGAAGATGAAGAACTGCTTGCTGAAATGCCTTGAGAGAACTGAGGTTTAAAGAGTGAGTGAGAGTGAAATGTGTGCAAAGTGAGAAATGGGTGTTTAAATACCCAAAATTAGGGCGCATGCAAAACGACACACAAATCAGAGTTTTAGCACAAAAACCAAGTTAGCACGTTTAGAGGGAGAAATTATTATAGCTCATAAATGATGTCTAATCCCAACAGTCAGCACACTGCTCGAGGAGATCTCAAGAGACTGTTCCTTTATTAATGCTGGACAGCTGTCTAGAAGTTCCAAGGTCAGACGCAAGGCACTCCACGTGTTTTGATTTATCTGATCTTCAGGAATACCAAAGGATTGGTTCCTGGAGATTTCTAACTCAGATAACTTCTAACTAGGTAGAAGTATCAGAGTCAGAGGCAGAATCCGTTTGTTTATATCAAAGTCTCATTTAACAACTTCAGAGGCACATTTTATTCAGGGCAGTTTTGAATGTTCAGATTTTCTAAGATAAAGAGGAGTCTATCTTCAGCTAAGGGTTTAATAAAGATATATGCCCATTGATGATCTGTATCAATGAATTTCAATGTTACTATCCCTTTCTGAACATAGTCTCTGATAAAATGATGTTTTATTTCAATGTGCTTAGCTCTGGAGTGTAAAATGGGATTCTTACTTAAACAAATGGCAGCAGTATTATCACAAAAGATAGGAATCTTACTCTCGAAGATTTGTAGATCGCCTAACTGATTCTTCATCCAGAGCATCTGAGTGGTGCACAGTGATGCTGAGATATATTCTGCTTCTGCTGTGGAGAGGGCTATGGTTGATTGTCTTTTGCTGGCCCAGGATATCAGATTGTTTCCCAAGAGCTGACAATTCCCACAAATAAAGTGGAACACCAGGGAAACCATCTCTGCAAGAGTCATATGAGCCCTCACAAAACAAAACTCAACAAACATGTTAGAGAAACAAAATAGGGTAACCAAAATTTTCCCCCAAATCAAAATGGAACCACATGAATCATGCCATTAAAATTCACAAAAAGCTCACAAAAAGCAACCAAGGGTAGGAGGCCTAAACCTCTTGTCAAACACATGCATCAAAAGGGTATCAAATTCACCCATAATACCTCATATATTTAGAACATTCAAATTGAAGCCGTAAAATAATGGGAATAGGGCAAACCTGATTGGAGAGCTTGATTGAAATTGAGTTGCACCCGTGAGGTTTACAAAACAATCTTTAGGGTTTATGTGAGGCAGAGGTGATTCTGTGGAGTTGAGTTCCCTTCAGTCTCTTGAGGTTGCTCTGAACTCTGTTAGCTCTTCTCTCACTATCTTTTTCCTCCAGCCAGGGTAATAGGAATAGACTGGCCTTTTGTTTCACTGAAACTCTGAATTTATAACCTGATTTTTGTGGACCTGTGGGCTCAAATGAGAGAGGTCCAAGTCCAAGATTTTTTCTTATATTTATTTATTTATTTAATTAATTTAATTATTATTATTATTATTATTTTTATTTTTATTTTTTTTTCAAAACACGTGGGCTTCGCCTAGCGAGCATGACAGCTCATGAACAAACCTTTTCTCCTTCAAGATTAACGTTTTGACTGACGAATAGACCCCTGTTGGAAGTAACTCAAGCCTTTCCCTTGTGTTGACTAATCATCTAAATAGAGCCCACAAAGTGTCCTGGATGATGTTCAAGCTTCTTGGATCCGATTCCGATTGCCATGATGAAATGCAAATGCTAAATGACCTAAAAATGAATGCATGCATGAGGTGTAAAGCGTATGCTTCCCGGAAAAATGAAGGGTAAATTTTGGGGTATTACAACTGCCCCTATTCAATCAACTGGAGACCTGGAAAGAAGATAGCAGCGGCTTTCATGTTTTCGAGGTATCAAGGGATTGAATACAATAAAAGCTCGAAAATTTGCACCGAAGTGAAGTGAAGTAACAATGCCTGTCAGAATCGGCAAAGAGGTGGTCTTGAAAAAAGAATCCGTCTGGTACGGTGAGAGTCAGTCTGAATACCAAAAAAGAATGTTAACCTGGATACCAAAATAAATGGTAACACAGAAATAACCATGGCCTGAATGCCGCTCATCAGTCTGAATACCGAAAAAGAATGTTAACCTGGATACCAAAATAAATGGTAACACAGAAATAACCATGGCCTGAATGCCGCTCATCAGTCTGAATACTGGAAATGACTTCGATCTGAACATCGGGAGATATGAGATTATTAATATCGGTCTGAACACCGAGAGGCTGGCCTGAATGCCACAAGTTGCGTCGACCTGAATGTCGGAAACTTCTTCGATCTGAACATCGGAAAACTGGCCTGAATGCCACTTCGACTGAATATCAGAAAATTGGCCGGAATGCCACTTCGATCTGAATATCGGAAAATTGGCCTGAATGCCACAAGTAGCATCGACCTGAACGTCAGAAACTTCTTCGATCTGAATATCGGAAAATTGGCCTGAACGCCACAAGTTGCATCGACCTGAACGTCGAAAACTTCTTCGATCTGAACGTCGGAAAATTGGCCTGAATGCCACAAGTTGCATCGACTTGAATGTCGGAAACTTCTTCGATCTGAACATCGGAAAACTAGCCTGAACGCCACAAGTTGCATCGACCTGAATGTTAGAAACTTCTTCGATTTGAACATCGGAAAACTGGCCTGAACGCCACTTCGGTCTGAATACCGGAAACTTCATGCCTGTCAGCATCGGCAGAAATAGGGAACGATAATAGAGGCGGCGCATGGGCCAATGACACTTGTTGGGGATAACAAAGGTAAGTCATGAACAATCTTCAGTCCGAGTACTGGAAACAACTTCTGGCCTATCACTTGGGATACCGAGAATGTTTTATGCTTACATGCGTATGTTTGAATTTTTCAATGGCGTAATGCTCCATGAAAATGGAAATGCTACGCGATTTGGGAGGATGCAATGCAATATGATTCTACATGCAGGGATGCGAAATGCTGGGTAGAATGCCAAGCTGAGGCAAGGGGATCTGCTGGGGAAATGATCACCATCTTCTGGACCCTGGCAAGGCTGCTGGAGATGCACAACGCAAAGAATTCTGTGGGGAAATGACCCGCCACACGGTGTTTTAGCAATGACGAAATACCGAGATTCTGATTGGGGAGAGAACGACACTGAAAACCTGTTGTTGGGGAAAGCGATAGTGGTTCTGGCAACCACGATCTACGAGAGATGACTCATCAGGGGAAGCAAACACCGATACGGTACCGAGGTTTTGCTTTAAGGAAAGAAACCATGGATCTGGCATTGGGATTATCGATTTGGCCTCGAACTCTGAGGAGCAGCCGCTTCTGCTGGGAAGATACAGTCTGGCACTATCAACTCCGCTGGGGGTATATAGTCTGACACTGTCAACTCTATTGGTGACAACCTGCTGGGGATTGAAGAATCCAACGCTCTGATCAGCTCTGCAGGGATAAGATACTGAATTCGTCTGTTGGTGCAAAACACTCACGATCATCTGCAGGGGATTTTAAGGAAATGCCCCGAGGGTACCTGTTCTGAATAGACGATCCAAAGCACTTAAACTTTACATCAATTTTAAATGTTTATTAAGCATGTACCTGTAAAGCTCTTATGTGTCATGATGCAATGTTTATCAAAAAATTCGGACGTCAATTTTGCAAACTGTAAGACCCCAATTTTGTCCCTAAGATCCCTCATGGCATCATATCATATCATTTCATTGCCTCAAGGATCTTTGTGCACCTTGCTCCCTTCCCTATGGTTGGGTTAGTTTTTGAGTGTGATTCTTGATCACCAAGCATGTTTTGCATTTTTATATCATTGCTTTTCATTTGTTTACTAACCAAAGGTACAAAAATATGTCATCTAACCTTTGTCTTGCAGATGAAGCAACCACAGGTCAAGACAGTCAAAGGCATTCATTGAGCAATAGGTGGTGGCCATTCTTGAGAATTTGGACCCCACAATCATTCACAAGAGTTCATATGATCTATGATATCATTTTGAATCAAAATCCCAAGTGGTAGAGGCTTGAACTTCATCTGAGCATAGCCAGGTCAACTGAAGGCCTAGAAAGTCAACTGCCAGGTCAACTGTTGGATTTGGAGATCTCAAATTTCTCTCAAACTTTTCTCTCAATTTCTTCTCTCAAGTTCTTCAATCAATTCACATTTCCTTGCCTAATTCATCATTTGGAAGCATCACTGATCAAGATTGAAGGAAGATCCAAGAGGATTCTTGCACTTTGGAGCAGCTCGAAGCTTGAAGCTCATCAATGGTGAAAGCAAAATTCTGTTGAATCAAGGACAATTGGACCTCAAGACCTCTTCCAATCAACTCTACAAGCTTGCTAGAGGATCATTTGTGCATTGCAAGGCCTGAAACGCGTGAATTCCAAAGTTGCTCTTCAAGAGGTCACGAAATTGATTCTCTTTGTTCTCAAATTGCTTATGCTAATGTTGTAGATCATGTTGTTGTGGTTAATCTGAGCTTTAAATTACTAAAATTGCACAATGGTCCTAATATTGGAAAGTACAAAGTGAAAACCGGCCAATAAGAAAATTCCTAGTGAAACAAAATATTATTAAAAGTTAAAAGTTTGATGATGAATCTTGTTTTGTTCGATCCTCATGATACACGATGTTAGATGCTTAACCATTGCTTGATTCTTGATCCATGATGTTTATGCTACATGTACATGTGCTTAGTTTTAGGATCTGGAAAATTTGTTCATCGTGTTCTTGAAGCATTACTGTTCATGGCGCGCGTTTGGAGAAGATGAAGTATAGTACATTAGGCCACGCTTTGATCCGTGTAATTCCGTTGCCTTTGGTTTCCTAGGGTTTGACGCGATTGGTTGCATGCTGATGCCATGCGTGCATTTCTATTGGCCAGGCAAAATTTTAAGTGAAACGCAGCGTATAAGCCCTGGCGCCAAATCATCTTAATTCAAATTAATTAAATAATTCCTTTAATTCATTTAAATCATTTCATTTCATTTCATTTGCATCTTCTAAAAATCATATCAAATCCAAAAATGATCCAAAAAATATGAGGATTTTTGCATCATGTCACATTTTCTGTCTAGAATTTTATGATCATTTTTCCATAAATTGTGCATGGCTGGAAAATTATTTTGCCTAGGGTTTGTGAACATGTATGCTCCTTGTACCTTGCCTTGCCATATCTTTTGTGAAATGCTGTTTGCTTATCCAGTGAATCTGAAAATTTACATGATGAAACTAGACTCATGGATTGACATTTTGGTGTTGATTTGGTATTTTTACCATTTATGGTTTCTGTTTTATGATCATGTGAATGTAGGTGTGGCAATGTGTCTCACACCTTTGCTTGTTCATCTTATGTGATGTGATTTCCATATCAAATGAACTCCAATTGTTCTGATTTTTTGTGTGACACATATTATGGATGTTGTTATTGAGCATGAATTTTCTTGGAATTATTTGATTGGTTTCTGATTTAATTGAGATTTTTCATTCTGGTTGGTCACATTTGAGCTTTAAAATTGTCTTGAACTTCAATTGATCATGAAATGGATTTGGTAATTGACATTGATGTGAGACCTTTTGGACTGTTTCAAGATGTGTTTGAAGTTGATTCATGTTAAAATTCAGCTTCTGTTTTAAATTTTTTCTCCATCTTTGACCCTAGGCTTTGACCTAGTGGTTTGCCTCTCATCTTTGAGCTTTGTTTTCAGGTTGAACATCCAAGTTATATGGTTCATGATGCTCCATCATTTGAGCATTTGATGTTTACCTTTGACTACTAACATTGTGTGTTTTGTAGGGTTGTTAACTCATTTGAGCTTGACTTGTGGCTTATGTCTTTGCTTATTGGGTTTGACTGTTGATATTGACTATGGTTTGATTGTCTGAGTTGTATACTGATTTGTTTGATGTTTCCACAGGTACATAAGTTGCTTAAGTTCAACTTGAACTTGCTTTTGCTTGGTTGCTTAACCACTTAGGTATAACCTCTCTTCTTCATGTAGTCTGGAAGACCTGTCCTGTTACTTGGGCAGGCACCTGTCTGAAGTCCTCCTTAAGAGGTCATGTTCTTGTGTGTTTATTTTTGTGCTAAGCAGGAAAAGTCCTTTGATAAGGAAATTGGTAGATAAAAGAGATGTGTAGTCAATCTCCTACTATTCAGTGTGTCATCCCTTTGCTCACATAACATGTTGATGCATTGAGGATATTAACCCAAGATCCTATAGAGTCATTTACTTGTGGAGAAGAGTTCCTACTTTCTGAACTCCCACACCTTCTAATATTCAAAGCTCTCCCAGGCCAGGGATAAAAGCTATGAGGCACACCCCTTATCTCCATTTCATCTGCTTCACCTTAACTCTCAATGTTAAGGTTAAGAGCACAACATACCATATTCCAGTTGACTTTAAAGTCTAACCTTGTTTGAGCCTAATTGCTTGTATATAGTGTGTGCTAATTGACTTTGATTGATTGCTTACTTGATTCATCTGTGCATATTTGCTTGAGTTTGCCTTTGTGCGTTTATCATCATCATTTGTATATCATTTCATAAACCTTGCTTTATAGCATTTTTGCTTTGCCCATGGAGGAGACAAGCATAAGTCCATTACTTGGCAGTTGTTCCAATGATATGGTGTGAGACTAGTATAAGTCCACTGATTGGCATCTGGTATCATTTGTTTTGTTTTAGGAGATTGGTGTAAATCCATTGATTGGTATCCGGTATCCATGTTTGTTTGTGAGATTGGTATAAGTCCATTGATTGGCATCCGGTATCATGGTTTTGTTTTAGGAGATTGGTATAAGTCCAGCAATTGGCATCCGGTATCCATTTGTTTTGTTATTTGTTATGTTCATTGTTGCCTATTCCAAAAGGAATCACTTGAATCATCTTCCATATGATCTCAAGAGGTGAACATCTGAGAAGTTTTACACTCCCTCACCCTCCATCCTTCTGCTTCTTTAAACCTCCATTTGCATGTTAATACCAACTTGAAAACTATTGTGCAAACATTTTCATGTCTTTTCAAATTAGAAACCTAGGCCTTAAACCTTTGACTTTTCAAACTTCATTTTCTTAGTACTTCTTGGAATCAAATTCTGATCATACTTTGACCATCTTTTGTGAATAAATTCTAATTGGGTAATCCAACTCATTCAATTGTTTTGTGGCTTTGTCCATTCTTGATAAGTTTTCATACATTAGCCATAGGTTTGATTTATCCTAGTTGGTTGATGTTAACCTCACCTTTGTCCTTAGTGATTGAATTGTAAGACTTCCTTGCTTATTATAGGGTTAACCCCTCACTAGCAAGTTGAAGCCTTTCTCACGAGGTGGACTCGTTGTTTGTATAAGGTTGAGTTTTCTCTCGTGGATAACGAAGGACCTTAGGGCTTTTGTTTTAAAATAGACCCACTCATATTTTGGAAATCTTTTAGCCGAACTACGGCGTTTTGATCCTTACCTTCCATGGAAAGGTACGTAGGCATAGGGTTCATCCGTTCAAACACAAAAATAATAACTTGTACATTCTTTTCTCATCCCTTCAATCATGTTTGCACAATAAATATTTCATAAACAAATAACCTTTCGTACAACAAGTGTGAAAAGGGCTCCCTAGGAGTACCTAGGACGTTTTGGGTGCCTAACACCTTCCCATTGCGTAATTTACCCCTTACCCAGATTCTCTAATCTTTTCATTAGTTTTCTATGTGTAAAACTTCTTAGACTTTTGTTCGCTTTTTAGCCATTCCTTTGGATAAATAAAAGTGCGGTGGCGACTCGATTCTTTGTATGCTTTGCTTTTGGTTTAATCAATAAATCATAAAGTGACGAATACACCGCTACAGAAAAGTCGCGACTCTGCTGGGGACATAATATCCTTGGTGGTATTGCCTACTTTTCACCCTTGTTGTGATATTTGTTATTTGTTATATGACATATTTTTGTACAATTTGGGATAACTATATTGATTGTAATGTTTGAATTGCTTGATATACAATTGCTGTTTGCTTTGGTGGTCTCTGTGAGATGAGTTCTATACCCGAACTCGAGTGCACCTTAGGATAGGAGAATGGCATAGTCTTGTCGACTTGTGTGGAGTATTCCTTAGCAAGTTGACTTGCGAGTCCATTCACTTGGTGGAGGTCATGTTGGATTAATAATGTCACACAAGTTATTTGTGGTTAGGCATTATTCTTTCAATCATGTGCCTTAGAAGCCAAGGACCTTAGTTTACCAAGCCCATCTTGGCCTATTTTTAGGACGTAGTGCGGAGATCGTTCAGATGTCAGATCTGATGCGATTGTTACGCGATACTACACTCATAAGAGTCTCTCTTGAGAATATTATTGGAATACGAGTATTCGTTCCTCCGATAATATCCGAAAGACGAGACGATGACTATGAAAACCTCTGGTAGAACATGTCTGGCAGGTTTAAACCCTAGTACACTCCCTTTGGGTGGTTCTTAACCGAGACTCCATGCTCGTGGTTCTCAGCAAACCCGAGATTCATGGTTGAGTCGTTCAGACAGCCTTAATATCAATGGAACCTGGGTGTTGATAAGGTGTAAAACCTAAAT
This sequence comes from Lathyrus oleraceus, assembly GCF_024323335.1. Classification (NCBI taxonomy): domain Eukaryota; kingdom Viridiplantae; phylum Streptophyta; class Magnoliopsida; order Fabales; family Fabaceae; genus Lathyrus; species Lathyrus oleraceus. The sequence continues at coordinate 447,763,260 of NC_066583.1, forward strand.
CCACCAAAACGGATGGTTGATATTAAGGATGATTGAGCCCGTTCATGTACCGTTAATATCAATGGAACTTAGGTGTTGATAAGGTGAAAACCATAATCCACCAAGATGGATGATTGATATTAGGGATACAATGAGCTTTCCCATGACCTTTCTCTGGTGTGATTTGCTTGATCCTTGAGTGTGATTGTTGCATTCATGCATTCATGTCATCAGAAAAATAAGAAAATTTTCAAGGAACTTAAAGGGTTTATTTGCAAAATTTTCAGACATGGAAAGACCAAAAAGGCATACAAAGAAGTACAGCTTTAGACAGCCCGATGTGAAAGAGTTAAGGAATCTGACATCCTATGTATTAGATCCTTTGGGTTTTAAAGCTCGTTATGGGAAGCTTCTGCCTCTATTGACTACTCAGGTTGATGAGGGACTGATGAGTACTTTGGCTCAGTTTTATGATCGTCTGTATCACTGCTTCTCTTTTCCGGACTTCCAGCTATTGCCTACATTGGAGGAGTATGCTCATCTTGTGGGTATTCCCGTTCTGGATCAGGTGCCGTTCAATGGCTTAGAGAGTATCCCGACTGCTCGAGAGATCGCAGACTTGTTGCACATAGATGAATCTTTGATTAAAGCTAATCTGACTACCAAAGGTGGAATTCAGGGTCTTCCTTCTGAGTTCCTCATTTCTCAAGCTACTGTTTATGGGAAGGCCATGAGTGAGGATGCCTTTGAGGCTTTATTTGTGCTGCTCATCTATGGTTTGGTATTGTTCCCCAACATCAACAAATTTGTGGATGTGAACACCATTAGGATCTTCTCTGTTCTTAATCCCGTTCCGACTCTGTTGGGTGATGCCTATGTCTCTTTGCATCTAAGGAATGCAAAGGGTGGGGGAGTAATTGTGTGCTGTTTGCCTCTGCTGTATAAGTGGTTTATTTCTCACTTACCGTAGACGGTCGCTTTCAAGGAGAACAAGGGATGTCTACGGTGGTCTCAGAGACTTATGTCTCTCACTAATGATGATATCTCTTGGTATGATCGCGTGTATGATACTGTGCAGATTATTGATTATTGTGGTGAATTCCCTAATGTGCCTCTTCTTGGTACATGTGGTGGGATCAGCTACAATCCTATTTTAGCACGTCGTCAGCTTGGGTTCCCCCTAAAAGATAAACCTCATAACATTCTGTTAGAAGGTGTATTCTTTCAGGAGGGTAAAGATCCCCAAGGCCTGAAAGCCAGGATGGTCCGCGCTTGGCGCAATATTCATAAGAAGGGTAGAAACGAATTGGGTCCGAAGAATTGCATTGCTTTGGAGCCATATACTTCTTGGGTCAGACAGAGAGCTTCTGAGTATCTTATGCCATATGACTATCCGAGACCTACACCGTTGGATGTGGCTGGGCCTTCAACCCTCCCCAACCAAGGCGTAGAGGAGTTGAGAGAAGAAGACCTTTCACGTGCTTGGATCCGTGAAAGAGAAGAATTGCTTCAGCATGTCAAGAAGAAGGACGCTCTGATTGAGTTTCTCGAGCATCAGGTGATCGATGATCCGAATGATACTTGGACTTCTCTGCTTCCTCAGTCTTCCAAATTCTGGAAGAGGAAGTACGATCGACTTGCAAAGGAGAAAGCGGACATGGAAGCTGCCTATGAGAGAGAGATCAAGAAGCTTTGTGCATCTCGTCTTCCAGCATCCCGAGCTTCTAGGGATCCATAGGATGTTCATTTTCCTTTTCCCTTGTAATAATCAAAAATGCTATACTTCTTTGTCCTGTATATATTTGATGAGATATTTTTCCATATGAAATAAATGCTTAAATATTCAAATTTTGCAAATAAATGCCCTAAAAAGTTCCTTGAAAATAAAAAAAAACAAAGCATATGCACAAGCATTGCATGCATCATTTTGCATAAGCAGGTTGTTCTGGTCTTCTTGTTTGTGGCCTAACTCTGTGCTCTTCATTTATTTTGAAGACAAGCTGACTCACCGGTACTATACCAGAGCCAATTCTGCTAGAGTGATGGATCAATTGGAACAAGAGAACAGAGAGCTGAAGGAAGAGGTCTCTCGACTGAGTGCTCTGATGGAGCAGTTTCTGTCTGCTCAGAACCAACCGTCTCCACCTCCTGCAACTCCTCCCCAGAGGACTGTCATATCAGAAGTGGTTGCTCCGACCGTGCCAGCTGCTAGTGCTCATTTCATGCCTAATGCCATGCCAGCCGGGTTTTCGTGGGGTATGCCTTCGGGTTTCATGTCAGATATTCCAGCTCCAACTTTTGCTTTTATGCCGGCATCTAGCCCGGTCCTTGCTGCTGCTCCTCCTGTCGTGCATACCATTCATAGGGTAGACGACACCATCTATCATTCTGAGCCGTCTGAGGGCCCAAATGTCAATGAAAAGATGGATGCGATGAATGATCAATTCCTCGAGCTCCGTAAGGAATTGAAGACCCTCCGAGGGAAAGATCTGTTTGGCAAGTCGGCTGCTGAACTTTGCCTTGTTCCCGGTGTAAAGATTCCAATCAAGTTCAAAGTGCCTGACTTTGAAAAATACAAGGGGAACCCCTGCCCTCTCGCTCACCTGGTCATGTATGCCAGGAAAATGTCTATGCAAACAGATAATGATCAGCTTCTGATTCATTACTTCCAGGATAGTTTGTCCGGTGCGGCTCTTCGCTGGTATATGAGCCTTGATAGTGCAAACATCCGATCCTTCAACGATCTTGGCGAAGCCTTCGTCAAGCAATACAAATATAATGTTGATATGGCGCCTGACCGTTATCAACTCAGGGCCATGTCTCAGAAGGATAAAGAGACATTCAAAGAGTACGCCCAGAGGTGGCGAGAGTTAGCAGCTCAGATTACTCCTCCGCTAGAAGAGAAAGAAATGACTAAGATCTTTTTGAAGACTCTTAGCTCATTCTATTATGAGCGGATGGTTGCGAGTGCTCCCTCTGATTTCACCGAGATGGTGAACATGGGGATGCGCCTGGAGGAAGGAGTCCGTGAGGGACGTCTATCAAAGGATGAGAGCTCTTCTAAACGGTATGGGGCGTTTAAGAAGAAAGATGGAGAGGCATATGCTGTGCAATCTCATGCTAAACTGAGAAGACCCTCTGTTAAGAGGAAGCCGGCGCGTCATCAGCACCAAGTGGCTCATATAGCACCTGTTTTCAGAGATAATGCTCAGTATCAGCAGTCCAATCATCAGCATCAGCAACAACCTCAGTATCAACAGCGACATCGTCCACAGCAACAGGCTTACCAGCCTCGTGGCAGTACTAGTAACCAAGCTAATCTGAAATATGATAGGAAGAAGATCAGCTTCGATCCCATTCCTATGTCATATGCTGAACTATATCCTTCCTTATTGGAAAGGAAACTGGTTACTCCCAGGGACCCTCCAGCTGTGCCTGCGAACCCGCAGTGGTGGTACAAGCCGGACCAACATTGTGTTTATCATTCCGGTGCTCCGGGTCACAACATTGAGAATTGCTATTCGTTGAAAACCAAAGTTCAAGACTTGATGCGATGCGGCATTCTGAGCTTCGAGGACTCAGGCCCCAATGTTACAAAGAACCCATTGCCCGAGCATGGGAAATCTGTGAACATGGTCCAGGGGTGCCCTGGGAAATATAAAGTCAAATATGTGAGTCATATTCGACAGTCGTTGGTCGAGTTGCATCGGTTGCTGTGTCAGTACAGTCATATGGAGCATGACCATGACAAATGCCGCATTTGCTCCGTCAATAGATTGGGTTGTCGCCAAGTGCGCAGGGAGCTTCAAGAATTGTTGGATGAAGGTACCATAGAGATTCTTCAGAACCGTAATGTTGATGAAGATGAACCAGAAGTCAATGTTATTTCTCCTGTGTTCAAGCTTCCCGAGCCTGTTGTCATCAGTTACGATGGTAGCAAGCCGAAGGTCTCTCCTTCTCTGATAATCAAGCCTGCAGGCCCTATGCCTTATTCTTCAGATAAAGCTATTCCCTTCAGATACAATCCCGTTGCTGTGGAAGATGGGAAGGAAGTGTCGTTGCCTTCAACTTCTGTGACAAATATTGCTGATGTGAGTGGGTTGACCCGTAGTGATCGTATGTTTTCTGCACCCCTGAAGCCTCACGTTGCTTCTGATTCTGCTGAGCGTCCGGTTGGGACTGCAGTGAATGTTCCAAACCCGGCACTTGCTGTCGCCAAGCCCTCCTCTGTACAAAAGACTCCTGTTTCTTCTGTTGGCCCAAGTGGCGTTATGAATGAAGAATGTGATGAGATGCTGAGGCTCATCAAGAAGAGTGAGTACAACGTTGTAGACCAGCTTCTACAAACGCCGTCCAAAATCTCTGTGCTATCTTTGCTTCTGAATTCAGAACCCCATAGGGAGGCTCTACAGAAAGTTTTGTACCTGGCTTATGTTGATCAAGATGTCACGATTGAACAGTTTGACAGTATAGTTGCAAACATTACTGCTTGCAACACTTTGAGTTTCTGTGACGCTGATCTCCCTGAGGAGGGAAGAGACCACAACATGGCTTTACACATTTCTATGAACTGCAAGACTGATGCCATGTCCAACGTGCTGGTGGACACTGGGTCATCTCTAAATGTATTGCCGAAGACCACTCTTTCGAGACTGTCTTATCAGGGGCCTCCCATGAGGCAGCGTGGTGTTGTTGTGAAAGCTTTTGATGGGTCGTGTAAGACTGTGATTGGGGAAGTTGATCTCCCAATCAAGATTGGACCAAGCGATTTCCAAGTCACCTTTCAGGTCATGGATATCCACCCATCTTATAGCTGTCTCCTTGGTAGACCATGGAATCACGAGGCTGGCGCCGTGACATCCACCCTACACCAGAAGCTGAAATTTGTCAAGAATAAGAAACTGGTTGTGGTAGGGGGAGAAAAGGCTCTCCTGGTTAGCCACTTGTTTTCTTTATCTTATATTAATGATGAGGATGAAGTTGGAACTCCTTTCCAAGCTTTATCTATTGCTGAGCCAATTGAGAAGAAGTCTCCTTCATTTACTTCCTACCGTGATGCAAAACTGGCCATTGAATGTGGTGCAGTTGCTGGTTTAGGGAAGATGATTAAGCTTGAAGACAATAAATCCCGGGCTGGCATTGGCTACTGTTCTAGGGCATTCAACGAGAATGGTTTGTTCAAAAGTGGAGGTTTCATCCATGCCGATCAAGCTGAAGAAGCTGCTGCTATCTTGGAGGAGGATGCAGAGGATTTGAGCAATTTCATCATACCTGGTGGTGTCTGCCACAATTTGGTCGCTGTAGATGTTCCTACAGTCATTCATAGATCAGAGTAATGATTCACTTTGTTCAAAACCCTTCTCCCATGCCAAAAGGAGAAGTGATGACATTGTTGGCATCATATATATACAATGATATTTTCATTCGATTAATGCATTGTTAAACATTTGTTTTCACTTTTTGCTTTTTGCATGAAATCAGCGATCACAAAAAACCATAAAAAACAAGAATAAAAGCAATCTTTTTCATCTGCATAATGGTTTGCTTGTTTAAATTCTGAAGTTTTTCATTAACCAAAATCATTATGCAGGTTGATTCTAAAACCCATTGAACATAATGATCCAACGCCATCTCCCAATTTTGAATTCCCTGTATTCGAGGCAGAGGAAGATGATGTTGAAGAGATTCCTGATGAGATTACCCGTCTCCTTGAGCACGAGAAGAAGATCATTCAGCCGCACCTTGAAGATCTGGAAACAGTCAACTTAGGGTCTGAGGATTGTGTTCGTATGGTGAAGATTGGGGCACTTCTTGAAGAGTTTGTCAAGAAGGGGTTGATAAGTTTGCTACGAGAATATTCAGATATCTTTGCTTGGTCTTATGAAGACATGCCGGGTTTAGATACAGATATTGTGCAACATTTCCTGCCTTTGAAGCCTGAGTGCGTGCCTGTGAAGCAGAAGCTCAGAACAACTCATCCAGATATGGCAGTAAAGATCAAAGAGGAAGTTCAGAAGCAAATTGATGCGGGGTTTCTGGTGACTTCTACATATCCTCAATGGGTGGCCAATATTGTGCCTGTGCCTAAGAAGGACGGAAAAGTCCGTATGTGTGTTGATTACAGAGATTTGAATAAAGCTAGTCCAAAAGATGATTTCCCTCTACCACACATTGATATGTTGGTAGACAATACAGCTAAATTCAAAGTCTTTTCGTTTATGGACGGATTTTCCGGATATAATCAAATCAAGATGGCACCCGAGGATATGGAGAAGACAACATTCATCACACCTTGGGGAACATTCTGTTATCGAGTGATGCCCTTCGGTTTGAAGAACGCCGGAGCCACGTATCAACGAGCTATGACTACCTTGTTTCATGATATGATGCACAAGGAGATAGAGGTCTATGTTGATGATATGATTGCTAAGTCCCGAACGGAAGTTGAACATGTTGAGCATTTGTTGAAGCTTTTTCAGCGTTTAAGGAAGTTTAGACTTCGCCTGAATCCGAACAAATGTACATTTGAAGTCCGTTCCGGCAAGCTATTGGGTTTCGTTGTCAGCGAGAGAGGTATTGAGGTTTATCCTGCAAAGGTCAAAGTAATACAAGAGATGCCTGCGCCCAAAACTGAGAAGCAAGTCCGAGGTTTTCTTGGCCGCTTGAACTATATTTCCAGATTTATCCCACATGACTGCCACATGTGCGCCGATTTCAAGCTCCTTCGGAAAGATCAGTCTCATGATTGGACCGAAGATTGCCAGAAAGCTTTCGACAGTATCAAAGAATATCTGTCTGAACCTCCGATCTTGTCTCCGCCTGTAGAAGGAAGACCTCTGATTATGTATTTGACTTTTCTTGAAGACTCGATGGGTTGTGTGCTCGGTCAACAAGATGAATCAGGGAAGAAAGAATCTGCTATCTACTACCTCAGTAACAAGTTTACTGATTGTGAGTCTCGATACTCTATGCTTGAGAAGACGTGTTGTGCTTTGGCTTGGGCTGCCAAGCGTTTGCGCCAGTACATGATAAATCATACAACTTGGTTGATATCCAGAATGGATCCAATCAAGTATATTTTCGAGAAGCCTGCTTTAACCGGGAGGATTGCCCGTTGGCAGATGTTGTTGTATGAGTATGATATTGAGTATCGAGCTCAGAAAGCTATTAAAGGTAGTATCTTGGCTGACCATCTAGCGCACCAGCTGATTGAAGATCATCAGTCTGTTCAGTACGACTTCCCAGATGAGGAGATTCTGTATTTGAAAATGAAAGATTGTGATGAGCCTACACTTGATGAAGGTCCAGAACCGGGTTCCAGATGGACGATGGTGTTTGATGGCGCTGTGAATCAGTATGGAAATGGAATTGGGGCAGTAATCATTACTCCTCATGACACACTTATTCCGTTTACAGCAAGGCTAACTTTCAAATGCACGAATAATATGGCTGAGTACGAAGCCTGTATTATGGTACTAGAAGAATGCATTGATCTGAGGATCAAGCATCTTGATGTGTATGGTGATTCGGCCCTGGTTGTCAATCAGATCAAGGGTGAATCGGAGACGAATCAACCAGGTCTCATTCCGTACAGAGATTATGCGAGGAGGATTTCAACGTTCTTTACTGAAGTTGACTTTCATCATATTCCTCGAGAGGATAATCGGATGGCAGATGCTCTTGCCACGCTTGCTTCCATGATTGTGGTCAAGTATTGGAATGAAGTTCCCAATATTGCCGTGATGCGCTTGGATAGACCAGCTCACATATTTGCAGTTGAAGAAGTGAAAGATGACAAGCCTTGGTATTTTGATATCAAGAATTTCCTCCAGAACCAGGTCTACCCGCCTGGGGCATCTGTGAAAGATAGGAAAACTTTGAGAAGGTTGTCAGGCAGTTTCTACCTCAGTGGTGAAGTGCTGTATAAGAGAAATTTTGACATGCCATGGCTAGAAAGATGTTGAGAGCAGGCTACTATTGGCTGACAATGGAGTCTGACTGCTGCAAATATGTGAAGAAATGCCACTAGTGTCAGATTTATGCGGACAAGATTCATATTCCTCCGACACTTCTGAATGTGATTTCATCACCATGGTCTTTCTCTATGTGGGGAATTGACATGATCGGCATGATTGAGCCGAAAGCGTCCAATGGACACAGGTTTATTCTCGTAGCAATTGATTACTTCACCAAATGGGTTGAAGCCGCTTCGTATGCGAATGTGACCAGACAGGTGGTTGTGAAGTTTATCAAGAACCAGCTGATTTGCCGTTATGGTGTGCCAGATAAGATCATTACTGATAATGGATCTAATCTGAATAATAAGATGATGGAAGAGTTATGCGCTGAGTTCAAGATTGCACACCACAATTCCTCTCCTTAGAGACCTAAGATGAATGGGGTTGTTGAAGCTGCTAATAAGAATATCATGAAGATTATCCAGAAAATGACGGTTACGTACAAAGATTGGCATGAGATGCTGCCATTTGCTTTGCATGGGTATCGTACATCGGTACGCACTTCAACCGGGGCAACCCCTTTCTCTCTTGTTTATGGCATGGAGGTTGTTCTCCCAGTAGAGGTGGAGATCCCATCAATGCGAGTCTTGATGGAAGCCAAGTTGACTGATGCTGAATGGATTCAGAGTCGTTACGACCAGTTGAATTTGATTGAAGAGAAGAGATTGACTGCCATGTGTCATGGTCAGTTATATCAGCAGAGAATGAAGAAAGCATTCGATAAGAAGGTCAAGCCTCGTGTGTTCCGAGAAGGTGATCTCGTGCTTAAGAAAGTCTTGTCTTTCGCGCCCGATTCCAGGGGCAAGTGGACTCCAAACTACGAGGGTCCATATGTTGTTAAGAGAGCCTTTTCAGGCGGTGCTTTGATGCTTACAATAATGGATGGGGAGGATTTCACTCGTCCTGTGAATTCAGATGCAGTCAAGAAATACTTTGCCTAAAAAAAAAGTATATAAAAGAAAAACAGAATAGCTCGCTAAGTTGAAAACCCGAAAGGGCGGCTTAGGCAAAAATGAGCGTCTCGATGGAGAACCCGAAAGGGCGATCCAGGCAAAAATTAGAGACATTGAAAAAAGATATATTTGCATCCCGCTAGATTGAGTACCTCACCCTGGGGAAATCTAGGCAAAAATTAGGGATTTGGCAAGTAACTGCATCCTGACAAGACTTTCAGTTCCGCAGCCGTCTGTTCGTCAGAGATTCTCGATTCGTCGTTAACTGAAGCTTCGAATACATCGAAATTCAAATTGGTAGAGAAAGGATTATTATGTTCAATGTAGCCCTCTTCCAATATATATCACTGATTTCAAATTTGTACAGATCTATGGAGTCTTGCCATTTGCAGGCTACCATTCCATCAAATAAATTTGAGCTTTTTATCCAATTATTTGCACTCTTATTTGTTTCAATTCAACAAATGTTTTGCATGTTTTAATTGATAAAATGTCATTGTTTTAAACAAATAAATTTTTCAAAATTGTTGTTTTAAACAAAGTGAACATTTACAATGATGAAAGGATACTTAAGAATCTCTCAGTGCTCTCCCGAGGGTGGCATGATTTCCAACAGGTAAGACATTTGTTCATATTCCTAGCTTGGTTGTATCCTCTTTCTCCAGTTTTGCTGTTGGGGTTGTTCCCTGAGCAGAGCTTCTATTGAGGTTGTTCCCTAAGCAGAGTGTTTGATAGAGACATCATTGGTCTTCTCCAGCAGTAGTCCCTCCCCAGCATGGAAGGTCTTCTTTGGAAGATTCAGTGGTTGATGGGTTGATATCCCAGTACTTCATCCACTTTCCTCAGCATAGTCTGCAGAGTTGTTGTTGATATGTACGGCATTTGTGCTGTGTCTCCATCAGAGTGCTTGTTGAGGTTTTCACCTCTTATCCTTTCAGCAGAGCAGTGAATATTTTCCTCCTCAGCGGTTGTGGGTGTTCTCCTCAGAAGGGTCAGTATTTGGTGGTTGATCCCCAGCTTTCCTCTGCATCCCCAGTGAATTCCTACGTGGATTCCCCAGTAGAAGCCGCTAGTAGATTTGTGGTTTGGTGGATTTGTATCTACATGATTTCCCAGAGTCCCCGCCGGAGTTGGTATCCTCGACAGAGTTGTTGTTGTGACAGTTTCTGCCTATTGAAATCTCTACTTTACCCAGTAGGGTCGGTTGCTTGTGCAGTAGATTCTACATGGTTGATCTATTCTCCATTTGTGGGTTGTTCCCCAGCGGAGTTATTTGGAGTTGCTTTCATAGCAGTTCTCGCTTGTGCAGTGAACTTTTGTTTCTCAGTTGATACTGAGGATCCCCCTGCGGAAATCTCGGGATTTCTCCTTTTCCTCAACAGATTGGTCTTTGTGGCAGTTTCTTGCTTGTTGCAACTTTCTGTGCCCTGGTTGGGTTGGTTGTTGATCCATCACTCAGGGATTTCGTGATATCTTTGGTGTTGTTTTGCTCCCTCGCAGATCTTTGCTTTTTTAGCATATGGATCTCTTGCAGATTGGCTTTCCAGTTGGCTTTTTCCTCTGGAAGTGTAGTACCAGGCGTTTGATTCCTGGACCTGTTTGTGTTAGATATGTCTGTTTTGTCAGCATTCATCAAACATAAACATGCATATTCATGCATACTCATAAACATTCAGATATTCATGTTGCATTGTTTGCCATATATCTTTTATTTGTTGTCTCCTGCTAATGGGTGATATAGATCTCTTTATAGATCTTCCCAAGCAGATGTCGGGTGTTTAATCTCTCCATATAGAGTCAGCCCCGTAAGCAGAAAGTGTTTGTCTTTCCTTCTGCAGCTCCCCACTGAGATATATCCTCGTGGATGACGGTTTCTTCCGTTTCCTCCCAACACCTATAATGGGATGGATCTTCCTATTGAGTTATATCCTCATAGGATGAGTCTTGATTCAGTCTGTCTTTTCGGATCGACCCCGAATTGGCTATTTGTCAACTGTTTCTTGTGCTTCCCTGTGGAATAAATGAATGGATTGCCCAGTAACCGGCAATAATTCTTTTTATCCAAGCGGAGTTTGGGCCTCTACCCTTATACCGGTAGTTGTAAGTCCTATGTTTCTTGCCTTCTTGGCAGAATTTGTGGTTATATACCTTGTATTCCTCGGCAAGAGCCGATTTGGTTTTCTACCTAGTAGTCGGTAGTCGTAAATCCTATTTTCCCGCTCTCCAGCAGTTTGTGGTTTGTTACAAACCTTATGTTGTTTCCCGTGCGGATTTGTGATTCTTTCATTCCCCACATGGAGTTGTTGGTTTTCTACCCAATATTCGGTGGATGTAAACCCTAATTCTTTTTATCCTCATCAGAGTGGATGGCTACTACCTCATACTCGGTAGTTGTAAGTCCTATCTCTTTTCCCCTAGCAGAGGTAACCTTTGTGGTTCGTTCTGGTTGGTGTTGGATTGTGTTGTTGTGGTTTTATCCCCAACGGAGTCTGTGCTTTCTTGTGGATAATTGCCGGATGCTAGCAATTCTATCCTTAGCCAGAGTTTTGGTATTCTACCCCGTATTCGGTAGTTGTAAACCCTAATTTCTCCCCTTTGCAGAGTTAACCTTGTTGTTCATCCTAACCGATGATGGTTACTCTTTGTGGTTATCTTCATTTAAGGTTCGATGTTGATATTCCTTCTTTGCTTCTGGACAATTGCCGGTTGCTAGCAATTGTATCCCCAGCAATCTTCTGGATCATTGTCGTATGCTCGCAATGTTATCCCCTTTGAAGTCGTCAGCAAGTCCTTGTGGATAATTGTCGTTTATGCAATTTATCCCCGGTGAGTCTTCTTTCATTTACCCTTTTTGTGGGTAATGTTTTTGCTCCCTTTGATCGGTCAGCCTTTTATACCTAGTTTTGGTATCCCGATGCCTTTCTTTTCGGTCGATTTATCCTTTATTAACCCAGTAACCGGTTGTGGATAATCTTCCATGCGAGTATGTTATCCACGTTCTGACGGTAATGGATAATATATCTCATGCACTCTTTAGTCGAAGCCTCTTGTGTTTCCTCAGGCGAATAAGATTCGTGTTTTCCTTTTTGTGGAATCGAATATTCTTTGTTTCGGATAATTGTCGGATGTTTGCAATTTATCCCTTGTGAGTTGTCTTTCGTTTACCCTGTTGTTGTTGGTAGCGATTGTCTCTCTTTTTGGTTGGTCACCTATTATATACCCAGTAACCGGTATCTCTGGTGTCTCTTCCTTTCGAGTATATTATTCACGTTCTGACGGTAATGAATAATATGTCTCATGCGCTCTTTGGTTGGAGTCCTTTGTTGATTTTCCCCAGTAGAGTAAGATTCATATTCTTTGTAGAATCGAATATCCATTCTTTCGGAAGATGAGTGTTTTGGCATATATACCAATTCACGTTTTCGATAGGTCACCTATTATATACCCAGTAACCGGTATCCCTGGTGTTTCCTTCCATGCGAATATATTATCTACGTTCTGACGGTAATAGATAATATGTCTCATGCGAGTATTCTATCCACGTTCTGACGGTAATGGATATTATATCTCATGCACTCTTTGGGTTTGTGTCCCCAGCTGAGTAAGATTCGTTTTCCCGTTGTGGATTCGAATGTCCATCCTGTAAGTCGATTTGCTTTTTCAAGCCCTCCTTTCGAATGATGAGTGTCTTGGCATATATACCAATTCACGCCTTTGGTTGGTCACCTATTATATACCCAGTAACCGGTATCCCTGGTGTTCCATCCTTTCTGCTCCCTATTATGACCTTGATCCCCTGTGGAGTCAGATTTTCCTGAGTTGATGTACCTGGTTCAGGTCTTTCTCAGATGTTTGGTTGATTGATATCTCTCACCCTTATACCGGTCTTAGATATTCATTCTTCCTGAGTTTGTTACCCTTATACCGGTAACACCTCATTCTTTGTTGCTTCCCCAGTGGAGTTTCCTGTGGTGATTTTTGCCCTCTTGTTATATTGGCGTTTTCCAATATATGCGGTTTTTCCCCGGCAGGGAGATTCTTTGTGAATCTTTTCCTGGTCCGAGTCCGGATTTTCATCCGACGTATCTTTTGTGGATAGTTTTAGTCAGCTTGTGTCTTTCCAATGGATATGTTTCCTTGGGAACTCGTTTGTCCCCAGTTTGAGTCCTTCACTCCCCAGTGAGGTCTCCGGTCTAGTCGTGTTTTATTCACTCAGTGTCAGTTTGTTTCCCTAATTCGGAGTCGTGTCCTGCTCACGCATTCCTTTTCTTATCCCCATGAGAGTCTTGTTAGAGTCTTTGTTCCTAGTGAGTGTATTACTCCGATGGATCGTCTTTTCTTCTTTGTGGATCACTATCCCCCACAGAGTTTATTTCTTTTGCATGCATACATCTGCATCATGAGGTCTCTTAGGGACCAAAATTTGCCTCATTATTGTTATTTAAGCCCATTCTACCGCGTCGAGATGAAGATTTCTAAACTTCATTTCTCCGGATAGAATGACCTTAAATAGGGGCATCTGTAAGACCCCAATTTTGTCCCTAAGATCCCTCATGGCATCATATCATATCATTTCATTGCCTCAAGGATCTTTGTGCACCTTGCTCCCTTCCCTATGGTTGGGTTAGTTTTTGAGTGTGATTCTTGATCACCAAGCATGTTTTGCATTTGTATATCATTGCTTTTCATTTGTTTACTAACCAAAGGTACAAAAATATGTCATCTAACCTTTGTCTTGCAAATGAAGTAACCACAGGTCAAGACAGTCAAAGGCATTCATTGAGCAATAGGTGGTGGCCATTCTTGAGAATTTGGACCCCACAATCATTCACAAGAGTTCATATGAGCTATGATATCATTTTGAATCAAAATCCCAAGTGGTAGAGGCTTGAACTTCATCTGAGCATAGCCAGGTCAACTGAAGGCCTAGAAAGTCAACTGCCAGGTCAACTGTTGGATTTGGAGATCTCAAATTTCTCTCAAACTTTTCTCTCAATTTCTTCTCTCAAATTCTTCAATCAATTCACATTTCCTTGCCTAATTCATCATTTGGAAGCATCACTGATCAAGATTGAAGGAAGATCCAAGAGGATTCTTGCACTTTGGAGCAGCTCGAAGCTTGAAGCTCATCAATGGTGAAAGCAAAATTCTGTTGAATCAAGGACAATTGGACCTTAAGACCTCTTCCAATCAACTCTACAAGCTTGCTAGAGGATCATTTGTGCATTGCAAGGCCTGAAACGCGTGAATTCCAAACCTGCTCTTCAAGAGGTCACGAAATTGATTCTCTCTGTTCTCAAATTGCTTATGCTAATGTTGTAGATCATGTTGTTGTGGTTAATCTGAGCTTTGAATCATTAAAATCCATGCAATATTCATTGAGATTCGACTGTTTAAAAGTTTGATGATGAATCTTGTTTTGTTCGATCCTCATGATACACGATGTTAGATGCTTAACCATTGCTTGATTCTTGATCCATGATGTTTATGCTACATGTACATGTGCTTAGTTTTAGGATCTGGAAAATTTGTTCATAGTGTTCTTGAAGCATTACTGTTCATGGCGCGCGTTTGGAGAAGATGAAGTACAGTACATTAGGCCACGCTTTGATCCGTGTAATTCCGTTGCCTTTGGTTTCCTAGGGTTTGACGCGATTGGTTGCATCCTGATGCCATGCATGCATTTCTATTGGCCAGGCAAAATTTTAAGTGAAACGCAGCGTATAAGCCCTGGCGCCAAATCATCTTAATTCAAATTAATTAAATAATTCCTTTAATTCATTTAAATCATTTCATTTCATTTGCATCTTCTAAAAATCATATCAAATCCAAAAATGATCCAAAAAATATGAGGATTTTTGCATCATGTCACATTTTCTATCTAGAATTTTATGATCATTTTTCCATAAATTGTGCATGGCTGGAAAATTATTTTGCCTAGGGTTTGTGAACATGTATGCTCCTTGTACCTTCCCTTGCCATATCTTTTGTGAAATGTTGTTTGCTTATCCAATGAATCTGAAAATTTAAATGATGAAACTAGACTCATGGCTTGACATTTTGGTGTTGATTTGGTATTTTTACCATTTATGGTTTCTGTTTTATGATCATGTGAATGTAGGTGTGACAATGTGTGTCACACCTTTGCTTGTTCATCTTATGTGATGTGATTTCCATATCAAATGAACTCCAATTGTTCTGATTTTTTGTGTGATACATATTATGGATGTTATTATTGAGCATGAATTTTCTTGGAATTATTTGATTGGTTTCTGATTTAATTGAGATTTTTCATTCTGGTTGGTCACATTTGAGCTTTAAAATTGTCTTGAACTTCAATTGATCATGAAATGGATTTGGTAATTGACATTGATGTGAGACCCTTTGGACTGTTTCAAGACGTGTTTGAAGGTTATTCATGTTAACTTTCAGCTTCTATTTTAAATTTTTTCTCCATCTTTGACCCTAGGCTTTGACCTAGTGGTTTGCCTCTCATCTTTGAGCTTTGTTTTCAGGTTGAACATCCAAGTTATATGGTTCATGATGCTCCATCATTTGAGCATTTGATGTTTACCTTTGACTACTAACATTGTGTGTTTTGTAGGGTTGTTAACTCATTTGAGCTTGACTTGTGGCTTATGCCTTTGCTTATTGGGTTTGACTGTTGATATTGACTATGGTTTGATTGTCTGAGTTGTATACTGATTTGTTTGATGTTTCCACAGGTACATAAGTTGCTTAAGTTCAATTTGAACTTGCTTTTTCTTGGTTGCTTAACCACTTAGGTATAACCTCTCTTCTTCATGTAGTCTGGAAGACCTGTCCTGTTACTTGGGCAGGCACCTGTCTGAAGTCCTCCTTAAGAGGCCATGTTCTTGTGTGTTTATTTTTGTGCTAAGCAGGAAAAGTCCTTTGATAAGGCAATTGGTAGATAAAAGAGATGTGTAGTCCATCTCCTACTATTCAGTGTGTCATCCCTTTGCTCACATAACATGTTGATGCATTGAGGATATTAACCCAAGATCCTATAGAGTCATTTACTTGTAGAGAAGAGTTCCTACTTTCTAAACTCCCACACCTTCTAATATTCAAAGCTCTCCCAGGCCAGGGATAGAAGCTATGAGGCACACCCCTCATCTCCATTTCATCTGCTTCACCTTAACTCTCAATGTTAAGGTTAAGAGCACAACATACCCTATTCCGGTTGACTTTAAAGTCTAACCTTGTTTGTGCCTAATTGCTTGTATATAGTGTGTGCTAATTGACTTTGATTGATTGCTTACTTGATTCATCTGTGCATATTTGCTTGAGTTTGCCTTTGTGCATTTATCATCATCATTTGTATATCATTTCATAAACCTTGCTTTATAGCATTTTTGCTTTGTCCATGGAGGAGACAAGCATAAGTCCATTACTTTGCAGTTGTTCCAATGATATGGTGTGAGACTAGTATAAGTCCATTGATTGGCATCTGGTATCATTTGTTTTGTTTTAGGAGATTGGTGTAAATCCATTGATTGGTATCCGGTATCCATGTTTGTTTGTGAGATTGGTATAAGTCCATTGATTGGCATCCGGTATCATGGTTTTGTTTTAGGAGATTGGTATAAGTCCAGCAATTGGCATCCGGTATCCATTTGTTTTGCTTATTTGTTATGTTCATTGTTGCCTATTCCAAAAGGAATCACTTGAATCATCTTCCATATGATCTCAAGAGGTGAACATCTGAGAAGTTTTACACTCCCTCACCCTCCATCCTTCTGCTTCTTTAAACCTCCATTTGCATGTTAATACCAACTTGAAAACTATTGTGCAAACATTTTCATGTCTTTTCAAATTAGAAACCTAGGCCTTAAGCCTTTGACTTTTCAAACTTCATTTTCTTAATACTTCTTTGAATCAAATTCTGATCATACTTTGACCATCTTTTGTGAATAAATTCTAATTGGTTAATCCAACTCATTCAATTGTTTTGTGGCTTTGTCCATTCTTGATAAGTTTTCATACATTAGCCATAGGTTTGATTTATCCTAGTTGGTTGATGTTAACCTCACCTTTGTCCTTAGTGATTGAATTGTAAGACTTCCTTGCTTATTATAGGGTTAACCCCTCACTAGCAAGTTGAAGCCTTTCTCACGTGGTGGACTCGTTGTTTGTATAAGGTTGAGTTTTCTCCCGTGGATAACGAAGGACCTTAGGGCTTTTGTTTTAAAATAGACCCACTCATATTTTGGAAATCTTTTAGCCGAACTACGGCGTTTTGATCCTTACCTTCCATGGAAAGGTACGTAGGCAACGGGTTCATCCGTTCAAACACAAAAATAATAACTTGTACATTCTTTTCTCATCCCTTCAATCATGTTTGCACAATAAATATTTCATAAACAAATAACCTTTCGTACAACAAGTGTGAAAAGGGCTCCCTAGGAGTGCCTAGGACATTTTGGGTGCCTAACACCTTCCCATTGCGTAATTTACCCCTTACCCAGATTCTCTGATCTTTTCATTAGTTTTCTATGTGTAAAACTTCTTAGGCTTTTGTTCGCTTTTTAGCCATTCCTTTGGATAAATAAAAGTGCGGTGGCGACTCGATTCTCTGTATGCTTTGCTTTTGGTTTAATCAATAAATCATAAAGTGACGAATACACCGCTACACAAACAAAACAGAAAAATGAAAATGAAAACAGAGATATACTGAATAACGTGATTTTATTGATTGAACGGCCTCTGAATAGGCATTTACATCAGGAAGCAATCCCTGGAAAGAGGTAATCGCACAACAGATAAAAACAGACATTAATCTAATGGCAATGTGAAATGGATTTCTATTGGGTTCCAATTCTGCTATGACTTGCTCCTCTTCAAGATCCTCTAGATGATCAGCTTTCTGAAAAGAGTGATTGGACTGTTTCCTATCCTTCAAAAGTTTCCAGTCATTGACACGAGATGAGATTCAGAACTACTCAGAATGCAGTTACTCGCTTAATCCCTAACTTTTGCCTGGATCGCCCTTTTCGGGTTTTCAATCCACCAGGGATACCCATTTTTGCCTAAGTTGCCTTTTCAAGTTTTCAACTTACCGGGTGTACAATCTTTTCACTTTTAATCCCTAATTTTTGCCCGAACCTTTTTCATTTTCTTGGTTCGCCGGGATGCCCATTTTTGCCTGGACTACTCTTTTTATTGTCCAACGGGTCTATTTCATGCGAAGTATTTTTTAACTGCGTCTGAGTTCACCGGGGAAGTGAAGTTTTCACCATCCATCGTTGCAAGCATTAAGGCCCCACCATCAAAAACCTTGGTGACAATATACGGTCCATCATAGTTAGGAGTCCACTTGCCCCTGTGATCTGTCTGAGGAGGAAGGATCCTTTTCAACACCAAATCTCTGACCTGGAAGCATCGAGGACGCACTTTCTGATCAAAGGATCTCTTCATCCGACTTTGATACAACTGCCCATGACAAATGGCTGCCATTCGCTTCTCTTCGATAAGACTCAACTCATTGAACCTTGTCCGAATCCATTCAACTTCGTCTAACTTGACATCCAACAGGACTCTTAGAGAAGGAATCTCCACTTCAACAGGTAGGATTGCTTCCATATCATACACAAGGGAGTAAGGGGTTGCCCCGGTCGATGTACGTACTGAAGTACGATACCCATGCAAGGCGAAGGGTAGCATTTCATGTCAATCTCTGTACGTAACGACCATCTTCTGCACAATCTTCTTTACGTTCTTATTTTCCGCTTCAACAGCACCGTTCATCTTAGGGTGGTAAGGGGAAGAATTGTGATGCTGAATGTTGAAGTTCTGGCACAACTCCTTCATCATTTTGTTGTTGAGATTAGAACCATTATCAGTAATGATTCTTTCGGGAATCCCATAGCGACAAATGATTTCTTTCTTGATGAAACGGGCAACCACATGTCTGGTGACCTTCGTAAATGACGCTGCTTTGACCCACTTGGTGAAATAGTCGATGGCAACAAGGATGAAGAGATGCCCATTGGAAGCAGTCGGCTCAATCTTTCCAATCTCGATGCCCCACATAGCGAAAGGCCATGGCGAAGACATCACATTCAAAGGATTCGGTGGCACATGCACCTTATCAGCATAAATCTGGCATTTATGGCACTTCCGAGCATATTTGAAACATTCAGATTCCATGGTCATCCAGTAATAACCTGCTCTCAACAATTTCTTAACCATTGCATGTCCGCCGGCATGAGTACCGAAGGAGCCTTCATGAACTTCCTGCATTAACATGTCTGCTTCGTGTTTGTCCACGCATCTGAGCAAAACCATGTCGAAGTTCCTCTTATACAGAACATCGTCTTTGTTCAAGAAGAAACTGCCTGCCAATCTTCTCAAAGTATTTCTATCATTGTTGGATGCCCCTGCAGGGTACTCTTGATTCTTCAGAAAGCATTTGATGTCGTGATACCAGGGCTTGTCATCAACTACCAGTTCAGCAGCAAACATATACGCGGCCCTATCAAGGCGCATCACGTCGATCTTGGGAGCATGGTTCCAACGGATCACCGTGATCATGGAGGATAGAGTAGCAAGAGCATCTGCCATCTGGTTCTCATCACGAGGCATATGGTACAACTTTACTGTTGTGAAGAAAGTCAATAGTCTTCTCGTGTAATCTTTGTAAGGGACCAGATTGGGCTTGAGAGTGTTCCAATCACCATTCACTTGATTGATTACCAGAGCTGAATCTCCGAAGATGTCCAAAGTCTTGATTCTCAAATCAATGGCTTGCTCAATACCTAAGATATAGGCTTCATACTCAGCTTCATTATTGGTGCACTCGAAAGTCAGACGAGCGGTGAAAGGCATGTGGGCACCTTTCGGAGTTGTAATGACAGCACCAATTCAACTTCCTCTGGCATTGACGGCCCCATCAAACATTAAAGTCCACTTTTCGTCTGGATCAGGTCCCTCCTCAACAACTGGCTCTTCACAGTCTTTCATCTTGAGGAACATGATGTCTTCATCTGGAAAATCAAACTTCATCGGCTCATAATCTTCAACCGGCTGTTGAGCAAGATAGTCTGACAGAATACTCCCCTTGATGGCTTTCTGGGAAGTATACTGGATGTCGTACTCTGTCAGTACCATTTGCCTATGAGCGACTCTTCCGGTGAGAGCTGGCTTCTCAAATATATACTTGACTGGATCCATTTTGGAGATCAGTAAGGGTGTGTGAGACAACATGTATTGTCTCAATCGCTTCGCAACCCATGCAAGTGCACAACATGTTTTTTCAAGCATTGAGTATCTCGACTCGTAATCTGTGAATTTCTTACTCAGGTAGTAGATGGCATGCTCTTTCCTACCTGTCTCGTCGTGTTGACCGAGAACACAACCCATGGAATTGTCTAGTACTGTCAAATACATAATCAGAGGTCTCCCTGGGACCAGAGGCACAAGGATAAGAGGATTCTGCAAATACTCTTTTATCTTCTCGAACGCCCTTTGACAATCATCATTCCACCTGATAGCCTGATCTTTTCTCAACAATTTGAATATTGGTTCACACGTGGCTGTTAGGTGAGAGATGAACCTTGCAATGTAGTTCAACCTCCCTAAGAAACCACGGACTTGTTTCTCTGTTCTTGGCTCAGGCATTTCCTGTATCGCTTTCACTTTGGCTGGATCCACCTCAATCCCTTTTCTTCTAACAACAAAACCCAGTAGTTTTCCAGATCTCACCCCAAAAGTACACTTGTTCGGATTAAGCCTCAGCTTGAATTTCCTCAAATGCTCAAACAGTTTCTGCAAATTCACCAAATGTTCTTCTTCTGTTTGAGATTTGGCAATCATATCATCAACATAAACCTCGATTTCATGATGAATCATATCATGGAACAGAGTCACCATCGCTCGCTGATATGTTGCTCCGACATTTTTCAGACCAAACGGCATCACCTTGTAGCAGAAGGTGCCCCATGGGGTTATGAATGTTGTCTTCTCCATGTCTTCTGGTGCCATCTTAATTTGATTATAGCCAGAAAAGCCATCCATGAAGGAGAATACCGAGAACTGAGCCGTGTTATCCACCAAAACGTCAATGTGAGGTAAGGGGAAATCATCTTTAGGACTAGCCCTGTTCAGATCCCGGTAGTCAACACACATCCGTACCTTTCCATCCTTCTTAGGTACCGGAACGATATTTGCAACCCATGGCGGATAATTTGTGACTGCTAGAAACCCTGCATCCAACTGTTTTTGCACTTCTTCCTTTATCTTGACAGCCATCTCTGGTCTTGTTCTTCTGAGCTTCTGCTTGACCGGAGGACAACCTTCTTTGAGCGGCAAGCGATGTACCACGATGTCTGTGTCAAGCCCTGGCATGTCCTGATAAGACCAAGCGAAGATGTCAACATACTCTTGCAGCAATTCAATCAACCCCTCCTTCATATTGTCTTCCAAAGCAGCCCCTATCTTGATTTCTCTCTTGGCGTCCTCGGTGTCGAGATTAATCACTTCAACAAACTCTTGATGCGGTTGAATGACCCTTTCCTATTGTTTTAATAACCTGGTAAGTTCTTCAGGGAGTTCACAGTCTTTATCACCCTCTTCTTCAGCTTGAAAGATTGGATTTTCAAAGTCGAAGCGAGCCATAGCAGAACCGTTATCAATAGGATCCGGTGATGTGCATCTGCATGAGTGATGGTATGTGCTTATGAGTGTGAAAAAAAAAGTGGAAACTAAACAAAACATTGCCATTTTTTTTTGAAAAACTGCAAAAATTGAAAGACAGGGAACGAAATATTTGAATGCAAAAAGACGTCCTTTATTTATGATAAAAAATGCAAGTGTCACATAGATGAGCCCTACAATGAGTCATTACGCCCTGGCGGAACGTAAGACTTGGATATGCATGAATAAACAAAGAAAATTACTCCTCCAGACAAGTGTCTTAGACAATCTCCTCAGAAGACCAATTGTTGAGAACTTCACCCGGGATCCTCGGACGCACCCAGTTATCGATGTCGCAATCACTATCCCCATCTTCATTGTTGACCGCTGAGAATAATTTGACTTCTCCTTCAACCATGTTAACGTTGGCTCCACCATGTTGGGGCATGGGATTGTTGACGACATTAGGAGCTGGTGCAAAGTTAACGGCCTTTGAATCAATGAGGTCCTGAACTACGTGCTTAAAAGCTTTGCAGTTCTAAATATTGTGGCCAGGTGCCCCAGAGTGGAAGCTACACCTAGCGTTGGCGTCATAACCCACCGGAAGCCTACCAACGGGAGGAGCCAGAATGCGCAACTGCACAAGTTGTAGTTGTTGAAGACTAGAAAGCAACTGAGCGTACGACATTGGAAGAGTGTTGAAACGCCGGTCCATCGTCCTTGGCCTCGGTTGATAGGCGGGTCTGTTACCCGGTTGTTGTGGTTGGTACTGAGCTGGTTGACGCTGTGGTTGTTGTTGTTGTAGTGGTGCTGCAGCTGGAATGGTCACAGCCGCAACATACGGTTGCTGGTGATAGTTCTGAAAGTTATTCCTCCGGTTATCCCTGTTCTGATAAGAAGATATGGCACTTGCATCCCCTTCTCTCCTCTTCTGTCCCTGAATGAACGACTTCTTCACCTCTGATGAGGATCCACCTCCACTCTGGGTCTTGTATGTCCTCGGGTAATTCTCCACCCTCTCTCCGGTAGAGACTACATTAGCAAAATTGGAGGCATTGCAACCCACCAGGCGCTCCAAATAAGGTCCTGGCAGAGTGTTCATGAACATGTTAGCCATTTCCTTCTCCAACATAGGAGGTTGAACACGGGAAGCTGTTTCTCTCCAGCGTTGAGTGTATTCTCTGAAGCACTCATTGCTTTTAAGAGACATATTTTGAATTTGAGTTTTGTCCGGAGCCATGTCTGCATTATACTGATACTGCTTCACGAAAGCCTTAGCCAAATCCCTCCAACAACGGATGTGGGCTCTGTCCAGCCTCATATACCATTCCAGGGATGCCCTAGCTAGGTTGTCCTAGAAAAAGTACATAAGCAACTTTTCATCATCGGAGTATGCAACCATTTTACGGAAATAGGCTTGCACATGGGTCTTCGGGCAAGAGTTGCCATTGTATTTGTCAAATATCGGGACCTTGAATTTCGGTGGCACTCTCACACCTAGGACCAGCCCCAAGTCAGCAACATCTACTCCCAGAGGATTCTGTCCTTCCACTGCCTTCAACCTCTCTTCCAATCTTCTAAACATGGGGTCCACACCATGACCCATACCAAAGTCTTCCTGCAGCAGGGGGAACTGATCGTCTTGATCATCATGAACGGGTTGTTGATCGGAGGTGACATGTAGGATTGGGATAGGCCCCGGTCCATTGGGTCCATTAGCCTCTCTAGCTGGAGGATCAGTCGCCGTCTCTGGTTGAGCAGGGGGATTCCTCTGTATCATCTGCCTGAGCTCTTGCTGTCCCTGAGCCACCCCTTGAACCACATCCATGAATTGGTTCATGCGGATTTTCATCTCGGTGAACTCTGCCTGTAGGCTTTCCATTACTCTCTGTTGGTTTCTGCGGGTACCGTACCGGTGAATGCCTGGGTCAGCTATCCTGTTGATTAAACACCAAACGAGCTGAGAACACTATGGCGGTACCTGTTATGCAAGACATGCTAATGAATATGTAAATGCAATGAAATGTTTATCAATTCCAAAGGTATTCTACCCCCTTGATTCCAGTCTCTCAATAGATAAACAATGTAAAAAAAAAAAACTAAGCCGTTGATGAGAACCAAGAAAATTCCGACTAGAATCAAGTAGAAGATATAAACCCCACAGAAATGGATAAACATGAGTGAATGAATATGAATGCAAAATGATGTGAATGCAGTGCAGTGGCATGGGAATCCGGATCGCTGTATCTGCTTGAACATCTGTCAGGTTGCACTATCTGGAGAGAAATTAAGAGCACACTAAACCAAGGTCATGGGATGGATCATGTTATCCTTAATATCAACCACCCATTTTGGTGGATTATGGTTTACACCTTATCAACACCAAATTTCATTGATATTAAGGATACCTGATCGGATCAACCATGAATCAAGGGTTTGTTGCAAGTCACGAGCATGGAGTTTAGGTTAAGAACCACCCAAAAGGAGTGTACTAAGGTTTAAACCTGCCAAACATGTTCTACAAAAGGTTCCCATAGTCATAATCCCATCTTTCGGATATTATCGGAGGAACGACTACTCGTATTCCAAAAATATTCTCAAGAGAGACTCTTATGAGGGTAGTATCGCGTAACAATCGTATCAAATCTTACACTTGAACGACTTTCGCACTACGTCTTACGAATAGGCCAAGATGGGTTTGGTAAACTAAGGTCCTCGGCTTCTAAGGTCTATATTGGAAAAAGTAATGTCTAACCACAACTTACTTGTGTGACATTATTGATCTCAACATGACCTCCACCAAGTGAATGGGCTTGCAAGTCAACTTGCTAAGGAATAACTCCACACAAGTCGACAAGACTATGCCATTCTCCTATCCTAAGTGCACTCGAGTTCGGGTATAGAACTCATCTCACAAAGATCACCAAGCAGCCATAGCCAACCAACAGATACAGCAATGATATGTACACAATGCAATAAGGTAAAGCAGGTAAATAAATAACTGTACAAAAGCATGAACACCCAATAAACAAACAAACTACAAAATCTAGGAGGGACTCGCTTAGGGAAACCGGGTCCCCAGCAGAGTCGCCAATTGTCGCAACCTGAAAAATACAGTGTGCAAAAAAACAACCGGCGAAAGAAAATGACACAAGAGTCATCACCGTGCGTTATTTATCCCAAAGGAGGGAAAGGAAACGCTCGAAGTAAACCCGAAAAGAGGAAAGTAAAAGACAAGGTCTCGCAACCAAATCATGGGTTCGGGAGTCGGTTATGCGAAGGGAAGGTATTAGCACCCCTACGCATCTGGAGTACTCTACGGGATCCACTTTTGTAGTTCTTGTCTAAAGGGTGTGGGTTTATCTTGTGCTGTTTACTGAAAAAACGGGGTCAAAAGAAAATGACTCGCACGGATGTCGCATCCACTGCATACGTATCTCATCAGAATATGAGAATCAGAGTCTTCGTAGCTCGGCTGACCTAGGGGTTAGGGGTAATTGTGCTCGCTAAGACATCGCGTCTTATGCCTACGTATCTCATCTGAAATGAGAATCAGAGCAAGCCGTAGTTCGGCTAACTACGGGGTTATGGATTGGGTTTTGGACGAACGACGTTACTAGGCAATCTACCGGATACTCGACCTTTGGAGACTTATTCGCCTGTAGTAGAAGGAGTAAACGTGTTCTTAGGAGAAGAAAAATCAATGAATTAGGGTTTGGGATGCTCATTCAAAAAGCAGTCCTGGACAAAGGAACCTGCATAAAGTAAACACACAAAACATTGCCTCCTATCGAGGTATTCTAGCTAAGAAAGCGGTAAAAATACGGGAAAATGTAAAAGTACCACACGGATAAAGATCCGAAGTAATAGTAATTAACGGAACAAGGAAACCCTGAGATCCTTCCAAGCTAACACCATCAAAGAAAGTGAGTCAGTACAGGTAATCGGAATGAAACCTCCAGGTGGTATCCCACAAATAAAGTGGAACACCAGGCAAACCATCTCTGCAAGAGTCATATGAGCCCTCACAAAACAAAACTCAACAAACAGGTTAGAGAAACAAAATAGGGTAACCAACAGTTGCCCCCAAATCAAAATGTAACCACATGAATCATGCCATTAAAATTCACAAAAAGCTCACAAAAAGCAACCAAGGGTAGGAGGCCTAAACCTCTTGTCAAACACATGCATCAAAAGGGTATCAAATTCAGCCATAATACCTCATACATTTAGAACATTCAAATTGAAGGCATAAAATAATGGGAATAGGGCAAACCTGATTGGAGAGCTTGATTGAAATTGAGTTGCACCCGTGAGGTTTACAAAACAATCATTAGGGTTTATGTGAGGCAGAGGTGATTCTGTGGAGTTGAGTTCCCTTCAGTCTCTGGAGGTTGCTCTGAACTCTGTTAGCTCTTCTCTCACTATCTTTTTCCTCCAGCCAGGGTAATAGGAATAGAATGGCCTTTTGTTTCACTGAAACTCTGAATTTATAACCTGATTTTTGTGGACCTGTGGGCTCAAATGAGAGAGGTCCAAGTCCAAGATTTTTTCTTATATTTATTTATTTATTTAATTATTTATTTATTTAATTTAATTATTATTATTATTATTTATTTATTTCGTTTTTTTTTCAAAACCCGTGGGCTTCGCCTATCGAGCATGACAGCTCATTAACAAACCTTTGCTCCTCCAAGATTAACGTTTTGACTGACGAATAGACCCCTGTTGGAAGTAACTCAAGTATTTCCCTTGTGTTGACTGATCATCTAAATAGAGCCCACAAAGTGTCCTGGATGATGTTAAATCTTCTTGGATCCGATTCCGATTGCCATGATGAAATGCAAATGCTAAATGACCTAAAAATGAATGCATGCATGAGGTGTAAAGCGTATGCTTCCAGGAAAAATGAAGGGTAAATTTTGGGGTACTACAGTTGGTTGACATACACTTCTTCTGATATATAACCATTAAGGAATGCGCTCTTGACATCCATTTGATACAATTTGATAGAATGATTTATAGAGAATGATACAAGTAGGCGAATAGATTCTAACCTGGCGACTGGAGCAAAGGTTTCATTGTAGTCAATACCTTCTTGTTGACTGTAACCTTGAGCCACCAGTCGAGCTTTGTTTCTGACGACTTCTCCTTTCTCATTAAGCTTGTTTCTGAACACCCATCTGGTTCCGATAACGTGAGTGCCTCTGGGCTTAGGAACAAGATCCCAGACATCGTTTTTTGTGAATTGATCTAGTTCTTCTTGCATGGCTAGAACCCAGTCGTTGTCTTGAAGTGCCTCATCACAGGACGTAGGCTCGATCAGAGATACTAGTCCCAGAGGAGTTTCTTCAGAGGTCTTGAATGTAGACCTGTTTCTGACAGGTTCGTCCTTGTTACCCAGAATCAACTCTTCAGATATGTTGAGGCGACTTTTAGCTTTCTTTGGGATTAATGGGGAGTTAATTTCTTCAGGAGTTTGAACGGTAGTTGCTTCTGGAGCTTCAGTCTTCTTGTCAGATCCTGCAAGAGTGATTTCCAAATCTGCAAAATTCTCAACTAGCTTTGAGTTTTCAGGGTCAAGCTTATCGTCAAATCTGACATGAATTGGTTCTTCCATAATTTTGGTTTCTGTATTGTATACTCTGTAGCCTTTAGAGCGTTCTGAGTATCCTAACATAATACCTTTCTGTGCTTTGGAGTCAAACTTGTTCAGATGTTCTTTAGTGTTTAAAATAAAGCAGGAACATCCAAAAGGATGAAAATATGAAATGTTTGGTTTTCTTACTTTACATAGTTCATAGGGGGTCTTTTCCAGCTTCGGCCCAAAAGTGCTTAGCCACATTAGTTTCATTGATCATAATTTTGGCCATCTCTTGGAGTGTCCTATTCTTCCTCTCTACAACTCCATTTTATTGTGGAGTTCTAGGGCAGGAGAAATCATGGGATATTCCATTAGAGTCAAATAATTCCTCAAAAAATTTGTTTTCAAATTCCCCACCATGATAACTTCTGACTCTTACAATTTTAGAGTCAAATTCTTTTTGCACTTTGGAACAGAAGCTAGTGAATACAGAGTGAGACTCACTCTTGTGCTTTAGGAATTTCACCCATGTCCAGCGACTGAAATCATCAACAATGACTAGTCCATACTTCTTTCCATTTACTGATGTTGTTTTCACAGGACGAAATAAATCAATGTGAAGAAGTTCCAGAGGCTTAGAGGTAGTAACAATAGTTTTCTTTTTGAAAGATGTTTTTGAAAATTTTCCTTTCTGATATGCTTCACATAGAGCATCTGAAGAGAACTTCAGTTTAGGTAGGCCTCTGACTAACTCGAGTTTATTTAGCTAGGATAATTTCCTCATGCTAATGTGGCCCAAGCGTCTATGCCACACCCATTGCTCTTCGTGAACGGACATCAAACATTTCACATTTTGTTCTTTTAAATCAGAAAGATTTATTTTATAAATATTGTTTTTCCTCTTGCCTGTGAATAGGACAAAACCATTGTTTTGATTTATGGCTTTACATGTTTTTGATTAAAGATTACATCATAACCGTTATCACTTAATTGACTTATGGATAACAGGTTATGCATTAATCCTTCTACGTAAAGGACATCAGATATAGAGGGAAGAGTACCATTACCAATAGTTCCGGAGCCTCTGATCCTTCCCTTCTGATCTCCTCCGAAGCCTACGAATCCAACATCTTTAAGTTCCAGGCTTTGGAACATAGACTTTCTTCCTGTCATGTGTTGCGAGCATCCAGAGTCCAAGTACCATGACTGGTGTTTGAACTTTGCTGCATAAGATATCTGCAACATAAACAATCTTATCCTTTGGTACCCAGAGTCTTTTGGGTCCTTAATGATTAGTTTTCCCAGAGTTTCTTATCACTTTGGGTTTTCTAGCATTATCAAATTTTTGCTCTTGCGTGTGTGTGTAGTGATATGAAAATGGAGATTTAGGTTGGTCACTAGTAGAAGTTTTATCTTCTTTAGGATCATACCCAATTCATTTTCTATTGTTTTGACTGACCCCATAAATCATGGATGCCATTACACTCCTTCCTATCCCATTTTTCAGAAACTTTTGAAAGGCTTTTTCGTATTTATAAATTATCGTGTTTGAAGTCTGTGGAGCTTGAGATAACGCTTCTTCCAGTTTTAAACAGTTTTTCTTTGCTGCATCTCTTAGTGATGTCAAAACTTTGTTTTCATCCTTTAGTTCTAGAATTGTTGTCTCAAGTTTACCACATTCTTCAAACTTTTCTTCAAGACAGCCTTTTATTGCTTTAAATTTTTGTTTTAGTTTCTGATATGAGCTAAGAGTTTCAGACAAACATGATTCTAGGTCAGATCGAGAGAGTTCAGAAAATACCTCTTCTGATTCAGATTCTTCATCTGAGGTGTTTCTGGATGTGGTAGCCATGAATGCCACATTGGCCTGTTCATCAGAGTCAGAATCCGATGAATCAGATTCGCTATCATCCCAGGTAGCCATCAATCCCTTCTTGGTTCTGAGGGAATTTTTCTTGAAGCTCTCTTTTCTAGAACTGTCTTTCTTTAACTTGGGACATTCATTCCTGTAGTGACCTGTTTCTTTACATTCATAACAAGTAACATCTTTGTTAGTTTTACCTTTTGAGGTTGATTCTGATCGTTCCCCTCTGGGTCTTTGTCTCCTGAAGTTATTATTCCTCTTTTTCCAAAGTTGTTTAACTCTTCTAGTCAGGAGGGACAATTCTTCTTCATCATCAAAATCTTCTTGTTCAGAGTCATCGGTATCTTCTGTTTCGGCCTGGAAGGCTTTATTTCTGTCAGACTTGCGCTTTTCAGATTGGACTTTAATGCTACAAACTTGTTCTTCTTCTGAGGCTCATCTTCCTCCAGTTCTATCTCATGACTTCTGAGTGAACTGACAAGCTCTTCAAGACTAATGTTGTTCAGATCCTTTGAAAGCTTTAAGGCAGTGACCATGGGTCTCCACTTCTTTGGCAAGCTTCTGACTATCTTTTTGACATGGTCTGCAGTTGTGTATCCTTTGTCTAGTACTTTGAGACCTGCAATAAGAGTTTGGAATCTAGAGAACATTACCTCTATAGCTTCGTCATCCTCCATTTTGAAGGCTTCATATTTCTGGATTAGAGCCAGAGCCTTTGTTTCTTTGACTTGAGAGTTTCCTTCATGAGTCATCCTCAGGGAGTCGAGTATATCTTTAGTTGTTTCCCTGTTGGTGATTTTTTCATACTCGTTGTAAGATATGGCATTGAGAAGTATCGTTCTGGCTTTGTGATGATTTTTGAATTCGCGCTTCTGATCATCTGACATTTTACTTCTGGGAACTTCAACTCCAGCATCTGTTACAGGAGGTTTATATCCATCTGTGACAATGTCCCAGAGATCAGCGTCATAGCCTAGAAAGAAACTTTCAATTCTATCTTTCCAGTAATCAAATTTCTCTCCATCAAAGACATGAGGCTTAGCATTGTAACTGTCTCTTTCATTTGTGTGGGCCATAGTTTTTCTCGTTCTGGATCTCTCTACACGATTAAGTGTTTGATTAGAAAATCAATAACAGAGCCGAAGCTCTGATACCAATTGAAGGTGAGAAAAACAAGAAAGGGGGGTTTGAATTGTTTCGAAAAATAAGCGTTTTTGCAGAATAAGAACACACAGGATTTTATACTGGTTCGCTTATAACACAAAGCTACTCCAGTCCACCTGGCCAAGGTGATTTCGCCTTCAAAAAGGACTTAATCCACTAATCTTGAAAGATTATTACAACCAACGTCTAAGAGATAGATCTCTTAGTCCTCCCAAGTATACAGACTACGCAGAGTCACTTGAGGAATACAATCAATTTAACAAAGGGAATTTGTAATCTAAAGTGCTTCTAAGATTTAAGCAAATATTATAGCAAGTGGAGCAAGCAAGTGTTTTCACGTATGAGCAACACCTCGTGAAAGACTAATAGAGAGAGAGTATTTCTGTGCGTTCAGGTGTATCTCTTAATGAAGTATGCCGTCCTTTATATAGTGGTGAAAGGACCGTAGTACTGATGGCAAAATATTTGTTATTGATGAGAGTTTAATGCCATTACTTCTGAGTTTCTTGCCAAAACCAAATTGTCTCCCTGAATAACTTCTTTCCAAATATACTTTCTTTCCATTAGAAATTGTTTTTTCCGTTACACTTTCAGGATTGAGAGATCCTTCGTCAGGATATACGTTCTCTTTGTCAATTTGAGATTTTGTTGAAGTAACATCAGAGCTTCTGATATTTCTGTTCTTTCAGATCTTCAGAGTTGATTCCAAAGGCAGTTTAGAGCTTCTGTATTCAGCTATGCTGTTTTACTCAGAGTCAGAACTTCCAGAGCGCGCTTCTTCTTCAGATGCTTCTGATCTTCTGGTACTTTGTATCTGATCCGATTCTGTATCTGATAAAGCGATCAGATTCCTTTTTCCTGTTCAGAGTCCTGCACACTTAGAGAAATTTCGTTAGAGTGCCAATTTTGGTTTCATCCATTGTTATCATCAAAATCCTGGAATCTATTGTAGAACTAATTTTGTTCTTACAAGAGCTTCTCCTTGCGTTGCCCTAGTACCTCCCTCACTGCGTTATGACTTGCATCACACATTATCTCAAAAGGAAGAGACCAATCTGGGGCAATAACTATGGGTGCTGACACCAGCTCCTTCTTCAAGGTCTCGAAGGCTTTCCTGCATTCTTTGTCAAATAAGAACGGGGTATCTTTTACCAGCAGACTAGTCAATGGTTTGGCAATCTTGGAGAAATCTTTTATGAACTTGCGATAGAAACCTGCATGTCCTAAGAAGCTTCGGATGCCTTTTTCATTTACTGGTGGTGGTAAGTTTGCTATTACCTCCACTTTTGCTATATCCACTTCGATACTCTTGTTGGAGATCTTGTGTCCCAATACTATTCCTTCCCGAACCATGAAGTGACATTTTTCCCAATTCATGATCAAATTTGTTTGCTGGCATCTTTCTAAAACAAGTGACAAGTTAGTCAAATAGTTATCAAATGAAGAACCGAACACCAAGAAGCCATCCATAAATACTTCCATATGCTTTTCGAGCATGTCAGCAAAAATAGAAGTCATACACCTTTGAAATGTGGTCGGTGTGTTGCACAAGCCAAATGGAATTCTTCTATAAGCAAAAATACCATAGGGGCATGTGAATGCAGTCTTCTCTTGGTCATCAGGGGCAACCGCAATCTGGTTGTACCCTGAATAACCATCTAGGAAACAATAGTACTCGTGTCCTGCTAACCGTTCCAGCATTTGATCAATAAATGGTAACGGGAAGTGATCCTTCCTTGTTGCCACGTTTAGCCTTCTGTAATCGATGCACACTCTCAAACCTGTAATAGTGCGGGTTGGAATCAACTCATTCTTTTCATTCTTCATTTACCGTTGTGCCCCCTTTTTTGGGTACCACGTGGATTGGACTTACCCAAGAACTATCGGAGATAGGGTAGATTAGGCCCGCACCCAAGAGTTTTACAACCTCTTTGCGCACCACTTCTTTCATGGCTGGGTTAAGTCTTCGTTGCGGTTGCACTACCGGTTTGTGGTCATCCTCCATTAAGATCTTGTGCATGCAAACAGTAGGGCTTATACCTTTTAAGTCCTCAATTGCCCATCCGATTGCACCCTTGTATTTTTTTAGCACTTGAATGAGTTATGCCTCTTGGACACTCTGTAGACTAGCATTAATGATTGTTGGACATTTTTCTTCGGTGTCTAGAAATACATACTTCAGATTTGTTGGCAACTGCTTCAGATTCACCCCTTTTTTGGGTTCTTCAGTGACATCGGATGGTGGTGGTCTTAGATCTTCCCACCGGTGTGGTCTAGATCTAATCCATTCAGGTTGTTTTTCCATTAGAGCAAGCACCTTAGATTCTTCTTCATCTTCATTACTTTCAAAAATAGACAAGCTTAAGACCCGGTTTAGAGGTGACTGGGGTCTCTGCTGGTCATTTTCTTGAACAATTACTTGGTCGATTATCTCTATAGTGTTGCTTGTGCCGACATCCTCTTTGTATTGCATGGCATTCCTCACATCTATCTTTAACTCTTCATCATAGACCTCGAGGGTCATAGTCCCTTCCTCAATATCTATCATACATCGTCCTATTTCCAAGAAAGGTCTTCCCAATATGAGAGGGATCTCCTCATCCTCTGGCATTTCCAAAATGACGAAGTCGACTGGAAAGACAAACTTGTCGATTTTTACAAGAACATCTTCCACAATACCATAGGGTCGCCGAACAGAGCGATCCGCAAACTGAAGGGTCATTCAAGTATCTTGAACAGAACCGATGCATAATTTCTTATAGATGGACAGTGGCATCAAACTTACACTCGCTCCTAAGTAAATCAGAGCCTTCTTGAATTTTTTATCACCAATAGTGCAAGGAATAGTAACCGATCCCCTGTCTTTCTTTTTCACTGGTATTTTCATGCCTTGGAGAACGACACTGCATGTTTCAGTCAGGATGATCAGTTCAGTATCAGTGGAACGCTTCTTGGAAATTATGTCTTTCATGAACATGGCATATATTGGCATTTGTTCCAATGCTTCAGAAAAAGGGATATTGATTTCGAGTTTCTTGAACATCTCCAGAAATTTCTCGAAATTCTTCTCATGTTGATTTTTCTTCTTCTGTCGTGGGGGGTAAGGAAGTTTGATTATGGGTTTAGGAAGCTTTTCCTTATCTTGGACAAGAGGTGGTATTGCTTCTTCATCTTGGACTTTTGTTTCCTTGATTTCTAAATCCACCTTTATTAATCCATCTTTTTCTATATCATTTACCTCGGTTGACTTTCCACTTCGGGTTGTGACTGTGTTAACAGTGTTATGTTCCCGCGGATTTGTCACCATACCACTAGGTAGGGTTCTAGGGGCTTGAGAGTTTGATGCCAACTGTT
Organism: Lathyrus oleraceus; assembly: GCF_024323335.1. Taxonomy (NCBI): domain Eukaryota; kingdom Viridiplantae; phylum Streptophyta; class Magnoliopsida; order Fabales; family Fabaceae; genus Lathyrus; species Lathyrus oleraceus. Next base: position 447,796,830 of record NC_066583.1, read on the forward strand.
GTGCTATCTGTCCCATCTGAACTTCAAGATTTTTGATGAAGGTTGTGGTGTTTTTCTGATTAGTCCTTGTTTCTTCTTGAAACTATATACTGTGGGCTGCTAACTTTTCAATGGCAAGCTCCCATTCATCCTTTTTAGGTGTCTATTGTTGTTGTTGCTATTTCTGATACTGAGTCTGATATTTCCTTGTACCTTGTTGCGGAACATTCCCTCTCTGATCTTTCCAGGAGAAGTTTGGATGACTCTTCCAACCTGGGTTGTAAGTATTAGAGTAGGGATTATTCTGCTTCAAGAATTTGATCTCTTCAATTTGTTGGGGAGTCACAAAGCAATAGACTGTGTGATGAGGTCCATTACAGATTTCACAAGTACTCACCTGAGCTGGCTGAACCTGTGCTATCTGTTGAGTACCTATATTCATAGCTTTCAACTTTTTGTCTACTTCGGCAGCAACAGTGTCTTCCAGACGAATTTTATTTGTCTCTAATTTAAGATCAATTACCCCGTCTGGCTGACTGGTACACCTGTCATATAGCTCTAGATGCTCATTAGCAGATATTGCTTCAATAATCCTCTTGATACCAGTGGCTGTTGAGAAATTTGTTGAGCCACTGACTGTTGTATCAATCAACTATTTTGTCTTTGTTTTCAGCCCATTAACGACCATCTGCATTTGTTCTGTCTGATCCATATTATGAGTGGGACACGCGACTAAGATCCTTTTGAATCTTTTGTAGGTGTCTCCCAATGATTCACCATCCTTCTGTTTGAAATTCAGAATTTCATACCTTTTTCTCAGGAATACTGATGCTGGAAAATACTCATTTAAGAATGCAGTTTCCATCTCCTCCCAAGAAGTGATACTACCTACAAGGAGAGAATAAAACCATTCTTCCGCGTCTTCAGCTAAAGTGAACGGGAACATTCTTAATTTTTTTGCTTCATCAGTGTGACCATAAATTTTCAAGGTGGTGCTCATGGTCAGAAATCTCTGCAGGTGTTTGTTGGCATCTTCATTAACCTTTCCGGTGAAAGTTTTTCTTTCCAATTGATTGATTGTGCTAGGATGCAGTTGAAAATTTGTCACATTCACCGGTTGGTTAACAATGGTCAGTCGACCACCCGGTGCGTTTGCACCTCCATAGTCACCTAGGAGTCTTTCTGGAGGTGGAGGAGGTGGAATTGGAGGAACTTCAGCCATTGGTTCCTTGACTTCTGATTGATCTGAGGTACTTTCTTCTATAGAATCCACTCTTTGTTCTCTGCGTCTTCTGCGAAGGGTTCTCTCGATCTCTGCGTCAAAAAGAATTTCAGCTGAGGGTTTTCCTCGCATACACTGGTTATTAAAATATAAATTACAGAAACTTAATTTTATTGCAGAGCAAAAAAAGTTTAATTGAAATAAAATTAAACTATATATTTTTGGCAAGTTTACTATTTTTCCTTTTATAGTAATAATGGGGAAATTCCCGAAAGTCGATCTCTAGGACTGCACGTTAATATTGAATTAAATTATCATTCAATTAAACAAAAAAGTATTAATTTTGTTTTTTGAGTGTAAAAATATAATAATAAAAGTAAAGGTAAAGAAATATGAAAATAAGGGGTTATAGAGAAAAAGGAACAATGCCAGGGAAGGTCTGTGATTTATCCTTGTAACAACTCTGAGTTACTATTGCATAAATAAATATCAATTACTACCAGTTCTCAAGGGTATTTTCTCCAAGTCCTTGGTGAGAAAACCTTTAATCAATCTACCCTAATTCCTATGTCCATAGCCAATTAGGGTGAAGTTAAGCTGTATAATATCAAGAATTCTCTGGTTCATACAGGGTATCCCTAGTCCTAGGTGATATCTACTACAGAGTAACCTGATGAAAACCTTATCACTGGCGGTCCAGCCTAAGTGATAACCATGGATAAATCTCAATTGGTCCGAAAGAGAAAGAAATAAACACATTAAAAGGTTACCGTAAACAAAATATTATAAATGCAAATGTAAACTCAAATTCATTACAATTTTAAATCAGGGACACCCCCTAGCATTGGGGGGTTTCTTCCTAACACGACCCGTGTCAGCTAACATAGGTGGCCGTGTCAAACTACTGTTTTCCTTCTTCTGCTTCCCTTTCCCTGGCACGACCCGTGTCAGGTGACACAGGTGGCCGTGTCAGGCCTCCTGTACCAGGGTTATCTGCTCTTTTGTGTGCCGGTCTCTCACACTGTCGTGTTCTGAGTTCTCCGGTTCTTCTACCTAGATCTGTCGGACAAAAACACAGGTATCCCACACATAAAATTAAGATAAACAAAGTAAAACATAAGAAAGATTAAAAATGCGTAAATAACACAACAGAAGTAAAACTAATCGAATTGTACCTTAAATGCTTGCACAGTGTATCAAATGTCTCTATTTTGCGTCGGATCAATAATGAAAACTTACTATAAATGGTGACTGATCACCTAGGCAGGTAAATCTGACTTTGGAGGAAACACTTGATATCAAAATACCACGACTTCTCATCTTTGATCTCTTCAACAGCAAACACGTGAGTTGGCCTATCAAGACGCATCACAGTCAGGTTAGGAACTGCATTCCAATACTTCACCATAATCATTGAAGCCAACGTTGCAAGAGCATCTGCCATCTGGTTCTCATCTCGAGGGATATGATGAAACTCAAACTTCATAAAGAAAGTTGAAATCCTCCTCGCATAACCTCTATATGGTATCAAACCGGGTTGATTCGTCTCCCATTCACCTTTGATCTGATTCAAAACCAAATCTGAATCTCCATAAACGTCTAAATATTTGATTATGAGATCAATGGCCTCTTCAAGCCCCACAATGCAAGCTTCATACTCAACCATATTATTTGTACACTTGAAAGTTAATCTAGCTGTGAACGGAAAATGATTTCCTTGAAGAGTAATAATCACTACCCTAATGCCATTACCATACTGATTAACAGCTCCATCAAATACCATGCCCCAACGAGAACCAGGTTCTGGCCCTTCTTCAAGCAATGGTTCATCACAATATTTCATTTTTAAGTATAAAATCTCTTCATCAGCAAAATCATACTGCATTGACTGGTAATCTTGAATTGGTTGGTGAGCCAAATGGTCTGCCAAGATACTACCTTTGACCGTTTTCTGAGATCGGTATTCAACATCATACTCGAATAACAATATCTGCCAATGGGCAATTCTCCCAGTTAAAGCAAGCTTCTCAAAAATATATTTGATTGGATCCATTTTGGATATCAACCAAGTAGTATTATTCAACATATACTGAGCAGACACTTGGAAGCCCAAGCCAATGCGCAACAAGTCTTCTCAAGCATAGAATACCGAGTCTCACAATCGATGAATTTCTTATTGAGATAGTAAATAGAATATTCTTTGTTTCCAGTTTCATCTTGCTGACCTAGAACACAACCCATACTTTCGTCAAGCACAATCAAATACATGATCAATGGTCTTCCTTCAACAGGCGGAGACAGAATCGGAGGCTCAAGCAAATACTCTTTGATACTGTCAAAAGCTTTCTGGAAATCCTCGATCCAATCACAAGACTGATCTTTCTAAAGAAGCTTGAATATAGGCGCACATGTGGCAGTCATATGCGAAATGAATCTCGAGATATAATTCAAGCAGCCAAGCAAACCTCTGACCTGCTTCTCAGTTTTAGGAGCATGCATCTCTTGTATTGATTTTACCTTGGCGGGATCAACTTCAATACCCATCTCGCTGACAATAAAGCCCAACAACTTACCATAACGAACACGAAAAGTACATTTATTGGGATTCAAGCGGAGTTTGTACTTCCTCAAACGCTGGACATGTTCTTCTTTGTCACTAGATTTAGCAATCATATCATCAACATATACTTCAATCTATTTATGCATCATATCATGAAAAATAGTGGTCATTACTCTCTGGTAAGTTGCACCAGCATTCTTTAAACGGAAAGGCATCACTCTATAACAGAATGTTCCCAAAGGTGTAATGAATGTGATCTTCTCCATATCTTCGGGTGCCATTTTGATCTGATTATAACCGGAAAATCCATCCATATATGAAAAGACTTTGAAGTTAGCTGTATTGTCTACTAACATATAAATGTGTGGCAGAGGGAAATCATCTTCCGGACTAGCTTTGTTTAAATCTCTATAATCAACACACATGCAAAGTTTTCCATCTTTCTTCGGAACAGGCACAATATTGGCCACCCACTTTGGATATTCAGTGGTAACAAGGAAACCAACATCAATTTGCTTCTGCACTTCTTCTTTGATCTTCTCTACCATATTAGGATGAGTTCTCCTCAACTTCTGCTTGACTGGCGGACATTCTGGCTTCAACGGTAATCTATGCTCCACAATCTCAGAATCCAAACCAGGCATGTCTTGATAGGACCAAGAAAACACATCTTAATACTCTCGGAGAAGATCAACCAACCCCTTCTTAACTTCTAGACACAGTTGAGACCCAATCTTGACTTTCTTCACATCATCTTCGGAACCCAAGTTGACTAACTCAATCTGCTCTTCAAACGACTGAATGGTTTTTTTCTCGTGCTCAAGTAGAGGAGACAATTCATCAGACACTTCATCATCACTTTTTTCCTCGATCTCAAACATAGGGAATTCAAATTTTGGAGAAGGAGTAGGATCTTTGTATTCAAGGGGTTTAGAAACTAACCTGCATAATGATTTGATATTTTGATTTATGTTTTTTGTGATTACCATTTTCAGCAAAGCAAAAAGTAAAAATAAAAAATGCATAGATGTGGATAAATAGAGTTGCATTTTATTAATGATCAAATTAAAAGATTCCAAACAATGTTCACTTCTCCCTTAGGCATATGAGAAGGATTTTCAAAAACAATAAAAGCAATTACTTAGAATGATGAACAATAATAGGAACATCGACATCAATCCAATTGTTGCAAGCTTTTCCATGCATCACAGAATTGGTGCAGTCTTCATCTTCATCCCCCTCGATCACGGCAACTGAGTGTTCTTCATTACCATGAATGAACCTTCCGCTATGGAAACTAGCAATCATTCGCTCATAGTAAAACGAGCTCAGGGTCTTGAGAAAGATCTTAGTCATCTCCATTTCTTCCAATGGGCATATTCTTTAAATGTCTATTTCTCCTTCTAAGATATCGACCTCAACTGGTCCCTATCCGGCGCCATATCCACATTATACTTGTACTATTTCACAAATGCTTCACCCAAATCATTGAACGTGCGAACACTCGCACTATCGAAACCCATGTACCACCTTAGAGCGGCACCAGTCAGACTATCTTGAAAGTAATGAATCAGTAACTGATCATTATCAGTTTGCGTCGACATCTTTCTAGCATACATGACAAGATGGCTGAGTGGACATGTATTCCCCTTATACTTTTCAAAGTCAGGGACTTTAAACTTCATCACGATTTTGACATTGGGAACAAGGTAGAGTTCAACAACACTTTTAGCAAACAAATCTTTTCCCCTCAAGGTCTTCAACTACTTTCGCAGCTCAAGGAATTGGTCTTTCACCTCGTCCATCTTCTCATAAACATCCAGACCCTTAGACGGCTCGGAATGGTAGATGGTGTCTTCAACACGAGGCAGCGTGTGAACAATTGGAGGAGGAACAAACATGACCAGGATAGATGCCCGCATGGAAGAAAATGTAGACGCAAAACCTTCAGGCACAAAGTTGGGTGGTATTCCCCAAAGGAATCCGGCAGGCATGGCAGGAGCAAACTGGGTGGCAGGCACAGTTGAAGTAACAACCTCTGAAATGACAGTCCTCTGAGGAGGAGGAGTTGCAGGTGTTTGAGAAGATTGACTCTGAGCAGCTAGAACTGACTCCATCATGGCATTCAGGCAGGCAATCTCGTCCTTTAGTTCTCGATTTTCTTTCTCTAAGTGCTCCAAGATTCTTGGATGATTGGCGCGAGTACTGTATCGATGAGTAAGCTTGGCTGAAGCACAAAAAAATAACCAATAAGACATCTGGCGAAAGAAAACCTGCTATGCAAATGATGCATGATATGAAATGTTTTGATTGTTTTTATTTTCAAGGAACATACTATTTTATTTGCAAATGTATAATAATAACAATTGTAATAATTTGATTGACCATACAAATCTTTTTTATTTATATAATATTAGGCGGATTACACTTACTACAATTTCAGAAATCAAAGTACAAATACAAGAGAAAAGGAGACTAATCATCCTAAGGATCCCCTAATAATAGTGTCGGATGATCTTGCTGCAGGCACGTACTTCCTTCGGATGCGTCGAAACTCTGACTCAAAGGATGTCTTCATCTAAGCCTTCTCAAGGACAAGCTGATCAACAATCTTCTTCCAAGCACCGGAAGGTTGACGCATATTAGAGAAAGATGAAACCTATGGTTCCCTCTGTCTCTTCACTACTCGGTCTTCAAGAAGCTCAATAAGTGCATCTTTATCCTTGGACTCAAGCTTCAACTCCTCATGCTTTTTGCTCAAAGCATGAAACCGCTCTTCCCACATATCCTTCTCTGGCTTCATCATGGCGAGCGCGTCTTCCAACCCCTCTACATCTTGGTTAGGGAGAGTTAATGGCTCAAGAACAACCATAGACATAGGTCTCTCAAAAGCATAAGGCATCTTCAACTCCAAAGCTCTCTTCTTCACCCAAATAGTGTATGCTTCCAAAGCTACACAATTGCATGGACCAAGCGCGGATCTTCCTTTCCTATGCATATTATGCCAAGAATGTACCATCTTCTGCTTCAAAAGTTGGGGATCTTTACCCTCTTGATAGAAACGACCTTCTAACTGAGTGTTATTAGGTTTGTCTCTCAAGGGGAACCAAAGTTGACGACGAGCCAAAGCAGGGTTGTAATTGATTCCTCCTTGTGTACCAATGAGAGGTACATTAGAAAATTCACAACAACTGTCAATAACAACCAAGATATTCAATGAAGAATCATACCAAAATATATCATCATTAGTGAGAGACATAAGTCTCTGATACCACCTTAGACATTGTTTGTTCTCCACAAAAGCAGGCATCTGAGGCAAGTGCGAAATAAACCACTTGTACAGAAGAGGAACAAAGCACACAATAGTTCCACAACCATTAGAATTCTTCAGATGCAAAGAGAAATACATATCACCCAACAAAGTAGGCATAGGATTCCCAATCAAGAAAATTGGAATGGTGTTAACATCAACAAAATCGTCAATGTTAGGGAACAAAGACAACCCATAGATGAGCAACACAAAGATAGCTTCAAAAGAATCCATACTACCGGCTTGAGAAAAGGCAATAGCTTCCTTGATGAGGAACTCAGAAGTCAACCCAAAATATTCCTTCTTTCTTCAGCCAATGAGCCTCAATCTCAGACTTCTTCAAATGAAGAGCTTCAACTATAATATCAGATCTGGGAGTCTCCTCCAATCCATTAAAAGGCACTTTGTCAAAAACAGGTATCCCAAAGAGATGGTCATACTCCTCTAACATAGGCACAAGAGGATAATCGGGAAAAGTGAAGCAACGGTAGAGAGGGTCATAAAATTGAACCAATACACTCGAGAGTCTTTCAACTACATCAGCAGATAATACAAAAGATGAAAGCTTCCCTAGCTCTTTCAAGTCTGGACATCTGAAACTATACTTCTTAGTGTTCCTTCGTCCATAATCCATGGTCTGAAAATATTTGCAAATAAAACCTCAATTCCTTTAAGTTATCTTTCGTGTGATGAATGTCATGATGCGCATGAATATATGAATTCAACAATCACAAATAAGGGATCACACACAAGGCAAACAAACAAAGGTCAATGGATGAATCAAGTCATTGTCAAGACCAATCATCCATTTTGGTGGATTATGGTTTTCACCTTATCAACACCCAAGTTCCCATGATATTGAATAGACTTGATTGGATCAACCAAGAATCAAGGTTTTGTTGAGAGTCACGAGCATGAAGTCAGGTTAAGAACCACCACAAAGGAGTGTACTAAGGATAAAAACATGTAGATCATGTTCTAAAAAGTTCCCAGAGTCTTAATTCCATCTACCGGATATTATAGGTTAGGATGACTGACTCATAAACCCATAATATTCTCAAGAGAAACTTGTCTGAGTGTAGTATCGTGTAACGACTGTTATCAAGTCTTCACCTGAACAGTCTCCGCAATACGTTCTAAATAGGCCAAGTAGGGTTAAATATTCTACGGTCCTCAGCTTCTCAGACCCCAAATCAGAGAAAGTAATGCCTAACCACAAATAACTTGTGTGACATCAATAGCTCAAAAAGGGTCTCCACTGAGTAGATGCGTCTCAATCCAACTTGTTAAGGACTACTCCACATATGTCGAACATGACTAAACCATCCTCCTATCTTAATTGCACTCAAGTTCGGGTTAGAACTTATCTCACCACTCAGAGATCACCAAGCATAACAAGCAGATTATATCATACAAATAAATATACATACATCAAATATACAATTATATACACACAAAAAAATAGGCTAAACCCACTGAGGACTACTCCTTAGCAGAGTCGCCACTTAATTTTTGTAGCGGTAAATTCATGAGCATCAATCTATCGATAAGCTTGACGTCATTAAAACTAATGTTGCCACCGTGCTTTTATTGTTTCCAAGGGAAAAGGGAAAAGTACTAACAAAACCCAAAGATAAGAAGTTTTCAAATCAAAACTAATAAAATGCCAGAGATTACAGGTAAGGGGGTTAGTTACACAGAGGGAAGGTGTTAGCACCCAACGTGTCATAGGTACTCCTAGGGAGCCCTTTTTTGTGTGTACATGTGTTTTGGTATAAAAGATGTTTGTAATAAATAGAGTGTGGGTATGATAAAAGAATTCATTAATTATATTTTTGTGCTTGACAAGACCTTCAGACTTGTGCCTACGTACCAACATAAAATGAGGGATCAAAACCTTGTAGTTCGTGGCAACAATTTCAAATTGAGTGAGTTGTTTTTTAATAAAATTTAAGTTTGAAAGAGGCACAAAAGGCCTAAAAGACTTTTTATGGGTGTTAGTTCTTGTTGTCTTTTGAAATTTTAAGTCAAGTATGGTTAAGTTCATTTACAAGTTTGATCAAGAAAAAGAGTTTGAAAAGGCAATGGCATAAGGCCAAAGTTTCTAATTTGCAACCAAGTCATAGTTTTAGAAATCACAAGCAAAGAAGATTTTGAAAAGGGGGAGAGATTTGAAATTTAAGAAGTGGGAGGAGATGAAGAGACTAATCTTAAGCAAAAATTAAAAGTTAAGAGTTGAAAAGATCTGACTAATGGGATACAATCCAATAGACAAGAATGTCATATAGAAACACAATTTTACCTTGGACTTTAGAATCAAGCAATATCAGTACACACAAAAGAAAGGTGAAGAGCAAGGAATCAAATAAAGATAGCCACATCCAAACTTAGAAACTCCATGATTTTCTTCATAATATCCCATGTATCAGATGACATACTCCATGAATGGCTCAGAATAAGGAATTAGACACAGGTTCAAAGTAACAAATGCATCAAGACCATGTAACAGATGAACTCAAAAGGGATCTCAATACTTGCTTCAGATGAAAGTTCAATTCACAATGACTGGCTTCAGAAAAGTTGGTATTGGCGAAGTCCTTTTTGCATAGGGAATGTTTCCTAATTCTAAGTCCAATGTCTCAGATCAAATCGAAGAGTTCACACAAATATTTTTTAGGGTTTTTGTTTTTATTATATACATTAAGGTCAAAAGACCATAAACACAAGCAACATACACAAACAACTATACACAATAACAATATAATCACAAGATATGGCTCAAGTGAGAAAAATGGAAAATGGCATTAAAGTAAACAAGTTAAATGGTATGTATAATGGCAAATGATAAAGACTTGAATTTAAAGTGCATAAATTAAATGGCTTGAAATTAAAGTTACTCAACTGTTAGTTGATTAGAAGTTAGTATTTCTTATGTTTTTCAATTATTTAAGTTATTCTTTGGAGAGCACTCAACCCTCTATTCACAAGCATGGATCCTTGAACCAAGACATCTTCCAAAGAAAGGAAAAAAGGACAAGTTTCCACACAATACCATGAAAGGGAGAGACTTGCAATCTCACTTACTAGAATGATGTGGTTTTGGGTCAAAATTTAGCGCTATTTTAAGCAATCATAATTGGACTTATGTAGAAGTCACAACTATTTAAGGCCAGGCAATAGAAATTTTAGTGTTAATGAATGTTAGAGATATGGTATTATGGACCATGCTCCAAAAACATATCATACTTAAAAGAAAATGTCAAAAAGGTGGATCTAATCTCATCCATACTTATGTTGATTTTGCAATCAATTAGCCTTAGGATATAGAGATATCATAGGTTAATGAAATGGATGGGATAGAATGGGATTGAATATGAAGAGGGAGGGGAAATGAAATAAACTCAAATTGGTCATGGGAGGACTTTTATCAAATTAAAATCATTCATTCATTTTGTGAGATGAAATGCATATTTCATCAATCCCCTAAATCCAATGATTTTAATCCAACAAAGTCAAATCAACCTTGACCAAGGCCTAACAACAAAAGTCAAACTCAACAAGTCAACACAAATAGCTCACCACAATTTACTTACAATTAAACAATTAAAAATCATTTAAAAATGCATTAAATTGAATTATGGTTTATCAAAATCCTAAAACCTCTTCAAAACACCAAATAAATGGGCAAGTGATTTATCATAGGTCAAACAAGGTCAAAGGACCTTGGAGAAAAAATTTCATTATTTTTGGAAACTTAAAAGTATTTTAAAAAAATTAAAAATGTGCACGAAAACAATTAAATCATAAAAAATATTAATTTTGATCCAAAAAATAATTTTAATTCAGAAAATGAAAGACAAACATATTCGAAATTTTTTGGTGAAAGTCCCATATTTTTTTGATCATTATTAAAATTAATCTGAATTAATGAAAATAAGTCAATTAAAATGAAAATCAGAAAATGCTAAAAAAACGTCGACCACTTGATCTCCCTCATTAATTGAGGTGGCAGATCAAGTGGATCAGAGCACGCTATCCATGGTGAACCTTAGTCAATGTGCCACACCCGTTGTAATTAATTTGGACGCTCAAGATTAAAACAAAATAGAAGGATCATGTGGTATGAGACACGCCAACGCATCGCCGGAACCAGAGCTCCGGTCTTCTTCTCTGGTGGACCTCACCGGACTGGTCCACCTTCAACAATCACAAAAATAAAAAAGGAGGACATAAATTTAAAGGAAAAAATTTTAGGAGCTTGAATCTGACCTCAATTTCACCTAACTCCAAGTATATAGAGAGATACAGGGAGTTGAATTTTGAGGTTCATGATCTGAGTTGCTTCGATTTGACCTCTAAGAAACTCAATCTTGTTGCCTACATTGGTAGGACTTCAGACAACCTAAAAACAAGAATAGTGTAGAATTGAGTGAGAATCAAAGAGATGAGAAATTCAGAAATTCACCTTCACTGCAGGTTCAAATGGACATGATCTTGCTCTCAATTGTGCTTGGCCTTGCTTTGGATGCTTGATGGAGTGGAAATGGGTCAAGGAAGAAGAAGGACTCTTGGAGTTTGAATCTCAAAACAGTGGGAGATTTCAAACTCGATTTTAAATGAAAATCACCAAGCTTATCCTTTGAATGTGGAGGTTTAGGGTTATAGCTTCAAAGCTGGCGTGCAGGGGTCCTTAATTCTGAGTGAGAGGGTTTCTATTTATAGCCAAGATCATTGATAATTGCACACTTCTTTCAAAACTCCAAAAATAGAAATTTCCTTTGCATGGATGCATGAGCGTTTGATAGGCCCATGTAATGATGCATTCAGATCCAAAAATGAGTGTAAGCAATGCTGAAGGCATATGGAGAGGCCATGCATTGGTGTGTGAGAAATGGAACTTCAAATCATCCAAATGGTCCTTCAACTTAAAGCCATGCTCAAGTCATTCATTCGTTGTCCAAATGGGATGAATTTGGACTTTATGGAAAGGCTAGATCAAGAGGAACAATTTTCATGTTGAACACTTTTTCATTTGAGCTTGGATCATGATGAATTTTGAGGTGGAAGTTTGGAAAACCAAACATATCAAAAATATTTCTAAGTACCAAGCCATATGTTCACTTCTTCCACCTTGAGTAACTTTTTCTATGTGCTTCAAATGAGAAACATTCCATCATAAAAGTTCTAGCTCTCTCAACGTCCTTCAAATTGGTCACAAATTTGACCTCATTTGGATTTAGCATGAAGGAGTTATGCATTTTAGAACTTGAGGAAAATCACTTGTTCAATGGTATTGGCCCAAAATGACGTATAATGTTTCCTCATATCACATGCATTTAAAAGTTGAATTTGCCCTTCCTCCAAACATAAAGGTTTAAGTAGACATCTTGAATTTGATCATGCAACTTGAATAGCTTTCATATAATAAAAACTTAGCAAGTTATGGTATGGGGAATTTGCCTCCAAATTAGGGTTTAGACAAAATGACCTATAATCTTTCACCATAAAAAATGACTTTCTAAGTAAAAATAGATCTAGACCTCAACATGAAAGTTGTTTGGAATGTAATTTAGAGTAACGTTGATCTTGGAATCATTTTCATATGATAAAAATTGTAGGAGATAGGGTCCAGGGAACCCCAGTTTTGATCAGTTGAATTCCTCTAGTCAACCACCATGAACCAACTTGCTAACTTGATATTCTCTTGATTTTTGGGACTCATGGAGGATCATATATGCATAAGATGATGAAATGTGAGGTATAACTTCAAGTATTTGATCAATTGTTGAATAAACTTGTTGAAGTAGTCACATAAGATACCTAGATGAATTAGGGTTCCCAAGGCAAACCAACTCCAAACTCTTGATGATTTCTTCATCAAAATAACATGTGAAGATCATGGGGATTCATATATGATAGTTAGATCCATAGTAAACTAATTCTTAATTGAGCTCCTTGCAATGAGGGTCTGAAACCCTAGATATGAACTTGATAGAGCATAGGTGAGCGTGTGCACTACCTACAAAAGAGTTAAACTATACAATGACATATTTTTGGTATTTTGGTTAGTAAATAAATAAAAATGAAGTATGATACAATCAAATGGTGCTTGGTGATCTCTCCCAATGCAAACCCAATGAATAAAGGGTAAGGAGGATGCCAAGGTGTGATCCCAATGCTAGTGCATATGATGAGAATAGCATGAGGGATCTTAGGGTCAAAATTGGGGTCTGACAGACATTGATCTCAAAATCAAATATCTTGACGTCTATGGAGATTGAGCTTTGGTTGTGAATCAGATCAAAGGTGAATGGGAGACGAATCGTCCCGGTTTGATACCATGTAGAGATTATGCGAGAAGGATTTTAAATTTCTTTACAAAGGTTGAGTGTCATCACATCCCTCGAGATGAGAACCGGATGGCAAATGCTCTTGCAATGTTGGCTTCAATGATTATTGTGAAATTATGGAATGAAGTTCCCAATTTGACTGTGATGCGTCTTGATAGGCCAGCTCATGTGTTTTCTGTTGAAGAGATCACAGATGAAAAGCCATGGTATTTTGATATCAAATTTTTTCTCCAAAGTCAAATTTACCCGCCTGGGGTATCTTTGAAAGATAGGAAGACTTTGAGGAGATTAGCTGGCAATTTCTACCTTAACGGTGACGTGATTTACAAGAGAAACTTTGATATGGTTTTTCTCATATGTGTGGATAGACACAAAGCAGACTTATTGATGACTGAAGTCCATGAAGGTTCCTTTGCTACTCATTCTAATGGGCATGATATGGCAAAGAAGATATTGAGAGCAGGTTACTATTAGTTGACAATGGAATCTAATTGTTGCAAGTTTGTGAAGAAATGCCACAAGTTTCAAATATATGCAGATAAGATTCATGTTCCTTCGACACTATTGAATGTTATTTCATCCCCATGGCCCTTATCCATGTGGGGAATTGATATGATTGGCATGATTGAGCCCAAAGCTTCAAACGAACATCGTTTCATTCTAGTGGCTATTGACTACTTCACAATGTGGGTTGAAGCAACATCGTATAAGAATGTAACCAAGAAAGTTGTTGTGAGATTTATTAAGAATCAAATTATATGACGGTATGGTGTGCCAAGTAACATCATTACTGATAATGGATCAACCTTAAACAATAACATGGTTGAAGCTCTTTGCAAAGACTTCAAGATTACACATCATAATTCTTCTCCCTACAAACCTAAGATGAATGGGGTTATTGAAGCTGCAAACAAGAATATTAAGAAGATCATTCAGAAGATGGTCGTAACGTAAAAGGATTGGCATGCGATGCTCCCATTTGCTTTGCACGGGTATCGTACATCCATCTGCACTTCAATAGGCGTAACCCCTTTCTCACTTGTTTAGGGTATGGAAGTTGTGCTCCCATTAGAGGCTGAAATCCCATCACTGCATGTGCTGATGGAAGCCAAGTTGACTGAGGCTGAATGGTGTCAGACCAGGTATGATCAACTGAATTTGATTGAAGAGAAGAGGTTGACTGCCATGTGCCATGGTCAATTATATCAGCAAATTATGAAGAAAGCTTTTGATAAGAAGGTCAGGCATCATGTATTCATAGAAGTTGACCTTGTGCTCAAGAAGATTTTATCTTTCAAACCAAATTATAGGGGCAAATAGACTCCTAATTATGAAGGCCCATATGTTGTTAAGAGAGCTTTTTTAGGCGATGCTTTGATTCTTACGACTATGGACAGTGAAGAGTTCATGCGTCCTGTGAATGCAGATGCAATCACAAAATACTTCGCCTAAAAAAATAACAGCTCGCTAAGTTGAAAACCCGAAAGGGTGACTTGGGAAAAAATGAGCGTCTTGGTGGATTGAAAACCCGAAAGGGAGATCCAGGAAAAAGTTAGAAACATAAAACAAAAAATTTATCCCGATAAATTGAGTGCCCCACCTTGGGGAAATTTATGAAAAAATTAGGGATTATGGCAAGTAACTGCATCCTGTTGATCTTAAGTATTGAAGACATTCTTGAGCATGTCAGTTGGTTCTGATTCGTTACTCTCAACCGAATCCAAGAGCACAGTGGATACCAAAGTCGGTAGAAGGATTAGTTATCATTGTATTCAATGTAGCCCTTTTCCATGTAAATTACCATTTTTCATCTTTTGTAAAGATTTATGGAGTCTTGTTACTTACAGACTACCATTCTATTAAATAAAGTTGAGCTTTTTATCCAATTGTTTCTACTCCTATTTACATTTCAGCCAATTAGAATTTAATTTTTATGATGATCATTTTGAAATGAAATTTTTAAATCAAAATCTTGTTTTCTTAAATAATAAAAGCAGCTACTTTTAAGAGCAATCGATTTCATTTAAAGAATATCAACAACGGTCTGAGAACAGGTGAGCCCTAAAATGCGAAGCATTATTGGTTTTCCCTAAACAGTTGGTGTGATTTCTATTTCCTCGCCATCAGTATAACAGCATCTCCCATCGAACCTCGCTGATTTCCCCAGCCGAGTTTGTGTTTGCCTCCTTTGAGTTGTAGGCGCGTTTATCAGCAGTTTGCATTAAATCCAGCACAAGTTTGTGTTTCCCCTCAAGTCTCTAGCAGATTCCAATTCAACACTGATTCTAGAGTAGTATTTCTGATCCTTTGCAAGGTTGTCTCCCATTTGATATGGTGTTGACCTAAAAATCCCTATAGAGTTGATAGTGCAGATCCTCGGCAGATCTTTTCCTTTTCCCCAACCAGGGTCGAGCCTTTGAGATGGATATTTCACGTTCATCCTTTACCTCTCTTTCTCCAGTGGATTCCCTCCTGTTGAGATTGGCTTAGTGTTGTATTGATGATTCAGATCGGTGATGTTTGTACCCTTTGTGATCGTTTGGTCAGCATAATCATCATATACACACACACAAACACACACACACACACACACACACACACACACACACACACACATATATATATATATATATATATATATATATATATATATATATATATATATATATATATATATATATATATATATATATATATATATATATATATATATATATATATATATATATATATATATATATATATATATATATATATATATATTCATAGATTTCATTACTACATTATTGCATTTTGTGATTCATTATTTCTCTGATCCTCTCCTATGGTGGCGTCCTTCCCCCTGTGCAGTTTCGGTGTGTTTGTCCTCTTTCAATTGTAGAGTGTCAGCCTCTTAAGTAGAAAGAATTTAACCTTTCTCTTTCCCCATTGAGCTATTTCCTCATGGATGATTATTATTTCAGCTGCCTCCCCAGTCAATTTTCTGGAAGGAACCACTCCCCCTGAGTTATATCTTCATTGGTTTGAGTAACCCTGAGAGTCTATTACCCAGTAACCCGTAATATTCTTCTCGATTTGTGAATACTTTACTTTTTCCAAATACCCGGTAAAAGTAATTTATTTCCTCTTTCTCCCCAGCGGATTCGTTTTCATGTTTCCCCCGGAAGTCTATCCTTGATATGTTCATCCTAACCGATGACGAATATTTTCTTCCCCTGCTTTGAGTTTATCCTTGATAAGTTCATCCTAACCGATGACAAATATTCTCGTTTTGGTGTTCTAACCAATAAAAAGGTAGTTGTAATCCCTCTTTTCCCAAGAGGTTTAATCCTTGAAATGTTCATCCTAACCGATGACGGGTTTCCTCCTCTTTTTGGTCTTCTGTCTGATAGCTGGTAGTTGTAAATCCTATTTCCCCTTGTTGCGGAGTTTATCCTTGATATGTTCATCCTAACCGGTGACGAATATTCTCTCTTTGGTTTTCTATCCAGTAACCGATAAATATATCTCCCCTCTAAGTATATCCTTGATATGTTCACTTTAACCAGTGATGGATATTCTCCTTTCGGTATTCTATCCAGTATCCGATAGATGTAATTCCTACCGTTTCCGGCAGTCTATCCTTGATATGTTTACCCTAACCGGTAACTGATATTCTTCATAATTCCCCAGGTGTTCTATCCTTGATATGTTCATCTTAACCGATGACCAATATTCTTCCTTTGAGTTTATACTTGATATGTTCACTTTAATCAGTGACGAATATTCTCTCTCTTTGGTCTTCTACCCAGTAACCAGTAGTTGTAAATTATATTTTGGCTTTTCCCCAGCTGGTCGTTCTTACCCAATAACTGGTATTGAATACACCTCCGGGTTGCCCTCAGCGAGTCATCCTTGATATGTTTACCCTAACCGGTAACGAATGTCCTCTCTTTCAGATTTTGTTATCTCCTTACCTAGTAATTAGTAGTGGATAATATATGTTTGTTACTCCTGTGTAGTAGTTATTTTCTTCCCCAGTTGAGTTTGATTGCGTATTTCCTCAGTGAAATCATCGTTTCCTGTTTTGTTCGAGCATTTCAGCTTTGTTCTGATCTACCCGTTTCCCCTGCAAAAATTTTTTTATCCCCGGCTATGTCTTTCCACTGATTTATTTTCATGGAATCCTTCGTGTCTGCCAACAGTTTTAAGTCATAGCCTGGCCTGCTTACAACTCTTTACCCCCCAGAGTCTTTGTCTCCCCAATGAGTTTTCCTTACGGAGAGCATCGTGCTCCTACGGACTTTCAGTTTCTCTGGATTCTTTTCCTTTGTGGCAACATTTTCCCCATAAAGATTATTTTTAACATTTCATATCATATGCATCATGAGGTCTCTTAGGGACCAAAATTTGTTTCTATATGTTGTTATTTAAGTCCATTCTACTAAGTCGATACGAAGATTTTAACCTTCATCTCTACAGCTAGAATGTCCTTAAATAGGGGCAGCTGTAAGACCCCAATTTTAACCCTAAGATCCCTCATGTTATCTCACCATATGCATTAGCACTGGGATCACACCTAGGCATTCTCCTTACCCCTCATTCATTGGGTTTGCATTGAGGGAGATCACCAAGCACATTTGATTGTATCATACTTCATTTATCTTTTACTAACCAAAATACCAAAAATATGTCAATGTATAGTTTTTTGCTTTTGTAGGTAGTGTGTATGCTCACCTATGCTCTATCAAGATCATATCTAGGTTTTGAGACCCTCAATGCAAGGAGCTCAATAAAAAAATGGTTTACTTTGGCTCTAAGTATCATATATGGATCCTGTAGCGGTAAATTCATGATCATTAAGCTATGGATAGGCTAGACATCAATAAAAATATAGTCGCCACCGCACTTTTATTGTTTCCAAGGGAAAAGGAAAAAAGTATGAACAAAACCCAAAAATAAGAAGTTTTCAAATCAAAACTAATAAAATGCCAGAGATTACAGGTAAGGGGTTTGGTTACACAGAGGGAAGGTGTTAGCACCAAAAGTGTCCTAGGTACTCCTAGGGAGTCCTTTTTTGTGTGCATATGTATTTTGTACAAAGTGATGTTTAGAAACAAATAGAATGGGGGGATGAGAAAAGAATTCATTACTTATATTTTTTTGTGTTTGACAAGATCTTCGGACTTGTGCTTGGGTACCAACATAAAAATGAGGGATCAAAACTTCGGAGTTCGTGGTATCCATTTCAAAGTGGATGCATTATTTTTAACAAAAAATAAGTTTGAAAGGCACAAAGGCCTAAAAATGTTTTGAATGAGTTAGTTCTTTGTGTTTTTTCAAAGTTTAGGTCAAGTATAATTAAGTCTATTTACAAGTTTGATTAAGAAAAAAAGTTTGAAAATGCTATGGCATAAGGCCAAAGTTTCTAGTTTGCAAAGTGGTCAAAGTTTAGAAGAAAACAAGTTCAAGCAAAGAAGAATTTTTAAAAGGATGGAGAGATGTTGAAATTAAATAAGTGGGGAGGAGATGAAGAGACCAAATCTATGCACAATGGGTAGCAATCCAATAGACAAGAATGTCATATAGAAACCCAAATTCCCTTGGACATTTAGAATCAAGAAACACATAATGCATAGTATATCAATATTGAAGAGAAAGGCATCAAATAAAGATAGCCACATCCAAGCTTAGCCACTCCATGATCTTCTTCAAATTAGCCCATGTAGCATATGGATTCCACAAGTCAGAGGTTCAAAGTAACAACTTCATAATGATCATGTTGCAGATGAACTCAAAGGGATCTTCAAAGATTTATCAGATGAAGTTTCAAATTGCAAGCACTTGTTTTCCCAAAGTTAGCATTGGCCAAGTCCTTTAGCATAGGAATGTTGCCTAAATTCTAAGTCCAATTGTCCAAGATTAAGTCAACAGTCCACACAATTGTTTTTAGGGTTTTTGTTGTTATTATGTACATTAATGGTCAAAGACCACACAAACAAACAAAATATACACAAGCAAGATATATCACACCATATGGTCCAAATGGACAAAGTGAAAATGGCATTAAGATAAACAATTAGAATGGTATGAATAATGGCAAATGAATATAGACTTGAAATTAAATGGCATTAAAGTAAATGGCTTGAAATTAAATGTTAGTTGTTAATGAGTTAGACGTTAGTATTGTTTTGCTTTTGCTTTTTTGTTTTAAGTCATTCTTTGGAGAGCACTCAACCTACTTATCACAAGCATGAATCCTTGAGCTAAGACATCTTCCAAAGGAAGGAAAAAATGCCAAGTTTCCAAACAATACCATGAGAGAGGGGAGACTTAAGATCTCACTAACAAGAATGCTATTCCTTTTGTGTCAAAAGTTTAGCGCTATGTTAAGCAATCGTAATTGGACTTATGTAGAAGTCACAACTATTTGAGATCGGACAATAGAATTTTGTTGTTAATGCATGTTAGAGCCATAGTATAATGGACTATGCTCATGAAACATATCACACACAAAAATAATATGCAAAAGAGGTGGCTTAATCTCATCCATACTTATGTTGATTTTGCAATCAACTAGCCTTAGGATTTTGAGATGTAATAGGCCAAATGAAATGAATGCATAAAGAAGGGGAATTAGATGAAGAGGGAGGGGAATGGATCATAACTCAAATTGGTCAAAGGAGGAATTTTACAAAGTTAATATCATTCATTCATTTTGGGAGATGGAATGTACATTCCATCAATCCCCTAAATCCAATGATATTAACCTAGCAAAGTCAAACGAACCTTGACCAAGGCCCAACAACACAAGTCAAACTTACACAAACCATCACAAGAGGTCAACACAATTATTTGGCATTTATTCAATTTAAAAATACTAAAATAATGCATTTAAATTAAATATTGTTTGTCGAATTCCTAAAACCTCATCAAAACAACAAAAAACGGCCATGAGATTTATCATAGGTCAAACAAGGTCAAAGGACCTTGGATAAAAATTTTCAGAATTTTTAAAGACTTAAAAGTATTTTTAAATAATTAAAGATGATCACAAAATCAATTAAATCACGAAAAATATTAATAATGACCCAAAAAATAATTTTAATTCAGATTATGAAAGAGGAATTTATTTAAAAATTTTGGGTGAAACTCTCATATTTTTTTGGATTAATATTTAAATTAATATGAATTAATGAAAATCAAATGAATTAAAACAAAAATCAAAAAATCAAAAAAACGTGAGCCACTTAATCTCCCTCATTAATTGAGATGGCAGATCAAGTGACTAGAAACGCGCGTTCCATGATAGAACTTAGTCAGTGCGCGACACGCGTGGTAATCAAAACCAGTTCAAATGGATCATGTGGTTTGGAGACGTGTCAACACATTGCCGGAGCCAGAGCTCCGGTCTTCTTGTCTAGTGGACCTCAGCAGATTGGTCCACCCTAAACCATCACCAAAATAAAAAAGGAGGACATGATCTGAAAGAAAATATGGCGTAGAGCACGAATCTGACCTAAATTTCAACTAAATACAAATATATAAAAAGACATGAGGAGTTGAATTTTGAGGTGTGACAACTTAATTGCTTCGATTTGACCTCAAAGCAACTCAATCTTCTTGCCTACATTGGTAGGACATCAGACAACCAAAGATCAAAGATAATTGATGAGAATTGAGTGAGAATCGAAGAGATGAAGTTTTCTGAAATTTACCTTTAATGTTATGCAGAAATGGATCTTGCTTGCTTCAACCTTGATCCGATCACACTTGAGAAGCTTGCAGGAGAGGTTTGGCAATGGTACAAAGCTTTGGATCCTAGAGTTTTAGAATCTCCAAACAGTGAGATTCAAACTCAATTTTCAAGTTGAAAATTCTCAGGTTTTCCTTTGAATGGTGAGGGTTTCAATTAGGGAGCAAAGCTAGCGCGCAAGGTGTGTTTGAATTGAGCTCCAAGGGCTTGTATTTATAGCAATTGGGACTGATATTTTCACACTTGAAAAATCGCTAAATTTGGACATTTCATGCACAAGCTTGCATTGGTGTGTACAGGCCCATGAAGCAATCCAATTTGATCCACTTGAAACTTTTCTGAAGTTCAACTGAGGCTTGGATGTCAAGGCAATGTGAAATGGGATTTTTGGCATTTGATTTCATCCCATCATGGAGACCTGTTAAAGCCATGCGAAGGCCTAGCAAACTTTACCCAAAATGCATGAACTTGGGTTGTTTGGAAATCTTAGATCAAGGGGAACAACTTTGATGTTGGACACTTTTTCATTTGGAACTTCGATCAAGGTGAATTTTGAGGTGGATGTTTGAAAATTTCAACAAGTTAAAAACATTTCTAAGTGTTAAGCCATATATCTCAATATTCCACCTTGCTTAACGTTTTCTGTGAGCTCCAAATGAGAAAAGTGTCTTCATCAAAGTTGTATCTATTTCAAAGACCATCAAAATGGTCACAAATTTCATGTCATTTGGATTTAGAATGATAAAGTTATGCATTTTTTAAGTTAAGGAAAATCACTTGTTTCACGGTATAGGTCAAAAATGACCTATAATGTATCCTCATATAACATGCTCAAAAAAGTTGAATTATCTCTTACTCCAAACATAAACGTTTAATTAGACATCTTGAATTTGATTTTGCAACTTGGAAATCTTTCATCTCGTATAAATTGAGCAAGTTATGGCCTTAGGAAGTTGACTTTCAAATTAGGGTTTAGACAAAATGACCTATAATGTTTCACCATAGAAAATGATTTTCCAAGGAAAAATATATCTAGGTCTCAACATGAAAGTTGTTTGGAATGTCATTTATATTAACTTTTCTCTTGGAATAATTTTCATATGGTGAAATTTGTAGGAGATAGGGTCTAGAGAGACCCAATTTTAATTAGATGAATTCATCTAGCCAACCACCACCAACCAACTTGCTAACCTTCAATTCTCTTGGCTTTCTAGGCTCATGGTAGATAATTTATGAATAATATGATGAATTTTGAAGTATCCCTTGGGAAATTTGATCAATTGGTGAGATATCTTGTTGGGAAAGTTACTCAAGATACCCAGTCAAACTAGGGTTTCCAAGGCAAATCACCTCCAAACTCTTGAAGAAAACTTTATCAATATAACATGTAGAGATCATTGGGACTCATATATGATGCTTTGAAACATTTGTGGGCCAATCCATGGGTGTGATTTTAGTCATGAGGGTCTCAAACCCTTGACATGGACTTGATAGATAAATGAGGATCATGCCCTACCTACAAAAAGTTAGGCAAATGAAAAGACTTTTTTTTGTATTTTGGTTAGTGAAATGATAATATACAAGTATGATACAATCATATGGTGCTTGGTGATCTCTCCCAAAACAAACCCAATGAGAGATGGGTAAGGAGGATGCCAAGGTATGATCCCAATGCTAATGCATATGACAAAGTTGCATGAGGGATCTTAGGGTCATAATTGGGGTCTTACAGCTGCCCCTATTTAAGGACATTCTAAGTGAGGAGGTGAATGTTAAAATCTTTGCATCGACTCAATAGAATAGGCTTAAATAACAACATATAAACAAATTTTGGTCCCTAAGAGACCTCATGATTCATATGGTATGAATGTAGAAGAAAATTCTCTGTGGGGAAATGTTGCTACAAAGGAAAAGAAATCAGAGAGACCGAATATCCACGGGAGCATAACTCTTTCCGTGAGGAAAACTCACTGGGGAGACAGAGACTCTGGGGGGATAAAATATTTTTGTCATTTCCTTCTCCTCTAAAGGAGGAGTGATCTGAGCAGCCAATTCTCTCCACCTCTGCGCATACTCTTTGAATGTCTCTTTATCCTTCTGAGCCATATATCTGAGTTGGTCTCTATCAGGCGCCATATTCATGTTGTACTTATATTGTTTGACAAAAGCTTCTCCCAAGTCGTTGAAAGTGTGAACGCTTGCACCATCCAAATCCATATACCAACGGAGCACAGCACCAGTCAAACTGTCTTTGAAGTAGTGTATCAACAGTTGATCGTTGTCAGTTTGGGTAGACATCTTGCGGGCATACATCACTAGATGGATGAGCGGATATGTGTTCCCTTTATATTTTTAAAAATCAGGAACTTTGAGATTCACTAGAATTGTCACATTCGGCACAAGACATAACTCGGCAGCACTCTTCCTAAACAAATTCTTACCTCTCAACGTCTTCAATTCCTTGCGCAACTCAAAAAGCTGATCTTTCATTTCGTCCATTTTCTCATAAACATTTGGACCCTCAAACGGCTCAGAATGATAAATGGTGTCCCCTACACGAGGTAAGGTGTGCACAAAGGGAGGTGGCACAAACATGACCGGGACAAATGCCGACATAGAAGCAAAAGTAGGCGCAAAGCCTTCAGGCATGAAGTTCAGCGGCATTCCCTACGGGAATCTAGCAGGCATAGCAGGCACAAAGTGAGCAGTAGCAACGGGCATGGTAGAGGTAGCCACCTTTGAAATAACATTCCTCTAAGGAGGAGGATTTGCGAGTGTTGGAGAAGATTGACTCTGAGCAGCCAACACTGACTCCATCATGGCAGTCAGTCAAGCGATCTCGTCCTTCAACTCTCTATTCTCTTGCTCAAGATGTTCCATGATTCTCAGATGATTGGCACGAGTGTTGTACCAATGAGCCAGCTTGGCTGAAGCACAGAAGAAACACCAATGAGAGATTTGGTGAAAGAGAAACCTGCTTATGCAAATGATGCATGAAATGCAATGCTTATTTATTTATTTTTATTTTCAAGGAACTTACTATATCATTTACAAATATATATATATATATGTATGTATATATATATATATATATATACTTAACAACAATTACAACAATTTGATATGACCATAAAAATCTCTTTTCATTAATATAATTGGAAGGATTACACTGAGTACAAATTCAGAAACCAAAAATAAAAAATAAGAGAAAAGGAGGTTAGTCATCCTAAGGATCCCTAATAACAATGTCAGAAGATCTGGCTGAAGGCGCATACTTCCTTCGAATGCATCGAATCTCGGTCTCAAAAGAAGCCTTCATCTGAGTCTTCTCGAGGACAAGCTGATCAATAATCTTCTTCCAAGCGACGGAAGGCTGAGGCATGCTAGAGGAAGATGAAACCTCCGACTCTCTCTGTCTCTTTGTCACTCGGTCTTCAAGTAGCTCAATAAGTGAATCTTTGTCCTTAGACTCCAACTGCAACTCTTCATGCTTCATGCTCAGAGCATGGAAATGCTATTCCCACATGTAAATCTCTTGCTTCATCTTGGCAAGTGCGTCTTCCAACTCCTCTACATCTTGGTTAGGGAGAGTTAATGGCTCAACCACAACCATAGACATAGGTCTCTCACAAGGATAGGGCATCTTCAACCCTATAGCCCTCTTCCAAACCCAATTGCACGGACCAAGCTTGAATCTTCCTTTCCTAAGCACAATATGCCAAGCATGCATAATCTTCTATTTCAAATGTTGGGGATCTTTACCCTCTTGATAGAAAAGACCTTCTAAGAAAGTGTTATTAGGTTTGTGTCTCAAGGGGAACCCAAGTTGACGACGAGCCAAAGCAGGATTGTAGTTAATTCCTCCTTATGTACCAATGAGAGGCACATTAGAGAATTCACCACAACAATCAATAATCTCCAAACTGCTCAAACACGGATCATACCAAACTATATCATCATTAGTGAGAGACATAAGTCTCTGAGAACACCGTAGATATTATTTGTTCTCCACAAAAGCAGGCGTATGAGGCAAGTGCAAAATAAACCACTTGTAGAGAAGAGGGATGCAACAGGCAACGGTTCCACCACCCTTAGAATTCTTAAAATGCAAAGAGAAATACATACCACCCAACAAAGTAGGCACAAGATTCCCTATCAAGAAGATTCTAATGGTGTTAACATCAACAAAATTGTCAATGTTAGGGAACAAAGCTAATCCGTAGATGAGCAACACAAAGATAGCTTCAAAAGCGTCCATACTACTGGCCTGAGCAAAGGCAGTAGCTTCCTTGATGAGGAAATCAGATGGTAACCCAAATAAAACTCCTTTCTTCACCCAATGAGCCTCTATCTCATACTTCTTCAAGTGAAGAGCTTCAGCAATAAGATTAGATTGGGGAATCTCCTTCAATCCACTAAAAGGCACCCTACTAGAAACAGGTATCCTCGAGAGATGGGCATACTCCTCCAATGTAGGCATAAGCTGATAATCTGGGAAAGTGAAGCAACGGTAGAGAGGATCATAGAACTTTACCAGTACACTCAGAAGTCCTTCAACTACATCAGCCGACAAGATAAACAATATCTTCCCATGACGTTGTTTGAAGTCCAAGGGATCTAATACAAAAGATGCTAGCTTCCTTAACTTTTTCAAGTCGGGACATCTGAAACTGTACTTCTTAGTGTTCCTTCGTTCACAATCCATGGTTTGAAAATATTTCCAAATAATACCTCAGTTCCTTGAAGTTTTCATGTGATGAATGTTATGATGCGCACAAATGCATGGATGCAACAATCACAAATAAGAGATCACACACAAGGCAAACAAACAAAGGTCAAGGGATGAATCAATTCATTGTCAAGATCAATCATCCATTTTGGTTGATTATGGTTTTCACCTTATCAACACCCAAGTTCCATTGATATTGACAATACTTGATTGGATCAACCAAGAATCAAGGGTTCGTTGTAAGTCACGAGCATGGTGTATGGGTAAGAACCATCCCAAAGGAGTGAACTAAGGATAAAAAATTGTAGATCATGTTCTAAATAGTTCCCAGAGTCTTAATTTCATCTATCGGATATTACAGGTTAAGATGACTGCCTCATCGACCCATAATATTCTCAAGAGAAACTCGTCTGAATGTAGTATCGCGTAACAACTATTATCAAGTCTACACTTGAACAGTCTCCGCACTACGTCCTAAATAGGCCAAGAGGGGTAAATGTTCTATGGTCCTCAGGTTCTCGGACCCAAATTAGAGATAGTAATGCCTAACCATAAATACATGTGTGACATCTCCAAATCCAAAAGGGTCTCCACTGAGCAGATGGATCTCAAGCCAACTTGTTAAGGACTACTCCACACAAGTCGAACATGACTATACCATCCTCCTATCTTAATAGCACTCAAGTTCGGGTTAGAACTTATCTCACCACTCAGAGATCACCAAGCACAACAAGCAGATTATATCATACAAACAAATATTCATATATCACATATATAAAATTATATACACCCAAAAAAGTAGGCTAAACCAACAGGAGACTACTCCCCAGTAGAGTCGCCACTTAATTCTGTAGCGGTAAATTCATGATCATCAAGCTATGGATAAGCTAGACATCAATAAAACCATAGTCGCCACCGCGCTTTTATTGTTTCCAAGGGTAAAGGGAAAAAGTACGAACAAAACCCAAAAATAAGAAGTTTTCAAATCAAAACTAATAAAATGCCAGAGATTATAGGTAAGGGGGTTGGTTACACAGAGGGAAGGTGTTAGCACCCAAAGTGTTCTAGGTACTCCTAGGGAGCCCTTTTTTGTGTGCATATGTACTTTGTACAAAGTGATGTTTACAAACAAATAGAATGGGGATGAGAAAAGAATTCATTAATTATATTTTTTTTTGTTTGACAAGACCTTCGGACTTGTGCCTACATACAAACATAAAAATGAGGGATCAAAACCTCGTAGTTCGTGGTATCAGTTTCAAAATGGATGCATTATTTTTAACAAAAATTAAGTTTGAAAGGGACAAAGGCTTAAAAATATTTTAAATGAGTTAGTTCTTTTTGGGCTTTTTGAAAGTTTAGGTCAAGTATAATTAAGTCTATTTACAAGTTTGATTAAGAAAAGAAGTTTGAAAATGCAACGGCATAAGGCCAAAGAAGACTTTTTAAAAGGAGGGAGAGATGTTGAAATTAAAGAAGTGGGGAGGAAATGAAGAGACTAATCTTATGCACAAAATTAAAATTTAAGAGTTGAAAAGATCTGACCAATGGGTAGCAATCCAATAGACAAGAATGTCATATAGAAACCCAAATTCCCTTGGGCATTTAGAATCAAGCAACTCATAATGCATATCATATCAATCTTGAAGAGAAAGGCATCAAATAAAGATAGCCATATCGCAGCTTAGCCACTCCATGATCTTCTTCAAATTAGCCTATGTAGCATATGAATTACACAAGTCACAGGATCAAAATAACAGCTTCATAATGATCATGTTGCAGATGAACTTAAAGGGATCTTCAACGATATATCATATGAAGTTTCAAATTGCAAGCACTTGGTTTCACAAAAGTTGGGATTGGCCAAGTCCTTTAGCATAGGAATGTTGCCTAAATTCTAAGTCCAATTGTCCAAGACCAAGTCAACAGTCCACACAAAAGTTTTTTAGGGTTTTTGTTGTTATTATACACATTAATGGTCAAAGACCACACAAACAAACAAAATATACACAAGCAAGATATATCACACCATATGGTCCAAATGGACAAAGTGAAAATGGCATTAACATAAAGAATTAGAATGGTATGAATAATGGTAAATGAATATAGACTTGAAATTAAATGGCATTAGAGTAAACGGCTTGAAATTAAATGTTAGTTGTTAATAAGTTAGAAGTTAGTATTGTTTTGCTTTTTCTTTTTTGTTTTAAGTCATTCTTTGGAGAACACTCAACCCACTTATCACAAGCATGGATCCTTGAGCCAAGACATCTTCCAAAGGAAGGAAAAAAGGCCAAGTTTCCACATAATACCATGAAAGAGGGGAGACATACAATCTCACTAACTAGAATGTTATGCCTTTTGTGTCAAAAATTTAGCGCTATGTTAAGCAATCCTAATTAGAATTATGTAGAAGTCACAACTATTTGAGGATGGGCAATAGAATTTTGGTGTTAATGTATGTTAGAGACATAATATAATGGACTATGCTCATGAAACATACCACACACAAAAAGAATATGCAAAAGAGGTGGCCTAATCTCATCCATACTTATGTTGATTTTGCAATCAACTAGCCTTAGGATTTTGAGATGTCATAGGCCAAATGAAATGAATGCATAAAGAAGGGGAATTAGATGAAGAGGGAGGGGAATGGATCATAAATCAAATTGGTCAAAGGAGGACTTTTACCAAGTTAATTTCATTCATTCATTTTGGGAGATGGAATGTACATTCCATCAATCCCCTAAATCCAATGATATTAACCTAACAACACAAGTCAAACTTACACAAACCATCACAAGAGGTCAACACAATTATTTGGCATTTATTCAATTTAAAAATACTAAAATAATGCATTTAAATTAAATATAGTTTGTCAAATTCCTAAAACCTCATCAAAACACCAAAGAAATGGCCATGAGAATTATCATAGGCCAAACAAGGTCAAAGGACCTTGGAGAAAAAAAATTTGAATTTGTAAAGACTTCAAAGTATTTTTAAATAATTAAAAATAATCATAAAATCAATTAAATCATGAAAAATATTAATAATGACGCAAAAAATAATTTTAATTCAGAATATGAAAGAGGAATTTATTTAAAAACTTTGGGTGAAAATCTCAAATTTTTGTGATCAATATTAAAATTAATATAAATTAATGAAAATCATATGAATTAAAATAAAAATCAAAAAATCAAAAAAACGTGAGCCACTTGACCTCCCTCATTAATTGAGGTGGCAGATCAAGTGGCTGGAAACGCGTGTTCCATGATGGAACTTAGTCAGCACACCACACGCGTAAGATTAAAATATATCAAATGGATCTTGTGGTCTGGAGACGTGCAAACACAATGCTGGAGCCAGAGCTCCGGTCTTCTTCTCTGGTGGACCTCAGGAGACTGGTCCACCCTCAACCATCACCAAAATAAAAAAGGAGGACAAGATCTGAAAGAAAAAATGGTGTAGAGCACGAATTTGACCTCAATTTCAACTAACTCCAAATATATAAAAAGATATGAGGAGTTGAATTTTGAGGTGTGATAACTAAGTTACTTCGATTTGACCTCAAAGCAACTCAATCTTCTTGCCAACATTTGTAGGACTTCAGACAACCAAAGATCCAAGAGAATTGATGAGAATTGAGTGAGAAATGAAGAAATGAAGTTTTTTGAAATTTACCTTCAACGCTGTGCAGAAATGGATCTTGCTTGCTTCAACCTTGATCTAATCACACTTGAGAATCTTGTAGGAGAGGTTTAGAAATGGTACAAAGCTTTGGATCCTGGAGTTTCTAAATCTCCAAACAGTGAGATTCACACTTAATTTTCAAGTTTAAAATTCTCAGGTTTTCCTTTGAATGGTGAGGGTTTCAATTGGGGGGCAAAGCTAATGCGCAAGTTGTATTTGAATTGAGCTCCAAGGGCCTGTATTTATAGCAATTGGGACTGATATTTACATACTTAAAAAATTGCTAAATTTGGACATTTCATGCACAAGCTTGCATGGGCATGTACAGGCCCATGAAGCAATCCAATTTGATCCACTTGCAACTGTTTTGAAGTTCAAATGAGGCTTGGATGTCAAGGCAATGTGAAATGGGATTTTTGGCATTTGATTTCTTCTCATCATGCAGACCTGTTAAAGCCATGCGCAGCCCTAGAAAACTTTACCCAAAAAGCATGAACTTGGGTTCTATGGAAAGCTTAGATCAAGGGGAACAACTTTGATGTTGGACACTTTTTAATTTGGAACTTGGATCATGGTGAATTTTGAGGTGAAAGTTTGGAAATTTCAACATGTTGAAATTTTTTCTAAGTGTTAAGCCATATATCTCAGTATTCCACCTTGCTTAACTTTCTATGTGAGCTCCAAATGAGAAACGTGTCTTCATCAAAGTTGTATCTATTTCAAAGACCTTAAAAATGGTCACCAATTTCATGTCATTTGGATTTATAATGATAGAGTTATGCTTTTTCGAATTTGAGGAAAATCACATGTTCAATGTTTTAGGTAAAAAATGACCTATAATGTATCCTCATATGACATGCTCACAAAAGTTGAATTAGCTCTTACTCCAAACATAAAAGTTTCACTATACATATTTAATTTGATTTTGCAAGTTGGAAATCTTTCATCTCATAAAAATTGAGCAAGTTATGGGCTTGGGAAGTTGACGTTCAAATTAGGGTTTAGACAAAATGACCTATAATGTTTCAACATAGAAAATGATTTTCCAAGAAAAACTAGATCTAGGTCTCTACATGAAAGTTGTTTGGAATATCATTTAGGGTAACGTTTCTCTTGGAATCATTTTTATATTGTGAACATTGTAGCAGATAAAGTCTAGGGAGATCAAGTTTTAATAAGATGAATTCATATGGCTAATCACCACAAACCAACTTGCTAACCTTCAATTCTCTTGGCTTTATAGGCTCATGGTCGATCATATACGCATAAGATGATGAATTTTTAAGTATCCCTTGATAAATTTGATCAATTGGTGAGATAGCTTATTGGGGAAGCTACTCAAGATACCCAGTCAAACTAGGGTTTCCAAGGCAAATCACCTCCAAACTCTTTAACAAAACTTGATCAATATAACATGTAGAGATCATTGGGACTCATATATGATGATTTGAAACATTTTTGGGTCAATCCATGGTTTTTCTTTTAGTCATGAAGATCTCAAACACTTGATATGGACTTGATAGGTCAATGAGGATCATGCCCTACCTACAAAAAGTTAGGCAAATGAAAAGATGTTTTTTGTATTTTGGTTAGTGAAATGATAATATAAAATTATTATACAATCAAATGATGCTTGGTGATCTCTCCCAAAACAGACCCAATGAGAGAGGGGTAAGGAGGATGCCAAGGTATGATCCCAATGCTAATGCATATGATGAAATTGCATGAGGGATCTTAGGGTCACAACTGGGGTCTTACATATCCCCATGTTCTCCACATGTTATTTTGATCAGGAAATTATCAAGAGTTTGGAGTTTGTTTGCCTTGGAAACCCTAATTCATCTGGGTATCTTGTGGGTATCTTGTGTGAACTCTTCAGCAAGTTTCTTCAACAATTGATCAAATATCTCAATGGGTACTTCACATTACATCATCTTATGAATATATTGTCCTACATGAGTCCCAAAAGTCAAGATAATGTCAAGCTAGCAAGTTGGTTCATGGTGGTTGACCAGAGAAAGTCAACTAGTCAAAACTGGGGTTCCCTAGACCCTACCTCCTACAATTTTTGTCATATGAAAATTATTTTAAGAGAACAGTTACTCTAAATGACATTCCAAACAACTTTCATGTTTAGGTTTAGAGGTGGTTTTTCTTGGAAAATCATTTTTTATGGTGAACGATTATAGGTCATTTTATATAAACCCTAGTTTGGAGGTCAACTTCCCAAGGACATAACTTCCTGAATTCTTATAAGATGTAAACCATTAAAATTCCATGATGAATTTCAAGATTTCTACTTCAACTTTTATGTTTGGAAGAAGTGCAAATTCAACTTTCAAATGCCTACTCCAAGAGGAAACGTTATAGGTCATTTTAGGCCAACACCACTGAACAAGTGACTTTCCTCAACTTCTAAAATGCATAACTCCTTCATTCCAAATAAAAATGAGGTCACATTTGTTACCAAATAGAATATATTTGAAAGATCTACAACTTTGATGAAGGAACTTTTTTCATTTGAAGTCATTATAAAAAGTTATTTAAGGTGGAAGAAGTCAACATTTGACTTGGGACTTAGAAATTTTTTAAATATGTTTGATTTCCCAAACCATTGCCTATGCACCTATAGCGGGAAATTCATGATCATCAAGCTATTGATAAGCTAGAGATCAATTAACAAGAGTCGTCACCGCACTTTTATTGTTTCCAAGGGAAAAGGGAAAAAGTACGAACAAAACCCGAATAGAAAGAAGTTTTCAAATAAAAACTAATAAAAATCAGAGATCACAGGTAAGGGGGTTGGTTACACAGAGGGAGAGTGTTAGCACCCAAAGTGTCCTAGGTACTC
The DNA here is from genome assembly GCF_024323335.1 of Lathyrus oleraceus. Taxonomy (NCBI): domain Eukaryota; kingdom Viridiplantae; phylum Streptophyta; class Magnoliopsida; order Fabales; family Fabaceae; genus Lathyrus; species Lathyrus oleraceus. The sequence goes on from NC_066583.1 coordinate 447,829,256, forward strand.
CTAGGGAGCCTATTTTGTGTGCATATGTATTTTGTACAAAGTGGTGTTCACAAACAAATAGAATGAGGGGATGGGAAAAGAATTCATTAATTATATTTTTGTGTTTGACAAGACCTTCGGACTTGTGCCTACGTACCAACATGAAAATGAGGGATAAAAACCTCGTAGTTCGTGATACAAATTTCAAAATGGATGCATTTCTTTTAACAAAAGATTTGTTTGAATGGCATAAAGGCTTAAAATGATTTGGATGAGTTAGTTCTTTTTGGATTTTTTGAAATTTTAAGTAAAGTATAGTTAAGTTTATTTACAAGTTTGATTTAAGAAAATAAATTTGAAAATGCAATGGCATAAGGCCAAAGTTTCTATCTTTTTGCAAAAGGGGTCTAAGTTTAGCACAAAAATAGTTCACACAAAGAAGATTTTGAAAATGGAGGGATAGATTTTGAAATTAAAGAAATGGGGAGAAGATGATGAGACTACCCTATGCACAAATTTAAAAGTTTAGAGTTGAAAAGATCTGACCAAATGGGTAGCAATCCAATAGACAAGAATGTCAATAGAAACCCAGAATTCCCTTGGACTTTTAGAATTAAGAAACACGCAAATTCACAATTATATTATCTTGAAGAGTAAAGGAATCAAATAAAGATGGCCTCATCCAAACTTATCCATTCCATGATCTTCTTCAAAATAGCTAATGTAACAGATGAATTCCACAAGTCACAAGTTCAAAATAACAGCTTCACAATGATCATGTTGCCGATGAATCTTAGAGAGATCTTCAAAGATGTATCAGATGAATTTCAAATTACAAGCACTTGGTTCTTCAACAAGTTGGCATTGGCCAAGTCCTTTAGGTTAGGGAGGTTGCCTAGATTCTAAGTCCATTTGTTCAAGAACAAGCCAACAGTCCACCCAAAAGTTTTTTAGGGTTTTTTTTATTATTATGTACATTAATGGTCAAAGACCACACAAGCAAACAAAGTAACACAAACAAAATATATCACACAGTATGGTCCAAATGGACAAAGTGAAAATTGCATTAACATAAATAATTTGAATGATATGTACAATGGCAAATGAAATAAAGTGCAAAAAGTAAATTGTATTAAAGTAAAAGCTTGAAATTAAAAGTTAGTAGTTAGTAGGTTAGAAGTTAGTTTTTCTTTTCAAGACATTCTTTGGAGAACACTCAACCCACTTATCACAAGCATGGATCCTTGAACAAAAAACATCTTCTAAAGGAAGGAAAGAAGGCCAAGTTTCCACACAATACCATGAAAGAAGAGAGACTTACAATCTCATTAACTAGAATGTTGATGCCTTTTATGTCACAAATTTAGCGCTATATTAAGCAATCGTAATTGGACTTATGTAGAAGTCACAACTATTTGAGGTCGGGCATTAGAATTTTGGTGTTAATGCATGTTAGAGACATAGTATAATGGACTATGCTCATGAAACATATCACACACAAAAAAGAATATGCAAAAGATGTGGCCTAATCTCATCCATACTCATGTGAATTTTTCAATCAACTAGCATTAGGACTTTGAGATGTCATAGGCCAAATGGAATGAATGAATTAAGAAGAGGAATGAAATGAAGTGGGAAGGCGATGAATGAAATCACAAATTGGTCAAAGGAGGAGTCTTATTAAATCAATATCATTCATTCATTTTGGGAGATGGAATATACATTCCATCAAACCCCTAAATCCAATGATATTAACTTGACAAAGTCAAATCAACCTTGACCAAGGCCCAACAACAATAATCAAACTCAATCAAGTCAATACAAATGGTCAACCAAATTTAATTGGAATTTATTCAATTAAAAATATAATAATAATGCATTTAAATCAAATATGTTTTGCCCAATTCCTAAAATCTCATCAAAACACCAAAGAAATGGCCATGATATTTATCATAGGTCAAACAAGGTCAAATGACCTTGGAGAAAAAATTTCACAATTTTTGGACATTTAATAATATTTTTAAACAATTAACAACAAATGCAAAATCAATTAATTGATGAAAATATTAATAATGATCCAAAAAAATAATTTTAATTCAGAATATGAAAGATAAAAGTATTTGAATTTTTTTGGTGAAAGTCTCATATTTTTTGGATCAATATCGAATTTAATATGAATTATTGAAGAAAATGCAATTAAAATAAAATTCAGAAAATCTAAATTACGTTGACCAACAGATCTCCCACACTAATTAAGGTGGCAGATCAGATGGTCTCTAGCGCGCTATCCACCATGGACCTTAATCAGCGCGTGGCAAATGTGGTATTCAAAACCAATGCTTAGGATTAGAACAAAAAACCTGGATCCTATGGTTCAGATGCTAGCCAACTCATCGCCGGAGCCAGAGCTCCGGTCATCTTCTCCGGTGGACATCGCCGGACTGGTCCACCATGAACCATCACCATAATGAAATACAAGGACATGAACTTGAAGAAAAAATGGCACTGAGCTCGAATCTGACCTCCATTCACTCCAATTCCAAGTATATTGAGAGATACATGGAATTGAAATTTGAGGTACATGAACTGAGTTGCTTCGATTTGACCTCAAAGCAAGTCAATCTTCTTGCCTACATTGGTAGGACTTCACACAACCAAAGAATCAATAGAATTGAGCAAGAATTTGAGAGAATCGAAGAGTTTAAAATTTCTAAAAAATACCTTAAATGGAGGTCTGGATTCAACTGGTCTTGATCTTGCTTGTGCCTGGACTCACTCCACTTGCTTGCAGGAAGAGAATTGAATGGTTAGAAAGCTATAGACTCCTGGAGAATTGAATTCCAAAAAAGTTGAGAATCAAGCTCAAATTCAAGAGAATTTTTCAGGCTTATCCTTTGAGAATTGAGGGTTTGAAATAGGTGATCAAAGCTGGCGTGATTGTGTGTCTATTTATGAGAAATTGAAGCTCTATTTATAGCTGAACTGGTTGATAATTGAACACTCTCTTTCACTTTCCTATTTTGGCAAATGGTGATGTAATGTGCATGGGCGCGCATAGGCCCATGAAATGATTGCTAGAGGTCCAAAAATGAACATCAGATGCTCTGAAGTAACCTTGGGTTGCAAGGCAAATGTACATTGATGTTTGAAGTTTGATCCATGCCAAGTGATATCACCCTGTTTAAACCATGCTCAGCCTATGCATTTATTGTCCAAAATGAATGAATTTGAGCTCTTTGGAAAGGTGAGATCAAGAGGAACAACTTTCATGTTCAACACTTTTTCATTTGAAGCTTGGAACTTGGAGAAATTTGAGGTGGAAGTTTGGGAATTTTTGACATATCAAAATTTTTCTAAGTGTCAAGCCATATGTCTCAATATTCCACCTTGCTTAACTTTTTATAGGAGCTTCAAATGAAAAAAATGTCTTCATCAAAGTTGTATCCCTCTCAAAGACCTTAAAAATAGTTACCAATTTCATGTCATTTGGATTTGAAATGATAGAGTTATGAATTTTTGAAGTTTGGAAAAATCACTTGATCAATGGTATAGGTCAAAAGTGACCTATAATGTAGCCTCATATCACATGCTCACAAAAGTTGAATTAGCTCCAAACATCAAATTTGAATTAGACACATTGAATTTGATTGTGAAGCTTGTAAATCTTTCATCTCATAAAAATTGAGCAAGTTGTGGCCTTGGGAAGTTGACTTTCAAATTAGGGTTTAGACAAAATGAATTATAATGTTTCAACATAGAAAATGATTTTCCAAGAAAAACTAGCTCTAGGTCTTAACATGAAAGTTGTTTGGAATGTCATTTAGAGTAAGTTTTCTCTTTGAATCATTTTCATATGGTGCAAATTGTAGGAGATAGGGTCTAGGGAGACCTAGTTTTGATCAGATGAATTCATCTGGCCAACCACCATCAACCAACTTGCTAATTTCCAATTCTCTCGACTTTCTTGGCCCATGGTAGATCATATATGCATAAGATGATGAATTTTCAAGTGTCCCTTGAGAAATTTGATCAATTGGTGAGATAGCATGTTGGAGAAGTTACTCAAGATACCCAGTCAAACTAGGGTTTCCAAGGCAAATCACCTTCAAAATCTTGAAGAAAACATGATCAATATATCATGTAGAAATCATTGGGACTCATATATGATTTTCATAACCATTCTTGCATTAATTCTTGGTTGTGCTCTTTGTTCATGAGGGTCTTAAACACATGATGTGAACTTGATGAATCAATGAGATCATGCCCTACCTACAAAAGAGTTAGGCAAATGCAAAGACATATTTTTGGTATTTTAGTTAGTAAAATGAGAATATACAAGTATGATATGATCACAATGTGCTTGGTGATCTCTCCCAAAACAAACCCAATGAAAGAGGGGTAAGGAGGATGCCAAGTCCTGATCCCAATGCTAATGCTTATGATGGATTTGTGTGAGGGATCTTAGGGTCAAAATTGGGGTCTTACAGCTGCCCCTATTTAAGGACATTCTAACTGAGGAGGTGAAGGTTAAAATCTTCGGCTTGACTCAGTAGAATGGGCTTATATAACAACATAGAGACACAAATTTTGGTCCCTAAGAGACCTCATAATTCATATGAGTGAATGCAAAAGTTAATGCTTTATGGGGAAATATTGCCACAAAGGAAAAAGAAATCGGAGAGACCGAAAGTCCACAGGAGTGTAATGCATTCTGTGAGGAAAACTCGCTGGGGAGACAGAGACTTTGGTGGATAAAAAGGAGTTATACGTAGGCCAGGCTACAACTTAAAATTACTGGGGGGACTAGAGGAATTCCATACAAAATGGAAAGACTCAGCCGGGGAAATAACAACATATGCAGGGGATACGAATACGTCAGGATAAAATTGAGGTACTCGACTCGTGCAGGGGAAAAACAATTTCACTAAGGAAATGCGCACTCAACTCAACTGGGGAGAAATAAACTTCAACACAGGAGGAGTATAAATCTATTATCTACTATCGGTTACTGGGTAAGGAGATAATAAAATTCTGACAAAGAGAACATCCGTCATCGGTTAGGATGATCATATCAAGGATGACTCGCTAGGAACCACCAAGAGGGAGTATTCATTATCGATTACTGGGTAAGAATAGCCTGGCTGGGGACAAATGCGGAAAAATAGGATTTACAACTACCAGTTACTGGGCAGAAGACCAAGGGTGAGAGTATCCGTCATCGGTTAGGATGAACATATCAAGGATAAAATCGACAGAGAAGAAAATCCGTCACCGGTTAAAGTGAACATATCAAGGATAGACTTGCCTGGGAAATGTCAAGGAGGATATCTGTCATTGGTTAGGATGAACATATCTAGGATATTTCAACCGAGAAAAAAGGGAGGAATTACATCTATCGAAATCCGGATAGAAAACCGTCAGAGGGAGAATCCGTCATCCGTTAGGATGAACATATCAAGGATTAACTCTGCGAGGGGACAACGTAGGATTTATAACTACCGAATACTGGGTAGAAGACCAACCAAAGAGAAAATCCGTCACCGGTTAAGATGAACATATCAAGGATAGACTCTGAAAAGGGGAGAAAAAATAGGGATTACACCTATCAGTTACTGGATAGAATACCAAAGGAGAGAAAATCTGTCACCGATTAAGATGAACATATCAAGGATAGACTCCACTCAGGGGAACAATAGGATTTACAACTACCGGTTACTGGGTAGAATACCACAAGGAGAAGGAAACCCGTCATCGGTTAAGATGAACATATCAAGGATTAACTCTCTGAGGAACAAAATGGGGATTACAACTACCTTTTTACTAGGTAGAACACCAAAAGAAGAGAATATCTGTCACTGGTTTAAGTGAACACATCAAGGATAAACTCCTGCGGGAGAAACAGAGAAAGGTTAAAGTCTTTCTGCTTAAGGAGCTAACACTCTACAATTAAAGGAGGACAAACATCAGATATGGTATGGGGAGAAAGTATTGCCATAACAGAGAATGACAATCTCAAGCAAACGAAGATGCGAGATATGAAAGTTATGAAATTATATGAATGTATATGTATATGTATATATGATGATTTTGCTAACAAAACGATCACAAAGGATACAGAGGTGTCGCAAAGAAATTGAACCACCGGTACAATCCTCGGTCAATCCACAAAATATGGAGACAACTGCCAGAGAACAGAGAGATCAACATCCTAAAGGGCTCAAACCTAGTTGAGGATGAAGGAGATCTGCTGAGGATAGAACATCCAAATTTATGGGGAATTTTAGGTCAACACCAAAAAAATGAGAGATAACCCTACAAAGAAAATAATCAACAAAAGCTGCTCAGAAACCAGGAGGAAACTCTGACTAGGAGCAAATGCAATCTACTGGGGAAGATCAACCATCTCTGAAGATCAACCTTGCTGAGGAGATACGAACTTGGCTAGGGATGTACAAACTCCACTTGGAAAGGCCGAAACTCTATTGGGGATAAGGACACGCCACAGGGTATCTGAATCAACCAACTCAGCTGGGGATAAAGAAAGAAAAGCCACAGGGTATCTGAATCAAACACTCCGTCGGGGAACTGAATCAACACAAATGTCTAGGAATACCCAAAGAGTTAACTGCTTGGGGAACCTCTAATGCTTCACACTTAAGGACTTACTATGCATTGGAATATTGTGGATATTCCTTTTACTTGCTTTGGAAAAGTAATTCTTGCTTTTATATTTTAAAGAAAACTTGATTTTGAAAAAAAAAATTTCAAAATGATCATAATAAAATTTAAAACTATTAGCTGAAGCAAATAAGAGTAGAAACAACTTGGATAAAGGCTCAACTTTATTTAATAGGATGGTAGTCTGTAAATGACAAAACTCCATAGAATTTACAAATTCGAAAATGGTAACTTACATGGAAAAGGGTTACATTGAATACAAATGATCCTTAATCCTTCTACTAACTCTTGATATCCACTGTACTCTTGACCGCTGCTGGGATGATAAACTGATGTCATCCCTTGTGCTCAAACAAGTCTTCAAAAATCAATGAAGATTTGCAGAATGCAGTTACTTGCCATAATCCCTAATTTTTTCATAAGTTGCCCCAAGGTGGAGTACTCAACTTATCGGGAAATTCTTTCTGTTTTATGTCTTTGATTTTTGCCTAGATCACCCTTTCGGGTTTTCAATCCACCGAGACGCTCCTTTTTGCCTAAGCCTCCCTTTCGGGTTTTCAACTTAGCGAGTTGTTCTTTTCTTTTTTTAGGCGAAGTATTTCTTGACTGCATCTGCGTTCACAGGACGAGTGAACTCTTCACCATCCATAGTTGTATGAATCAATGCACCGCCTGAAAAGGCTCTCTTGACAACATATGGGCCTTCATAATTGGGAGTTCATTTTCCCCTAGAATCTGGCTTGAACGTCAAAATCTTCTTGAGCACAAGATCACCTTCTCTAAATGCACGAGGTTTGACCTTCTTATCAAAAGCTTTCTTCATTCTCTGTTGATATAACTGACCATGACACATGGCAGTCAATCTCCTTTCTTCAATCAAATTCAACTTGTCAAACCAGGTCTGACACCATTCAGCTTCAGTCAACTTGGCTTCCATTAGCACACGCAATGAAGGAATCTCAACCTCTACGGGGAGCATTGCTTCCATACCATAAATAAGAGAGAAAGGGGTTGCCCCTGTTGAAGTGCGGACAGATGTACAATACCCCTGTAAAGAAAATGGGAGCATCTCATGCGAATCCTTATATGTTACAACCATCTTCTGGATAATCTTCTTGATGTTGTTATTCGCAGCTTCAACAACCCCATTCATTTTGGGTCTATAGGGAGAAGAATTATAATGTGCGATCTTGAAGTCTTTCCAAAGAGCTTCCACCATATTGTTATTCAAGTTCGATCCATTATCAGTAATAATCTTACTTGGCACACCATAAAGGTATATGATCCGATTCTTGATAAACCTTACAACGACTTGCTTGGTCATGTTTGCATACGATGCCGCTTCAACCCATTTTCTGAAGTAGTCAATTGCCACTAAAATGAAATGATGTCCATTCGAAGCTTTGTGCTCAATCATCCCAATCATATGAATTCCCCACATGGAGAATGACCATGGCGAAGAGATAACATTCAAAAGTGTCAGAGGAACATGAATCTTATCAGCATAAATTTGACACTTGTGGCATTTCGTCACAAATTTGCAACAGTCAGATTCCATTGTCATCCAATAGTAACTTGCTCGCAACATCTTCTTTGCCATTGCATGTCCATTGGAATGAGTACCAAAGGAACCTTCATGCACTTCAGTCATCAACAAGTCTACTTCGTGTCTATCCACACATCTGAGCTAAACCATGTCAAAGTTTCTCTTGTACAGTACATCACCATTCAAGTAGAAATTACCGGCTAATCTTCTCAAAGTCTTCTTATCTTTCAAAGATGCCCTAGGAGGGTAAACCTTACTTTGGAGGAAACATTTGATGTCGTAATACCAAGGCTTCTCGTCTTTGATCTCTTCAACAGCAAACACATGAGTTGGCCTACCAAGTTCGTACTTCACTACGATCATTGACGCCAATGTTCCAAAAGCATTTGCCATCTGGTTTTCATCTCGAGGAATACGTTGAAACTCAACCTTTGTAAAGAAAGTTGAAATCCTCCTCGCATAATCTCTATTTGGTATCAAACCAGGTTGATTTGTCTCCCATTCTCCTTTGATTTGATTCACAATCAAAGCCGAATCACTGAAGACATCCAAATACATAATTCTGAGATTCATGGCCTCTTCAAGCCCCATAATGCAAGCTTCATATTTTGCCATGTTGTTTGTACACTTGAAAGTCAATCTAGTTGTAAATGGTAGATGCGTGCCTTAAGGAGTAATAATCACTTCCCCAATTTCATTTCCATATTGATTAACAGCTCCATCAAATACCATGCCCCAACGGGAACCAAGTTCTGGCCCTTCTTCAAGTAATGGTTCATCACAATCTTTCATTTTCAAGTACAAAATCTCTTCATCGGGAAAATCATACCGCACTGACTGGTAATCTTCAATTGGTTGGTGAGCCAAATGGTCACCCAAGATACTACCTTTGATCGCTTTCCGAGTTCAGTATTCGATATCATACTCTGATAACAACATCTGCCAACGGGCTATTCTCCTAATTAAAGCAGGATTCTCAAATATATACTTGATTGGATCCATTTTGGATATCAACCAAGTGGCATGATTCAACATATACTGACGTAGACGCTTAGCAGCCCAAGCCAATGCGCAACAAGTTTTCTCCAACATTGAATACCGAGTCTCACAGTCGGTGAATTTCTTACTAAGGTAGTAAATTGCAAATTCTTTCTTCCTAGTCTCGTCTTGCTGACCTAAAACACAACCCATACTACCTTCGAGCACAATCAAATACATGATCAACGGTCTTTCTTCAATAGGTGGAGACAAAATCGGAGGTTCAAGCAAATATTCCTTGATACTGTCAAAAGCTTTCTGGTAGTCTTCGGTCCAATCATAAGAATTATCTTTTCGAAGAAGCTTCAATATAGGCGCACATGTGGTAGTCATGTGGGAAATGAATCTGAAAATATAATTCAAGCGGGCGAGAAAACCTCTGACTTGCTTCTTAGTTTTGGGCGCATGCATCTCTTGTATTGCTTTGACCTTGGCGGGATCAACTTCAATACCCTTCTTGCTGACAATAAAGCCCAACAACTTACCAGAATGAACACCAAAAGTACACTTATTGGGGATTCAAGCGGAGTTTATACTTCCTCAAACGCTGGAATAGATTCAACAAATGTTCAACATATTCCTCTTCATCAATTGATTTAGCAATCATGTCATCTACATAAACTTCAATCTCTTTATGCATCATATCATGAAAAAGAGTAGTCATTGCTCTTTGGTAAGTTGCACCAGCATTCTTCAAACCGAAAGACATCACTCTATAACAGAATGTTCCCTAGGGTGTAATGAATGTGGTCTTCTCCATATGTTCGGGTGCCATCTTGATTTGATTATATCCGGAAAATCCATCCATAAACGAAACGACTTTGAATTTAGCAGTATTGTCTGCCAACATATCAATGTGTTGCAGAGGGAAATCATCTTTCGGATTGGGTTTATTCAAATCTCTATATCAACACACATACGGAGTTTTCCATCTTTCTTCGACACAGGCACAATATTGGCCACCAATTGCGGATACTCTGCCGTCACAAGGAAACCTTCATCAAGCCTCTTCTGAACTTCCTCTTTGATCTTCACATCCATATCAGGATACATTCTTCTCAACTTCTGCTTGACTGGCAGGCATTCTGGCTTCAACGACAATCTATGATCCACAATCTCACAATCCAACCCAGGCATGTCTTGATAGGACCAAGCAAACACATCTGAATACTCTCAAAGAAGATCAATCAACCCCTTCTTAGAATCTGGACACAGTCGAGACCCAATCTTGACTTCCTTCATATCACCTTCGGAACCCAAGTTGACTAGCTCAATCTTCTCTTCAAACGGCTGAATAATCTTTTCATGTTGCTCAAAAAGACGAGACAATTCATCACTCACTTCTACATCACTTTCTTCCTCGGCCTTAAACACAGGGAATTCAAAATTTGGAGAAAGAGAAGGATCATTGTATTCAATGGGGTTAGGAACCAACCTACATAATGATTTGATATTTTGATTTTAGAGAAGTGAATTTGTGACCAAATATTATGCAGATGGACAATTATCTTGTTTATTTATGTTTTTTTTTGTGATTACCATTTTCAGAATAAAGCAAAAAGTAAAAATAAACATAAAAGATGTGGATGAATAGAATTAATTTTATTAATGATCAATTTAAAATGCCCAAACAATGTTCACTTCTCCATTAGGCATAGGAGAAGGATTTTTAAAATATAAAAGCAATTACTTAGATCGATGCAAAATAATAGGAATATCAACGACAGTCCAATTGTTGCATGTCCTTCCATGTGTTACAAAGTTGGTGCAGTCTTCCTCTTCGTTATCCTCTAGCACAACAACTAAGTGTTGTGCATTGCCATGAATGAACCCTCCGCTACGGAAGCTAAGTTGCATATCTTCAAATCTAACAGCTGATGAGCTTCTTTGGAACCCCAAACCGGTTTTGCCCTTGTTGTCAGAGACCTCTACCATGCGCCCCATCTGATCAAGAGTACCTTCTTCTACAATCTTCTGAGCATCTTTCAATGAGGACATAGGTGCCCCAACTCTCTTCTCAACAGTAATAGATAACGCTTAGAACGGAGTTCCAAACTCATTCTCAGCTTCTACATACGTGAAAGATGACATATGGCTAACCAATAGCGCTTTCTCTCCTCCCACAAGCACTAGCTTGCCATTCTTGACAAATTTGAGCTTCTGGTGCAGAGTGGAGGTAACAGCCCCTGCCTCATGAATCCATGGCCTTCCCAATAAATAGATCTAGGCCGGGTGGATATCCATTACTTGAAAAGTAATCTGAAAATCCATCGAAGGCTTTGACAGTTACCCCACTATATCTCATGGGAGTTCCTTGGTAAGATAACTTCGACAAAGTTGACTTCGGAAGCATATTGAGTGACGAACCGGTGTCAACAAACACATTTGACAAAGCATCTTCCTTACAGTTCATTGAAATATGCAAAGCCATGTTATGGTTTCTTCCCTCCTCAGGGAGTTCTTCGTCACAGAAACTCAAATTATTACATGAAGTGATGTTAGCCACAATGTGATCGAATTGATCCACAGTAACATCTTGCTCTACACACGCTTGATCAAGAACTCTATGTAGTGCTTCTCTGTGCGCTTTAGAATTCAAAAGCAGAGACAACACGAAAATCTTTGAGGGAGTCTGGAGCAACTGCTCAACCACATTAAATTCACTTCTTTTTATCAGTCGGAGTACCTCATCATCATCATTGGCTTTCAAGTTGTTGGATTCACCAGACTTATCTTCTGAACAACCAACTGGATCTACATTAGGTATCTCCACCTTCTTACCAACAATCATTTCCTCTTTACTTTCTGGGACCTCCGACCCGAACACTCGACCATTACGGGTCACCTTCGTAACATAAGCAATTATCATTATTGAACTAGTCGTAGGTAACAGGACCTCTTGACCATTCTTCATCATCGTAGCATTATACTAGTATGGTACAACCTTATCAGATGAATACGGGATTGGGCCTGCTAACCTTATTACCAATGGCGATACTGATCTTTGACTGACATTCTTATTGCTGCTGCTATCATATTGAATTATCAACCTCTCTTGTTGCTTGAATACAGGTACTATGACATTGACGTCATCATCTACATGACGGGATTGAACAATCTGGATCATGCCTTCATCCATTAGACGCTGAATGTCCCTTTTCACCATATCACACCCTCTTGGGTTCACACTACACACAACACAACCATCATGGTCATGTTCACAGTCACTCACCATACAAATATCCTTATGCATCTGCACCAAATATCTTCGGATAAACCGGACATCAAAAACCTTGAACTCACCAGGACAACCGACCACCATATGCACTGAAGAGTTCCCATGAGCGGGCAAAGGGTTTGCTTTCACATTTGGCGCGCGGTCATCAAAGGACACCATACCACTCTTCATGAGCTTTTGAACCTCATATTTCAACGGATAGCAGTTTTCAATATCATGTCCGGGTGCTCCTTAATGAAAAGCACAACGAAGCTCGGGTTTATACCACCAGGGAAGTGGTTCTGGGATTTGTGGTGGGTTCCTCGCTTGAATCAAGTTCTTGAGAACTAACGAGGGATATAGCTCTGCGAACGACAAAGGAATCGGGTCAAAAGAGACCTTCTTGCTCTCAAAGTTCTGCTAATGCTGATTGTTGTTGATATTGTTGTTGTTGTAGGTGTTGTTCCTTGTTGCGGTTGTTGTTGTTGTTGTTGTTGACGTTGATGTTTTGGTTGTTGAATTGGTGTTGCTTGTTGATTAGAAAATACCGGAATTACTGATGACACTTGAGGACGATGATGTTGACGGGGTGGTGGATTTCTTCTGATCTGAGGCCTCCTCTGCTTCCCACTGGAAATTTCATTTGTTTCACTGTCCTTCTTCTTGCTAAAACTACAGCCATACCTCTTACTCGTTGACGCCTCATCTTTTGACAAACCTCCTTATCGGACTCCTTCTTCAAGTCTCATCCTTATATTTACCATTTCGGTAAAATCACTGGGGGCACTAGCAATCATGTGTTCATACTAAAATGAACTCAGGGTTTTCAAGAAGATCTTTGTCATCTCTTTCTCCTCCAAAGGAGGAGTGATCTAGGCAGCCAACTCCTTCCATCTTTGCACATACTCTTTGAATGTCTCTTTGTCTTTCTGAGACATAGACCTCAATTGGTCTATATCCGGCGCCATGCCCACATTGTATTTGTATTGCTTCACAAATGCCTCTCCCAAGTCGTTGAAAGTGCGGATGCTTGCACTATCCAACCCCATATACCAACGGAGTGCAGCACCAGTCAGACTATCCTGGAAGTAGTGAATAAGCCATTGGTCATCATCTGTTTGAGGTGACATCTTGCGGGCATACATCACAAGATGACTGAGCGGACAAGAGTTCGCCTTATATATTTCAAAGTCAGGGACTTTGAATTTCACTGGGATCTTCACATTGGGTACCAAGCATAATCCGAAAACACTCTTCCAAAACAGATCTTTACCTCTCAGCATCTTCAATTCCTTGCGCAGCTCAAGAAACTGGTATTTCATTTCATCCATCTTCTCATAAACATCCGGACCCTTAGACGGCTCGGAATGATAGATGGTATCCTTCTACGCGAGGAAAAGTGTGCACAACGAGAGGTGGCACGGACACGACCGGGCTAGATGCCGGCATGGAAGCAGATGTAGGTTGTAAGACCCCAATTTTGTCCCTAATATCCCTCATGGCTCCATAACATTGCATTGCATAGCCTCAAGGATCATTGAGCATCTTGGCTCCCTTTCCCTTTGGGTAGGGATCTCTTATGAGTGGTTTGAGATCACCAAGAATGCTTGAATTATATATCATTGCTTTTCTTGTTTTATTCACTAACCAAAAGCACAAAAATATGTCACTAACATCTTTTGTTTGTAGCTTAAGCAATCACCAGGTCAAGAGCTTCAAGAAGATCCTTTGTGCAAGAGATGAGGTATTTTCTTGGGATGAGGATCACATTGGTTATTATAAGGAGCTTACATGAGCTAGGGTTTCATTTTGAAGCAATTTCACCAAGTGGTAGAGGCTCAAGTTAATCAAGATATTTCAAGGTCATTTGAGGACCAAAAGTCAACTGTGCAGTCAACTGAGGGCTATGAGGTGGGGAAATGAGTTGAGACACCTCAATCATGTTCGAATGGGGTCTATTCATCATTCTAATCATCCATCTTAAAGATTCAAAGGTCATGGAAAAGGTTACTAAAAATGGAAAGTGACCTATAATTCAAAGTTTCCAAATCTGGCAAGTTTTTGGTCCACATTCAACTTGAGTTTTCAATATAAAAAAAGTTTCAAATGGATTTTTGGTGAACATAAAAGTTGTATCTCTTTGTCACCCCTTTCCAAAAAGTCCTAATTCATGTCCATATGATGAATGGTTGAGAAGTTATGGTCATTTGATCATAAGGTGTGCATGGAAATTCAAAATGGCATAACTTTTGATACAATGCTCCAAATTGGTTCATTCTTTTTGCAAAATGCTTCTCATGTTCAAGACATCTCAAAATGAGCTTTTGCCATGCATGGGAGAGGCCAAATGTTCATTATTTCACACATGTGAATATTGAAGAAAATATTCAACACTCATGTTTGGCTTAAAATGCAAGCAAATTGATCTTCAAATCATGACCATTGGATGTTCTTAAGTGGATTAGAAGCTCAGCATGGGAGATTGCACGTGTATTATGGCCTTATGAGCTCATGTTGCATTTTTGCAAATTGCTTCATATCTCCTTAATCATGATTAACCAATGGAAAAGAGGATTAGCATGGTCATTAGCATGAAGTATAAAAGGCCAAACCCTAATCATAACTGCAATAACAGAACCATTTTCAGATCAAAATCAAGAACTCTCTCAAATTTTTTCTCACTTCGAATTCTCATTTTCTTCACACAAAGCTCAAAGATCTTTACATATTCTTGATCATCATCCTTCACTGATCAAGAATCATTAATTGTTTGGAGCAATTCAGCTAGAAATCGAGCAGTACAAGAGCATGAACATGGCAATGGATTTTGGAAATTGAAGTAGATTCAAGAGGATTCAACCGTTCAATTTTGCTTAAAGCTTCATAGGAAGATCATAGGAGGAGATCTGGAGCTTTTGAGCCTGTGAGAACGCGTGTACAGCAACCTCCATTTCAAGGTGACTTCAATTTCGATCTCTCCTTTTGCTGTTTTTTGATCATAGAACTGTAGATCTTATTGAGTAGAGCATGGATATATGTTTAGATTTGAAAATGAGTGAGTATTGAGGATTTGGTATGAACTGAAAGTTTGGATCTCAAAAATGTTTCCCTTTGATCTGAAAAACCTAGAGAGATTTAGGAGAAATTGATAGCATATTTTGAATCTACATTGAAAGATGAATCGAATGATATAAGCCTTGGTGATTTCTGGGATTTTTTTTGGGCGGAGCCACCGTGCATCTCGCCGGAGAAGACGACCGGAGCTGTAGCTCCGGCGTCTGTGTCATTTTAGGGTTTGGTGATGTGTACTGCCATGTGTTCCATTGCGTGGACAAGCAATTGGATAGGGATGCCTTGATTGATCCACGCGTGCGCTTGACTGCTGATTGTTGTGGTTGTGGATTTTTCTGGATTAATTCAAACATTTTATTTTCCCTCCATTTTCCATTTACATTCCATTTATTTTGCTCATTTTAGAAAATTCATAAAAAATGCAAAAATAGTCCAAATGAGTCCCAAATTTTTCTCATGGTTTTGTATTTATGTCTACTATTTTATGGTGCTGATTGTATGAATTGTTGATGTCTGGAATTTTATTTGTGAATTTTTGAATCCACATTGTGTTAAATTGATCTAGTGTATTCAATGTGTTGTGAAATTCTCCATGTTGAACCTTGTGATCCAATTTTTTGCATACATGACATTCACACATAATATGAATTTTTGGTCACTGGTTTGTAATTTTTCCCATATGTTATCATCATTTTTGAAACATAGAGAATAGTGTGACAATTTGTGTCACATTTTTGGCATTGAATTGGTGCATTTTTGTTCACATAGCATTTGCATCATTCTGGATTTGATCTTTTGCATGTTGAACATCCATGCCATGAGAAACTTGTACAAAAATTCCCAAAGTCATTGCATGTATTTCTGATTTGATGTGAATTTTCTAAGTTGGAATTTCATTTTGTGCCTATTTTTGGTCATTGCATGGCATAGGAAATTTGAGACATTTGATTATTGATTTGATGCTGGTCCTTTTGAGGACATTAGATGGAATGTTTGAATGTGTGATGTGTAGAAGATTAGGTTCTGTTTTGGTCATTTGGTTAGGTTTTGAATTCATCTCTTATGACATTGTTTGTTGGTGTTTTGTTGTGTTGTTTAAATGCACATAAACTAACTTTGTCTTGTGTTTCAGGTTTGGATACTCATCATTGATCTTGTGAGATGCAAATACCTTGAGTACTAACCTATGTTTGTTTTGTAGGGTTCTAATTGATGTGGTGAACTCATGAGCTTATTTGAGTGCTAGGGCACTTATGCACTGAATTGTGTAACTGTTAGAGGGTTTCACTGTTTGTCTGTTGGTTTTATGACTGAAGTACTAATTGTTTAGTCTTTATACAGGTACCTTAGTTGCTTGCTTGCTTTAGCTCTTGCTTGAGCATTGGATTGTGGTTGATACACCACTCAGGTAGTTAGCTTCTTACTTCATGTAGTCTGAAGTCCTGTCACCTTTTTGGCAGGCATTTTGCTGGCAAGTCCTCCTTCAGAGGCTCTGTTTGTGTTTGTTTAAAATTGTGCTCAAAGACCTCCAAAGAGGCATGTGATATTTGATAAGACCTCCAAGAGAAGAGGCAATTGACGGATAAAAGGGATTAGTAGCCAATCCCCCGTTATTCAGTGTGTCGTTCTTTATGCTCGCACTACGTGTTGATGCTTCTGAACATGTTCCCCAGATCTTTGTCCAGAGTCTGTCAAGTGGAAAAGGGTCCCACTTTCTGGATCCCCACGCTTTCTTTGTCATGAGCTCACCCTGGCCAGGGTTAAGAGCATGAGGTTACATCCTCATTACCATTTCGATCAGCTTCACCCTAACGTTCAATGTTAGTGGTTAAGAGCTACAGATTACCCATTACAGTTTAGCTTGTTTGTCGAGGTTGACATGACCCCTCTTGACTAAAGCCCACCCATTGTTTGAGCCTCTTGTATGGATATATTGTGTGATGTTTGTTTACTTGTGAACTTTTGATGTGTGTGCTCTTGAACTAGGAGTTTCCATTTGAGCTTAATTGGAGGATCATTACCATGTTCATTTAAGTGGAAGATACAAGATACATTGAGGATCTCTTATGAGACTTGTTTGATTGCTTATACCTTATGCTTGCTTGTTCCAAAGGATGGGAGCTACTTGGATCATCTATATGATCTCAAGAGAGGAACTCCTAGTGTGGTTTCATTTCTTATCCCTCACCTTTTTGTTTCACTTAGGACTTAGCCTCCTTCCTCATCTCTAACCCAAGCCAAAACCCTTTTTATGCAAACATTTAACCTTTATTTTCAACATTAGAAACCTAAGCCTTATGATTTTGATTTTCAAACTTTCTTTTCAAAACACTCATTTTGAATTGAATCTTTAAGTCTACTTTGACTACTTTTGTATATACTTCTAATTGGTAAATATAACCCATTCAAATTTCTTTTGTGGTTTCAATGACCACTTCTTAATCAAATTTTTCCATAACCTTTAGCTATTAGGTTTGAGTTATCTTTGTGGTAGATGTAATACTCACCTTTGTCCTTAGTGATGGACAATGAGCCTTCCATGCTTATTATAGGGTTAACCCCTTGTAGCGGTGTATTCGTCACTTTATGATTTATTGATTAAATCAAAAGCAACGCATACAAAGAATCGAGTCGCCACCGCACTTTTATTTATCCGAAGGAATGGCTAAAAAGCGAACAAAAGCCTAAGAAGTTTTACACATAGAAAACTAATGAAGAGATCTGAGATCGGGGTAAGGGGTAAATTACGCAATGGGAAGGTGTTAGGCACCCAAAACGTCCTAGGTACTCCTAGGGAGCCCTTTTCACACTTGTTGAATGAAATGTTATTTGTTTATGAAATATTTATTGTGCAAACATGGATTGAAGGAATGAGAAAAGAATGTACAAGTTATTATTTTTGTGTTTGAACGGATGAACCCGTTGCCTACGTACCTTTCCATGGAAGGTAAGGATCAAAATGTCGTAGTTCGGCTAAAAGATTTCCAAAATATGAGTGGGTTCATTTTAAAACAAAATCCCTAAGGTCTTTCGTTATCCACGGGAGAAAACTCAACCTTATACAAACAACAAGCCCACCATGTGAGAAAAGCTTCAACTTGCTAGTGAGGGGTTAACCCTATAATAAGCAAGGAAGTCTTACAATTCAATCACTAAGGACAAAGGGTGAGATTAACATCAACCAACTAGGATAAATCAAACCTATGGCTAATGTATGAAAACTTATCAAGAATGGACAAAGCCACAAAACAATTGAATGAGTTGGATTAACCAATTAGGATTTATTCACAAAAAAGGGTCAAAGTATGATTAGGATTTAATTCGAAAGAAGTATTGTGAAAATGAAGTTTGAAAAATCAAAGGCTTAAGGCCTAGGTTTCTAATTTGAAAATAAATTAAAATGTTTGCACAATAGTTTTCAGGTTTGGGTTAACATGCAAATGGAGGTTTAGGAAACAAAAGGATGGAGGGTGAGGGAGTGTAAAACTTCTTAGATGTTCACCTCTTGAGATCATATGTAGATGATCCAAGTGATTCCTTTGGAATAGGCAATGAGCAATAACAAATAAACAAAGCAAATGGATACCGGATGCCAATCAATGGACTTACACCAATCTCACAAACAAACTGGATACCGGATACCAATCAATGGATTTACACCAATCTCCTAAAACAAACATGGATACCAGATGCCAATATATGGACTTATACCAATCTCCTGGAACAAAACAAGACAAGGATACCAGATGCCAATATATGGACTTATACCAATCTCCACAGGATGATCATAGGAAACAACTGCCAATAAATGGACTTACCATTGACTCCTCACATACAACAGACAAAACAAATGCACTAAGCAAGAGGAAACAAGTTGCCAATAAATGCTCTTACACTCGACTCCTTCCACATCATAGGAAACAATGGCCAATAAATGGACTTACAATTGAATCCTCAATGGACAAACAAAGATGTCACAAAGATGTGAACAATGATCATGCAATGATGTACAATTAATGAAGATAAATGCACAGAGGCACACATAAGCAAATATGCACAAATGAATCAAGCAATCAGACAAACAAGTCAATTAGCACACATTATACACAAGCAATTAGGCTCAAGCAAGGTTAGACTTTACAGTCAACTAGAATGGGGTAATTTGTGCTCTTAACCCTAACATTGAGAGTTAGGGTGAAGCAGATGAAATGGAAATGAGGGTTGTGCCTCATAGCTCTTATCCCTGGCCTGGGAGAGCTTTGAATAATAGAAAGTGTGGGAGTTCAGAAAGTAGGAACTCTTCTCCACAAGTGATTGACTCTATAAGATCTTGGGTTAATATCCACAATGCATCAACATGTTATGTGAGCAAAGTGGATGACACACTGAATAGCAGGAGATGGATTACACATCTCTTTTATCTGCTAATTGCCTCATAAGAGGACTTTTCCTGCTTGGCACAAAGATAAACAAACACAAGCATTGCCTCTTAAGGAGGACTTCAGACAGGTGCCTGCCCACATAACAGGACAGGTCTTCCAGACTACATGAAGAAGAGAGGTTATACCTAAGTGGTTAAGCAACCAAGCAAAAGCAAAGTTCAAATGAACTTAAGCAACTTATGTACCTGTGGAAACATCAAACAAATCAGTATAAAGTTCAGACAACTAAACAACAGTCAATGAGTAACTAACAATCCCAATGTACACAATGCATAAGCCAAAGGTCAAACTCAAATGAGTCAACATCAACCTACAAAATACACAAAGGTTAGTAATCAAAGGCAAACATCAATGCTCAAATGATGGAGCATCAACAACTATGGGACTTGGATGTTCAACCTGAAATCAAAGCTTCAAACATGAGAGGAAAACCACTAGGTCAAAGCCTAGAGTCAAAGATGGGGAAAAAATTCAAAACAGAAGATGAAAATTAACATGAATCAACTTCAAACACATCTTGAAACAATCCAATAGGTCTCACATCAATATCATTAACCGAAAGCATTTCATGATCAATTGATGTTCAAGGCAATTTTAAAGCTCAAATGTGATCAACCAGAATGAAAAATCTCAATTAAATCAGAAATCAATCAAATAATTCCAAGAAAATTCATGAGCATTCAAAACATCCGTATCAAGCATCATACAAAAAATCAGAACAAATGGAGATCAATAGGCAAGGCAAACACATCGCATAAGTTGAACAAGCAAAGGTGTGACACAAATTGTCACACCAACTTAACATGATCATAAAGCAGAAATGACAAATGGTAAAAATACCAAATCAACACCAAAATGTCAAGCAAAGTGTCTAGTTTCATCATGCAAATTTTCAGATTTATTGGATTAACAACCAGCATTTCACAAATGATATAGCAAGGCAAGGTACAAAATGGATACATGTTCAAATACCCAAGCACAAAACGGAAACCAGCCAAGCACAATTTATGGAAAAATGATAAAACAATACTAGACAGAAAATGTCACACAATGCAAAAAACCTCATAATTTTTGGATCATTATTCAATTAGATATGAATTTTGCAAGATGATGAAAAAATAAAAAAAATGCATGAAGCAAGTAATAGAAATAATGGAGGGAAATGGAAAAACAATGAAGCATTTGAAATTATGGCATGGTGTAACACCCCAAAATTTGCCCTCCTCATTCATGCATTCCCTTTTTAGGTCATTTAGCATTTCATACCACATTGCATCATGTCAATCAGAATTAGCTCCAAGAAGCTCGAACATCATCCAGGACACTTTGTGGGTTCTATTTAGATGATCAGTCAACACAAAGAAAAGACTTGAGGTACTACCAACAGGCCCAAATGGGGCCTATTCACCGCACAAATCTCCAAGCTGGAAGAAGCAAGAATCTGCTGCTGAGCTGTCATGCTCGCTAGGCGAGCAGATGCTTCGCCTAGAGAAGAGTACTGCCATGCTCGCTGGGCGAGCAGATCCTTCGCTAGGCGAAGGGCGCGCATTTCAGAACATATCAGAAAGATTTTTGGGCTTGAGTTGCCCTCATTTGAGCCTACTACCCACGAAAATCAGTCTATAAATACTGAAGTTTCAGTAGAGGAAAACACACTTGGAGTTACACGGGGAAATAGACTTGGAGTTTCATTTGGAGAAAGATCTTGAGAGAAGGAAACCTAGGAACTACTCTGCAGCAATCTTCAGGCAGCTCTGAGAAGTTCACTCTGATTCACACACTCTTTTGCCTCCGCCTCACGCAAACCCTAACAGAGCTTTGCAGATCCAGCCGCGCCGTTCGATCGGCCTCTCTCATCAGGTATGCCTTTGTTCCTCTTACTTTATGCCTTGAATTTGAATGCTATGAATGTATGAGGTAACATCAGGTTTTGCCCACAGGTTTATATTTGTGTATGAATATGTGAATAATGCTTTGAATGTTTAATAATTTCGTTTCTGAGATGAATTTCATAGGGTCTGGAATCTTTAACATCGGACTGTTATCAATGAGAAACCCGAAACCCGCAGGCGCTCGCTAGCCGCCTCGCTAGGCGAGCACGCAGCGAAGCTTCGCTAAGCTTTCGCTAGGCGATGCAGTCGCGAATATGACAGGATTCTCTCTTTTTGTTTTGTTTTGTTCTAATCTGTCTTTGTGTTGCCATGGCATTGTTTTCCCTGGATTTCATCTTGTTTTTCTAACGTTTCTGTTGAGTTTTCGTGAGGGCTCACATACTCTTGCAGGGATACCATTCGGAGGTTTATTCTGATTACTCGTACTGACTGATCTTCTTTGATGGTCTAGCTGGGGAGATCTCAGGGTTGCTAATCCTTTAATTGCTGTAACTTCGGATCTTTATCCGTGTGGTAATTTTTTCCCTTTCTCGTACTTTATCGCTTTCTTAGCTGGAAGACCTCGTTAGGAGGCAATGTTTGAGCCCCTTGGTGGCATTTTACTTTAAGATACATGTTTTGTGTGGTGTGATTGTTCCCCCGTAGGATGCGAGGCTTCGTATAGTCTCCCGTCTGCATGCCAATTAAGGTAACACTGTTCCTTCTCCTAGGACTTCCTTTTTGCATGAGCGTTCCTAAAACGCAAACACCTCAACGCACGTTTACTCCTTCTACTACAGGCGAGTAAGTCTCCAAAGGTCGAGCATCCGGTAGATTGCGTAGTGACGTCGTTCGTCCAAGACCCAATCCATAACCCCGTAGTTAGCCGAACTACGGCTTGCTCTGATTCTCCTTCCAGATGAGATACGTAGGCATAAGACGCGATGTCTTAGCGAGCACACATCCCCTCAACCCACAGGTCAGCCGAGCTACGAAGACTCTGATTCTCATATTCAGATGAGATACGTATGCAGTGGATGCGACATCCGCGCGAGTCATTTCTCTTAACCCTTTTTAGTAAATAAACACATTAGGTAAACTCACACCCTTTAGACGAGAACCACAAAAGTGGATCCCGTAGAGTACTATGGATGCGTAAGGGTGCTAATACCTTCCCTTCGCATAACCGACTCCCGAACCCAAGATTTGGTTGCGAGACCCCGTCTTGTCCTTTCCTTTTTCAGGTTTACTTCGAGCGTTTCCTTTCCCTCCTTTGGGATGAATAACGCAAGGTGGCGACTCTTCTGTCATTTTCTTTCGCCGGTTGTTTTTTTTCGCACTGTATTTTTCAGGTTGCGACAGCTGGCAACTCTGCTGGGGAACAAGAAGTTGACCTCTTGCTGGTCCATCTTCCCTAAGCGAGTCCCTCCTAGCTTTTGTGATTTCTTGTTCATTGGGTGTTCATGCTTTTGTACATTTATTTACTTACCTGCTTGCATTCATCTGCTGTATCTGTTGGAGCTGTTGTTCGTTTGTTGGGATGGGATGTTCTACGAGAGATAAGCCCATTACCTAGGCTTGAGTGTACACACAGGTTTTAGAGTGGATAATCATGAGGCTTGCGTGGCATGTTGCTACGTTAAGTCGTTCGTGAAGAACCACACCCAGACCAGGTTTCTTTTGGATATGTTATGTCCTACGGATGTTCCGTAACGACATGATGGCCCTCTAGAAATCGTCGACTCTGGTGACCATTTCCCGAGAACTCAGTCGAGGCCTCTCCTCCGAGACGTGATTATGTTAGCTCTGGTGGGCGCATTCTCGCTGCTCAACCCGAGGACCCCGAGACTGGGAACTTGCTTTAGGATGTCCTGTTGAGGGGAGTCAGTGGAGGTCTTTTATCCCGTAATAATGCCAAACCTTCAGTGGTAAACGTATTATTCGCGACTGAAGGGCTGAAGTTGACAAACTTCTGTTCTTAGAACCTACCAGTGAGGGGCGGGCTAAATTCAGGAAACCTTAACCTCCAACCAACCCGGTTTTCTGGAGCAGAGCTTTGATCTTATTGGTTTTCTCTTCAGACAGTGTAACCCGACAGATGTTCAAGCAGATACAGCAATCCTGATTGACATGCCACTGCATTGCATTCACATCATCACATCATTTGCATTCATATCATTTAACGCATGTTTATCCATTTCAAGGGGGTTTAAATCTTCTTCTTGATTCCAGTCGAAGTTTTTCTGGTTCTCTTAAGATGGATATTGGCAGAAAGAGACTTGTTGCTACAAGTTTCCGGTGGTCTGTCTGGAGCCCATCCAACAGTTGATGCAGTTAATGGATCCTGGTTCTCTAGAAGGATTCCGAGAGGATTACGGTCTGATTCTAAGTTTCTTCACGGTTCTTTCCAAAGATCAACATGACGCTCTATTCACACTGCTACAATTCTATGACCCTCCAATGAGATGTTTCACTTTCCCGGATTATATTTTGGTCCCTACTCTAGAGGAGATTGCCAGCTTTCTCAGAGTTCCTATCAGGTCACAGTTATTGTTCTACAGTTCTGAGTTTCTGCCCGATCTCAACATGGTTGCTTCAACCACATATTTGGAGGAATCAGTCTGGAAGGCTAATATGTGTCAGAAGGGAGAAGTTAGTGGTTTTCATCTGAGTTTCTTACTGGGAGAAGCAAAGAAGAAATTGGAAGACGGTAACTAGAGGGGTTTCAATGCTGTGTTGGCTCTTTGTGTGTATGGGATTGTCTTGTTCCCTAATGTTGCCAAATTTGTGGACATGGACGCAATACGCCTCTTCGTGTTGAGAAATCCAGTGCCGACCTTGCTAGGAGATTTCTTTCATTCAGTGCACCACAAAAATAAGAATAGAAAAGGGGGATTGTTGAATTGTTGTGTGCCTTTGTTTTATAAGTGGTTAGTTCTCACCTACCCAAATCAGGAGTGTTCATTAATGTCAAGGACTCGTTGAGTTGGTCGAAGAGATTGATGGGGTTGAGAGCTGAAGATATTTCTTGGTGGTCCGATCGGAGCTTGCTTTGGGCAGATATTATTCATAGTTGTGGGAACTTCCCAAATGTTCCGTTGGTAGGAAGAAGAGGAGGAATCAACTATAATCCTTCTCTAGCAGTTAGACAGTTTGGATATGCTTTAAGAACTCCGCCTTTGGAAAAGGATGTGGAAGAATCTCTGTTTTTCCATTCTTCGCCTGATTTGATGGTATCCCGTAAGGCAGCTGAGGCCTGGCTCAAGGTGATCAAGAGAGGAAGAACCGTCCTCGGAAAAGGAGATTGTAGAACTTACCCTCGGTATGAAGAGTGGCTTCAAGGAAGAGTCGAAGAGTTTGGTCTGCCATTCCCTATTGAAGAACCTTTGTATCCACCTACTCCTGAGCAGTCGACAATGGTGAGCCGAGAGGAGTATGACAAGTTGAAGAGTGCCATGGAGGGAATTCAAACCAAGAACTCAGAGTTAAGTGAGAAGTTGCAAGACTGTATGCATCAATTCCAGGAGGCAGAATATCAGAAGGGGGAAGCCGTCAGAATGCAAAAGGAAGCAGAGAGGAAATTTGCTGTGGAGGTGGACTTCTTCAGGAAGACAGACGAAGCCTTGAGATCATCCAGTTCTGAGTTGAGGCGAGTCAAGCAGCAGTTAGTAGATGCTCATGGTAAATTAGCTGGGTGGCAAGAGCAATGGGATGCATTTTCAACTTCTCGGAAGGCAAAGGAGGAAGAGACGGTAGCCGAACTGACTGGTCAGATAGAGAAATTGACGACTTTGCTGAAGGGGAAGAACAATGAGCTTCTGTGCGCCCGTTCTACTAATGGCTACATCATAGATCAACTCAATGAGGCTCGAGGACAGATTGAAGAACTCAAGGTGTTGGCAGGTTTGAAGAAATCCAGACTTGAAGAGGTATTCGGAGAAGATGATGGGAATTACTACAGAGAGCACATCAACGAACTGGATGGGATCATTCACAAGAGGAATCTGCTTATCCGGCATTTGACAGAATCTCCAGATCATCCCGACACGGTGGAATTACTGGATGAAGTGAGGAGCAAGCCTTATGGGTTGTATACCGGAGGCTGATTCCTGGTTTATGTTCCTCCCTTTACTTTTTGTTTTGTTGCTGTGTAGTGATAATCCACAGGCTTGTTATGGGGATCCTCTTTTGATGTACTTTTGGCTAAGGCCCCTTTCCTGGGACTCATTTGTATGTTGGTTTCCCTCTGTTGCATCTTGATCTCAGAAGTTTATCCATGACTCAGTCTTCTTGCACTATTCGCCTGATGTGAGACTGGAATCAAGGGGGTAGAATACCTTTTGGATTTGATAAACATGTCATTGAATTTACATATTCATTGTCATATCTTGCATAACAGGTACCGCTGCAGTGTTCTCATATTGTTTGGTGTCCCACTAGCAGGATAGCTGACTCAGGCATTCACCGATAGGTACCCGAAGGAATCAACAGAGAGCGATGGAGAGCCTACAAGCAGAGCTCGCCGAGATGAAGATTCGCATGAATCAATTCATGGATTTGGTTCAAGGGGTGGCTCAAGGACAGCAGGAGCTTAGATTGTTGGTGCAGAGGGATCCCCCTATTACTCAACCGGAGACGTTGGCTGATCCTCCAGCTGGAGAGGCTAATGTTCCCAATGGACCGGGGCCTATCCCGATCCCGCATGTCAACCTAGATCGACAACCCATTCAGGATGGTCAGGATGATCAGTTCCCCTTGCTTCAGGAAGAATTTGGCATGGACCCCATGTTTAGAAGATTGGAAGAGAGGTTGAAAGCAGTGGAAGGACAGAATCCTCTAGGAGTAGATGTTGCTGACTTGGGGCTGGTCCCAGGTGTGAGAGTGCCACCGAAATTCAAGGTCCCGGTCTTTGACAAATACAATGGCAGCTCTTGCCCCAAAACTCACGTGCAAGCCTATTTCCGTAAAATGGTTGCATACTCTGATGACGAGAAGCTACTTATGTACTTCTTCCAGGACAGCCTGGCTGGGGCATCCTTGGAATGGTATATGAGGCTGGACAGAGTCCACATCCGTTGCTGGAGGGATTTGGCAGAGGCTTTCGTGAAGCAGTATTAGTATAATGCAGACATGGCTCCGGACAGAACTCAACTTCAGAATCTGTCTCTTAAAAGCAATGAGTGCTTCAGGGAGTACGCTCAACGCTGGAGGGAGACAGCTTCCCGTGTTCAGCCTCCGATGTTGGAAAAGGAAATGGCCAACATGTTCATGAACACTCTGCCCGGACCTTACTTGGAGTGTCTGGTAGGTTGCAATGCTTCCAACTTTGCTGATGTGGTCTCTACTGGAGAAAGGGTGGAGAATTACCTGAAGACCTATAAGAGCCAGAGTGGAGGTGGATCCTCATCAGGGGTGAAGAAGCCGTTCATTCAGGGACAGAAGAGGAGAGAAGGGGATGCAAATGCCATATCTTCTTATCAGAACAGGGATAACCGGAGGAATAACTTTCAGAATTATCATCAGCAACCGTATGTTGCGGCTGTGACCATTCCAGCTGCAGCACCACTACAACAACAACAACCACAACGTCAACCAGCTCAGTATCAACAGCAGCAGCAACCGGGTAACAGACCCGCTTATCAACAGAGGCAAAGGATGATGGACCGGCGTTTCGACACCCTTCCAATGTCGTACGCTCAGTTGCTTTCTAGTCTTCAACAACTACAACTTGTGCAATTGCGCACTCTGGCTCCTCCTGTTGGTAGACTTCCGGTGGGTTACGACGCCAACGCTAGGTGTAGCTTCCACTCTGGGGCACCTGGCCACAATATTGAGAACTGCAAAGCTTTTAAGCACGTAGTTCAGGACCTCATAGACTCAAAGGCCATCGACCTTACACCGGCTCCGAATGTCGTTAACAATCCCATGCCCCAGCATGGTGGTGCGAATGTTAACATGATAGAGGGAAAAGCCAAGTCCATTAAGGATGTGTTGAAGTTGAAGACTCCATTGTTGGATATCAAAGGATGCTTACTGAAGGTCGATGTTTTCCCCGATTGTGGGAAGGGTTGTTTGGATTGTGCCACTCAGAGTGGAGGTTGTTTTAAGCTACAGCAGGGTATCCAGGCCTTGCTCGACAAAGGTATCCTCCAGGTTGAAGATTTGTCTGTCCAAGAGTTTGTGGAAGGGGTTGAGGAAGAAGGGTTTGAAGATGCTACTGATGAATTCGCAGATGTTGTTCCTACTGATTCTGTAATCCATGATGATGTATTTATTTTTTCCAATGTGGATGATCCTGATGTAATTGAACTTGATCCCGATGTTTCGGATGCTTGCATTTCACTGAATGAGATTTCCGAGTACGACTGTGATATTGCTACTATCACTATTTTCTACCCAACTAATCAAATCAGTGTGCCAGAAGCGCAACCCGTGCCACCAGTGCGACGATCTACTATGACCATCACAACCCCTGGTCCTTTACCTTTCACCAGTGAAAGGGCCATTCCGTGGCATTATGGGAGGAGCGTGTATACGCACGATCATAGGGTGGAACGGCCACTAAATGTAGAAGAGGGTCAGAAGCCTGAACCTGACGGTCCCGCAGTGGATAATGTCGGTGGAATCGGCCGATTCACCAGGAGTGGTAGATTGTTCTCACCACCGGTTACCCAAGCTGATAATGCTGATGCTGTGGCGAAAACCAAAGGCAAGCAAGTCGTGAATGAGGGTACCTCTGCACCCCAGGATGGTTCTGAGCCCACTTTTGCAAAGGATGTGGACGAGCTTCTGAGAATCATAAAGAAAAGCAAATACAAGGTAGTCGATCAGTTGATTCAGACTCCGTCCAAGATATCCATTCTCTCACTCCTGTTGTGTTCGGAGGCACACAGGGAGGCGCTTCTGAAGGTTCTTAATGCCGCATATGTACCTCAAGAAATCTCGGTAAACCAACTAGAAGGGATCGTCGCCAATGTGCATGTAAGCAACGGGTTGGGTTTTACCGATTCTGACCTGACACCAGCCGGACGCAATCATAACAAGGCTCTGCACATCTCGATGGAATGCAGAGACACCGTGCTATCGCATATTCTGGTAGATACAGGCTCCTCTCTCAATGTACTACCCAAGAGAGCCCTGTCGAGGTTAGAAGTAGAGGGTTTGGTCTTGAAACCTTCAGATCTTATTGTGAGAGCCTTCGATGGTTCTAAGAGATCGGTGTTTGGAGAGGTAGAATTGCCAATTTTGATTGGATCACAAACCTTCATCACTGTCTTCTACGTGATGGATATCAGTCCTTCCTACAGTTGCCTGCTGGGTCGTCCTTGGATCCATAATGCTGGGGCAGTCTCTTCAACTCTACATCAGAAGATTAAGTTTCCGGTCAACGGACGAATTACCACCGTCTGTGGTGAGGAGGACATCCTGGTCAGTAACCTGTCTACATTCAAGTATGTAGAAGTAGAAGGTGAAATTCATGAGACTCTGTGTCAGGCCTTTGAGTCAGTTCAAGTCAAGGATGCAGCTCCGGTGGAAGAGGTTAAAGCGGGTGCCTCTATCTCATCCTTTAAGCAGGCACGGGCCGTGGTGGATTCAGGTATTGCTCCCGGTTGGGGGCGTCTGTTGGAATTACCAATGAAAGAAGATAAGTTCGGGATTGGGTATCAGCGAGTTTTGACTTCTACAACTTCAACACTTCAGGGGCCGATTACTTTCTCCAGTGCTGGCATCATTCAGTATGGCCAGGTCTCTGCGGTCAACAATGAAGATGGGGATAGTGATTGTGACATTGACAACTGGGTGCGTCCGAGGATCCCGGGTGAAGTCATCAACAATTGGTCTTCTGAGGAGATTGTCCAAGTCACTTTTCTGAAGGAGTAATTTTCTTTGTTTATTCATGCATGTCCAAGTCTTACGTTCCGCCCAGGGCGTAATGACTCATTGTAGGGCTCATCTATGTGACACTTGCATTTTTTATCATAAATAAAGGACGTCTTTTTGCATTCAAATATTTCGTTCCCTGTCTTTCTGTTTTTGCAGTTTTTCAAAATAAAAAAAATGGCAATGTTTTGTTTAGTTTCCACTTTTTTCTTTCACACTCATAAGCACATACCATCACTCATGCAGATGCACGTCACCGGATCCTATTGATAACGGTTCTGCTATGGCTCGCTTCGACTTTGAAAATCCAATCATTCAAGCTGAAGAAGAGGGTGATGAAGACTGCGAACTCCCTGAAGAGCTTACCAGGTGATTAAAACAAGAGGAAAGGGTTATTCAACCGCATCAAGAGTCTGTTGAAGTGATTAATCTCGGCGTCGAGGACGCCAAGAGAGAAATCAAGATAGGGGCTGCTTTAGAAGACAATGTGAAGAAGGGGTTGATTGAATTGCTACAAGAATATGTTGACATCTTCGCCTGGTCTTATCAGGACATGCCTGGGCTGGACACAGACATCGTGGTACACCGCTTGCCTCTCAAAGAAGGTTGTCCTCCGGTCAAGCAGAAGCTCAGAAGAACCAGACCAGAAATGGCTGTCAAGATAAAGGAAGAAGTGCAAAAGCAATTGGATGCAGGGTTTCTAGCAGTCACCAATTATCCGCCATGGGTTGCAAACATCGTCCCAGTACCTAAGAAGGATGGAATGGTATGGATGTGTGTCGACTACCAGGATCTGAACAGAGCTAGCCCTAAAGATGATTTCCCATTACCTCACATCGACGTTTTGGTGGATAATACAGCTCAGTTCTTGGTATTCTCCTTCATGGATGGCTTTTCTGGCTATAACCAAATCAAGATGGCGCCAGAAGACATGGAAAAGACAACTTTCATAACCCCATGGGGCACCTTCTGCTACAAGGTGATGCCGTTTGGTCTCAAAAATGCCGGAGCAACATATCAACGAGCTATGGTGACTCTGTTCCATGATATGATTCATCAGGAAATCGAGGTTTATGTGGACGATATGATTGCCAAATCTCAGACAGAAGAAGAACATTTGGTGAATTTGCAGAAACTGTTTGAGCGTTTGAGGAAATTCAAACTGAGACTTAATCCGAACAAGTGCACTTTCGGGGTGAGATCGGGAAAATTGTTGGGTTTTATTGTTAGCGGAAAAGGGATTGAGGTGGATCCTGACAAAGTAAAAGCGATACAGGAAATGCCTGAGCCAAGAACAGAGAAGCAAGTCCGGACTTTCTTAGGGAGGTTGAACTACATTGCAAGGTTCATCTCTCACCTAACAACCACGTATGAGCCAATTTTCAAATTGCTGAGGAAAGATCAGGCTATCAGGTGGAATGAAGATTGTCAAAGGGCTTTCGAGAAGATAAAAGAGTATCTACAGAAACCTCCAATCCTTATACCTCCAGTTCCTGGGAGACCTCTGATAATGTACTTGTCAGTGACTAAGAACTCGATGGGGTGTGTATTGGGACAGCATGACGAGTCTGGTCGAAAAGAGCATGCCATATACTACCTTAGCAAAAAGTTTACCGACTGTGAAATCAAATATTCGCAGCTTGAGAAAACTTGTTGTGCTTTGGCCTGGGCTGCTCGCCGACTGAGGCAGTATATGTTGAACCATACTACCTTGTTGATTTCTAAGATGGATCCGGTGAAATACATATTCGAGAAGCCAACTCTCACCAGAAGGGTTGCTCGTTGGCAAATGGTACTGACAAGTACGATATCCAGTATACATCCCAGAAAGCCATCAAAGGGAGTCATCTATCAGACTATCTTGCTCAGCAGCCGATTGATGATTATGAGCCGATAAAGTTTGATTTTCCGGATGAAGACATCATGTTCCTCAAGATGAAAGACTGTGAAGAGCCAGTTGTTGAGGAGGGACCTGATCCAAACGAAAAGTGGACTTTGTTGTTTGATGGGGCTGTCAACGCCAGAGGAAGTGGAATTGGTGCTCTCATTACAACTCCGAAAGGTGCCCACATACCTTTCACCGCTCGTTTGACTTTTGAGTGCACAAATAATGAAGCTGAGTACGAGGCCTGTATCTTGGGTATTGAGCAAGCCATTGATCTGAGAATCAAGACTCTGGACATCTTCGGAGATTCAGCTCTGGTGATCAATCAAGTGAATGGTGATTGGAATACTCTCCAGCCCACTCTGGTCCCCTACAGAGATTACACGAGAAGACTGTTGACTTTCTTCACAACAGTAAAATTGTATCATATACCTCGTGATAAGAACCAGATGGCAGACGCACTTGCTACTCTATCCTCCATGATCAAGGTAATTCGTTGGAACCATGCTCCCAGGATCGATGTGATGCGCCTTGACAGGGCCGCGTATGTGTTTGCTGCTGAACTGGTAGTCGATGACAAGCCCTGGTATCACGATATCAAGTGCTTTCTGAAAAATCAAGAGTACCCTGCAGGGGCGTCCAACAATGACAGAAAGACTTTGAGAAGATTGGCAGGCAGTTTCTTCTTGAACAAAGACGATGTGCTGTATAAGAGGAACTTCGACATGGTTTTGCTCAGATGCGTGGACAGACACGAAGCGGACATGTTAATGCAGGAAGTTTATGAAGGTTCCTTCGGTAGCCATACCGGCGGACATGCAATGGCTAAGAAATTGTTGAGAGCGGGTTATTATTGGATGACCATGGAATCAGATTGCTTCAAATATGCTCGGAAGTGTCATAAATGCCAGATTTATGCTGATAAGGTGCATGTGCCGCCAAATCCTCTGAATGTGATGACTCCGCCGTGGCCGTTTGCTATGTGGGGAATTGACATGATTGGAAAGATTGAGCCGGCTGCTTCCAATGGGCATCGCTTCATCCTTGTTGCCATCGACTATTTCACCAAGTGGGTCGAAGCAGCGTCATTCGTGAATGTCACCAGACATGTGGTTGCCCGTTTCATCAAGAAAGAAATCATTTGTCGCTATGGGATTCCCGAAAGAATCATTACTGATAATGGTTCTAATCTCAACAACAAAATGATGAAGGAGTTGTGTCAGAACTTCAAAATTCAGCATCACAATTCTTCCCCTTACCGCCCTAAGATGAACGACGCTGTTGGGGCGGCAAATAAGAACATAAAGAAGATTGTGCAGAAGATGGTCGTTACGTACAGAGATTGGCATGAGATGCTACCCTTTGCCTTGCATGGGTACCGTACTTCAGTACGTACGTCGATCGGGGCAACCCCTTACTCCCTAGTATATGGTATGGAAGCAGTCCTACCTGTTGAAGTGGAGATTCCTTCTCTAAGAGTCTTGTTGGATGTCAAGTTAGACGAAGCCGAATGGATTCGGACAAGGTTCAATGAGTTGAGTCTTATCGAAGAGAAGCGAATGGCAGCCATTTGTCATGGGCAGTTGTATCAGAGTCGTATGAAGAGAGCCTTTGATCAGAAAGTGCCTCCTCGTTGTTTCCAAGTCGGAGATTTAATGTTGAAAAGGATCCTTCCTCCTCAGACAGATCACAGGGGCAAATGGACTCCTAAATATGATGGACCGTATATTGTCACCAAGGTTTTTGATGGTGGGGCCTTAATGCTTGCAACTATGGATGGTGAAAGCTTCACTTCCCCTGTGAACTCAGACGCAGTTAAAAAATACTTCGTATAAAATAGACCCGCTGGACAATAAAAAGAATAGTCCAGGCAAAAAATGGGCATCCCGACGAACCAAGAAAATGAAAAAGGGTTCGGGCAAAAATTAGGGATTAAAAAATAAAAAAGATTGTACACCCGGTAAGTTGAAAACCTGAAAGGGCAACTTAGGCAAAAATGGGTATCCCGGTGGATTGAAAACCCGAAAAGGGCGATCCAGGCAAAAATGAGGGATTAAGCGAATGACTGCGTTCTGAGTTAGTTCTGAATCTCATCTCATGCCGATGACTGGAAATTTTCGAAAGGAAGGAAACAGTCCAATCACGTTTTCAGAAGGCTGATCATCTGGAGGATCTTGAAGATGGGCAAGTCATAGCAGAATTGGAACCCAATAGAAATCCATTTCACATTGCCATTAGATTAATTTCTGTTTTTATCTTTTGTGCGATTACCTCTTTCCAGGGATTGCTTCCTGATGTAAATGCCTATTCAGAGGCCATTCAATCAATAAAATCATGTTATTCAGTATATCTCTGTTTTCATTTTCATTTTACTGTTTTGTTTGCAAAAATGACGTCCGAATTTTTGATAAACATTGCATCATGACACATAAGGGCTTTACAGGTACATGCTTAATAAACATTTAAAATTGCTGTAAATTTTAAGTGCTTCGGATCGTCTATTTAGAACAGATAGCCTCGGGGCATTTCCTTAAAATCCCCTGCAGATGATCGTGAATATCTTCCCCAGTGAAGTCGCCAACAGACGAATCCGGTGTCTTATCCCTGCAGAGCTGATCAGAGTGTTGGATTCTTCAATCCCCAGCAGGTTCTAACCACTGTACTTCCCCAAGCGTTTGTTTCAGGACATACACTCCCCAGTAGAGTTGACGGTGCCAGATTGTATATCCCCAGCGGAGTTGACAGTGCCAGACTGTATCTTCCCAGCAGAATCGGCTGCTCCTTAGAGTTCGAGGCCAGATCAATAATCCCAATGCCAGATCCATGGTTTCTTTCTGTGAAGCAGAACCTCGGTACCGTATCAGTGTTTGCTTCCCCTACTGAGTCATCTCTCGCAGATCGTGGTTGCCAGAACCACCATCGCTTCCCCAACAACAGGTTTTCAGTGTCGTTCTCTCCCCAGTCAAAGTCTCGGTATTTCGTCATTGCTAGAACACCGTGTGGCGGGTCATTTCCCCACATAATTCTTTGCGCTGTGCATCTCCAGCAGCCTTGCCAGGGTCCAGAAGATGGTGATCATTTCCCCAGCAGATCCCCTTGCCTCAGCTTGGCATTCGACCCAGCATTTCGCATCCCTGCATGTAGAATCATATTGCATTGCATCCTTCCAAATCGCGTAGCATTTCCATTTTCATGGAGCATTACGCCATTAAAAAGTTCAAACATACGCATGTAAGCATAAAACATTCTCGGTATCCCAAATGATAAGCTAGAAGTTGTTTCCAGTACTCAGACTGAAGATTGTTCATGACTCACCTTGGTTATCCCCAGCAAGTGTCATTGGCCCATGCGCCGCCTCTATTATCCTTCCCTATTTCTGCCGATGCTGACGGGCATGAAGTTTTCCGGTATCCAGACCGAAGTGGCATTCAGGCCAGTTTTCCGGTATCCAGACCGAAGTGGCATTCAGGCCAGTGTTCTGGTATCTAGACCGAAGTGGCATTCAGGCCAGTGTTCTGGTATCCAGACCGAAGTGGCATTCAGGCCAGTGTTCCGGTATCCAGACCGAAGTGGTGTTCAGGCCAGTTTTCCGGTATCCAGACCGAAGTGGCATTCAGGCCAATTTTCCGGTATCCAGACCGAAATGGCATTCAGACCAATTTTCCGGTATTCAGATCGAAGTGGCATTCAGGCCAGTTTTCCGGTATCCAGACCGAAGTGGCATTCAGGCCAGTTTTCCGGTATCCAGACCGAAGTGGCATTCAGGCCAGTGTTCCGGTATCCAGACCGAAGTGGCACTCAGGCCAGTTTTCCGATGTTCAGATCGAAGTCCTTTCCAGTATTCAGACTGATGAGCGGCATTCAGGCCATGGTTATTTCTGTGTTGCCATTTATTTTGGTATCCAGTTTAACATTCCTTGTCGGTATTCAGACGGACTTTCACCGTACCAGACGGATTCTTCTTTCAAGACCACCTCCTTGCCGATTCTGACAGGCATTGTTACTTCACTTCACTTCAGTGCAAATTTTGGGCTTTTATTGTATTCAATCCCTTGATACCTCGAAAGTACGAAAGCCGCTGCCATCTTCTTTCCGGGTCTCCAGTTGATTGAACAGGGGCAGTTGTAACACCCCAAAATTTTCCCTCCTCATTCATGCATTCCCTTTTTAGGTCATTTAGCATTTCATACCACATTGGATCATGTCAATCAGAATTAGCTCCAAGAAGCTCGAACATCATCCAGGACACTTTGTGGGTTCTATTTAGATGATCAGTCAACACAAAGAAAAGACTTGAGGTACTACCAACAGGCCCAAATGGGGCCTATTCACCGCGCAAATCGCCAGGCTGGAAGAAGCAAGAATCTGCTGCTGAGCTGTCATGCTCGCTAGGCGAGCAGATGCTTCGCCTAGCGAAGAGTACTGCCATGCTCGCTGGGCGAGTAGATCCTTCGCTAGGCGAAGGACGCGCATTTCAGAACATATCAGAAAGATTTTTGGGCTTGAGTTGCCCTCATTTGAGCCCACTACCCACGAAAATCAGTCTATAAATACTGAAGTTTCAGTAGAGGAAAACACACTTGGAGTTACATGGGGAAATAGACTTGGAGTTTCATTTGGAGAAAGATCTTGAGAGAAGGAATCCTAGGAACTACTCTGCAGCAATCTTCAGGCAGCTCTGAGAAGTTCACTCCGATTCACACACTCTTTTGCCTCCGCCTCACGCAAACCCTAACAGAGCTTTGCAGATCCAGCCGCGTCGTTCGATCAGCCTCTCTCATCAGGTATGCCTTTGTTCCTCTTACTTTATGCCTTGAATTTGAATGCTATGAATGTATGAGGTAACATCAGGTTTTGCCCACGGGTTTATCTTTGTGTATGAATATGTGAATAATGCTTTGAATGTTTAATAATTTCGTTTCTGAGATGAATGCCATAGGGTCTGGAATCCTTAACATCGGACTGTTATCAATGAGACACCCGAAACCCGCAGGCGCTCGCTAGCCGCCTCGCTAGGCGAGCACGCAGCGAAGCTTTGCTAAGCTTTCGCTAGGCGATGCAGTCGCGAATATGACAGCATTCGCTCTTTTTGTTTTGTTTTGTTCTAATCTGTCTTTGTGTTGCCATGGCATTGTTTTCCCTGGATTTCATCTTGTTTGTCTAACCTTTCTGTTGAGTTTTCATGAGGGCTCACATACTCTTGCAGGGATACCATTCGGAGGTTTATTCTGATTACTCGTACTGACTGATCTTCTTTGATGGTCTAGCTGGGGAGATCTCAGGGTTGCTAATCCTTTAATTGCTGTAACTTCGGATCTTTATCCGTGTGGTAATTTTTTCCCTTTCTCGTACTTTATCGCTTTCTTAGCTGGAAGACCTCGATAGGAGGCAATGTTTGAGCCCCTTGGTGGCATTTTACTTTAAGATACATGTTTTGTATGGTGTGATTGTTCCCCCGTAGGATGCGAGGCTTCGTATAGTCTCCCGTCTGCATGCCAATTAAGGTAACACTGTTCCTTCTCCTAGGACTTCCTTTTTGCATGAGCGTTCCTAAAACGCAAACACCTCAACGCACGTTTACTCCTTCTACTACAGGCGAGTAAGTCTCCAAAGGTCGAGCATCCGGTAGATTGCGTAGTGACGTCGTTCGTCCAAGACCCAATCCATAACCCCGTAGTTAGCCGAACTACGGCTTGCTCTGATTCTCATTCCAGATGAGATACGTAGGCATAAGACCAGATGTCTTAGCGAGCACACATCCCCTCAACCCACAGGTCAGCCGAGCTACGAAGACTCTAATTCTCATATTCAGATGAGATACGTATGCAGTGGATGCGACATCCACGCGAGTCATTTCCCTTAACCCTTTTTAGTAAATAAACACATTAGGTAAACTCACACCCTTTAGACGAGAACCACAAAAGTGGATCCCGTAGAGTAATATGGATGCGTAGGGGTGCTAATACCTTCCCTTCGCATAACCGACTCCCGAACCCAAGATTTGGTTGCGAGACCCCGTCTTGTCCTTTCCTTTTTCAGGTTTACTTCGAGCGTTTCCTTTCCCTCCTTTGGGATGAATAACGCATGGTGGCGACTCTTCTGTCATTTTCTTTCGCCGGTTGTTTTTTTCGCACTGTATTTTTCAGGTTGCGACACATGGCTGAAGATCGATGTCAGTTCACATTTGAACTGAAGCGCGCCAAGGCTGAAACGACAGCGTATTGTCGTCAAACCCTAAAACACGTGCATGCATGGCAATTGGAATCCGCAGGTAATATGCATGAACATGTAACAAAATCCGCAACAAAGCCTATGCGTTTCACAACAAAATTCGCAGATAATCTGGAAATATGAAGAACACATGAAGAACACGATGAAGATCATGAAGATCTTCATCCAAATTTTTCCAGAAAATCTCAAAGTGTCCAGAAGTGAAAATCAATCATAGCATCGTGTAGATCCTTCAACATACAACAATTATCCACAAACAATTCATCAATAAACATCAAGACATGCATGAATCGAAGCAAACAAGAATCAACACCAAAACTTCAAACAAGCATAAATCCATGTATAGTGCATCATTTTACTCGATTCAAAGCTCAGATTACTCAGCATTAAAAGATCTATAACAACATCACAACAATTTTAAGAATTAAGAAGGTCGATT
Organism: Lathyrus oleraceus; assembly: GCF_024323335.1. Classification (NCBI taxonomy): domain Eukaryota; kingdom Viridiplantae; phylum Streptophyta; class Magnoliopsida; order Fabales; family Fabaceae; genus Lathyrus; species Lathyrus oleraceus. The sequence continues at coordinate 447,867,535 of NC_066583.1, forward strand.
TATAACCTCTTGAAGAGCAGATCTGGAATTCTGTGTTGTCCAAGCCTTGCAATGCTCAAAAGTTCTTCTATGCAGCTTGTAAAGTTGATTGGACGAAAGAAGGAGGTTCAACTGCACACGAATCCACCAGAATTTGAATTTGCCATGGATGCTTTCAAGCTTCGATATGCTTCAACCTTGTACTGTTATCTTCAACTCCACGTGTAAACCTGCTTAAGAACAACTCAGCAACAAGAATTAAGCAAGAAGAATGGATTGAATGTGAAGAATTTGCAAGAAAAAAGTGAGAGAAAATTTTTGGTGTTTTGATCTAGATCTGAAATTGTGATTGTTGTTATGCTGAAACAGTTAGGGTTTTGGCTTTATACCTCCTACTAATCACTCTCTAATCATGCTTAAGCTATTGGTTAAGTGGAATTAGCAAAATGAGGTGTTTGTGCAAATTGTGATTTTCACCCTATGCATGAAATGCATGGTGAACAGTGCACGAATATTAATTCATTTTCACTCAAAAATCAGTTTTGGAGCTAAAGGCAATGGTAGAACGCTCAAACAATGTACCAATTTTAAATTTCATAATTTCCCTCCAAAAATCAAATGAAATGGCAAATGTTCATGTGATGATAATGCATGTCATGTAATGCAAGATTTGGAATTTAGAGGTCAAAATAAGAACAATGCAAAAAGAACCATCCAATTTGGAGTTTTGGTTGAGAAGTTATGGCCATTTGAATCTTCAAGTACACTTTGCCATGTTTTGATCATATCTCCTTAACCACACATGAGAAATTGATGATCTTGGACTTTTTGGAAATGGGAGACAAAGATATACAACTATCATGTTAAACAAAAATTTCATTTGAAGCTTTCTTGATGATGTAATTTGAAGTTGAAGTTAGGTTAAAACCTTTCCATTTTTGGCAAATTTGAATTATAGGTCACTTTCTATTTTTGGAAAGTTTTGACCTGAATTTAAATTCTTCAATGTTGATGTTTGAAATGTCAAATGAGACTTGTTTGAACATGAATGAAGTATTTCTAATCACTTCCCACCTCCAAATCCACAGTTGACTTTGTAGTTGACTTTCTAGGTCTTCAGATGACCTTGCAATGTTCAGATGAAATTCAAGCCTCTACCACTTGGGATTTTGATTCAAAATGATATCATGGTTCATATGAACTCTTGTGAATGATTATGGGGTCCAAATTCTCAAGAATGGCCATCATCTATTGCTCAATGACTGCCTTTGACTGTCTTGACCTGTGATTGATTCATCTGCAAGACAAAGGTTAGATGACATATTTTTGTACTTTTGGTTAGTGGCAACAGAAAAGCAAATGATATATAAATGCAAAACATGCTTGGTGATCAAGAATTCACTCTCAAAAGATAACCCACCCATAGGGAAGGAGGCAAGGTGCACAAGGATCCTTAAGGCAATGATATGATATGATATGATTCCATGAGGGATCTTAGGGACAAAATTGGGGTCTTACACCCCTCACTAGCATGTTGAAGCTATCCTCACATGGTGGACTTGTGGTTTTAGGTTGAGTTTTCTCCCTTGGATAACAAAAGACCTTAAGGCTTTTGGACCAACCAATTCACCAAGTTGTTTTTGAGATTTTTACCCCGAACTACGAGGTTTTGATCCTAATCTTTTTATAAGAGGGTACGTAGGCAATGGGTTTATCCATCCAAACACAAAAATGTAAATAACTTGTACATTCTCTTCTCATCTCTTCAATCATGTTTGCACAAATAATTTTTCACAAAACAATAAACTTTGTAACAAGTATGAAAAGGGCTCCCTAGGAGTACCTAGGATGTTTTGGGTGCCTAACACCTTCCCATTGCATAACCAACCCCCTTACCCAGATCTTTGTTTCTTTTACTAGTTTTTGTTAAAACTATTAGGTTTTTGTTCGCTTTTTAACCATTCCTTTGGATAAATAGAAGTGCGGTGGTGACTCGATTTTGTATCATTTACCTTGGATTTAGTCAATATCTCCAACGGTAACGAATACCCCGCTACAGAAAAGTGGCGACTCTGCTGGGGAAACCCTAGTGGGTTTTGCCAACTTTTCATGCTTGTTGTATTATATTGTTTTGTGACATATTTTTGTGCAATTTGGGATTACTGTATTGTATGTAATGATTGAATTGCTTGATATTAATTCCTTGTATGCTTGGTGATCTTTATGAGATGAGTTCTATACTCGAACTCGAGTGCACTTAGGATAGGAGAACGGCGTAGTCTTGTTGACTTGTGTGGAGTTATTCCTTAGCAAGTTGACTTGCAAGTCCATTCACTTGGTGGAGGTCATGTTGGGATCAATAATGTCACACAAGTAAGTTGTGGTTAGACATTACTCTTTCCAATATAGACCTTAGAAGCCAAGGACCTTAGTTTACCAAGCCCATCTTGGCCTATTTTTAGGATGTAGTGCGAAAGTCGTTCAAATGTAAGATTTGATACGATTGTTACGCGATACTACACGCATAAGAGTCTCTCTTGAGAATATTTTTGGAATACGAGTAGTCGTTTCTCCGATAATATTCGAAAGATGGGATGATGACTATGGGAACCTCTTGTAGAACATGTTTGGCAGGTTTAAACCCTAGTACACTCCCTTTGGGTGGTTCTTAACCTAAACCCCATGCTTGTGACTTGCAACAAACCCTTGATTCATGGTTGATCCGTTCATATATCCTTAATATCAATGGAACTTGGGTGTTGATAAGGCGTAAACCATAATCCACCAAAATGGATGATTGATATTAAGGATGATATGATCCATCCCATGACCTTTGTTTGGTGTGCTTTGCGTGATCCTTGAGTGTGATTGTTGCATTCATGCATCCATGCATTCATTTTCATCCATATCATCAATAATAAAAGAAATTTGCAAGGAACTTAAGGGGTTTATTTGCAAAAAATTTCAGACATGGAAAGACAAAGAAGGAATACAAAGAAGTACAGCTTCAGACAGCCAGATTTGAAAGAGTTAAGGAATCTGACATCCTATGTATTAAATCCCTTGGGTTTCAAGGCTCGTTTTGGGAAGCTTCTTCCTCTTCTGACTACTCAGGTGGGTGAAGGGTTGATGAGCGTGTTGGTGCAGTTTTATGGTCCCTTGTACCGTTGCTTCACGTTTCTAGACTTCCAGCTTTTGCCTACCCTTGAGGAGTATGCTTATCGTGTGGGTATACCTATCCTGGATCAGTTGCCGTTCAGTGGCTTGGAGAGTATTCCTACTTCTCAAGAGATAGCTGACCTATTGCACATAGATGAATCTCTTATTGGTGCTCATATGACTACCAAAGGTGGAATTCAAGGTCTCCCTTTTGAGTTCCTCGTTGCTCAAGCTACTGTTTATGGGAAGGCTATGAGTGAGGATGCCTTTGAAGCCATATTTGTACTTCTCATCTATGGGTTGGTATTGTTCCCCAACATCGACAAGTTTGTGGATGTGAACGCTATTAGGATCTTTTCCGCTCTTAATCCCGTTCCGACTCTGTTGGGTGATACCTATTTCTCTTTGCATATGAGGAATGCAAAGGGTGGTGGTGCCATTGTGTGCTGTTTGCCTCTGTTGTATAAGTGGTTTATTTCTCACTTACCTCAGACGGTCGCCTTCAAGGAGAACAAGGGATGTCTACGGTGGTCCACGAGACTTATGTCTCTCACTAATGATGATATCTCTTGGTATAACCGTGTGTATGATGGTGTGCAGATTATTGACTCTTGTGGTGAATTTTCCAATGTACCTCTTCTTGGTACATGTGGTGGGATTAACTACAACCCTATTTTAGCACGTCGTCAGCTTGGGTTCCCTCTAAAGGATAAATCTAATAACATTCTGTTAGAGGGTGTGTTCTTTCAAGAGGGTAAAGATCCCCAAGGCTTGAAGGTCAGAATGGTTCGCGCTTGGCGCAAGGTTCATAAGAAAGGAAGGAAGGAGTTGGGTCCTAAGAATTGTGTCGCTTTGGATCCTTACACTGCTTGGGTAAGGAAGAGAGCTTCTGAGTATCTCATGCCTTACGAGTATCCGAGACCTACACCTTTGGTTGTGGCTGGGCCTTCAACCCTCCCTAACCAAGGAGTTGAGGAGTTGAGAGACGAAGACCTATCACGTGCCTGGATCCGTGAAAGGGAAGAGTTGCTTCAGCAGATTAAGGAGAAGGATGCTTTGATAGAGTTCCTCAAGCATCAGGTTATTGATGATCCTAATGATGCATGGAATTCTCTACTTCCCCAGTCTTCCAAGTTTTGGAAGAGGAAGTATAATCGAGTCGCCAAGGAAAAGGCTGATATGGAGGCAGCTTATGAGAAGGAGGTGAAGAGGCTTCGCGCATCTTATCTTCCTGTGTCCCGAGCTTTAGATGATTGTTTCTAGGGATCCATAGGATGATTATTTTCCTTTTCTCTTGTATATGATTGACAAATACTGTACTTCTTTTCCCTGATATTATTTGATGAGATATTTCCATATGTGATAAACAGTTAATATTTCCAAATTGCAAATAAAACCCTAGAGTTCCTCTGAAATAAAAATAAATCATATGCACCAGCATTGCATGCATCATATGCATAAGCAGGTTTTGTTCTCGGCTTCTGGTCTTGTGGTCTAACTCTGTGCTCTTCATTTATTTTGAAGACAAGCTGACTCACTGGTACTACACTAGAGCCAACTCTGCAAAAGACTGATGGATCATCTAGAGCAAGAGAACCGTGAACTCAAAGAAGAAGTCGCCAGACTGAGTGCTTTGATGGAATCATTTTTGGCTGCCCAAAGCCAGTCTTCTCCAACACCTTCAACTCCTCCCCAGAGGACAGTCATCTCTGAGATTGTCTCCTCAACTGTGCCTGCAGCCAGTGCACACTTTGCTCCTGCAACCATGCCAACCGGGTTTCCGTGGGGAATTCCTCCTAATTTCATGCCTGAGGGTCCTACTTTGACTTTTGCTTCTATGACGGCATCTAGCCCGGTCCTTGTTGTTCCTCCTCCTATCGTGCATACCATGTCTAGGGTAGACGACACCATCATTCATTCTGAGCCATCTGAGGGCCCAGATGTTCATGAGAAGATGGACACTATGAACGACCAATTTCTTGGGCTTCGCAAGGAATTGAAGACTCTTAGAGGAAAGGATCTCTTTGGCAAGTCTGCTGCCGAATTATGCTTGGTTCCCAATGTGAAGATCCCTGTGAAATTCAAGGTCTCTGACTTTGAAAAATACAAGGGGAACACCTGTCCTCTCAGCCACCTGGTCATGTATGCCAGGAAGATGTCAACTCAGACTGATAACGACCAATTGCTCATCCACTACTTTTAGGACAGTCTGTCTGGTGCCGTTCTGCGCTGGTATATGGGGCTGGACAGTGCGAACATCCGATCCTTCAACGACCTTGGCGAGGCCTTCGTCAAGCAATACAAGTATGATGTGGATATGGCTCCCGATAGAGATCAGCTAAGGGCTATGTCCCAGAAGGACAAAGAAACATTCAAAGAGTACGCCCAGAGGTGGCGAGAGTTGGAAGCACAGATTGTGCCTCCGTTGGAAGAGAAGGAAATGACCAAGATTTTTCTGAAGACCTTGAGTTCATTCTATTATGAGCGAATGATTGCTAGCGCTCCTTCTGACTTCACCGAGATGGTGAATATGGGGATGTGGTTAGAAGAAGGGGTTAGAGAAGGACGTCTAACCAGAGAAGAAGGCTCTTCTGCCAAACGTTATGGGGCGTTTGCAAAGAAGAAAGATGGAGAGGCACATGCTGTAACCTCCCATGTGAAACCTAGAATACCCTCTGTGAGGAGGAAGACTGTGCGTCCTACCGGTAACCAGCACCAGGTGGCTCACATAACACCTGTTTTCAGAGACAGTCAACAGTATTAGCAACATAGCAACAATCAACAATCACTTCAGCAATATCAACAACAAAAGCACCGTCCGCAACAGCAGGCCTATCAGCCTCGAAACAGTAATCAAACCAGCACGAGTTACGAGAGGAAAAAGGTCAATTTTGATCCGATTCCGATGATATACGCAAAGACCCACCAGCTATACCTGCTAACCCTCAGTGGTGGTATAAGCCTGAATTGCATTTTGTATACCACTCTGGTTCTCCCGGCCACGACGTGGAGAATTGCTATCTTTTGAAGACAAAGGTTCAAGACCTTGTGAGGTGTGGCATCCTGTGTTTTGAGGACGTAGGTCCTAATGTGAAGAAGAACCCATTGCCCGAGCATGGGAAATCTGTCAACATGGTTTAGGGTTGCCCTGACAAGTACAAAGTCAAATATGTCAGTCATATCCGACAGTCTCTGGTCGAGTTGCATCGTTTGTTGTGTGAGTATAGTCACTATGAACACGATCATGATAGATGCCGAGTATGCTTTGTTAACCGATTGGGTTGTCGCCAGGTGCGCAAAGATCTTCAGAAAATGCTGGACGAAGGAGTTATCGAGATTCTTCAGAATAGGAATGTTGACGAAGATGAGCCAGAGGTCAACGTAATTTCCCCAGTATTTCGGATGCCCGAGCCTGTTATCGTTAAGTATGATGGTAGCAAGCAGAAGGTCTCTACTGCCCTGATCATTAAGCATGTCGGTCCAGTACCGTATTCTTCCGAAAAGGCAATTCCCTTTCGTTACAATGCTGTTGCCATAGAAGATGGGAAAGAGATGCCTTCGCCATCCTCCTCTGTTGTGAATATTGCTGACGTAAGTGGTTTGACCCGCAGCGGTCGTGTGTTTTCAGCACCACCGAACCCCCAGGCTAATGCTGATTTTTTTGAACGCCCGATTGGGAATGCCGTGAGCACCCCGAATCCGGCACCTGTTGTTAAACCCTCCTCTGTACTAAAGACTCCTACTTCTGATGGCCCTAGTGGCAATGAGAAAGAAGATTGTGATGAGATGCTGAGGCTCATCAAGAAGAGTGAGTACAATGTTGTAGACCAGCTTCTACAAATGCCATCCAAGATATCCGTGTTATCATTACTTCTGAATTCAGAACCACATAGAGAGGCTCTGCAGAAAGTTTTGGATGTGGCATATGTAGATCATGATGTCACTATAGAACAGTTCGATAGCATTGTTGCGGACATTACTGCTTGTAACAATTTGAGTTTCTGTGACTCTGATCTCCCTGAGGAGGGAAGAGACCACAACTTGGCTTTACACATATCCATGAATTGTAGAGACGACGCCATGTCCAATGTGCTGGTGGACACTGGGTCATCACTGAATGTATTGCCAAAAACCACTCTCTCAAGACTGTCTTATCAAGGGCCTCCCATGAGGCAGAGTGGGGTAGTTGTGAAAGCTTTCGATGGGTCTCGTAAGACTGTGATTGGGGAAGTTGATCTCCCTATTAAGATTGGACCAAGTGATTTCCAAATTACCTTCCACGTTATGGATATTCACCCATCGTACAGCTGTCTCCTAGGCAGACCATGGATTCACGAGGCTGGCGCCATGACATCCACCCTACACCAGAAGCTGAAATTTGTGAAGAATAAGAAACTGGTGGTGGTAGGGGGAGAAAAGGCTCTCCTGGTTAGCCACTTGTCCTCCTTCTCATACATAGATGCTGAAGATGAAGTTGGAACTCCTTTCCAAGCTTTATCTATAGTTGAGCCTATTGAGAAGAGAACTCTTTCATTTACTTCCTATAAAGATGCGAAATTGGCCATTGAGTGTGGTGCAATTGCTGGTTTAGGAAAAATGATTGAGCTGGAAGACAATAAGTCTCAGGCTGGCATAGGCTTTTCTTTTGGGGTTTTCAATGAGAAACGGTTGTTCAAGAGTGGAGGTTTTATCCACACTGGTCAGGAGGAAGAAGCTGCTGCTGTTTTGGAAGAAGATACAGAGGATTCTAACAATTTCATCATCCCTGGAGGGGTCTGCAACAATTGGGTCGTTGTGGATATTCCTACAGTTATCCACAAGTCAACGTAATGATCACTTTGTTTAAAAAACCCTTCTCCCATGCCAAAAGGAGAAGTGATGACATTGTTGGGAACATAAATACAATGATATTTTCATTCAATAAATTCATGTTAAATGTTTGTTTTCCCAATTATTTTCCCTTTTCGCTTTTGCATGAAATTGGTGATCACATAAAACCCTAAAAATAAAATAAAATCAATCTTTTCATCTGCATAATGATTTGCCTTGTTTGATTTCTAAAAGCTTTTCATATCCAAAATCATTATGCAGGTTGATCAAACCCATTGAACATAATGACCCAACACCATCTCCCAATTTTGAGTTCCCTGTATTTGAGGCAGAGGAGGATGATGTTGAAGAGATTCCTGACGAGATTACCCGTCTACTTGAGCATGAAAAGAAGATCATTCAGCCGCATCTTGAGAATCTGGAAACAGTCAACTTGGGGTCTGAGGATTGTGTGCGAGAAGTGAAGATTGGGGCACTCCTTGAAGAGTCTGTTAAGAAGGGGTTGATTGAATTGCTACGAGAATATGTCGATATCTTTGTTTGGTCGTATAAAGATATGTCGGGTCTAGATACATATATTGTGCACCATTTCCTGCCACTGAAGCCTGAGTGCGTGCCTGTGAAGCAGAAACTCAGAAGAAGTCATCCTGATATGGCAGTGAAGATCAAAGAAGAAGTTCAGAAGCAAATTGATGCGGGGTTTCTGGTGACTTCTACATATCCTCAATGGGTGGCCAATATTGTGCCCGTGCCTAAGAAGGATGGAAAAGTCCGAATGTGTGTGGACTATAGAGACTTGAATAAAGCTAGTCCGAAAGATGATTTCCCTCTACCACATATTGATATGTTGGTAGACAATACAGCTAAATTCAATGTCTTCTCATTTATGGATGGATTTTCCGGATATAACCAGATTAAAATGGCACCCGAGGATATGGAAAAGACAACATTCATCACACCTTGGGGAATATTCTGTTATCGACTGATGCCCTTCGGTTTGAAGAACGTCGGAGCCACGTATCAACGAGCTATGACTACCTTGTTTCATGATATGATGCACAAGGAGATTGAAGTGTATGTTGATGATATGATTGCTAAGTCAAGAACGGAAGTTGAACATGTAGAGCACTTGTTGAAGCTTTTTCAGCGTTTGAAGAAGTACAAGCTTCGTCTGAATCCCAACAAGTGTACATTTGGAGTCCGTTCTGGCAAGTTATTGGGCTTTATTGTCAGTGAAAGAGGTATTGAGGTTGATCCTGCAAAGGTCAAAGCAATACAAGAGATGCTTGCGCCCAAAACTGAGAAGCAACTCCGAGGTTTTCTTGGCCGCTTGAATTATATTTCCAGATTCATATCCCACATGACTGCCACATGTGCGCCGATATTCAAGCTCCTCCGGAAAGATCAGTCTCATGATTGGACCGAGGATTGCCAAAAAGCCTTCGACCGTATCAAAGAGTATCTGTCTGAACCTCCGATCATGTCTCCGCGTGTAGAAGGAAGACCTTTGATCATGTATCTGACAGTTCTTGAAGACTCGATGGGTTGTGTCCTTGGTCAGCAAGACGAATCAAGAAAGAAAGAGTATGCTATTTGTAACACCCCAAAATTTTCCCTCCTTATTCACGCTTTCATTTTTAGGTCATTTAACATTAGATACATTGCATTTCATCATGTCAAACGGGATTAGCTCCAAGAAGCTTGAACATCATCCAGGACACTTTGTGGGTTCTATTTAGATGATCAGTCAACACAAGGGAAAGACTTGAGTTACTTCCAACAGGGGTCTATTCGTAAGTCAAAACGTTAATCTTGAAGGAGCAAAGGTTTGTTCATGAGCTGTCATGCTCGCTAGACGAAGCCCACATGTTTAGAATATATATATATATATATATATATATATATATATATATATATATATATATATATATATATATATATATATATATATATATATATTATATATATATATATATATATATATATATATATATATATATATATATATATATATATATATATATATATATAATAAAAATAATAATAATAATAAATAAATAAATAAATAAATAAATAAATAAAATAAAAATTTTGGACTTGGACATCTCTCATTTGATCCCACAGGTCCACAAAAATCAGGTTATAAATTCAAAGTTTCAGTGAAACAAAATTTCATTCTATTCCTATTACCCTGGCTGGAGATAAAAAATAGTGAGAGAAGAGCTAACAGAGTTCAGAGCAACCTCCAGAGACTGAAGGGAACTCATCTGCAAAGAACCAATTCCCTCTCATATAAACCCTAAGAGTGCTTTGCAAATCCAGCCGTTCCATTTGATTTCAACCAATCTCTCCAATCAGGTTTTCCCTATATCCATCATCTTTTTGCCTTTAATTTGAATGCTCTAAATGTATGAGTTATTATAGGTGAATTTGATACCCTTTTGATGCATGTGTTTGACAAGAGGTTTAGGCCTCCTACCCTTGGTTACTTTTTGTGAGCTTTTTGTGAATTAAAAGGGCATGATTCATGTGGTTACATTTTGATTTGGGGGCAACTCTTGGTTACCCTATCTTGTTTCTCTAACCTGTTTGTTGAGTTTTTTTTTGTGAGGGCTCACATGACTTTTGCAGGGATAACTTGCGTGGTTTCCCACCTTATTTGTGGGATACCCCCTGGAGGTTCATTCCGATTACCTGTACTGACCCACTTTCTTTGATGATGTTAGCTTGGAAGGATCTCAGGGTTTACCGTTCCTTTAATTGATGTTAACTCGGATCTTCATCCGTGTGGTACTTTTACATTTTCCCGTATTTTACTGCTTTCCTAGCTGGAAGACCTCGATAGGAGGCAATGTTTTGTGTTTACTTTATGCAGGTTCCTTTGTCGAGGACTCTTTTTGCATAAGCATCCCTAACCCTACAAACCCATTGATTTTTCTTCTCCTAACACGTTTACTCCTTCTACTACAGGCGAGTAAGTCTCCAAAGGTCGAGCATCCGGTAGATTGCGTAGTGACGTCGTTCGTCCAAAACCCAATCCATAACCCCGTAGTTAGCCGAACTACGTTTTGCTCTGATTCTCAGGCCAGATGAGATACGTAGGCATAAGACACGATGTCTTAGCGAGCACACATCCCCCTAACCCCTAGGTCAGCCGAGCTACGAAGACTCTGATTCTCATATTCAGATGAGATACGTATGCAGTGGATGCGACATCTGTGCGAGTCATTTTCTTTTGACCCCCTTTTTTTAGTAAATAAAACATTAGATAAACTCACACCCTTTAGACAAGAACTTCAAAAGTGGATCCCGTAGAGTACTACGGATGCGTAGGGGTGCTAATACCTTCCCTTCGCATTTTCGACTCCCAAAGCCAAGTTTTGGTTGCGAGACCCTGTCTTGTCCTTTCCTTTTTCCAGGTTTACTTCAAGCGTTTCCTTTCCCTCCTTTGGGATAAATAACGCACGGTGGCAACTCTCCTGTCTTTCTTCGCCGGTTGTTTTTTTCGCATTCCATTTTTCAGGTACGACAGCTGGCGACTCTGCTGGGGACCCGGTTTCCCTAAGCGAGTCCCTCATAGCTTTTGTAGGTTGTTTGTTTATTGGGTGTTTATTCTTTTGTACAGTTATTTATCTTTCAGCATTTACCTGCTTTATTGCAATGTGTACATATGACTGTCGTATCTGCTGGTTCTGTTTGTGAGATGAGTTCTATACCCGGACTCGAGTGCAATTAAGATAGGAGAATGGCATAGTCTTGTTGACTTGTGTGGAGTTATTCCTTAGCAAGTTGACTTGCAAGCCCATTCACTTGGTGGAGGTCATGTTGAGATCAATAATGTCACACAAGTAAGTTGTGGCTAGACATTACTTTTTCCAATATAGACCTTAGAAGCCAAGGACCTTAGTTTACCAAACCCATCTTGGCCTATTCGTAGGATGTAATGCGAAAGTTGTTCAAGTGTAAGATTTGATACGATTGTTACGCGAGGCTACACTCATAAGAGTCTCTCTTGAGAATATTTTTGGAATACGAGTAGTCGTTCCTCCGATAATATCCGAAAGATGGGATTATGACTATGGGAACCTTTTTGTAGAACATGTTTGGCAGGTTTAAACCTTAGTACACTTCCTTTGGGTGGTTCTTAACCTAAACTCCATGCTCGTGACTTGCAACAAACCCTTGATTCATGGTCGATCCATTCAGGTATCCTTAATATCAATGAAACTTGGGTGTTGATAAGGTGTAAACCATAATCCACCAAAATGGATGGTTGATATTAAGGATAACATGATCCATCCCATGACCTTTGTTTGGTGTGCTTTGCTTGATCCTCTTAATTTCTCTCCAAGCAGTGCAACCTGACAGATGTTCAAGCGGATCCAGCAATTCTGATTGACATGCCATTGCATTGCATAACATCATTCACATATTTGCATCCAACATCTCATGCTTATTCATTTGCAGGGTATTCCCTTTTTAGGGGGGGCCTTAAAATTGAATAAGCAGTGCATCGCATACCATGCATACTAACCCTTGTTTGTTTTGCAGGTGTCACCGCAGTGTCTAATGTTTGTTCCCTGTTTCAGGCAGGTATTGGGCTTTATTGTCAGTGAAAGAGGTATTGAGGTTGATCCTGCAAAGATCAAAGCAATACAAGAGATTCTTGCGACCAAAACTAAGAAGCAAGTCCGAGGTTTTCTTGGCCGCTTGAATTACATTTCCAGATTCATATCCCACATGACTGCCACATGTGCGCCGATATTCAAGCTCCTCCGAAAAGATCAGTCTCATGATTGGACCGAGGATTGCCAGAAAGCCTTCGACAGTATCAAAGAGTATCTGTCTGAACCTCCGATCATGTCTCCGCGTGTAGAAGGAAGACCTTTGATCATGTATCTGACAGTTCTTGAAGACTCGATGGGTTGTGTCCTTGGTCAGCAAGACGAATCAGGAAAGAAAGAGTATGCTATTTGTAACACCCCAAAATTTGCCCTCCTTATTCACGCATTCATTTTTAGGTCATTTAACATTAGATACATTGCATTTTATCATGTCAATCGGGATTAGCTCCAAGAAGCTTGAACATCATCCAGGACACTTTGTGGGTTCTATTTAGATGATCAGTCAACACAAGGGAAAGACTTGAGTTACTTCCAACAGGGGTCTATTCGTAAGTCAAAACGTTAATCTTGAAGGAGCAAAGGTTTGTTCATGAGCTATCATGCTCGCTATGCGAAGCCCACGTGTTTAGAATATATATATATATATATATATATATATATATATATATATATATATATATATATATATATATATATATATAATAATAATAATAATAATAATAATAAATAAATAAATAAATAAAAGAAATTTTTTGGACTTGGACCTCTCTCATTTGAGCCCACAGGTCCACAAAAATCAGGTTATAAATTCAGAGTTTCAGTGAAACAAAATTTCATTCTATTCCTATTACCCTGGCTGGAGATAAAAAATAGTGAGAGAAGAGCTAACAGAGTTCAGAGCAACCTCCAGAGATTGAAGGGAACTCATCTACAAAGAACCAATTCCCTCTCATATAAACCCTAAGAGTGCTTTCCAAATCCAGTCGTGCCATTTGATTTCAACCGATCTCTCCAATCAGGTTTTCCCTATATCCATCATCTTTATGCCTTTAATTTGAATGCTCTAAATGTATGAGGTATTATGGGTGAATTTGATACCCTTTTGATGCATGTGTTTGACAAGAGGTTTAGGCCTCCTACCCTTGGTTGCTTTTTGTGAGCTTTTTGTGAATTGAAAGGGCATGATTCATGTGGTTACATTTTGATTTGGGGGCAACTCTTGGTTACCCTATCTTGTTTCTCTAACCTGTTTGTTGAGTTTTGTTTTGTGAGGGCTCACATGACTTTTGCAGGGATAACTTGCGTGGTTTCCCACCTTATTTGTGGGATACCCCCTGGAGGTTCATTCTGATTACCTGTACTGACCCACTTTCTTTGATTATGTTAGCTTGGAAGGATCTCAGGGTTTATCGTTCCTTTAATTGTTGTTACCTCGGATCTTCATCCGTGTGGTACTTTTACATTTTCCCGCATTTTACTGCTTTCCTAGCTGGAAGACCTCGATAGGAGGCAATGTTTTGTGTTTACTTTATGCAGGTTCCTTTGTCCAGGACTCTTTTTGCATAAGCATCCCTAACCCTACAAAACCATTGATTTTTCTTCTCCTAACACGTTTACTCCTTCTACTACAGGCGAGTAAGTCTCCAAAGGTCGAGCATCCGGTAGATTGCGTAGTGACGTCGTTCGTCCAAAACCCAATCCATAACCCCGTAGTTAGACGAACTACGTTTTGCTCTGATTCTCAGGCCAGATGAGATACGTAGGCATAAGACACGATGTCTTAGTGAGCACACATCCCCCTAACCCCTAGGTCAGCCGAGCTACGAAGACTCTGATTCTCATATTCAGATGAGATACGTATGCAGTGGATGCGACATCTGTGCGAGTCATTTTCTTTTGACCCCCTTTTTTTAGTAAATAACACATTAGATAAACTCACACCCTTTAGACAAGAACTACAAAAGTGGATCCCGTAGAGTACTACGGATGCGTAGGGGTGCTAATACCTTCCCTTCGCATAATCGACTCCCGAACCCAAGATTTGGTTGCGAGACCCTGTCTTGTCCTTTCCTTTTTCCAGGTTTACTTCGAGCGTTTCCTTTCCCTCATTTGGGATAAATAATGCATGGTGGCGACTCTCCTGTCTTTCTTCGCCTGTTGTTTTTTTCGCATTCCATTTTTCAGGTTGCGACAGTTGGCGACTCTGCTGGGGACCCGGTTTCCCTAAGCGAGTCCCTCATAGCTTTTGTAGGTTGTTTGTTTATTGGGTGTTTATTCTTTTGTACAGTTATTTATCTTTCAGCATTTACCTGCTTTATTGCATTGTGTACATATGACTGTCGTATCTGCTGGTTCTGTTTGTGAGATGAGTTCTATACCCGGACTCGAGTGCAATTAAGATAGGAGAATAGCATAGTCTTGTTGACTTGTGTGAAGTTATTCCTTAGCAAGTTGACTTGCAAGCCCATTCACTTGGTGGAGGTCATGTTGAGATCAATAATGTCACACAAGTAAGTTGTGGTTAGACATTACTTTTTCCAATATAGACCTTAGAAGCCAAGGACCTTAGTTTACCAAACCCATCTTGGCCTATTTGTAGGATGTAATGCGAAAGTCGTTCAAGTGTAAGATTTGATACGATTGTTACGCGAGACTACACTCATAAGAGTCTCTCTTGAGAATATTTTTGGAATACGAGTAGTCGTTCCTCCGATAATATCCGAAAGATGGGATTATGACTATGGGAACCTTTTTGTAGAACATGTTTGGCTGGTTTAAACCTTGGTACACTCCCTTTGGGTGGTTCTTAACCTAAACTCCATGCTCGTGACTTGCAACAAACCCTTTATTCATGGTCGATCCGTTCAGGTATCCTTAATATCAATGAAACTTGGGTGTTGATAAGGTGTAAACCATAATCCACCAAAATGGATGGTTGATATTAAGGATAACATGATCCATCCCATGACCTTTGTTTGGTGTGCTTTGCTAGATCCTCTTAATTTCTCTCCAGGCGGTGCAACCTGATAGATGTTCAAGCGGATCCAGCAGTTCTGATTGACATGCCATTGCATTGCATAACATCATTCGTATATTTGCATCCAACATCTCATGCTTATTCATTTGCAGGGTATTCCCTTTTTAGGGGGGGCCTTAAAATTGAATAAGCAGTGCATCGCATACCATGCATACTAACCCTTGTTTGTTTTGCAGGTGTCACCGCAGTGTCTAATGTTTGTTCCCTGTTTCAGGCAGTTATTGGTCCCAAGCGAGTTCACATGTACTCGACAAAGGAAAATCGTCCACAACTAGCAATGGACCAGATACAGAAAGAACTGGCTGATATGCGTGAAAGGATGGATCAGTTCATGACATTGATGACTGGTATGGCAGAAGGCCAAGAAAAGCTGAGGGAATTGGTTGAGCAACCGAGGCCCGATCCAGAGGTGGAAATACCAAGTGCTGAGGGGAACCCTGGTAACCCTGGGAACGCTGATAACCCTGTGAACACTAGAAACACGGGTAACGCAAATGTTGATGGAAACCCGGGTAATGTTGGCAACACGGGAAATGTTGGGAATGGTATTGGCGGAAGGTACAATGTGAATCAAGGGATTCAGATTAACGGGCACCCCGTTACTGAAGATTGTCAGTATGATCAATTTTCTTTGCACAACGAGGCCCTCGAGACCACTCGCCGTATGGATGAGCTTGCTGAGAAGCTCAAATCTTTGGAGTCTCAAAATTCCTTAGGTTTTGATGTCACCAATCTTGGTCTGGTTCAGGGAGTAAGGATCCCTTACAAGTTCAAACCCCCTACTTTTGAGAAATACAACGGGGCTTCTTGCCCACACACTCATCTCTAATCTTATATAGGAAGGTTGGGAGCTCACATTGAAGATGAAAAGTTGTGGATGTACTATTTTGAAGACAGTTTAACTGGAGCTTCTCAAGAATGGTATTCTCATTTGTCTCGCACTACCATCAAGAGCTGGAAAGACTTGGCAGAGGCTTTTAGCAAGCAATATCAATACAACTTGGACATGGCTCCAAATCGGACCTTGTTGTAAGGAATGTCTCAGACTGCCAAGGAAACCTTTAGAGAATATGCTCAGCATTGGAGACAGATTGCTGCATCCGTCCAACCCCCTATGTCTGAAAGGGAGATGGCGGACATGTTCATGAACACTCTTCAAGGCAATTATATTGAGAGATTGGCTGCTTGCCCGTCAATCAGCTTTGCAGAGATAGTGATTGCTGGAGAAAGAATCGAGAGTCTGTTGAAGATGGGCCGAATTCAAGACAACACTGCTTCCAACTCATCAGTTCCCAAGAAACCGTTTGCTGGTAACAGTCAGCGAAGAAGAGAAGGTGAGACAAGCGCTGTGTATGCCGGGAGAGGCAGGGGAAGAGGACGCCCTAATTAATATCAAGATCAAGTGGCCGCAGTGACTATTCCAACACCTGTTCCTCAACCGCAGTATCACCCGCAACAGCAACCCAGGTACAAGAATCAACAACAAGGAGGTAATCCGGGTCAGCAAAGACACTATTAACAACGTCCAAGGCAGGCGGACCGGGTCATTGAGCAAATCCCAATACCTTATTTTGTATTACTTCCCAAGCTGATTGACATGAATCTGGTTACGTTGAGAACTCTGGCCCCACCGGTCGATCCCAACAATCTCCCTAGAGGTTATGATGTCAACGCCAGATGTGCTTTTCACTCCAACGCACCTGGCCATACTACAGATAATTGCAAGGCTCTCCAGCTAAAGGTACAAGATTTGAGAGATGCCCATGCCATCAATTTTTCTCCGGTGCTTAATGTTATCCAAAACCCGATGCCAGCTCACGGCGGGCAGAGGATTAATGTTGTTGATAGTGGGGAAACTTTGAATTTGGTTTCTGATGTGACTAAAGTGAAGACTTCGCTATCGGTGGTCAAAGACCGACTCTTGAAAGGACGGATTTTCCCGGGCTGTGGGGAAGAGTGCGGAAATTGTCAAGCTGCCGAGAAAGGATGTGACAGTTTGAGAAAGGGTATTCAGCAACTGATAGATGAAGGTTGTCTTCAGTTCGATCAGACTCGTCCAGTGAAGAATGATGTGTCGACAATAACGTTTTATTTCACTCCTGAAGAAATATATGTTCCCGAGAGACCCGCTCCGATGACAATATATTTCCCAGAAAGTCCAGCACCAATTTACTCTGACAACCCTCAACAGACTTTGATTTGTCTGGTCACCATCACGGTACCAGGACCTGTTCCGTATGAGAAAGACAGTGCTATCCCGTGGCACTATGGGGCTGATATCTACTGCCAGGGGCAGAAAGTTAACGAAGAAGTCATTGACATTGGTAGCTCTGCTGTAGACAATGTTGGAGGAATTGGTGGCTTCACTCGCAGTGGACGCCTATTTGCACCATCAACATTGCGCACGAATGCTGAAGCTGAGGCAGCTGCCAAGGCTAAAGGAAAACAGGTATCCACCGAAGAGGTTACTACCGAGGAAGCTCCTCCTAAGACCGCATTCGAGAAGGAAGTGGATGAGTTTATGAGGATTATCAAGAAAAGTGACTACAAGGTAGTCGACCGGCTAAATCAGACACCCTCAAAGATCTCCATTCTTTCATTATTGATGTGCTCTGAGGCTCACAGAGAAGCCTTGTTGAAAGTACTGAATATGGCCTATGTTCCACCAGAGATAACTGTTAACCAGCTGGAGTCGGTAGTTTCGAATGTACACACTAGCCATGCGCTAGGTTTCACCGATTATGACCTAACATCTGAGGGCAGGAATCACAACAAAGCCTTACATATCACAATGGAATGCAAAGGGACGGTGCTTTCCCATGTTTTGGTTGATACAGGTTCTTCTCTGAATGTTCTCCCAAAGAAAGCCTTAACAAAGTTGGATTGCGATGACGCCACCCTGAGGCCGAGTAATTTAGTTGTAAGGGCTTTTGATGGCTCTAAGCGAGCTGTCTATGGCGAAGTTGAGTTGCCAGTTAAGATTGGACTATAGGTATTCAAGAGTACCTTTTATGTGATGGATATCCAGCCTGCCTATAGCTGTCTACTAGGTCGGCCCTGGATTCATGCTGCCGATGCTGTTACTTCTACTCTCCACCAGAAGCTCAAATATGGACTAGAAGGTCAGATCGTCATTGTCTGTGATGAAGAGGATATTTTTGTTAGCCACCTGTCTACATTTAAGTATGTGGAAATGGATGGGGAGATGCATGAGATGCTGTGTCAGGGCTTCGAAGCCACAATCATTGTCGCAACCTGAAAAATGGAATGCGAAAAAAAAACAGCCGGCGAAGAAAGACAGGAGAGTCGCCACCGTGCGTTATTTATCCCAAAGGAGGGAAAGGAAACGCTCGAAGTAAACCTGGAAAAAGGAAAGGACAAGACAGGGTCTCGCAACCAAATCTTGGGTTCGGGAGTCGATTCTGCGAAGGGAAGGTATTAGCACCCCTACGCATCCGTAGTACTCTACGGGATCCACTTTTGTAGTTCTTGTCTAAAGGGTGTGGGTTTATCTAATATGTTATTTACTAAAAAAAAGGGGTCAAAAGAAAATGACTCACACGGATATCGCATCCACTGCATACGTATCTCATATGAATATGAGAATCAGTGTCTTCGTAGCTCGGCTACCTAGGGGTTAAGGGTAATTGTGCTCGCTAAGACATCGCGTCTTATGCCTACGTATCTCATCTGGTATGAGAATCAGAGCAAGACGTAGTTCGGCTAACTACGGGGTTATGGATTGGGTTTTGGACAAACGACGTTACTACACAATCTACCAGATGCTCGACCTTTGGAGACTTACTCGCCTGTAGTAGAAGGAGTAAACGTGTTAGGAGAAGAAAAATCAATGAGTTGGTAGGGTTAGGGATGCTCATGCAAAAAGGAGTCCTGGACGGAGGAACCTGTAAAAAAAATAAACACACAAAAATATTGCCTCCTATCGAGGTCTTCCAGCTAGGAAAGCAGTAAAATGCGGGAAAAATGTAAAAGTACCACACGGATAAAGATCCGAAGTAACAGTAATTAACGGAACAAGGAAACCCTGAGATCCTCCCAAGCTAACACCATCAAAGAAAGTGAGTCAGTACAGGTAATTGGAATAAAACCTCCATGCGGTATCCCACAAATAAAGTGGAATATCCAGCGAGCTATCCCTGCAAAAGTCATGTGAGCCTTCAAAAAAACTCAACAAAAGGGTTAGTGAAACACGATAAGCATTTTTTTCATGGATAACAGTATGGTTTCAGAAACCTCAAACCTTGTGGCATACACTTCAGAAATTAAACGATTAAGCATTCAAGACATTATTTATACATTCATACATAATTATGAACCCGTGGGCAAAAACCTAATGAAATTCATCCATCATACCTCAAACATTCAGAGTATTCAACTTCAAAGCACAAAGGTAATGGGAATAAGGGCAAACCTGATTGGAGAGCTTGATTGAAATTGAGTTGCACCCGTGAGGTTTACAAAACAATCTTTGGGGTTTTTGTGAGGCAGAGGTGATTCTATGCAGTTGAGTTCCCTTCAGGGTTTGGAGGCTGCTCTGAGTTCTCTGTCAGGTTTCTCTCCAGGTTTTGTTCCAAGGAAACCTCAGAGTGTTTTGCTCCTCTTCCTTTTTCTGTGTGTTTTGTTTCAATGAAACTCTAGTATTTATAGGCTAATATTGGTAGCTTAGTGGTCTTTTGAGAGAGGTCCAAGTCTGAGATTTTTATTTTATTTATTTATTTATTTATTTTTTGTTTCGTTTTTTTGTTTTTTTTTTGTTTCGTTTTTCGTTTTTTTTTTGTTTTTTGTTTTTCAAGACACGTGGGCTTCGCCTAGCGAGTATGTCAGCTCATGAACAAACCTTTGCTCCTTCAAGATTAACGTTTTGACTAACGAATAGACCCCTGTTGGAAGTAACTCAAGTAGAACCCACAAAGTGTCCTGGATGATGTTCAAGCTTCTTGGAGCTAATCCCGATTGACATGATGAAATGCAATGTATCTAATGTTAAATGACCTAAAAATGAATGCGTGAATAAGGAGGGTAAATTTTGGGGTGTTACAAACATCACCAAGGTCGCGCCCGAAACTGTCTTTTCACCTGAGTCTGAGAAGGTCGGGACTTCTATCTCTTCATACAAGCAAGCTGTTGAAGTGGTTAAGGCTGGTAATGCCCAAGGCTGGGGCAAATTTGTGGAGCCAATCATAAAATAAGACAAGTTTGGATTGGGGTATACTCCGGGGTCTCAGAAGAATGAACTCGATACTTTCTCCAGCGGGGGTTTGGTTTCTCCCCACACCGTCAATCTTGCAGATGAAGACAAGGCCGACATCGACTGTGACTTAGATAGCTGGTACTTTCTCCAGCGGGGGTTTGGTTTCTCCTTCACTGATCAAGAATCATTGATTGTTTGGAGCAATTCAGCCAGAAATCGAGCAGTACAAGAGCATGAACATGGCAATGGATTTTGGAAATTGAAGTAGATTCAAGAGGATTCAACCATTCAATTTTGCTTAAAGCTTCATAGGAAGATCATAGGAGGAGATCTGGAGCTTTTGAGCTTGTGAGAACGCGTGTACAACAACCTCCATTTCAAGGTGACTTCAATTTCGATCTCTCCTTTTGCTGTTTTTTGATCATAGAACTGTAGATCTTGTTGAGTAGAGCATGGATATATGTTTAGATTTGAAAATGAGTGAGTATTGAGGATTTGGTATGAACTAGTTGAGTAGTGTATTCAATGTGTTGTGAAATTCTCTATGTTGAACCTTGTGATCCAATTTTTTGCATACATGACATCCACACATAATATGAATTTTTGGTCACTGGTTTGGAATTTTTCTCATATGTTATCATCATTTTTGAAACATAGAGAATAGTGTGACAATTTGTGTCACATTTTTGGCATTGAATTGGTGCATTTTTGTTCACATAGCATTTGCATCATTCTGGATTTGATCTTTTGCATGTTGAATATCCATCGCATGACAAACTTGTACAAAAAATCCCAAAGTCATTGCATGCATTTCTGATTTGATGTGAGTTTTCTAAGTTGGAAGTTCATTTTGTGCCTATTTTTGGTCATTGGATGGCATAGGCAATTTGAGGCATTTGATTATTGATTTGATGTTGGTCCTTTTGAGGACATTAGATGGAATGTTTGAATGTGTGATGTGTAGAAGATTGGGTTCTGTTTTGTTCATTTGGTTAGGTTTTGAATTCATCTCTTATGACGTTGTTTGTTGGTGTTTTGTTGTGTTGTTTAAATGCGCATAAACTAAGTTTGTCTTGTGTTTCAGGTTTGGATACTCATCATTGATCTTGTGAGATACAAATACCTTGAGTACTAACCTATGTTTGTTTTGTAGGGTTCTAATTGATGTGGTGAACTCATGAGCTTATTTGAGTGCTAGGGCACTTATGCACTGAATTGTGTAACTGTTAGAGGGTTTTACTGTTTGTCTGTTGGTTTTATGACTGAAGTACTAATTGTTTAGTCTTTGTACAGGTACCTTAGTTGCTTGCTTGCTTTAGCTCTTGCTTGAGCATTGGATTATGGTTGATACACCACTCAGGTAGTTAGCTTCTTACTTCATGTAGTCTGAAGTCCTGTCACCTTTTTGGCAGGCATTTTGCTGGCAAGTTCTCCTTCAGAGGCTCTGTTTGTGTTTGTTTACAATTGTGCTTAAAGACCTCCAAATAGGCATGTAATATTTGATAAGACCTCCAAGAGAAGAGGCAATTGACGGATAAAAGGGATTAGTAGCCAATCCCCCGTTATTCAATGTGTCATTCTTTATGCTCGCACTACGTGTTGATGCTTCTGAACATGTTCCCCAGATCTTTGTCCAGAGTCTGTCAAGTGGAAAAGGGTCCCACTTTCTGGATCCCCACTCTTTCTTTGTCATGAGCTCACCCTGGCCAGGGTTAAGAGCATGAGGTCACATCCTCATTACCATTTTGATCAGCTTCACCCTAACGTTCAATGTTAGTGGTTAAGAGCTACAGATTACCCATTACAGTTTGGCTTGTTTGTCGAGGTTGACATGACCCCTCTTGACTAAAGCCCACCCATTGTTTGAGCCTCTTGTATGGATATATTGTGTGATGTTTGTTTACTTGTGAACTTTTGATGTGTGTGCTCTTGAACTAGGAGTTTCCATTTGAGCTTAATTGGAGGATCATTACCATGTTCATCTAAGTGGAAGATACAAGATACATTGAGGATCTCTTATGAGACTTGTTTGATTGCTTATACCTTGTGCTTGCTTATTCCAAAGGATGGGAGCTACTTGGATCATCTATATGATCTCAAGAGAGGAACTCCTAGTGTGGTTTCATTTCTTATCCCTCACCTTTTTGTTTCACTTAGGACTTAGCCTCCTTCCTTATCTCTAACCCAAGTCAAAACCCTTTTTGTGCAAACATTCAACCTTTGTTTTCAACATTAGAAACCTAAGCCTTATGCTTTTGATTTTCAAACTTTCTTTTCACAACACTCATTTTGAATTGAATCTTTAAGTCTACTTTGACTACTTTTGTATATATTTCTAATTGGTAAATATAACCCATTCAAATTTCTTTTGTGGTTTCAATGACCACTTCTTAATCAAATTTTTCCATAACCTTTAGCTATTAGGTTTGAGTTATCTTTGTGGTAGATGTAATACTCACCTTTGTCCTTAGTGATGGACAATGAGCCTTCCATGCTTATTATAGGGTTAACCCCTCACTAGCATGTTGAAGCTATCCTCACATGGTGGACTTGTGGTTTTAGGTTGAGTTTTCTCCCTTGGATAACAAAAGACCTTAAGGCTTTTGGACCAATCAATTCACCAAGTTGTTTTTGAGATTTTTACCCCGAACTACGAGGTTTTGATCCTAATCTTTTTATAAGAGGGTACGTAGGCAATGGGTTTATCCATCCAAACACAAAAATGTAAATAAATTGTACATTCTCTTCTCATCTCTTCAATCATGTTTGCACAAATAAATTTTCACAAAACAATAACCTTTGCAACAAGTATGAAAAGGGCTCCCTAAGAGTACCTAGGATGTTTTGGGTGCCTAACACCTTCCCATTGCATAACCAACCCCCTTACCCAGATCTCTGTTTCTTTTACTAGTTTTTGTTAAAACTATTAGGTTTTTGTTCGCTTTCTAACCATTCCTTTGGATAAGTAGAAGTGCGGTGGCGACTCGATTTTGTATCATTTACCTTGGATTTAGTCAATATCTCCAATGGTAACGAATACCCCGCTACATAGGCGCAAAGCCTTCTGGCACAAAGTTGGGCGGCATTCCCCACGGGAATCCGGCAGGCAGGTTCGGCGCGAAATGGGCGCTAGCAGCAGGAACGGTAGAGGTAACCACTTCTGAAGTAACAGTCCTCGCGGGAGGAGTTCCAAGCATTGGAGAAGCCTGACTTTGAGCAGCAAGAACCGACTCCATCATGGCAGTCAGTCAGGCGATCTCGTCCTTCATCTCTCTATTCTCTTGCTCTAGATGCTCCATAATTCTTAGATGATTGGCTCTGGTATTATACCGGTGAGTCAGCTTGGCTAAAGCATAGAAGAAACACCAATTACACACCTAGCAGAAACCTGCTTATGCAAATGATGCATGAAATGCAATGCTTGATTATTTATATTTTTTTTATTTCCAAGAAACTTACTATATCATTTGCAAATATATAATATTTAAATGGCAATTGCAATAATTTGATATGACCAAAAATCTATTTTTATTTATATAAATTGGAAGGATTACACTGAGTACAATTTCAGAAACCAAAACTAAAAAGATACAAGAGAAAAGGAGACTAGTCATCCTAAGGATCCCTAACAACAATGTCAGAAGATTTGGCTGAAGGCGCGTACTTCCTTTGAATGTGACGGATCTCGGTCTCAAAAGAAGCCTTCATCTGAGTCTTCTCGAAGGCAAGCTGGTCAACAATCTTCTTCCAAGCAACGAAAGGCTGAGGCATGCTAGAAGATGAAACCTCTAGCTCTCTCTGTCTCTTCGTAACTCGGTCTTCAAGTAGCTCAATAAGTGCATCTTTGTCCTTAGACTCCAACTGCAACTCTTCATGCTTTTTTCTCAAAGCAGGGAAACACTCTTCCCACATATCCTTCTCTTGCTTCATCTTGGTGAGCGCGTCTTCCAACTCCTCTACATCTTGGTTAGGGAGAGTTAATGGATCAACTCCATAGCTCTCTTCTTCACCCAAAGAGTGTAAGCTTCCAAAGCTACACAATTGCACGGACCAATCTCGGATCTTCCTTTCCTATGCACATTATGCCAAGCATGCACAATCTTCTACTTCAAATGTTGGGGATCTTTACCCTCTTGATAGAAAAGACCTTCTAACAACATGTTATTAGGTTTCTCTCTCAAGGGGGACCCAAGTTGATGACAAGCCAAAGCAGGGTTGTAGTTGATTCCTCCTTGTGTACGGATGAGAGGCACATTAGAGAATTCACCACAACCATCAATAATATCCAAACTGCTGAAGGACGGATCAAACTAAACTATATCATCATTAGTGAAAGGCATAAGTCTCTGAGACCACCATAGACATTGTTTTTTCTCCACAAAAGCAGGTGTCTGAGGCAAGTGCGAAATTAACCACTTGTACAGAAGAGGAGTACAACAGACAATCGTTCCACCACCCTTATAATTCCTTAGATGCAAAGAGAAATACATGTCTCCCAACAAAGTAGGCACAAGATTCCCAATCAAGAATAGTCTAATGGCGTTAACATCAACAAAACCGTCAATGTTAGGGAACAAAACTAATCCATAGATGATCAACACAAAGATAGCTTCAAAAGCATCCACACTACCAGCTTGAGCAAAAGTAGTAGCTTCCTTGATGAGGAAAATAGATGGCAATCCAAATAACCCTCCTTTCTTCACCCAATGAGCCTCTATCTCAGACTTCTTCAAGTGAAGAGCTTCAGCAATAATACTAGACCGGGGAATCTCCTCCAATCAACTAAAAGGCACTCTACTAGAAACAGGTATCTGCATAAGATGAGAATACTCCCCCAATGTAGGCACAAGCTGAAAATATGGGAAAGTGAAACAATGATAGAGAGGATCATAGAACTGCACCAATACACTCAAAAGTCCTTTAACTACATCAGCAGACAAGATAGATAGAAGCTTCCCATGACGTTGTTTAAAGTCCAAGGGATCTAATACAAAAGATGTCTGCTTCCTTAACTCTTTCAAGTCGGGACATCTGAAATTGTACTTCTTAGTGTTCCTTCGTCCACAATCCATGGTCTGAAAATATTTGCAAATGATACCTTAGTTCCTTGAAATTTTCGTGTGATGAATGTTTTGATGCGCATGAATGCATGAATGAAACAATCACAAATAAGGGATCACAAATAAGGGATCACACACAAGGCAAACAAAGGTCAAGGGATGAATCAAGTCATTATCAAGATCAATCATCCATTTTGGTGGATTATGGTTTACACTTTATCAACACCCAAGTTCCATTGATATTGACAAGACTTGATTGGATCAACCAAGAATCAAGGGTTTGTTGTAAGTCACGAGCATGGAGTATGGGTAAGAACCATCCCAAAGGAGTGAACTAAGGATAAAAACCTATAGATCATGTTCTAAAAAGTTCCCAGAGTCTTAATTCCATCTATCGGATATTATAGGTTAAGATGAATGACTCATCGACCCATAATATTCTCAAGAGAAACTCGTCTGAGTGTAGTATCGCGTAACAACTGTTATCAAGTCTACACTTGAATAGTTTCCGCACTACATCCTAAATAGGCCAAGATGGGTTAAATGTTCTAAGGTCCTCAGCTTCTCATACCCAATTAGAAATAGTAATGCCTAACCACAAATACTTGTGTGACATTTCCAAATCCGAAGGAGTCTCCACTGAGCAGATGGATCTCAATCCAACTTGTTAAGGACTACTCCACACAAGTCGAACATGATTATACCATCCTCCTATCTTAATTGCAATCAAGTTCGAGTTAGAACTTATCTCACCACTCAGAGATCACCAAGCACAACAAGCAGATTATATCACACATACATATATACAAATATCACATATATACAAATATATTCACACAAAAAGTAGGCTAAACCCACTAGAGACTACTTCCTAACAGAGTTGCCACTTAATTTCTGTAGCGGGAAATTCATGATCATTAAGCTATTGACAAGCTAGATATCAATTAACAAGAGTCTCCACCGCGCTTTTATTGTTCCCAAGGGAAGAGGGAAAAAATACGAACAAAACCCGAATAGTAAGAAGTTTTCAAATAAAAACTAATAAAAATCAGAGATCACAGGTGTAATACCCCAAAATTTCCCCCCCCCCCTCTCATTCATGCATTCATTTTTAGGTCATTCAACATTTCATATTGCATTTCATCATGTCAATCGGAATTAGGTCCAAGAAGCTTGAATATCATCCAAGACAGTTTGTGGTTCTATCTGGGTGGTCAGTCAACACAAGGGAATGACTTGAGTTACTTCAAACATGTTCAAATGGGGTCTATTCATCAGTCAAAACGCTAATCTCGAAGGAGCAAAAAGCAGAGCCTGAGCTGTCATGCTCGATAGGCGAGCAGCATGGTTCGCTAAGCGAATCTGAACTGTCATGCTCGCTGGGCGAGAAAATCCTTCGCTAGGCGAAGCTCACGCGTTTTCAAAATATAACAGAAAATCCTGGACTTGGACCTCTCTCATTTGAGCCCACAAAGCCACGGAAATCAGGTTATAAATTCTAGAGTTTCAGTGAAACAAAAGCGGGCAAAAAAAAAAGAGAGAGAAGAGCTAACAGAATTCAGAGCAGCCTCCGGACACTGAAGGGAACTCATCTGCAAAGAACCTATTCTGTCTCATACAAACCCTAAGATCGCTCTGCAAACCCAACCGGGCAATTCATTTTCATTCGATTTCTCCAATCAGGTTTGCCCTATTCCCATTACTCTATGCTTTCAATTTGAATGATCTGAATGTATGAGGTATTATCGTTAGGTTTCACATGTGGTATTAGATGTGCATGTATATTTAGAACAATGCCTTGAATGTTCGATCACTTAATTTTTAGAAGGGATACCATAGGGTTTGGAGTCCTTGAAATCGTGCTGTTACCATGGAAAATCCAAAACCCGCAGGCGTTCGCTAGCACCATCGCTAGGCGAGCCTGTAGCGAGGCTTCGCTAAGCCTTCGCTAGGCGAAGCAGTAGCGAGCGTGACAGAATTTGTTTTGCTCTTTAATCTGTTCGGTGATTGTTATGACATGCTTTTTCTTGCCCCTGTGCACTGTTTACCTGACGCATTGTTGTCATGTTTCCTTTGTTTGGTGTAACTCTTGATTGCACCCTATCTTGTTTCTCTAACCTGTTTGTTGAGTTTTTGTGAGGCTCACATGACTCCTGAAAGGATAGCTTGCTTGGCATTCCACTTTATTTGTGGGATACCATTTGGAGGTTAATTCCGATTACCTGTATTGACTTGCTTTCTTTGATGGTGCCAGCTTGAGAGATCTCTGGGTTTCTTATTTCTTTAGTTGCTGTTACTTCGGATCTTTATCCGTGTGGTAGATCTCTTGACCCTTTATCTTTCCCGCATTTTACCGCTTTCTTAGTTGGAAGACCTCAATAGGAGGCAATTTTTTCTTTTGTTTGTCTACATTTATGCCCAAAGACCTCCAAGAAGAGACATCAGTGCTAAAGACCTCCATGTAGAGGCAATTGGCGGATAAAAGGGATTAGTAGTCAATCCCCCGTTATTCAGTGCGTCGTTCTTTAAGATCACACTGCGTGTCGATGCTTCAGAACAAAAGCCCAAGATCTTTTGTCCGGTCAGTCAGTGGAGTGTGTTTCATCTTTCTGAATCCCCACTTTTTGTCGTGTGTCACCCTGTCCAGGGTTAAGAGCTATGAGGTTTTGTCCTCATTACCCTTTTGATTTGCTCACCCTGACGTTCAGTGTCAGTGGTTAAGAGCCCATTTGATTACCTTTCCATGGCTTGTTTGTCGAGGTTGATATGACCCCTCTTGACTAAATCCGTACCCATGTATGTTTGAGCCCCTTGTTGGTGTGTTTACTTTATGATACATGTTTTGTGTGGTGTGATCGTCTCCCCATAGGATTTCTAGGCTTCGTATAGTCTCCCGTTTGCATGTCGATTAGGTAGCACTGTTCCTTTTTGCATGAGCATTCCTAAAACACAAACAAACTCATTGATTTTTCTTCTCCTAAGAACACGTTAACTCCTTCTACTACAGGCGAGTAAGTCTCCAAAGATCGAGCATCCGGTAGATTGCGTAGTAACGTCGTTCACCCAAAAAACACAACCCTTAACCCGTAGTTAGCCGAACTACGGCTTGCTCTGATTCTCATTCCATATGAGATACGTAGGCATAAGACGCGATGTCTTAGCGAGCACACTCCCCTTTAACCCACAGGTAGCCGAGCTACGAAGACTCTGATTCTCATATTCAGATGAGATACGTATGCAGTGGATGCGACATCCGTGCGAGTCATTTTCTTTTAACCCCTCTTTTAGTAAATAGTACATTAGATAAACCCACACCCTTTAGACAAGAACAACAAGAGTGGATCCTGTAGAGTACTACGGATGCGTATGGGTGCTAATACCTTCCCTTCGCATAATCGACTCCCGAACCCATGATTTGGTTGCGAGACCTTGTCTTTTCCTTTCCCTTTTCCCGGTTTACTTCGAGCGTTTCCTTTCCCTCCTTTGGGATAAATAACGCACGGTGGCGACTCTTCTGTCATTTCTTTTTCGCCGGTTGTTTTTTCGCATTTCCTTTTTCAGGTTGCGACAACAAGTAAGGGGGATGGTTACATAGAGGGAACGTGTTAGCACCAAAAGTGTCCTAGGTACTCCTAGGTATCCCTTTTTATGTGCATATGTATTTCGTACAAAGTGGTGTTCACAAACAAATAGAATGGGGGGATGAGAAAAGAATTCATTAATTATATTTTTGTGTTTGACAAGACCTTTGGACTTGTGCCTATGTACCAACATGAAAATGAGGGATCAAAACCTCGTAGTTCGTGATACAAATTTCAAAATGGATGCGTTGCTTTTAACAAAAATTTAGTTTGAAAGACACAGAGGCCTAAAATGATTTGGATGAGTTAGTTCTTTTTTGCTTTTTTTAAAGTTTAAGTCAAGTATTGTTAAGTTTACTTACAAGTTTGATTTAAGAAAATAAATTTGAAACTGCAATGGCATAAGGCCAAAGTTTCTATCTTTTTGCTACGTTAAGTCGTTCATGAAGAGCCACATCCAGACGAGGTTTCTTTTGGATATATTCTGTCTTATGGGTGTTCCATAACGACATGATGTTCCTCTAGAAATCAGCGACTCTGGTGACCATTTCCCGAGAACTCAGTCGAGGCCTCCCCTCCGAGACGCGTTTATGTTAGCTCTGGTGGGCGCATTCTCGCTGCTCAATCCGAGGACCCCGAGACTGGGAACTTGCTATTAGGATGTCCTGTTGAGGGGAGTCAGTGGAGGTCTTTTGTCTCGTAATAATGCCAAACCTTCAGTGGTAAACGTATTATTCTCGACTGAAGGGCCGAAGTTGACGAACTTCTGTTCTTAGAACCTACCAGTGAGGGGCGGGCTAAATTCAGGAAACCTTAACCTCCAACCAACCCGGTTTTCTGGAGCAGAGTTCTGATCTTGTATTATATTCTTCAGTGGGTTTCTCTTCAGACAGTGCAACCTGACAGATGTTCAAGCAGATACATATCACTGCATTCCCATGTCACTGCATTGCATCACATCATTTTGCATTCATATCATTTAACACATGTTTACATCCACTAGGGGCTTACATTTTCTCCTTGATTCTGGTCGGGTTTCTCTGGTTCTCTTAAGATGGATATTGGAAGAAAGAGACATTTCGCCTACAAATTTCCTATGGTTTGTTGGGAGCCTATTCAACAACTGATGAAGTTGATGGATCATGATTCTCTAGAAGGATTCCGGAAGGATTATGGTTTGATTCTAAGTTTCGTCACGGTTCTTTCCAAAGATCAACATGATGCTCTCTTTACACTGTTGCAGTTCTATGACCCTCCATTGAGGTGTTTCACGTTCCCAGATTATATTTTGGTCCCTACTTTGGAGGAGGTTGCTAGTTTTCTCAGAGTTCCTATCAAGCCGCAATTGCTATTCTATAGTTCCGAGTTTCTGCCCGATCTCAACATGGTTGCTTCAACCACATATTTGGGGGAATCAGTCTTGAAGGCTAATATGTGTCAAAAGGGAGGATTTAATGGTTTTCATTTGAATTTCTTACTGGGAGAAGCAAAGAAGAAGCTTGAAGATGGTGACCAGAGGGGTTTCAATGCTGTGTTGGCTCTTTGTGTGTATGTGATTGTCCTGTTTCCTAATATGGCGAAATTTGTGGACGTAGACGCCATACGCCTCTTCGTGTTGGGAAATCCAGTGCCGACCTTGTTGGGAGATTAATTTCATTCGGTGTATCACAGGAATGAGAATATAAGGGGAGGATTGGTGAATTGTTGTGCGCCTTTGTTTTATAAGTGGTTTTGTTCCCACCTACCCAAGTCAGAAGCGTTTGTTGATGTCAAGGACTCGATGAGTTGGTCGAAGAGATTGATGGGGATAAGAGCTAAAGATATTTCTTGGTGGTCAGACCAGAACTTGCTTCGGGCAGATATTATTCATAGTTGTTGGAACTTCCCAAATGTACCATTGGTAGGAAGAAGATGAGGTATCAATTACAATCCTTCTCTGGCAGTCAAACAGTTTGGATATGCTTTAAGAACTCCGCCTTTGGAAAAGTATGTGGAAGAATCCCTGTTTTTCCATTCTTCATCTGATTTTATTGTATCCCGTAAGGCAGATGAGGCTTGGCTCAAGGTGATTAAGAGAGGAAGAACTGTGCTTGAAAGAGGAGATTGTAGAACTTATCCTCAGTATGAAGAGTGTCTTCAAGGAAGAGTCGAAGAGTTTGGTCTGCCATTCCCTATTGAAGAACCTTTGTATCGACCTACTCCTGAGCAGTCAACAATGGTGAGCCGAGAGGAGTATGACAAATTGAAGAATGCCATGGAGGAGCTTCAAACTAAAAACTCAGAGTTAAGTGTAAAGCTGCAAGACTGTATGCATCAATTCCATGAGGCGGAATATCAGAAGAGGGAAGCCGTCAAATTGCAAGGGGAAGCAGAGAGGAAATTAGTTGTGGAGGTGGATTTCTTCAGGAAGACAGACGAAGCCCTGAGATCATCCAGTTCTGAGTTGAGGCGGGTCAAACAGCAGTTAACATATGCTCTTGGTAAGTTAGCTGGTTGGCAAGAGCAATGGGATACATTTTCAGCTTCTAGGAAGGTAAAGGAGGAGGAGATGGTGGCCGAATTGACCGGTCAGATGGGGAAGTTGAAGATTTTGCTGAAGGAGAAGAACAATGAACTTTTATGCGCCCGTTCAACCAATGGTTATATCACAGATCAGTTCAACAAAGCTCAAGGACAGATTGAGGAATTCAAAGTGCTAGTAGGTTTGAAGAAATCCAGACTTGAAGAGGTATTCAGAGAAGATGATGGGAATTACTACAGAGAGCACATCAACGAGTTGGATGGAGTTATTCACAGGAGGAATCTGCTTATCCGGCATTTGACAGAATCTCCAGATCATCCTGACACAGTGGCACTATTGGCTGAAGTGAGGAGCAATCCTTATGGGCTGTATACAGGAGGCTGATTCCTGATTTTTGTTCCTCTTTTTACTTATTGTATTGTAGTGATGATCCACAGGCTTGTTGTGGAGATCATTTTTTGATGTACTGTTGGCTAAGGCCTTTCCCTTCTTGAACACATTCATATGATGGTTTTCCTTATTGCATCTTGATCTCAGAGGTTTATCCACAACTCGGTCTTCTTGCACTTTCTGTCTGATGTGAGACTGGAATCAAGGGGGTAGAATACCCGTTGGAATTGATAAACATGTCATTGCATTTACATATTCATTTACATATCTTGCATAACAGGTACCGCTGCGGTGTTCTCATATTATTTGGTGTTCCACTAGAAGGATAGCTGACTCAAGCATTCACCGGTACAGTACCCGCAAAAACCACCAGAGAGTAATGGAAAGCCTACAAGCAGAGCTCGCCGAGATGAAGATTCGCATGAATCAGTTCATGGATGTGGTTCAAGGGGTGGCTCAAGGACAACAAGAGCTCAGGCAGATGATGCATAGGAATCCCGCCACTACTCAACCAGAGATGTTGACCGATCCTTCAGCTGGAGAGGTTAACGGACCCAGTGGACCGGGCCCTACCCCGATCCTACATGATGATCAGGACGATCAATTCCCCTCGCTTCAGGAGGACTTTGGTATGAGTCATGGTATGGACCCCATGTTTAGAAGGCTGGAAGAGAGGTTGAAGGCAGTGGAAGGACAGAATCCTCTGGGAGTAGACGTTGATGACTTGGGATTGGTCCCAGGCGTGAGGGTGCCACCGAAATTCAAGGTCCCGATATTTGACAAATACAGTGGCAACTCTTGCCCAAAGACCCATGTGCAAGCCTATTTCCGTAAAATGGTTGCATACTCTGACGATGAAAAGTTGCTTATGTACTTTTTCCAGGATAGCCTAGCTGGGGCATCCTTGGAATGGTATATGAGGCTGGACAGAGCCCACATCCGCTGCTGGAGGGATTTGGATGAAGCTTTCGTGAAGCAGTATCAGTATAATACAGACATGGCTACGGACAGAACTCAACTTCAGAATCTGTCTCTTAAAAGCAATGAGTGCTTCAGGGAATACGCTTATCGTTGGAGGGAGACAGCTTCCCGTGTTCAACCTCCTATGTTGGAGTAGGAAATGGCTAACATGTTCATGAAATACTCTGCCCGGACCTTACTTGGAGCGCCTGGTGGGTTGCAATGCCTCCAACTTTGCTGATGTAGTCTAAAACGGTGAGAGGGTGGAGAATTACCTGAAGACATACAAGATCCAGAGTGGAGGTGGATCTTCATCAGGGGTGAAGAAGCCGTTCATTCAGGGACAGAAGAGGAGAGAAGGGGATGCAAGTGCCTTATCTTCTTATCAGAACAGGGGTAACCAGAGGAATGACTTTCAGAACTAACATCAACAACCATATGTTGCGGCTGTGACCATTCCAGCTGCAACACCGCTCAGTACCAGCAACAACGACCGGGTAACAGACCCGCCTATCAACAGAGGCAAAGGATGATGGACCGGCGTTTCGACACTCTTTCAATGTCGTACACTCAGTTGCTTTCTAGTCTTCAACAACTACAACATGTGCAGTTACGCACTCTGGCTCCTCCTGTTGGTAGGCTTCCGGGGGTTTACGACGCCAACGCTAGGTGCAACTTCCACTCTAGGGCACCTGGCCATAATATCGAGAACTGCAAAGCTTTTAAGCACGTAGTTCAAGACCTCATAGATTCAAAGGCCATCGACCTTGCACCGGCTCTGAATGTCGTCAACAATCCCATGCCCCAGCATGGTGGTGCGAATGTTAATATGATGGAAGGGGAAGCCAGACCCGTCAAAGATGTGTTGAAGCTGAAGACTCCGTTGTTGGATATCAAGGGCCACTTACTAAAGGCCGATGTTTTCCCCGGTTGTGGGAAGGATTATTTGGATTATGCTACTCAGAATGGAGTATGTTTGAAGCTGCAGCAGGGTATCCAGGCCTTGCTCGACGAAGGTATCCTCCAGGTTGAAGATTTGTCTGTCCAAGAGTCTGTGGAAGAAGATGCTACTGATGAATTCGCAGATGTTGTTCCTGCTGATTCTGTAATTCGTGATGATGTATTTAATTTTTCCAATGTGGTTGATTCTGATGTGATTGAACTTGATTCCGATGTTTCGGATGTGTGTACTTCAACGCCTCAGACTCGTCAGGGGCCGGTTACTTTCTCCAGCGCTGGCGTTATCCAGTATGGTCAGGCCTCTGCGGTCAACGATGAAGACGGGGATAGTGATTGCGACATCGATAACTGGGTGCGTTCGAGGATCCCGGGTGAAGTCATCAATAATTGGTCTTCTGAGGAGATTGTCCCAGTCACTTTTCTGAAGGAGTAATTTTCTTTGTTTATTCATGCATATCCAAGTCTTACGTTCCGCCCAGGGCGTAATGACTAATTGTAGGGCTCATCTATGTGGATACCTGCATTTTTTATCATCAATAAAAGACGTCTTTTTTGCATTCAAATATTTCGTTCACTGTCTTTCTATTTTTGCAGTTTTCAAAAATCAAAAAAATATTTGGCAATGTTTTGTTTAGTTTTCACTTCTTGTTCACACTCATAAGCACACACCATCACTCATGCAGATGCACATCACCGGATCCTATTGATAACAGTTCTGCTATGGCTCGCTTCGACTTTGAAAATCCAATCTTTCAAGCTGAAGAAGAGGGTGATGAAGACTGTGAACTCCCTCAAGAACTTACCAGGTTATTAAAACAGGACGAAAGGGTCATTCAACCGCATCAAGAGTCTACTGAAGTGATTAATCTTGGCACCGAGGACGTCAAGAGAGAAATCAAGATAGGAGCTGCTTTAGAAGACAATGTGAAGAAGAGGTTGATTGAATTGCTGCAAGAGTATGTTGACAACTCTGCCTGGTCTTATCAGGACATGCCAGGGCTTGACACAGACATCATGGTACACCGTTTTCCTCTCAAAGAAGATTGTCCTCTGGTCAAGCAGAAGCTCAGAAGAACAAGACCAGAGATGGCTGTCAAGATAAAGGAAGAAGTGCAAAAATAGTTGGATGCAGGGTTTCTAGCGGTTACAAATTATCTGCCATGGGTTGCAAATATCGTTCCAATACCTAAGAAGGATGGAAAGGTACGGATGTGTGTCGACTACCGAGATCTGAACAGAGCTAGCCCTAAGGATGATTTCCCATTACCTCACATTGACGTTTTGGTGGATAACACAACTCAGTTCTCGATATTCTCCTTCATGGATGGATTTTATGGCTATAATCAAATTAAGATGGCACCAGAAGACATGGAGAAGACAACATTCATAACCCCATGGGGCACCTTCTGCTACAAGGTGATGTCGTTTGGTCTGAAAAATGTCGGGGCAACATATCAACGAGCGATGGTGACTCTTTTCCATGATATGATTCATCATGAAATCGAGGTTTATGTTGATGATATGATTCCCAAATCTCAGACGGAAGAAGAACATTTGGTGAATCTGCAGAAACTGTTTGAGCGTTTGAGGAAATTCAAGCTGAGGCTTAATCCGAACAAGTGTACTTTCGGGGTGAGATCCGGAAAACTGCTGGGTTTTGTTGTTAGTGAAAAAGGGATTGAGGTGGATCCGACCAAAGTAAAAGTGATACAGGAAATGCCTGAGCCGAGAACAGAGAAACAAGTCCGTGGTTTCTTAGGGAGGTTGAACTACATTGTGAGTTTCATCTCTCACCTAACAGCCACGTGTGAGCCAATATTCAAATTGTTGAGAAAAGATCAGGCTATCAGGTGGAATGATGATTGTCAAAGGGCTTTTGAAAAGATAAAAGAGTATTTGCATAATCCTCCAATCCTTATGCCTCCAGTCCCAGGGAGACCGCTGGTTATGTATTTGATAGTACTTGACAATTCCATGGGTTGTGTTCTCGGTCAACACGACGAGGCAGGTAGGAAAGAGCATGCCATCTACTACCTGAGTAAGAAATTCACAGACTGTGAGTCGAGATACTCAATGCTTGAAAAGACATGTTGTGCACTTGCATGGGCTGCTAAGCGATTAAGACAATACATGCTGACTCACACAACCTTATTGATCTCCAAGATGGATCCAGTCAAATATATACTTGAGAAGCCAGCTCTCACCAGAAGGGTTGCTCGTTGGCAAATGGTACTGACAAAGTATGATATCCAGTATACATCCTAGAAAGCCATCAAGGGGAGTATTCTGTCAGACTATCTTGCTCAACATCCGGTTGAAGATTATGAGCCGATGAAGTTTGATTTTCCAGATAAAGACATCATGTTCCTCAAGATGAAAGACTGTGAAGAGCCAGTTGTAGAGGAGGGACCTGATCCAGACGAAAAATGGACTTTGTTGTTTGATGGGGCTGTCAATGCCAGAGGAAGTGGAATTGGTGTTGTCATTACTACTCCGAAAGGTGCCCACATACCTTTCACCGCTCGTCTGACTTTTGAGTGCACCAATAATGAAGCTGAGTATGAAGCCTGTATCTTGGGTATTGAGCAAGCCATTGATTTGAGAATCAAGACTCTGGACATCTTCGGAGATTCAGCTCTATTGATCAATCAAGTGAATGGTGATTGGAACACCCTCCAGCCCAATCTGGTCCCTTACAGAGATTACACGAGAAGATTGTTGACTTTCTTCACAATAGTAAAGCTATATCATATACCTCGTGATGAGAATCAGATGGCAGATGCTCTTGCCACTCTATCCTCCATGATCAACGTGATTCGGTGGAACCACGCTCCCAGGATCGATGTGATACGCCTCGACATGGCCGCGTATGTGTTTGCTGCTGAACTGGTAGTTGACGACAAGCCCTGGTATCACGACATGAAGTGCTTACTAAAGAATCAAGAGTACCTTGCAGGGGCATCCAACAATGATAGAAAGACTTTGAGGAGATTCACAGGCAGTTTCTTCTTGAACAAAGATGATGTTCTGTATAAGAGGAACTTCGACATGGTTTTGCTCAGATGCGTGGATAGACACGAAGCAGACATGTTAATGCAGGAAGTTCATGAAGGCTCCTTCGGTACTCATGACGGCGGACATGTAATGGCTAAGAAATTGTTGAGAGCGGGTTATTACTGGATGACCATGGAATCTGATTGTTTCAAGTATGCGCAGAAGTGTCATAAATGCCAAGTTTATGCTGATAAGGTACATGTGCCGCCCAATTCTTTGAATGTGATGTCTTCGCCGTGGCCTTTTGCTATGTGGGGCATTGATATGATTGGAAAGATTGAGCCGACTGCCTCCAATGGGCATCACTTCATCCTTGTTGCCATCGACTATTTCACCAAGTGGGTCGAAGCAACATCCTTCGCGAATGTCACCAGACATGTGGTTGCCCGATTCATTAAGAAAGAAATCATTTGTCGTTATGGGATTCCCGAAAGAATCATTATTGATAATGGTTCTAATCTCAATAACAAAATGATGAAGGCGTTGTGCCAGAACTTCAACATTCAGCATCACAATTCTTCCCCTTATCGCCCTAAGATGAACGACGTTGTTGAGGCAGCAAATAAGAACATAAAGAAGATTGTGCAGAAGATGGTCGTCACATACAGAGATTGGCATGAGATGCTACCCTTCGCCTTGCATGGGTACCGTACTTCAGTACGTACGTCGACCGGGGCAACCCCTTACTCCCTTGTGTATGGTATGGAAGCAGTCCTACCTGTTGAAGTGGAGATTCCTTCTCTAAGAGTCCTGTTGGATGTCAAGTTAGACGAAGCTAAATGGATTCGAACAAGGTTCAATGAGTTGAGTCTTATCGAAGAGAAGCGGATGGCAGCCATTTGTCATGGGCAGTTGTATCAGAGTCGGATGAAGAGAGCCTTTGATCGGAAAGTGCGTCCTCGGTGTTTACAAGTTGAAGATTTAGTGTTGAAAAGGATCCTTCCTCCTCAGACAGATCACAGGGGCAAGTGGACTCCTAACTATGATGGACCGTATATTGTCACCAAGGTTTTCGATGGTGGGGCCTTAATGCTTGCAACTATGGATGGTGAAAACTTCACTTCCCCTGTGAATTCAGACGCAGTTAAAAATACTTCGCATAAAACAGACCCGCTAGACAATAAAAAGAACAGTCCAGGCAAAAAATGGGCATCCCGACGAACCAAGAAAATGAAAAGGTTCGAGAAAAAATTAGGGATTAAAAATGAAAAGATTGTACACCCGGTAAGTTGAAAACCTGAAAAGGCAACTTAGGCAAAAATGGGTATCCCGGTGGATTGAAAACCCGAAAGGGCGATCCAGGAAAAAGTTAGGGATTAAGCGAATGGCTGAGTTCTGAGTAGTTCTGAATCTCATCCCATGTCGATAACCGGAAACTTCTGAAGGATAGGAAACAGTCCAATCACCTTTTTTCGGAAAGCTGATCATCTGGAGGATCTTGAAGACGAGCGAGTCATAGCAGAATTGGAACCCGATAGAAATCCATTTCACATTGCCATTAGATTAATTTCTGTTTTTTGTCTTTTGTGCGATTACCTCTTTCCAGGGATTGCTTCCTGATGTAAATGCCTATTCAGAGGCCACTCAATAAATAAAACCATGTTATTTAGTATATCTCTGTTTTCATTTTTATTTTACTGTTTTGTTTGCAAAAATGACGTCCGAATTTTTGATAAACATTGCATCATGAAACATAAGAGCTTTACAGGTACATGCTTAATAAACATTTAAAATTGCTGTAAATTTTAAGTGCTTTGGATCGTCTATTCAGAACAGGTACACTCAGGGCATTTCCTTAAGGTACCCAGCAGATGATCGCGGATGGTTTTCCTCAACAGTTGGAGTTTGGTATCTTATCCCTGCAGAGCTGATTAGAGCATTGGATTCTTCAATTCCCAGCAGGCTCTCACTGTTGTGCTTCCCCAAGCATTTGTTTCAGATTATACGCTCCCTAGTAGAGTTGACAATACCAGATTGTATATCCCCAGCAGAGTTGACAGTGACAGACTGTATCTTCCCAGCAGAAGTGGCTGCTCCTCAGAGTTCGATGCCAGATCGATAATCCCAATGCCAGATCCATGGTCTCTTTCCTTGAAGCAGAGTCTCGGTACCGTATCGGTGTTCGCTTCCCTTGCTGAGTCGTCTCTCTCGCAGATTATGGTTGCCAGAACCACTGTCACATTTCCTCAACAACAAGTTTTCCAGTGCCATTCCCTCCCCAATCAGAGTCTCGGTATTTTGCTATTTTCCAGAACACCGTGTGGCGGTTCATTTCCCCACAGAGTTCTTTGTGCTGTGCATCTCCAACGGCCTTTCCATGGTCCAGAATATTGTGATCATCTCCCCAACAGAATTCCTTGCTTCGGCTTGGCGTTCTCTCTAACCTAGCGTTTCGCGTCCCTGCATGTAGAATCATATTGCATTGCATCCTCCCAAATCGCGTAGCATTTCCATTTTCATGGAGCATTACGCCATTGAAAAATTCAAACATACGCATGTGAAGCATAAGACATTCTCGGTATCCCAAGTGACAAACTAGAAGTTTGTTTCCAGTGCTCAGACTGGAGATTGTGCATGACCTACTATCCCCAGCGTAGGTCGTTGGCCCACGCGCCGCCTCAATTATCATTTCCCTTATTTCTGCCGAAGCTGACACGCATGAAAGTTTTCCGGTATTCAGACCGAAGTGGCATTCAGGCCAGTTTTTCTGGTATTCAGACCGAAGTGGCATTCAAGCCAGTTTTCCGGTATTCAGACCGAAGTGGCATTCAGGCCAATTTTCTAATGTTCAGATCGAAGAAGTTTCCGACATTCAGGACGATGCAACTTGTGGCATTCAGGCCAGTTTTCCGATGTTCAGATCGAAGAAGTTTCCGACATTCAGGTCGACGTAACTTGTGGCATTCAGGCCAGTTTTTCCGGTATTCAGACCGAAGTGGCGTTCAGGCCAATTTTCCGATGTTCAGATCAAAGAAGTTTCCGACGTTCAGGTCGACGCAACTTGTGGCATTCAGGCCAGTTTTTCCGGTATTCAGACCGAAGTGGCATACAGGCCAGCCTCTCGGTGTTCAGACCGATATTAGTAATCTCATATCTTCCGATGTTCAGATCAAAGTCATTTCCAGTATTCAGACTGATGAGCGGCATTCAGGACATGGTTATTTCTGTGTTACCATTTATTTTGGTACCCAGGTTAACATTCTTTTTCGGTATTCAGACCGACTCTCACCGTACCAGACAAATTCTTCTTTCAAGACCACCTTTTTGCCGACTCTGACAGGCATTGTTACTTCACTTCACTTCAGTGCAAATTTTCGGGCTTTTATTGTATTAAATCCCTTGATACCTCGAAAGTGCGAAAGCCGTAGCTATCTACTTTTCGGGTCTCCAGTTGATTGAATAGGGGTAGCTGTAATACCCCAAAATTTTCCCCCCCTCATTCATGCATTCATTTTTAGGTCATTCAACATTTCATATTACATTTCATCATGTCAATCGGAATTAAGTCCAAGAAGCTTGAATATCATCCAAGACACTTTGTGGGTTCTATCTAGGTGGTCAGTCAACACAAGGGAATGACTTGAGTTACTTCCAACATGTTCAAATGGGGTCTATTCATCAGTCAAAGCGCTAATCTTGAAGGAGCAAAAAGCAGAGCCTGAGCTGTCATGCTCGCTAGGCGAGTAGCATGGTTCGCTAAGCGAATCTGAACTGTCATGCTCGCTAGGCGAGCAAATCCTTCGCTAGGCGAAGCTCACGCGTTTTCAAATCATAACAGAAAATCCTGGACTTGGACCTCTCTCATTTGAGCCCACAAGTCCATGAAAATCAGATTATAAATTCTAGAGTTTCAGTGAAACAAAAGCGGGCAAAAAAAAAGAGAGAGAAGAGCTAACAGAATTCAGAGCAGCCTCCGGACACTGAAGGGAACTCATCTGCAAAGAACCTATTTTTCCTCATACAAACCCTAACATCGCTCTGCAAACCCAACCGGGCAATTCAATTTCATTTGATCTCTCCAATCAGGTTTGCCCTATTCCCATTACTCCATGCTTTCAATTTGAATGATCTGAATGTATGAGGTATTATCGTTAGGTTTCACATGTGGTTTTAGATGTGCATGTATATGTAGAACAATGCCTTGAATGTTCGATCACTTAATTTCTAGAAGGGATACCATAGGGTTTAGAGTCCTTGAAATCGTGCTGTTACCATGGAAAATCCAAAACCCGCAGGCGTTCGCTAGCACCATCGCTAGGCGAGTCTGTAGCGAGGCTTCGCTAAGCTTTTTCTACGCGAAGCAGTAGCGAGCGTGACATAATTTGTTTTGCTCTTTAATCTGCTCGGTGATTGTTATGACATGCTTTCTCTTGCCCCCGTGCACTGTTTACCTGACGCTTTGTTGTCATGTTTCCTTTGTTTGGTGTAACTCTTGATTGCACCCTATCTTGTTTCTCTAACCTGTTTATTGTGTTTTTGTGAGGCTCACATGACTCCTTAAATGATAGCTTGCTTGGCATTCCACTTTATTTATGGGATATCATTAGGAGGTTTATTCTGATTACCTATATTGACTTGCTTTCTTTGATGGTGCCAGCTTGAGAGATCTCTGGGTTTCTTATTTCTTTAGTTGTTGTTACTTCGGATCTTTATCCGTGTGGTAGATCTCTTGACCCTTTATCTTTCCCGCATTTTACCGCTTTCTTAGCTGGAAGACCTCAATAGGAGGAAATGTTTTCTTTTGTTTGTGTACTTTTGTGCCCAAAGACCTCCAAGAAGAGACATCAATGCTAAAGACCTCCATGCAGAGGCAATTGGCGGATAAAAGGGATTAGTAGTCAATCCCCCGTTATTCAGTGCGTCGTTCTTTAAGATCACACTACGTGTCGATGCTTCAGAACAAAAGCCCAAGATCTTTTGTCTGGTCAGTCAGTGGAGAGATTTTCATCTTTCTGAATCCCCACTTTTAGTCGTGAGATCACCCTGTCCAAGGTTAAGAGCTATGAGGTCTTGTCCTCATTACCCTTTTGATCTGCTCACCCTGACGTTCAGTGTCAGCGGTTAAGAGCCTATTTGATTACCTTTCCATGGCTTGTTTGTCGAGGTTGATATGACCCCTCTTGACTAAAGCCCTACCCATGTATGTTTGAGCCCCTTGTCAGTGTGTTTACTTTATGATACATGTTTTGTGTGGTGTGATCGTCTCCCCATAGGATTGCTAGGCTTCGTATAGTCTCCCGTTTGCATGTCGATTAGGTAGCACTGTTCCTTCG
This sequence comes from Lathyrus oleraceus, assembly GCF_024323335.1. Classification (NCBI taxonomy): domain Eukaryota; kingdom Viridiplantae; phylum Streptophyta; class Magnoliopsida; order Fabales; family Fabaceae; genus Lathyrus; species Lathyrus oleraceus. The sequence continues at coordinate 447,910,176 of NC_066583.1, forward strand.
TCTAGGACTTCCTTTTTGCATGAGCATTCCTAAAACACAAACAAACTCATTGATTTTTCTTCTTCTAAGAACACGTTAACTCCTTCTACTACAGGCGAGTAAGTCTCCAAAGGTCGAGCATCTGGTAGATTGCGTAGTAACGTCGTTCACCCAAAATACACAACCCTTAACCCGTAGTTAGCCGAACTACGGCTTGCTCTGATTCTCATTCCAGATGAGATATATAGGCATAAGACGCGATGTCTTAGCGAGCACACTCCCCTTTAACCCACAGGCAGCCGAGCTACGAAGACTCTGATTCTCATATTCAGATGAGATACGTATGCAGTGGATGCGACATCCGTGCGAGTCATTTTCTTTTAACCCCTCTTTTAGTAAATAGTACATTAGATAAACCCACACCCTTTAGACAAGAACAACAAGAGTGGATCCCGTAGAGTACTACGGATACGTAGGGGTGCTAATACCTTCCCTTCGCATAATCGACTCCCGAACCCAAGATTTGGTTGCGAGACCTTGTCTTTTCCTTTCCCTTTTCCAGGTTTACTTCGAGCGTTTCCTTTCCCTCCTTTGGGATAAATAACGCACGGTGGCGACTCTTCTGTCATTTCTTTTTCGCCGATTGTTTTCTCGCATTTCCTTTTTTAGGTTGCGACAACAGGTAAGGGGGTTGGTTACACAGAGGGAACGTGTTAGCACCCAAAGTGGTGTTCACAAACAAATAGAATGGGGGGATGAGAAAAGAATTCATTAATTATATTTTTGTGTTTGACAAGACCTTCGGACTTGTGCCTATGTACCAACATGAAAATGAGGGATCAAAACCTCGTAGTTCGTGATACAAATTTCAAAATGGATGCATTGCTTTTAACAAAAATTTAGTTTGAAAGACACAGAGGCCTAAAATGATTTGGATGAGTTAGTTCTTTTTTGCTTTTTTTAAAGTTTAAGTCAAGTATTGTTAAGTTTACTTACAAGTTTGATTTAAGAAAATAAATTTGAAACTGCAATGGCATAAGGCCAAAGTTTCTATCTTTTTGCAAAAGGGGTCTAAGTTTAGCACAAAAATAGTTCACACAAAGAAGATTTTGAAAATGGAGGGAGAGATTTTGAAATTAAAGAAATGGGGAGAAGATGAATAGACTACCCTATGTACAAATTTAAAAGTTTAGAGTTGAAAAAATTTGACCAAATGGGTAGCAATCCAATAGACAAGAATGTCAATTGAAACCCAGAATTCCCTTGGACTTTTAGAATTAAGCAACACACAAATGCACAATCATATTATCTTGAAGAGTAAAGGCATCAAATAAAGATGACCTCATCCAAGCTTATCCATTCCATGATCTGCTTCAAAATAACTCATGTAATAGATGAATTCCGTAAGTCATATGTTTAAAATAACAACTTCACAATGATCATGTTGTAGATGAATCTTAGAGAGATCTTCAAAGATGTATCAGATGAATTTCAAATTGCAAGCACTTGGTTCTTCAACAAGTTGGCATTGGCCAAGTCCTTTAGCCTAGGGAGGTTGCCTAGATTCTAAGTCCATTTGTTCAAGAACAAGCCAACAGTCCACTCAAAAGTTTTTTAGGGTTTTTGTTATTATTATGTACATTAATGGTCAAAGACCACAAAAACAAACAAAGTAACACAAACAAAATACATCACATAATATGGTCCAAATGGACAAAGTGAAAATTGCATTAACATAAACAATTAGAATGATATGAACAATGGCAAATGAAATAAAGTGCAAAAAGTAAATTGATATAAAGTAAAAGCTTGAAATTAAAAGTTAGTAGTTAGTAGGTTAGAAGTTAGTTTTGTTTTGCTTTTGCTTTTCAAGACATTCTTTGGAGAACACTCAACCCACTTATCACAAGCATGAATCCTTGAACCAAAAACATCTTCCAAAGGAAGGAAAGAAGGCGAAGTTTCCATACAATACCATGAAAGAGGGGAGACTTGCAATCTCACTAACTAGAATGCTTATGCCTTTTTATGTCACAAATTTAGCGCTATGTTAAGCAATCGTAATTGGACTTATATAGAAGTCACAACTATTTGAGGTCGGGCAATAGAATTTTGGTGTTAATCCATGTTAGAGACATATTATAATGGACTATGCTCATGAAACATACCACACACAAAAAAAAGAATATGCAAAAGATGTGGTCTAATCTCATCTATACTCATGTCAATTTTTCAATCAACTAGCATTAGGACTTTGAGATGTCATAGGCCAAATGGAATGAATGAATTAAGAAGAGGAATGAGATGAAGTGGGAAGGGGATGAATGAAATCACAAATTGGTCAAAGGAGGACTTTTATTAAATTAATATCATTCATTCATTTTTGGATATGGAATATACATTCCATCAATCCCCTAAATCCAATAATATTAACTTGACAAAGTCAAATCAAGCTTGACCAGGGCCCAACAATAATAAGCAAACTCAATCAAGTCAATACATATGATCAACAAAATTTAATTGGTATTTATTCAATTAAAAATAATAAAATAATGCATTTAAATAAAATATATTTTGTCCAATTCCTAAAATCTCATCAAAACACCAAAGAAATGGCTATGAGATTTATCATAGGTCAAACAAGGTCAAAGGACCTTGGAGAAAAAATTTCATAATTTTTGGACATTTAAAAATATTTTTAAACAATTAAAAACAAATGCAAAATCAACTAATTTATGAAAAATATTAATTATGATCCAAAAAATAATTTTAATTCAAAATATGAAAGAGAAAAACATTTGAAATTTTTTGGATCAATATTGAATTTAATATGAATTATTGAAGAAAATGCAATTGAAATTAAAATTCAAAAAATCTAAATTATGTGGACCATCAGATCTCCCTCATTAATTGAGGTGGCAGATCGGATGGTCCCTAGCGCGCTATCTACCATGGACCTTGGTCAGCGCGTGGCAAATGTGGTATTCAAAACCAACGCTCAGGATTAGAACAAAACACATGGATCCTGTGGTTCAGATGCCAGCCAACTCATCGCCGAAGCCAGAGCTCCGGTCATCTTCCCTGGTGGACCTCGTCGTACTGGTCCACCATGAACCATCACCATAATGAAAAACAAGGACATGATCTTGAAGAAAAAATGGCACTGAGCTCGAACCTAACCTCCATTCACTCAAATTCCAAGTATATTGAGAGATACATGGAATTGAAATTTGAGGTACATGAACTGAGTTGCTTCGATTTGACCTCAAAGCAACTCAATCTTCTTTCCTACATTGGTAGGACCACACACAACTAAAGAATCAATTGAATTGAGCAATAATTTGAGAGAATCAAAGACTTCAAAATTTCTGAAAAATACCTTCAATGGAGGTTTGGATTCAACTGGTCTTGATCTTGCTTGCGCTTAGACTCACTCCATTTGCTTGCAGGAAGAGAATTGAATGGTTAAAAAGCTATAGACTCCTGGAGAATTGAATTCCAAAATAGTGGAGATTCAAGCTCAAATTCAAGAGAATTTTTCAGGCTTATCCTGTCAGAATTGAGGATTTGAAATGGGGGATCAAAGCTGGCGCGATTGTGTCTCTATTTCTGAGCAATTGAAGCTCTATTTATAGCTGAAATGGTTGATAATTGCACACTCTCTTTCACTTTCCAATTTTGGCAAATGGTGATGTAATGGTGCATGGGCGCGCATAGGCCCATGAAATCATTGCTAGAGGTCCAAAAATGAACATCAGATGCTCTGAAGTAAGCTTGGATTGCAATGCAAATGTACATTGATGTTTGAAGTTTGATCCATGCCAAGTGATATCACCCTGTTTAAGCCATGAGCAGCCAATTCATTTCTTGTCCAAAATGAATTAATTTGAGCTCTTTGGAAAGGTGAGATCAAGAGGAACAACTTTCATGTTCAACATGTTTTCATTTGGAGCTTAGAACTTGGAGAAATTTGAGGTGGAAGTTTGGAAATTTTTAAACATATCAAAATTTTTCTAAGTGTCAAGCCATATGTCTCAATATTCCACCTTGCTTAACTTTTTATAGGAGCTTCAAATGAAATAAATGTCTTCATCAAAGTTTTAGCTCTCTCAAATACCTTCAAAGTGGTCACAAATTTCATGTAATTTCGATTTGAAATGATAGAGTTATGCATTTTTGAAGTTTGGAAAAATCACTTGATGAATGGTATAGGTCAAAAGTGACCTATAATGTAGACTCATATCACATGCTCAAAAAAGTTGAATTAGCTCCCACTCAAAACATCAAAGTTGAAGTAGACACATTGAATTTGATTTTTCAGCTTGGAAATATTTCATCTAATAAAAATTGAGCAAGTTATGGCCTTGGGAAGTTGACTTTCAAATTAGGGTTTAGACAAAATGACCTATAATGTTTCAACATAGAAAATGATTTTCCAAGAAAAACTAGCTCTAGGTCTCAACAAGAAAGTTATTTGGAATGTCATTTAAAGTAATTTTTCTCTTTGAATAATTTTGATATGGTGAACATTGTAGGAGATAGGGTCTAGGGAGACCCAGTTTTGATCAGATGAATTCATCTGGCCAACCACCATCAACCAACTTGCTAATTTCCAATTCTCTTGACTTTCTTGGCTCATGGTAGATCATATATGCATAATATGATGAATTTTGAAGTGTCCCTTGAGAAATTTTATCAATTGGTGAGATAGCTTGTTGGAGAAGTTACTCAAGATACCTAGTCAAACTAGGGTTTCCAAGGCAAATCACCTTCAAAATCTTGAAGAAAACTTGACCAATATATCATGTAGAAATCATTGGGACTCATATATGATGCTCATAACCATTCTTGCATCAATTCTTGGTTGTGCTCTTTGTTCATGAGGGTCTTAAACCCTTGATGTGAACTTGATGAATCAATGAGATCATGCCCTACCTAAAAAAGAGTTAGGCAAATGCTAAGACATATTTTTGGTATTTTAGTTAGTAAAATGATAATATACAAGTATGATATAATCAAAAAGTGCTTGTTGATCTCTCCCAAAACAAACCTAATGAAATAGGGGTAAGGAGGATGTCAAGTCATGATCCCAATGCTAATGCTTATGATTGATTTGCATGAGGTATCTTAGGGTCAAAATTGGGGTCTTACAGCACCCATGCAAGAAGGTTTCCAAATTTATCCAATTTTGAAGTGGTGCAAGTATCAATTTCATTGCCTATTTGAACATGCTTAAGGCTTCAGATTTATCATCAACACCTTGCCGAAGCTTTGCTGGACCAATTTAAACCCTCACTGCCATAGAATTTTCTGAGATTTCTCTTTGAGTCGAGCTTGAACTTGATCTTCTATTTGGAAGTTCAAACTCCATAAATTCACTTCCCTTTGCATCGAATTTGATTTCTACAAGTAAGAGGAGGAGAAAGCAATCAAATACAAACCAAGATAAAGTGGAATTAGATCAACTCGAAGGTGATTTTTTAGAAACTTCTTCTCTTCAATTCTCTCTCAATTCTCCACTATTCTTGTTGATTTTTGGTTTGCTGAAGTCCTACCAATGTAGGCAACAAGATTGAGTTGCTTTGAGGTTAAATCGAAGCAACTCAGTTCATGATCCTCAAAATTCAAATCCCTGTATCTTTTCATATACTTGGAATTGGACAAACTTGAGGCCAGATTCGAGCTCTTGAGCATTTTTTTTTTAAATCCATGTCTTGCTTTTTCATTTTGGTGATGGTTGAAGGTGGACCATTTTGGTGAGGTCCACCGAAGAAGAAGACTGGAGTTATGGCTCTGGCGATATGTTGGAAGCATCTCAACCATAGGATCCTTTTAAAATGTTTTAATCTTGGGCGTTGATTGTGATTACCACGCGTGTGTCTCATTTGACTGTAGTGCATGTGGAAAGCGGGTTGATAACCATCTGATCTGCCACCTCAATTAATGAGGGAGATCAGATGGTCCACGTTTTTTTTGAATTTTTGAATTTTCCTCTTATTTTCTTACTTTTCATTAATTCATATTAATTTAATTATTGATCCAAAAAATATGGGACTTTCACCAAAAAATTCAAATATTTTTCTCTTTCATTTTCTGAATTAAAATTATTTTTTGGATCAATAATGATATTTTTCATGATTTAATTTTTTTTGTTCATATTTTTAATTGTTTAAAAATACTTCTGACTTTTCAAAAATAATGAATTTTTTTCTCAAATGTCCTTTGAACTTGTTTTACCCATGATAAATCTCTTTGCCATTTATTTGGTGTTTTGAAGAGGTTTTAGGTTTTTGATAAAACATAATTTAATTTAATGCATTTTTAATTTGATTTTTAATTGTTTAATTGTGTAAAAATTATGTTGAGTCATTTTTATTGACTTGTGAAGTTTGACTATGTGTTTGGGCCTTGGTCAAGGTTGATTTGACTTTAAAAATTATGTTGAGTCGTTTTTATTGATGAAATGTACATTTCATCTCCCAAAATGAATGAATGATTTTAATTTGAAAAATTCCTCCCATGACCAATTTGTGTTTGTCTCATTTCCCCTCCCTCTTCATATTCAATCTCATTCTTCCCATCCCTCTCATTGACCAATGACATCTCAATATCCTAAGGCTAATTGGTTCATCAATAACTTTGTGTTAGATGAACCAATATAAGTATGGATGAGATTAGGCCCATCCTTTGATCATTTTCTTTTTGTGTGTGGTATGTTTTAGGAGTATGGTTCATTATACCATATTTCTAACATGCATTAACACAAAAATTTATATTGCCTGACCTCAGATAGTCGTGACTTCTACATAAGTCCAATTATGATTGCTTAACATAGCGCTAAATTTTTACCCAAAGGCATAGCATTCTAGTAAGTGAGATTGTAAGTCTCCCCCCTTTCATGGTGTGGAAACTTGGCCTTTTTTCCTTCCTTTGGAAGATGTCTTGGTTCAAGGATCCATGCCTGTGAATAGAGGGTTGAGTTTTCTCCAAAGAATGACTTAAACAATTGAAAGGCAAGACTCCACTAACATCTAATCAACTAACATTTGACTAACTCTTATTATTAATTGCTTTTAATTTCGAGTCATTTACTTTATTCCATTTAAATTCAAGCCATTTATCATTTGCCATTATACATATCATTTAACTTGTTTATTTTAATGTCATTTTCCCTTTGCTCACTTGAGCCATATATTGTGATTGTAGATATTTGTTTGCATATTTTTGTTTTTGTTTGTGGTCTTAGGACCTTAAAATACTTAATAAACAACAAAAACCCCTAAAAAATGTTTTTGTGGACTGTTGGATTTGATCTGAGCTTTGGACTTAGAATTAGGCAACATTCCCTATGCAAAAGGACTTGACCAATGCCAACATTTCTGAAACCAAGTTCTTGTGATTTGAATTTTCATTTGATGCAAGCATTGGGATCCACTTGAGTTCATCTGCTACATGGTCTTGATGCAAATGTTACTTTGAAGTTGTGTCTAATGCCTTATTCTGAGCCATTAAAGGAGTATGTCATCTGATGCATGGGGAAAATTATGAAGAAGACTATGAAGTTGCTAGCTTGGATGTGGCTATCTTTATTTGATGTCTTGCTATTCATTGTGCTACTTGCTTATTGATATTGCTTGATTTATATTCTAAATGAAAAGTGGGTTTATATATGACATTCTTGTCTATTGGATTGCATTCCATTGGTTAGATCTTTTTAACTCTTAACTTTTAATTGTTGGCTTAGGATGAGTCTATTCATCTCCTCCCACATTATTAAATTTCAAAATCTCTCCCCCTTTTCAAAACCTTCTTTTCTTGTGATTTCAAACATAGACCATATTGCAAATTAGAAACTTTGGCCTTACGCCATTGCATTTTTCAAACTCTTTTTCTTAATCAAACTTGTAAATGAATCTAACCATATTTGACTTAAAATTTCAAAAGACAAAAAGAAATAACACTCATTCAAACTCTTTTAGGCCTTCTGTGCCTCTTTTAAACTTAATTTTTGTTAACAGCAATTCACTCACTTTGAAATTGATACCACGAACTACGAGGTTTTGATCCCTCATTTTATATTGGTACGTAGGCACAAGTCCAAAGGTCTTGTCAAACACAAAAGTATAATTAATGAATTATTTTCTCATCCCCACACTCTATTTATTGCAAACATCATTTATGCCAAAACACATACACACATAAAAAAGGGCTCCCAAGGAGTACCTATGACACTTTGGGTGCTAACACCTTCCCTCTGTGTAACCAACCCCCTTACCTATAATCTCTGGAATTTTATTAGTTTTGATTTGAAAACTTCTTATCTTTGGGTTTTGTTCGTACTTTTCCCTTTTCCTTTGGAAACAATAAAAGCGCGATAGCGACTTTGGTTTTATTGACGTTGAGTTTATCCATAGCTTAATGGTCATGAATTTACCATTAAAAGACTCTCTAGGGAATGTGTAGGTGTTTAATTGGCTGCATTGTATGGTAAAACACTAGCTGGATTCTAATGTCTTGACTGATGTCATGACATGCTGTGAAGGTGTTTGTGTGACTGCATTGTAGGTTAGAATATCTAGCTGTACTCTGATGTCTTGACTGATGTCATGACACACTTGAGTAGTTTACTGCAGGATTAGCTAATACAGGATTTGTTGAATGTCAAATTAGATGTGGTGACATTCATCCCTGTCAGCAGATACTGAGGAATAGAACAGTTGGTGTTCTGTTAGAACTCAGTATTTATTTTCAGTCTGGTGATCAAGGAAATACCAGATCTGGCATAAGGGCTACTGTTTGAATGTCAAACTGGATGTTATGACATTCATCATTGACAGCATATACTGAACAATAGACAGAGTGGTGTTCTGCTACACTTCAGTATGTCTATCAGTCTGTTTTTCAAGAGGATAACAGAACTGACTTAAGGCTAAATGTGTAAATGTCAAATTGGATGCTTTGACATTTATTAATGTAAGCTGTTACTGTAGAATGGACAGATTGGTCCTGTACAGTTCAACAAATTTGTACAGTCTGTTTCGGGAAAAACAGGCTTAGCATATGGACCTTGATGTCAAGCTGAATGTTGTGACATTCATTCCTGACAGCATATGCTAAATTGTAGGTTGTTTAGATTTTCTGTTTCAGCTTTTTCTCAGGCTATTCTTCAGGGATTCAACAGCTGAGAGAAAATCCAGGAAATCAACAACCAAGCTACATTTAATAAACCTAACAAATAGCCTATTTGTTAGTAACCTAGATATGGAATTTAGGGGAACTCGCGTGTCCTTAAATTCAGGAGAATACAAGTACAAGGCCCAAGTACTACAATATAAAAGGAAGTCATTCCTTCATTCAGAACTGGGGATTTTGAGGCGTGAAGATTTAGTGTGTCCATCATACTTCACTGCTGTATTTTTGTGAGTCTTGTATTAGACATATCTTGTAAGCCAAGCTATTATCACATAGATGATTGCATTGGTATAGGTTGTTCATTGAGTTGTAAGTGTTGTGTCACTCTAAGCTTTTAAGCGTGAGTGCTGTGTATCTTGATTAAAGCTGTTAAGCACAATCAAGAGTTGTTTGAAGTGTGTCTTCAAAATTGTCTTTCATATTGATTAAAGGTAGTAATCACTGAGGTGATTGAGGGGGAGTGAGTAGGAACTCTGATCTTCGTGTAAGATTGAAATTGCATTGGGTAGGTATTAAGTGATAGGGTTAAACAGTTGATTTAAGTTCTGAATTAATACTACTAATAGTGGATTTCCTCCCTGGCTTGGTAGCCCCCAGACGTAGGTCATGTTGGACCGAACTGGGTAAACAATTACTCGTGTTATTTACTGCACTTACTGTTTTCTGCATAATCCTTGTCTGCGCAGAATTGGATGTCATAACAACCCGTGTGACATCGAAAGTCTGTTAACTAGAATTTCAATTGGCATCAGAGCAGGCACCCTGCCTGTTAAGTTCTGGGTGAGATCTAGGGAAGTTACTTTCTAGTACCATGGACAAGGATGTAGGACACTCAAATAGACCACCCATGCTGGATGGTTCTAACTATGATGACTGGAAGCCTCGTATGATAGCCTTCTTAAGGTCTCTAGACAGCAAAGTTTGGAGAGCTGTCAACAAAGGATGGGAACATCCAACGAAGACAGGTGAGGATGGAGTCAGTGTGCAGATCCCTGAAGAAGAATGGGACAAGGAGCAAGAGGCATTAGCCCTTGGAAATTCTAAGGCCTTGAATGCATTGTTCAATGGAATAAGTAAGAACATCTTCAGACTAGTGCACCACTGTGAGCTGGCCAAGGATGTGTGGGATACCCTCAAGGTAACTCATGAAGGCACCTCCAAAGTGAAGTCCAAACTTCAGATGCTGACCACCAAGTTTGAAAATCTGAGGATGAAAGAGGATGAGACTATTCATGACTTCCACATGAATATCCTTGAGATTGCAAACACCTCTGGTGGCTTGGGGGAGAAAATGGCTGAAGAGAAACTTGTAAGAAAGATTCTCAGGTCATTACCTAAGAGATTTGCCATGAAGGTCACTGCAATAGAAGAGGCTCAAGATATCTGCAACATGAAGGTGGATGAGCTCATTGGTTCTCTCCAAACCTTTGAAATGGGGATGTACGAGAATGTTGAAAAGAAAAGCAAAAGCGTAGCTTTTGTATCAAATTCTGAAGAGGAGTCAGAATCAGGATATACTGGAGGTGATGAAAGCATATCAGAAGCCATAGCCATGCTTGGGAGACAGTTCAACAAGTTCGTGAAGAAGATTGATCAAAGAGGTAGACAAAATGTCAAGAACATCCCGTCTGACATAAGAAAAAAATCAACTTCTGAAGAAAGTTCAACCAAGGCAAGGGAATCCAGTGTCATGGATGTGAGGGCTATGGACACATTCGAGCTGAATGCCCTACCTACCTCAAGATGCAAAAGAAGGGGCTAGCTGTCACATGGTCTGAGGGAGATTCTGAGAGTGAATCTGAAGGAGAATCTGCTAAACATGTCACTGCACTAACTAGTGTTTGTGTCACTGATGATGATTCAAGTGCAGATGATCTGACCCTTGATGAACTTGCTACATCATATAAGGAGCTATGTGTCACCAGTGCAGAAGTCCGTGTACAAGGTGAAAAGCAGAAGAAGCGCATCAAGGAGCTGGAAGCTCATAATAAAAAGCAGCTGAAAGTCATAGGGGTCTAAATGGTGAGATATTTGTGCTGACATCTAAGCTAGAGCAGATGACTAAATCCATCAGAATGTTGAATAAAGGAACTGACACCTTGGAAGAGATCCTAAAGGTGGGACATAAGTCTGGAACCATGACTGGTTTAGGCTCTGTGAAAAAATCCTCAGCTGAACTCAAACGCTCAAAGGCTAAAGTTCAGAAATTCAAGCGAAGGTCACCCCCAATGTCTCAACATCAAGGAACCAGGATGAGTAATCATCAAAAGAGGAAATTCCAGCTATGGAGATGTCACCACTGTGGTAGGCTTGGCCATATAAAAGCCTTCTGCTACAGGCTTCATGGTTACCCTAACCAAGCTCCCCATGACAGACCTAAGCATAAGACATATAGGCACAATGTCCCCACAAAGAAGCGACAATGGTATGCTAGGTTAGCTCACACAGCTCTAAGGGCTTCTACCAGAGAAGACTGGTACTTTGACAGTGGCTGCTCAAGACATATGACTGGTATGGAAAATCTATTGGTGGATATTCAACCTCACACTACCAGCTATGTGACCTTTGGTGATGGTGCTAAAGGAAAAATAAAAGGTGTGGGTAAGCTGGACTTCTCTGGAGTTCCAGAACTGAATAATGTGCTGTTAGTAAGAGGACTAACTGCAAACCTCATCAGCATAAGCCAGCTGTGTGATCAAGGGTTCTATGTTCAGTTTACTAAGGAGCTATGTATTGTGACAAATGGTGACAATCAGGAAGTTATGAGAGGATCCAGATCCAAAGATAACTGTTATCTGTGGGAACCTAAAGTCTCAAACTTCTCCATAATCTGCTCCTCAGCCAAGGAAGAACAGGAGGTGAAGCTGTGGCATAGACGCCTTGGACATCTCCACCTACGGGGAATGAAGAAGATCATATCCAAGGAAGTAGTCAGAGGAATTCCAAAGTTGCTTATTGATGAAGGAAGAGTCTGTGGAGAATGCCAGGTGGGCAAGAAAACCAAGATGTCACATCCGAAGCTGGGACATCCTACAACTTCCAGGGTTCTGGAACTGTTGCACATGGACTTAATGGGACCTATGCAGGTTGAAAGTCTGGGTGGAAAGAGATATGCATACGTGGTGGTTGATGACCATCCCAGATACACGTGGATAAGCTTTATCAGAGAGAAGTCAGATACATTTGATGTCTTCAAAGACCTGTGCATCAGACTTCAAAGGGAAAAGGACAGTTGTGTTGTCCGAATTAGGAGTGATCATGGTACGGAGTTCAAAAATTCCAAGTTTGATGAGTTTTTCTCGTCTGAAGGAATAAGTCACGAGTTCTCCTCTCCTATAACTCCTCAGCAGAATGGGATAGTTGAAAGGAAAAATAGAACTATTCAAGAATCTTCCAGAGCTATGATTCATGCAAAGAAGCTCCCTATGCACTTTTGGGCTGAAGCTATGAATACCGCGTGCTATGTTCACAACAGAGTCACCTTGAGAAAAGGAACCTCCTCCACTCTGTATGAAATATGGAAAGGCAGAAAACCCACTGTGAAGTACTTTCATATCTTTGGAAGTAAATGCTACATTCTCACAGATCGTGAACAGAGAAGGAAACTGGATCCCAAAAGTGATGAGGGTATATTTCTAGGATACTCAACTAACAGCAGAGCGTACAGAGTGTTCAACTACAGGACCAATGTCCTGATGGAATTCATAAATGTTATTGTGGATGATAAAGAGGAAGGAATCGATGTCATAGAGGATGTTAGAACATTCCTTGACATTTCAACAGACATTCCAGTCAAGTCTGAAGAAGTACAGGAACCTCCTCCTGAATGTGAAGTAGATGCATCCACCAAAATGCCATCTATCAGAATTCAGAAAGACCACCCTAAGGATCTTATCATAGGGGATCCCAATAGTGGTGTGACTACCAGGTCAAGGAGAATTAGCTCAAATTCCTGTTTTGTATCCAAGGTTGAACCAAAGAATGTGAAAGAAGCCCTGACTGACGAATATTAGATCAATGCCATGCAAGAGGAACTTGAGCTGTTTAAAAGGAATGAAGTATGGGAGCTAGTTCCAAGACCTGAAGGGACCAACATCATTGGTACCAAGTGGATCTACAAAAACAAGTCTGATGAGAAAGGATTAATTACTAGGAATAAAGCAAGACTAGTAGCTCAAGGATAAACTCAAGTTGAAGGGGTTGATTTTGATGAGACGTTTGCACCCGTTGCTAGGCTTGAGTCCATCAGATTGCTGTTAGGTGTGGCATGCATTCTGAAGTTTAAACTGTTCCAAATGGATGTAAAGAGTGCATTCTTGAACGGCTACTTGAATGAAGAAGTCTATGTGGAACAACCTAAAGGGCTCTGTGATCCTAACCAACCTAAGCATGTGTACAAGTTGAGGAAAGCCTTATATGGGTTGAAGCAAGCACCTAGAGCGTGGTATGAAAGGTTGACTGAATTTCTGACCTCAAATGGATACAGAAAAGGTGGGATAGATAAAACCTTGTTTGTGAAGGATGAAGACGGCAAAATCATGATTGCTCAAATCTATGTGGATGATATAGTCTTTGGTGGAATGTCAGAGCAAATGGTAAAACATTTGGTCACCAAATGCAATCTGAGTTTGAAATGAGTCTGGTTGGGGAACTGACTTTTTTTCTTGGATTGCAAGTCAACCAAATGGAGGACTCTATGTTTCTCTCCCAAAGCAAGTATGCCAAAAACATAGTTAAGAAGTTTGGTATGGATAGTGCTAGGCACAAGAGAACTCCTGCTCCTACTCATCTAAAGTTAACCAAAGATGATGGAGGGCCTAGTGTTGATCAATGCTTGTATAGAAGCATGATAGGCAGTCTTCTATACCTAACTGCAAGTAGACCTGACATTTCCTATGCAGTTGGAGTGTGTGCTAGATACCAAGTAGAGCCCAAAGTGAGCCACTTGAATCAAGTCAAAAGGATTCTCAAGTACATCAATGGGACTTGTGACTATGGGTTGTTGTACTCAGATGGTTCTAAGCCTGTCCTATCTGGGTACTGTGATGCTGACTGGGCTGGGAGTGCTGATGACAGAAAAAGCACATCAGGAGGATGTTTCTTCTTGGGAGACAATCTTGTATCTTGGTTCAGCAAGAAGCAGAATTGTGTATCTCTGTCCACTGCAGAGGCTGAATACATAGCTGCTGGAAGCAATTGTTCTCAACTGGTTTGGATGAAACAGATGCTCACTGAGTACAATGTCACTCAAAATGTCATGACATTGTTCTGTGATAATCTCAGTGCCATCAATATTTCCAAGAATCCCATCCAACACAGCAGGACCAAACATATTGACATTAGACATCACTTCATCAGAGATCTGGTGGAAGACAAGGTGATTACCTTGGAACATGTAGCCACTGAACTCCAACTGGCTGACATATTTACAAAGGCTCTGGATGCTACTCAGTTTGAAAACTTAAGGGGCAAACTGGGAATATGTCTCTCTGAGAACTTATAGCAACCAATGATGTTTGGGATGTATTGTTTAATATCTCTTCCTATTAAACAATTGGAACTATGCTGTGATTGGTCAACAAATCATAGCTATGCCACTTGCAACAAGTGTGGCAACAATAGGTTAAGGAGATATCCTAACTTGAGGAGGCCTATGCACCTGCAGGAGTTCAAGGACACTGTTTATGCAGGAGTGGTTCTGGATGTCAGGCACAAAGTCATGGCATCTGATATGGCGGTACCTACTGTAAAGCAAAAGGGTGTGACAACTTGATCAATGTTGTGAAGCAAGATCAAGTGGGTGTTAACTTGGTTGAAACTGTGAAGTAAAACCAAGTCTATAATTCTATCATTTGTGTGTAATTCTGTTTGTTATGTGGTTCTGTAATTTAAAGTGCTGCTTTGGCAACATTTTTGACAAAAAGGGGGAGTAACAGGTGATACCCCAGGACAACAGATTAGTTGTTAAAACAGATATTCATGACAGATTCAAGATTCCCTCCCCCACTATGCAGCTGTTTGAGTGCTGATGTGTGTGAAGTTTTATTTAACTTCCATGTGTGTGAGTGTGCTGCCACTCTGAGTGTATTAGCTACGTCTATTTCCTGCTAGATGTGTAATTTCCGCTGCTATGAACTCTGTTGTGGGATCAAAGTGTTTTAGCCAAAAATTTGCCAAAGGGGGAGTTTGTAGGTGTTTATTTGGATGCATTGTATGGTAAAACACTAGCTGGATTCTAATGTCTTGACTGATGTCATGACATGCTGTGAAGGTGTTTGTGTGACTGCATTGTAGGTTAGAATATCTAGTTGTACTCTGATGTCTTGACTGATGTCATGACACACTTGAGTAGTTTACTGCAGGATTAGCTAATACAGGATTTATTGAATGTCAAATTGGATGTGGTGACATTCATCCCTGTCAACAGATACTGAGGAATAGAACAGTTGGTGTTCTGTTAGAACTCAGTATTTATTTTCAGTCTGGTGATCAAGGAAATACCAGATCTGGCATAAGGGCTACTGTTTGAATGTCAAACTGGATGTTATGACATTCATCATTGACAGCATATACTGAACAATAGACAGAGTGGTGTTCTGCTACACTTCATTATGTCTATCAGTCTGTTTTTCAAGAGGATAACAGAACTGACTTAAGGCTAAATATGTAAATGTCAAATTGGATGCTTTGACATTTATTAATGTAAGCTGTTACTGTAGAATGGACAGATTGGTCCTGTACAGTTCAGCAAATTTGTACAGTCTGTTTCAGGAAAAACAGACTTAGCATATGGACCTTGATGTCAAGCTGAATGTTGTGACATTCATTCCTGACAGCATATGCTAAATTGTAGGTTGTTTACTTTTTCTGTTTCAGCTTTTTCTCAGGCTATTCTTCAGGGATTCAACAGCTGAGAGAAAATCCAGGAAATCAACAACCAAGCTACAAGTACAAGGCCCAAGTACTACAATATAAAAGGAAGTCATTCCTTCATTCAGAACTGGGGATTTTGAGGCGTGAAGATTTAGTGTGTCCATCATACTTCACTGCTGTATTTTTGTGAGTCTTGTATTAGACATATCTTGTAAGCCAAGCTATTATCACATAGATGATTGCATTGGTATAGGTTGTTCATTGAGTTGTAAGTGTTGTGTCACTCTAAGCTTTTAAGCGTGAGTGTTGTGTATCTTGATTAAAGCTGTTAAGCACAATCAAGAGTTGTTTGAAGTGTGTCTTCAAAATTGTCTTTAATATTGATTAAAGGTAGTAATCACTGAGGTGATTGAGGGGGAGTGAGTAGGAACTCTGATCTTCGTGTAAGATTGAAATTGCATTGGGTAGGTATTAAGTGATAGGGTTAAACAGTTGGTTTAAGGTCTGAATTAATACTACTAATAGTGGATTTCCTCCCTTGCTTGGTAGCCCCCAGACGTAGGTCATGTTGGACCGAACTGGGTAAACAAATACTCGTGTTATTTACTGCACTTACTGTTTTCTGCATAATCCTTGTCTGCGCAGAATTGGATGTCATAACAACCCGTGTGACATCGAAAGTCTGTTAACTAGAATTTCAGAATGAAATAGTGATTGCAACTACGTTTTTACTGGGTAGAAAACCAAAAAGGAAGAATATTTGTCACCGGTTAGGAATAACATATCAAGGATAGACTTACCGGAGAAACCTGAAAAGGAAGTAGATTACTTTTTACCGGGTATTCGGCAAAACTAAAGTACTCAAAAATCAAGAAGAATATTACCAGTTACTGGGTAAAAGACTCTCAAGGGACCAAAATATCTATCTAGGTAACAGCTAGAAAGAAACGGTCAAACATATACTCGACCCAGTGACAATATAACTCAAGGGGAGTGGTTCCATCCAAACAATTAACTGGGGAGAAAACTGAAATAATCCTCCACGAGGAAATAAATCAATGGGCGTAAGACCCCAATTTTAACCCTAAGATCCCTCATGGCATCATATCAGGGCACATTGCATTTGCCTCAAGGATCATATCATCTTGGCTCCTTAACCCTAGGGTGGAACTTGTGTGAGTTGGTTTGAGACCACCAAGCATGCTTGAATTGTATATTATGGCTTTTATTATTTTGTTTACTAACCAAAAGCACAAAAATATGTCACTTACATCTTTTGTTTTGTAGCTTGAGCAATCATAAGATCCAAGGCTCCTAGGAGGCCCCTATGCTCAAAGAATGGCCTAATGAAGTTGAAAGCAAGCATGCCAATGGTTCACAAAGATCTAAATCATCATATATGCCTCCCAAGTATCTCAATTTGTCAATTTGATCAAGATAAACCACAGGGCTTGAGGATTTTTTCCCAAGGAAACCCTAATTCAATTGTGCATCAACTATGCCTTGCTCATGAAGCAACCTCAACCCATGATCAAATACAATCAAGGTAAGTCCTTTACTTCATAATTTTATGAATATATGTGTCTATGTGAGTGTCCTCAAACATCAATTCATCAAGATTTGAAGTTTGGACTTGAGAAGTTGATCAGTCAATTCATCTAACTATTTTGAAATCCACTGAGACCTAACGTTTGATGTGTTTGTCAAATTAAGATTGGTCTTAAGAACCATATGAACAACTTTCATGTTCATAAAAAATTGATTTGAAGCTTGGAAGGTCATTATCCATTTCAAAACATTATAGGTCATTTTGATTGAAACCCTAATTTTGGGTCAACTTCCCAAGGACCTAACTCACTCATTTTTCATGATTTTGATGTGGGATCAAATGAATTGGAAATATTAAGATGTCTACTTAATTTTTCATGTTGAACAAATTTTCATAATTCTGAAAGAAATACATGTGATAATGCAAAACATTATAGGTCATTTTGGACCAAAGGCATTGAAATGTGAAAAAGTCCAACTTCAAGTGCCCATAACTTTCTCATCAAAATCCAAATGATGCAAAATTTAAGTCCAAATTGATTGTCTCGAAAAGATATACAACTTTGATGTTGAAGGTTTTGTCATTTGGAGTTTGCATCATTAAAACAGAAGGGCTTGAAGTTGGTCCATTTTGGCAAAATTCTCATGCACATGTTTTGCACCTTGAACTTTATGACCAGTTTTCATTAATTTCCCAACTCCAAATGGATTTTTGTTCAACATAACAATTGTTCCTCATGTCAAGACCTTTCCAACCATTACCTACAAGGCCATGTTTCATTTTGGTAAGATGCATTTTCAAAGAGGAGAAGATTTATGTGCATTTTTGGAAACAATGTTGAAACTTCATGCACACTCCAATTCAATTACATTTGCACGTCCAAACCTGATAATTATGACTTCAACATGCCAAACCATTTGCATTTAGGCCTCCCATGCGCCTGTATAAGCCCATGCATGGAGGCCCTCACTTCATGTACACATGAATTTCCCATGCCTTGCATCTTGCTTTGCTATAAATAGAGGTGCTCAGCTTCACCATTTCCCAACCGTAAGGCGCCATACATGATGCAGAAGTGAATCCCCACACCTCACCAAAGGAATTTTTGCATTTCACTTCAATTTTTCAGATCCAATTTTCAACTTCCTTGGTTGATTATTGGACTCTAATTCCTTAGCCTAGCCCTATTTCCATCTCAAGAACAAGCTGCTATCAAGAATTGGGAAGGATCGTGCTTCATATAGCTGCACTTCAAAGGTTGTTGTTCAAACTTTTTAAATTCGAAACTCACTGATTCTTGCTCATTTCTTGTGTTTGTTGGCTCCTCTGAAGTCCTCTCATAAGAGGCAATTGAATTGTGTACTTAATTGCATAAATCCATCAAGTTCAGTTTGAACTCCATAATTTTCCATCTCTGATTTCTCTTTCTATGAGAGTCTAGAGTGAAAATCAATGGCACATGGGTGATGTACATCACCCCAGCTTTCCAATGATATGAGGATCACATGTTTTCATTTACTTTTTAAAACCTGCAAATTCCACCGGAGTTCATGTACTCGCCGGAGAAGACGGTTGTGTACACCACCGTCCCCTTTGCCAGATTTAATGTGGACCGTGTGATTGAGTTTCCAGATCTAATCCATGCCATTCATTGTTATGACTATTATTAATTCATTATGTTTCTCGTTTGACTGTTGCCTACCAAGAGCGCACGCATGAGGATCCTTGGATGTGCCACCTCATTTAATGAGGTTGATCCAACGCGCCAGGATTTTTGATATTTTTGATATTCCATTTTTATTTTCTTTATTTCATTTTATTTCAAAAAATCATTACTCTTTCATTTTAAATTCAAAAAATATGGGACCAATTGCATTATTTCCCTTTTAAATTCTAGTTTCTGAAAATGATTATTAATATTTTTTATTTTGTCATTTGATATTTTTTATGAATTTTCTCTTTTCTGGTTATTTTTAATTCATTTTAAATAGTTTCCAATATTCAAAAAATGCAAAAATATTTTCTTAACATCTTTGAATGATGATGAATCTATGAAAAATATTCTCATCAATTTCCAAATTGATTTGAGATTTATTTGAGATTTTAGGTCAATTATGTTATTTTTTATTCATTTTTAATTGTTTAAAAATAGTTTCTGGTTTCTAAAAATGATGAAATTTTTTGTCAAACTTTGTTTGACCTTGTTGAACTTAAGATGATCCATTTGGACTTTTCCAAGTTGATTTGAAATGGATTTGAAGTTTGACCTTTGTTTGATTATTTTAATTCAAGTATTATTTTAATTTTCAAAAATACCAAAAATGTTTTATTTGTTTCTTAACTTTTAAGTTTCATTTTGCTTCTGTTTACCATTGATTGACTTTGATTCTATTCATGTTTGATCAATGTGTGTTGGATATCTCATTTGAATTTCAATTCATGTACATTCTTATTCTTATTCTTCTTCATCTTTTTTTCTTTTTGATCAATGAGTTAGAGATTGGTGGTTAGCCTTGACATATGAGGGGCTTAACCTTCTTTGATTCAAATCTAATTCATCTTGATCAAAGATCAAGTGAATGGCTTTGCATTATAGATAGGTTTCTTCTTGGTCAAGCAAAAAACCTAAATCAATACAAGATCATTCTCCTTTTCTTTTGGAATGGCAAGTTGTAGGAGCTTGGCTTACTAGTCATGGTCTCTAACTTGTGTTTGTTGCCTATAGTTTTATTGATTGGCCTCAGATAGGTGTGACTACTATATTAGTCCACTTACGATTGGTTAACATATCTCTAAATTGCCTGATGGTACACTAACATTTACTATTAACACTAACTTTTAATTCAAGTCTTTAATTCTTGCAATTTACTTTAATGCAATTTAATTTCTTGTACATTATTTCATTTCCTTTTGCCCTTTGTTCACTTGAGCTCATGTTTATGTTAATGCAATATGCCTTTTGCTCACTTGAGCACATTATTGTGTATATACTATTGTGCTTGTTTTGTTTTGATTGTGTGAACCCAATGCAAATGGACAAAGGACTTAGATTTTAGGACCTTACCTATGCTAATGGAATTTGAAGAGCAACTAGGCCTCATGCCTTTAGAATGCTATAAAATGTCAAAGAGCAACTAGGCCTCATTCCTTTAGAATGCTTAAAGCTTGAAGATGAACATTGAAAGGACCAAATTCTAAACTCACTCTTGTCCATTCTTTATTTGTATTGTGGAACTTTTTGATTTGTGTGTTCTTGTGCTAGGGATCCCCAAACATTGAGCCAATTAGAAGAACCATTGTCATGAGCATTCAAAGTGAGAGATACAAAAGCCATTGGAAGATTCCTAAGAGCTTGATTGATTTGTGTGCTTGATTGTTTGAGTTATTTGCTTATTTCTTGCTAATTCCAAAGGATGGGAGCTACTTGGATCATCATTATGATCTCAAGAAGGGAACTCCAATGTGGTTTTATTTCTCTTCCTTCATCTTTGTATGTTTAGGACCTAGCCATTCTTCTTCTTCCCTCCATTCTAATCCAAGCCAAACTTTTGTGCAAACATTAACATTGTTTTCAAAAATTAGAAACCTAAGCACTATATTTTTTATTTTCCAAACTCTTTTCATAACACTTATTTTGAATTGAATCCTTAAGTCAACTTTGACCATACTTTGTGAATTCTTCATTTGTAAATACAACTCACTCAATTGTTTTGTGGTTTTAATGGCCACTTTTGCCAAAGCTTTTCATAAACATTAGCTATTACGTTTGAGTTATCTTAGAGGTATATATAATACTCACCTATATCCTTAGTGATGGACTATAAGACTTCCATGCTTATTATAGGGTTAACCCCTCACTAGCATGTTGAAGCTCTCCTCACATGGTGGATTGTGATTTTAGGTTAAGTTTTCTCCCTTTGATAACAAAAGACTTTAAGGCTTTTGACCACTCAATTCACCAATTTCTTTTTGGGATTTTTACCCCGAACTACGAGGTTTTGATCCTAATCTTTTTTAAGATGGTACAAAGGCAATGGGTTTATCCATTCAAACACCAAATTGTAAATAATTTGTATATTCTTTTCTCATCTTCCCTATCATGTTTGCACAAATACCAACCTACCTTACAACATTAGTGAAAAGGGCTCCCTTGGAGTACTAAGGATGTTTTGGGTGCTTAAAACCTTCCCATTGCATAACCAACCCCCTTACCCAGATCTCTTACATATTTATTAGTTTTTGATTTGATAAAACTTCTCGGTTTTTGTTCACTTTCTAACCTTTCCTTTGGATAAATAGAAGTGCGGTGGCGACTCAAATTGTATGATTTACTTTTGATTTAGTCAATAAATCTAAAGGTAACGAATCCCCGCTACAATGGGGAATGATAAAGGTTAAACTCTTTCTGCTTAAGGGGATGACACTATATAATTGAAGGAGGACAGACGCACCAAATCTGCATAGGTAAATGATATCACTGAAGCAGGGGATCAGAATAAAGAATCAAATGCAATAAGATGCATAGTGAAATATCCGATGATGTGTTTTATGCATGAATATGCATCTATATGATTTATGATTGGGCTGACAAACAACGCAAAGGATACATATAACAAAGATTTAAATCACTGTTGTAACACTCGGCTAATCTCAACAAGATGGAAACACCAACTAGAGAAAATGCTAGGGATGAAAAAACCATCTAGCTACGAATCAATCAACTTTGGCTGATAAAGTCATGGAGAGCATGATTCAATTAATCACAGCAAACCCTACAGGGAGAGAGAGCACATGCAAGAGGATAATCAACCAAACATGTCGAGGATAGAGAAAAGAGCTGCTAAGGATCAAAATTGTCAACACTTTGGGGAATTTTAGGTAAACACCATGTCAAATGGGAGACAACCCTGCATGGGACAAAAAAAATACTGCTCATAATCCAATACTACTGGGAACAAGGGATCTTCATGTTAGAAGATGAACTACGTCAGGGGTCACAAGAGATAAAACTCTTCATGGGGATCTAAGTAAATTGTTGGGAATGCTATGACCAAGATCATCACATTCCTCAAGAATCAACAAACTCTTCTTGAAAATTACGAAATAAACAAATTCCAAGGAAAAGTTAACTGAATCTGATTCACACAAAGGAGAAACTGACGAGCTTATGCAACACAATTATACAGATGGAAACCAAATAATGGTTATAGATCTCCAGGGTCTAATCATAAGACTAGGGGATACCAAACATGAGCACCATAACTGGGGAATATGGATTTGCAAAAGGGATCAATCATCAGCTCAACTAGTGATGAGAGCCACTGGCTTTACCGGGGATGATGAAATATTCAGGGAGAAACTCATCAACCAAGTCGGGGATCAATGAAGAACTGTTGGGGAAGACCAACAATGCTTTCTCACTTCAAGACTTACCTGTTCTCAGATTGTTGTTGACATTCCTTACTAAATTCGATTATTCTTAAAGTGACTATTTTTATTATTTTAAGAAAAAACACAATTATTATTCATTAATTTATTTTTAAATTATCATCATAAAAAATCCAATTTTATTTAGTGGAAGTAAATAAGAATATAATCAATTGGATAAAAGCTCTACTTTATTTAATAGAATGGTAGTCGGTAAATGAAGAGACTCCATAGATCTTTAGAAAGTTGAAAATGGTAATTTACATGGGAAAAGGGCTAAATCGAATACAATGATCACTACTCTCCCTACCAACTTCAAAATCCACCGTGATTTTCTTTGGTCGAGAATGATGAATCAAAACCTAATGACTTGCTCAAAATCAGTTTCCATGATCAGGGCCAACCGAATGCAGTTACTTGCCATAATCCCTAATTTTTGCCTAGATTGCCCCAAGGTGGGGTACTCAATCTACCGGGGTAAATTTTCTGTTTTAGGTCTCTAATTTTTTCCTGGATCAGCCTTTCGGGTTTTCAATCCTCCTGGCACTCATTTTTGCCTAAGCCACCCTTTCAGGTTTTCAACTTAGTGAGTTGTTCTTTTCTTTTTAGGGGAAGTATTTCTTGACTGCATCGACATTCACAGGACGAGTGAACTCTTCTCCATCCATGGTTGTAAGAATCAAAGCACCGCATGAAAAGGCTCTCTTCACAATATATGGGCCTTCATAATTAGAAGTCCATTTTCCCCTACCATCAGGTTTCAAACATAAAATCTTCTTGAGCATAAGGTCACCTTCTCTAAACACACGAGGCTTGACCTTCTTATCAAATGTTTTCTTCATTATTTGCTGATATAACTGACCATGACACATGGCAGTCAATCTTTTCTATTCAATCAAATTCAACTGATCATATCTTGTCTGGCACCATTCAGCTTCTATCAACTTGGCTTCCATTAGCATACGAAGTGACGGGATCTCAACCTCCACGGGGAGCATAGCTTCCATACCATAAACAATAGAGAAAAAGGTAGCCCTTGTTGAAGTGCGGATGAATGTACGGTACCCATGCAAAGCAAATGGGAGCATCTCAGGTCAGTCTTTATATGTCACAACCATCTTCTGAATGATCTTCTTGATGTTCTTATTCACAGCTTCAGCAACCTTATTCATCTTAGGTCTGTAGTGAGAAGAATTATGATGCGCAATCTTGAAGTCTTTGCAAAGAGCTTCCATTATATTATTGTTTAAGTTCGATCCATTATCAGTAATGATCTTTCTTGGCACACCATAACGGCTAATAATTTGATTCTTGATAAACCTGACCACCACTTGCTAGGTAACATTTGCATTTGATGTCGCTTCGTCCCACTTTGTGAAGTAATCTATAGCCACCAGAATGAAACGATGTATGTTCGAAGCTTTGGGCTCAATCATGCCAATTATATCAAATCCCACATGGAGAAGGGCCATGGGGAGGAAATGACATTCAACAATGTTGGAGGAACATGAATCTTATCTGCATAAATTTGACACTTGTGGCATTTCTTCACAAACTTGCAACAATCAGATTCCATTGTCAGCCAATAGTAACCTGCTCTCAATTTTTTTTAGCCATATCATGTCCATTGGAATGTGTACCAAAGGAACCTTCATGGACTTCAGTTATCAATAGGTCTGCTTCGTGTCTATCCACGCATCTGAGCAAAACCATATCAAAGTTTCTCTTGTAAAGCACATCACCATTTAGGTAGAAGTTGCCAGCTAATCTTCTTAAAGTCTTCTTATCTTTCAAAGATGCCCCAGGCGGGTAAATATGACTTTGGAGGAAACATTTGATATCAAAATACCATGGTGTTTCATCTTTGACATCTTCAACAACAAACACATCAGCTTGTCTATCAAGACGCAACACGGTGAAATTGGGAACTTCATTCCAAAATTTAACCACAATCATTGAAGCCAATGTTGCAAGAGCATTTGCCATCCAGTTTTCATCTCGAGGGATATGATGAAACTCAACCTTTGTAAAGAAAGTTGAAATCCTCCTCGCGTAGTCTCTATATGGTATTAAACTGGATTGATTCGTCTCCCATTCACCTTTGATCTGATTCACAAACAAAGTTGAATCTCCATAGATGTCGAGATACTTGATTCTGAGATTAATGGCCTCTTCAAGCCCCATAATACAAGCTTCATACTCAGCCATATTGTTTGTACACTGTGAGGTCAATCTACCTGTAACGGGAATTGAGTGCCTTGAGGAGTAATAATTACTTCCCCAATGCCATTACCATACGAATTAACAACTCCGTCAAATACCATGCCCCAATGGGAACCAGGTTCTGGCCCTTCTTCAAGCAATGGTTCATCACAATCTTTCATCTTGAAGTGAAAAATCATTCGTCAGGAAAATCATATTGCCCTGACTAGTAATCTTCAATTGGTTGGTGAGCCAAATTGTCAGCCAAGACACTACCCTTGATAGCTTTCTGAGTTCGGTATTCAATGTCATACTCAGATAGCAACATCTGCCAACGGGAAATCCTCCTAGTTAAAGTAGGTTTCTCAAAAATGTACTTGATTGGATCCATTTTGGATATCAACCAAGTAGTATGATTCAACATATACTGGCACAGACGCTTATCAGCCCAAGCTAATGTGCAACATGTCTTTTCAAGCATAGAATATCGAGTGTCACAGTCGATGAATTTCTTACTGAGGTAGTAAATTGCATACTCTTTCTTTCCAGATTAGTTTTGCTGACCAAGAACACAACCTATACTCTCAGAAAGCACAACCAAATACATGATCAACAATCTTCCTTTTACAGGCGAAGATAGAATCGGAGGCTCAAGCAGATATTCTTTGATACTATCAAAAGTTTTCTAGCAATCCTCGGTCCAATCACAAGACTGATATTTTTGAAGAAGCTTGAAAATTGCCGCATAGGTAGCCGCTATATGTGATATAAATCTTAAGATATAGTTCAAGCGGTCGAGAAAACCTTGGACTTGCTTCTCATTTTTGGGCGCATGCATTTCTTGTATTGCGTTGACCCTTCTCGCTGACAATAAAGCCCAACAAATTACCAGAACGAACACCAAAAGTACACTTATTGGGATTCAAGCGGAGTTTATACTTCCTCAAACGGTGGAATAACTTCAGTAAATGCTCAACATGTTCTTCTTCATTACTTGTTTTGGTAATCATATCATCAACATAAATCTCAGTCTCTTTATGCATCATATCATGAAAAGGAGTGGTCATGGATCTCTAGTATGTTGCAGCAGCATTCTTTAGACCAAAGGGCATTACTCTATAACAAAATGTTCCCCAGGGTGTAATGAATATGGTCTTCTCCATATCTTCAAGTGCCATCTTGATTTGATTATAACCGGGAAATCCGTTCGTCGATGAAAAGACTTTGAATTGAGTCGTATTGTCTACCAACATATCAATGTGTGGCAGAGGAAATCATCTTTCAGACTAGCTTTATTCAAATCTCTATAATCAACAAACATGCAGACTTTTCCATCTTTCTTATGAACAGACACAATATTGGCCACCCACTTCGGATACTAAGAGGTAACAAGAAAACTAGCATCAAATTGTTTCTGCACTTCCTCTTTGATTGTAACTGCCATATCAGGATGAGTTCTCCTCAATTTTTGCTTGACCGACGGGCGTTCTGGCTTCAACAGCAATCTATGCTCCACAATCTTATAATCCAACCCAGGCATGGTTTGATAGGACCAAGCAAACGCATCTGAGTAATCTCGAAGAAGATCAATCAACCCCTTCTTAGCTTTTGAACACAGTGGAGACCCAATCTTGACTTCCTTCACATCATCCTCGAAACCCAAGTTGACCAGTTCAATCTTGACTTTTTCCTCGTGCTCAAGTAAAGAAGATAATTCATCAGATATTTCCTCATCATCATTCTCTTCCTCAGCTTCAAACATAGGGAAATCAAAGTTTATAGAGGGAGTATGATCATTTTATTCAATGGGTTTGAGAACCAACCTGCATAATGATTTGATATTTTGATTTTAGAGAAGTGGAGTACAAACGAATATTATGCAGGTTGAAATATTATTATTTGTTTATGTTATTTGTGATTACCATTTTCAGAAAAAGCAAAAAGTAAAAATAAAATATCATAGATGTGGATGAATAAAATTGTATTTCATTGATAATAATATTAATAAAATGCCCAAAAATGTTCACTTCTCCCTTAGGCATAGGATAATGATTTTATTAAAACGAATAAAATAAATTACTTAGAATAATGAATTACAACAGGAACATCAACAACAATCCAGTTGTTGCAAGTCTGGCCATGCGTCACAAAGTTAATGCAAGCTTCGTCTTCATCACCACCGTCTTTAATATTGGAAGTTAAGTGTTGATCATTTCCATGAATGAATCCTCCATTGCAGAAAATTGGTTGCATAACTTTGGCTCTGGCGCTGAATGGACTTGGTTGAAATCCCAATCCAGCTCTATTCTTGTTTTCGGCAATCTCCACAAGACGATCCCATTTGTCAATGTTTCCATCTTGAAGAGCCTCTTGCGCATCTTTCAAAGAAGACATGGGTGCCCCAAATTTCTTCATTTCATCAACAATGGATAAGGCTTGGAACGGCGTTCCAACCTCCTCCTCAACATCAACGTAAGTGAAAGATGACAAATGGCTCACTAACAATGCCTTCTCTCCACCAACAACGGCAAGCTTGTCGTTCTTCACAAATTTCAGCTTTTGGTGTAGAGTAGATGTCACAGCTCCAGCCTCATGAATCCATGGACTTCCCAACAAGCAACTGTAGGCTGGGTGGATATCCATTACTTGGAAAGTTATCTGGAAATCACTTGGACCTATCTTCACTAGAAGGTCCGCTTCACCAATGACAGTTTTACGAGAACCGTCGAATGCATTGATAATCATACCGCTGTACCTCATTGGGACGCCTTGATAAGAGAGTCTTGAAAATTTTGATTTTAGTAATACATTCAACGACGAACCAGTATCAACCTTGCAATTCATTGAAATATACAATGCTAAATTGTGATTTCTGCCTTCCTTAAAGAGCTCTTCATCACAAAAACTCAGATTATTACAAGAAGTAATGTTGGAAACTATGTGGTCAAACTGATCCACAGTCACATCGTGCTCAACATAAGCATGTTCTAGCACTTTCTGCAATGCTTTTCTACGTGCTTCAGAATTCATCACTAGTGACAGCACAGAGATTTTGGACGGTGTTTGGAGAAGCTGCTACACAACATTGAATTCACTCCTTTTAATCAACTTTAGCACCTCATCACCATTGTTGGCCTTAAACTTCCTAGACTCACCGGACTGACACGTTGGAGTACTAATTGGATTCACTATAGGAATCTCTGCTTTCTTACTTGCTACAACATCTTCTACTATCTTTAGAAACACGGGACTGAACACACGATTGCTACAGGTCACCTTTGCAATATCTGCAATATTCACCACTGAGTCTGTGATTGGTAGAGGAACCTCTTGACCATCTTCAATCATAATGGCGTTGTATTGATATGGCACAGCTTTATCGGATGCATATGGGACAGGGCCCACAAATTCAATAATGACCCGCTCAGGGGTCTTAAACACTGTATAATAACATTCACATTTCCCATATCCCTTGACTGTTGAATCTGGATTACATTCTCATCCATCAACTTTTGGATATCTCTCTTGACGACCATACACTCATGGGGGTTCATACTGCAAATGGCACAACCATCATAGTCATGTTCATAATCACTGATCAAACACAAATTCTTATGCATCTCTATCAGATATCTTCGGATACGTCGTACATCAAAAACTCTAAAATTCCTTGGACAGTCGTCCACCATGTTGACATAAGCGTTACCATGAGCAGGCAACAAATTGGCTTTCACATTTGGCGCTCTGTCCTTAAAGGACACCATACACCTCTTCACAAGCTTCTGAAATTCATATTTGAGTGTATAATAATTCACTATGTCATGGCCAGGGGATCCCTGGTGAAAAGCACAATGAAGGTCAGGCTTGAACCACCATGGTAGTGGATCAGGAATTTGGGGAGGATTTCTTGGTTGAATTTGGTTCTTGAGGATCAAACTCTACAAGTCAATAAAAATGGCTCAACACAATTTATTAGCAATTAAACAATTAAAAATAAATTAAAATATGCATTAAATAAAATTATGGTTGGTCAAAATATTAAAATCTCATCAAAACACCAAATAAATGGCCATGAGATTTATCATAGGTCAAACAAGGTCAAAGGACCTTAAAGAAAAAATATCATTATTTTTGGAAACTTAAAAGTATTTTTAAACAATTAAAAATATGCACAAAAATAATTAAATCATGAAAAATATTAATATTGATCCAAAAAATAATTTTAATTCATAAAATGCAACAGCAAAATATTTGAGATTTTTTGGTGAAATTCCCATATTTTTTTGATCAATATTAAAATTAATATGAATTAATGAAAATAAGTCAATTAAAATGAAAATCAGAAAATACAAAAATACGTGGACCACTTGATCTCCCTCATTAATTGAGGTGGCAGATCAAGTGGATCAGAGTTCGTGTTCCATGATGTTCCCTAGTCAATGTGCCACACGCGTGGTAATTTTTTAGACGTTTAAGATTAAAACAAAATAAGAGGATCATATGGTCAGGAGACGCGCGAATGCATCGCCGGAGCCAGAGCTCCGGTCTTCTTCTCTAGTGGACCTCACCAGACTGGTTCACCCTCAACTATCACCAAAATGAAAAAGGAGGACATAAATTTAAAGTTAAAGTGCTCAGGAGCTCGAATCTGGCCTCAATTTTACCTAACTCCAAGTATATAGAAAGATACAGGGAGTTGAATTTTGAGGATCATGATCTGAGTTGCTTCGATTTGACCTCAAAGAAACTCAATCTTGTTGCCTATATTTGTAGGAATTCAAACAACCAAAAAACAACAAGAATTATGGAGAATTGAGTGAGAATCGAAGAGATAAAAAATTTAGAAATTCACCTTCACTGCAGGTTCAGATGGACACGATCTTGCTCCCAATTGTGCTTGGCCTTGCTCTGGATACTTGATGGAGTGGAGATGGATCAAGAAAGAAGCAGTACTCTTGGAGATTTGAATCTCAAAATAGTGGAGATTTAAACTTGATTTTTAATGAAAATCTTCAAGGTTATCCTTTGAATGTGAGGGATTAGGGTTGGCGCGCAAGGGTCCTTAATTCTGATCATATACACTTCTATTTATATGCCAAGGCAATGATATTTGCACACTTCTTTTCAAAGCTCAAAAATAGTAAAATTCCTTTGCATGGATGCATGGGCGTGAGATAGGCCCATGTAATGATGCATTCAGGTTCAAAATCATGTGCAAGCAATGCTGAAGTCATGTTAACAAGCCATGCATTCGTGTATGAAAAGTAGAAGTTCAAATATACCAAATGGTTATTCAACTTTAAGCCATGCCCAAGTCATTCATTCTTTGTACAAATGGGATGAATTTGAACTTTTTGGAAAGGTCAGGTCAAGAGAAACAACTTTCATGTTTAACACTTTTTAATTTGAAGCTTTGATCATGATGAATTTTGAGGTGGAAGTTTGGAAAATCAAACATATCAAAAAAAAAATCTACGTACCAAGCCATATGTTCACTTCTTCCTCCTTGAGTAACTTTTTCTATGGACTTCAAATGAGAAATGTTCCTTCATAAAAGTTGTAGATATCTCAAATTCCTTCAAATTGGTCACAAATTTGACATAATTTGGATTCAGCATGAAGGAGTTATGCATTTTAGAAGTTGAGGAAAATCACTTGTTCAATGGCATTGGTCCAAAATGACCTATAATGTTTCCTCATATCACATGCATTCCTCTGGTCAACCACCATGAACCAACTTTCTAGCTTGATATTCTTTTGACTTTTGAGACTCATGGAGGATCATATATCCATAAGATTATAAAATGTAAAGTATCTCTTTAAATATTTTATCAATTGGTGAAGAAGCTTGTTGAAGAAGTTACACAAGATACCCAAATGAATTAGGGTTTCCAAGGCAAACAAACTCCAAACTCTTGATGATTTCTTGATCAAAATAAAATTTGAAGATAATTGGGATTCATATATGATACTTAGAGCCATAGTAAACCAAATCTTGATTGAGCTCGTTGCAATGAGGGTCTCAAACCCTAGATATGAGCTTGATAGATCAAAGATGAGCATATGGCTTTCCTACAAAAGTGTAGTGCATTCCGTAAGGAAAACTCACTAGGGAGACAAAGACTCTAGGGAAAAAGGTTGTGCGTAGGCCATGCTAAGACTTTAAAAACTGCTGGGGGACTCGAGGGATTCCATGAAAATAAATCAATGGAAGGACTCAGCCGAGCAAAGAAAACCCATCTCCTGGGGAAACGGGTAGATCAAAACAAAGCTGAAATACTCAACCTAAGCAGGAAAAGGCGATTCTTTGGGGGAAAACGCACTCAAACTCCACTGGGGAAGAAATGATCTTCAACACAGGAGCAACAGAAGTATATTATCCACTACCAGTTACTGGGTAAGGAGATTACATAGTCTGTCAGAGGGGACATATGTTACCGATTAGGGTAAACATATAAAGGATCACTCGCTCAGGGAAACCAGGAGATGCATTCGTTACCCATTGATGGGTAAGAATGAACTGCTGGAGAAAACCCAAATACGATTTACAACTACCGGTTATTGGGTAGAAGACCACAAAGAAAGAGAATATTCGTCATTGATTAAAGTGAATATATCAAGGATAAACTCAAAGGGGAAGAATATCCGTTATCGGTTAGGATGAACATATCAAGGATAGACTCACCTGGGGATATTACGAAGGATACCCATCATCGGTTAAGATGAACATATCAAGGATAAACTGCCTAAAAGAGTAGGAATTACATCTATTGGATACTGGATAGAACACCAAAAAGAGGATATCTGTCATCGGCCAGGATAAACATATCAAGGATAGACTCCAAGGGGAAGCGTCATTCACAACTACCGGTTGCTGGGCAGAAGACCGCAAAAAGAAGGAAACCCGTCATCGGCTAAGATGAACATATCAAGGATTAACTCTCTGAGGAACAAAATAGGGATTACAACTACGTTTTTACTGGGTAGAATACCAAAAAGAGAATATTCGTCATCGATTAAGATGAACATATCAAGGATAAACTCAAAGAAGGGGAAGAAAATATCTGTCATCGGTTAAAATGAACATATCAAGGATAAACTTCCTGGGGAAACGTGAAAAACAAATTCGCAAGGGAGAAAAGGGTTACTTTTGACGGGTATTGGGAAAAAAGTAAAAATCTGCAAAAATTGAGAAGAATATTACCAGTTAGTGGGTAATAGACTCTCAAGGGGA
This sequence comes from Lathyrus oleraceus, assembly GCF_024323335.1. Classification (NCBI taxonomy): domain Eukaryota; kingdom Viridiplantae; phylum Streptophyta; class Magnoliopsida; order Fabales; family Fabaceae; genus Lathyrus; species Lathyrus oleraceus. The sequence continues at coordinate 447,942,632 of NC_066583.1, forward strand.
CCAAAAGCATCTATCTAGGTAAGATCTGGAAAGAAACGGTCAATCAAAGACTCAACCCAATGAGGATATAGCTCAAGGGGAGTGGTTCCATCCACATAATCGACTAGGGAGGAAACTAAAATAACAATCATCCACGAGGAAGTAACTCAGTGGGGAATGAGAAATCTTAAATTCTTTCTGCTTAGGGGGCTGACACTCTACAATTGAAAGAGGACAGACAAACCAAACTGCATGGGGGGGGGGGGGGGGGGGAAGTATACCACCGTAGCAGAGGATCAGAGAAATAATGAATCACAAAGTGTATTAGTAATGCAATAATGAAATAAATGTATATGTATATGTATATGTATATGTATATATGATGATTATGCTGACAAAACAATCACAAAGGATACAAATGTCATTGGTCTGAATCATCGATACAATTCTCCGCCAATCCATAAAGGGAGGATACAACTGCTGGAGAGAACAAGGTGCAAAGGAATGCACAAGAATCATCCACCTCAAAGGCTCAACCCAGGCTGAGGAGAAAGAGGAGAGGAGGAGCTGAGGAAACTGCAATATCAACTCTGCGGGGAATTTTAGGTAAGCACCATATCAAATGGGAGACAACCCTGCAGAGGACAACTAGAATACTCCTCCGAATTAGGGCTAACAGAGGTTAGGGACAATTCTGATGGCGACTTACAGGGAAGCAAAATTCTGCCAAACTATGCGAACTGCCGATAGGATGCGCCTACAACTCATGGGAGGAAAATACAAACTTAGTTGGAGAAACCAACCAAACCCGGCTGTTGAAACCAACCAACAGCTTAGGGAAAAATAAATAGTACTTCGCATTAAGGGCATACCGCTTTTTAAACCGCTGTTGATATTCCTTTAATTGCTTTTTAAAAGTTACTGCTTTTATTATTTAAGAAAACATGTTTTTTACTTTAAAACTTTAACTTCAAAATGATCACAACAAAATTTAATTCTAATTGATTGAATAAATAAGAGTGGGGACAATTGGATAAAAAGCTCAACTTTATTTAATAGAATGGTAGTCTGTAAATGACAAGACTCCATAGATCTTTACAAAAGTTGAAAAATGTTAATTTACATGGAAAATGGCTACATTGAATACAATGATCATTAATCCTTCTACCTCCTTCAATATCCGATGTGCTCTTAGCTTTGATTGAAGATAAATCAGATTCAAACATTGTTCTAAAGAACGTCTTCAAGACTGAAGCTCAACAGGATGCGGTTACTTGCCATAATCCCTAATTTTTGCATAAATTTCACCAAGGTGGGGTAATCAATTTATCGGGATAATTTTTCTGTTTTCTGTTTCTAACTTTTGCCTGGATCGCTCTTTCGGGTTTCAATCCGCCAAGATGCTCATTTTTTCCTAAGTCGCCCTTTCAGGTTTTCAACTTTGCAAGTTATTCTTTTCTTTTTTAGGCGAGGTATTTCTTGACTGCATCTACCTTCACAAGACGAGTGAACTCTTCACCATCCATAGTTGTAAGAATCAAAGCACCGCCTGAAAAGGCTCTCTTAACAACATATGGGCCATCATAATTAGAAGTCCATTTTCCCCTAGATTCTGGTTTGAAAGATAGAATCTTCTTGAGCACAAGGTCACCTTCTCTAAACACACAAGGTCTGACCTTCTTGTCAAATGCTTTCTTCATTCTCTGCTGATACAACTGACCATGACACATGGCAGTCAACCTCTTCTCTTCAATCAAATTCAGCTGGTCATACCTGGTTTGACACCATTCAGCCTCAGTCAACTTGTCTTCCATCAAAACAGGCAATGATGGGATCTCAACCTCTACGGCGAGTATAACTTCCATGCCATAAACGAGTGAAAAAGGGGTTGCCCCTGTTGATGTGTGGATGGACGTATGATACCCATGCAAAGCAAATGGGAGCATCTCATGCCAATCCTTGTACATCACAACCATTTTCTGAATGATCTTCTTGATGTTCTTATTCATAACTTCAATAGCCCCATTCATCTTAGGTTTGTAGGGAGAAGAATTATGATATGCAATCTTGAAGTCTTTGCAAAGAGCTTCCACCATATTGTTATTCAAGTTAGATCCATTATTAGTAATGATATTACTTTGCATACCATACCGACATATAATCTGATTCTTGATAAACCTCATAACAACTTTCTTGGTTACATTTGCATACGATGCCGCCTCAACCCACTTCGGGAAGTAGCCAATAGCCACCATGATGAAATGATATTCGTTCGAAGCTTTGGGCTCAATCATGACAATCATATCAATTCCCCACATGGGGAAGGGCCATGGGGAGGAAATGACGTTCAACATTGTCAGAGGAACATGAATCTTATCTGCATAAATTTGACCCTTGTGGCATTTCTTAAAAAACTTGCAACAGTCAGATTCCATTATCAGTCAATAGTAACCTGCTCGCAACATCTTCTTTGCCATAGCATGTCCATTGGAATGGGTACCAAAGGAACCTTCACGGACTTCAGTCATCAATAAGTCTACTTCGTGTCTATCCACGCATATGAGCAGAATCATATCAAAGTTTCTCTTGTACAATACATCACCATTCAGGTAAAAGTTACCAGCTAATCTCCTCAAAGTCTTCTTATCTTTCAAAGATGCCTCAGGTGGGTAGTTCTGACTTTGGAGAAAACATTTGATATCATAATACCATGACTTCTCATCTTTGACTTCTTCAATTGCAAACACGTGAGTTGGCCTATCAAGATGCATCACAATCAAATTAGGAACTTCATTCAAATACTTCACCATAATCATTGAAGCCAACGTTGCAAGAGCATCTGCCATCCGGTTTTCATCTCGAGGGATATGATGAAACTCAACCTTTGTAAAGAAAGTTGAATTCCTCCTCACATAGTCTATATATGGTATCAACCCGGGTTAATTCGTCTCCCATTTACCTTTGATCTGAGATCAATAGCCTCTTCAAGCCCCATAATGCAAGCTTCATACTCAACCATATTGTTTGTACACTTGAAAGTCAATCTAGCTGTAAACAGAAAATGAGTTCCTTGAGGAGTAATGATTACTTCCCCAATGCCATTACCATATTGATTAACAGCTCCATCAAATACCATGCCCCAACGGGAACCATGTTATGGCCCTTCTTTAAGCAATGGTTCATCACAATCTTTCATCTTCAAGTACAAAATCTCTTCATCAGGAAAATCATATTGCACTGACTCGTAATCTTAAATAGGTTGGTGAGTCAAGTGGTCATCCAAGACACTACCTTTAATCGCTTTTTGAGATTGGTATTCAATATCATACTCGGATAACAACATCTGCCAACGAGCAATCCTCCCAGTTAAAGCAGGTTTCTCAAAAATATACTTGATTGGATCAATTTTGGATATCAACCAAGTGGTATGATTTAACATATACTAACGTAGACGCTTAGCAGCCCAAGCCAATGCGTAATAAGTTTTCTCAAGCCTAGAATACCGAGTCTCACAGTCGGTGAACTTCTTACTGAGGTAGTAAATAGCATATTCTTTCTTTCCAGTTTCATCTTGCTGACCTAGAACACAACCCATACTCTCTTCAATCATAGCCAAATACATGATCAACGGTCTTCCTTCAACAGGTGGAGACAGAACCGGCGTTTTAAGAAGATACTCTTTGATATTGTCAAAAGCCTTCTTTCAATCTTCGGTACAATCACAAGACTGATCTTTCCGAAGGAGCCTGAATATAGGCACACATGTGGCAGTCATGTGCGAAATGAATCTTGAGATATAATTCAAACGGCCGAGAAAACCTCTAACTTGTTTCTCAGTTTTGGGTGCAGGCATCTCTTGTATTGCTTTGACCTTGGCAGGATCAACTTCAATACCCTTCTCGCTGATGTCGCATCGCGCGAAAAACCGGCGGGAAAAGAAAAAAACAACAGAGCCGCCACCGTGCGTTATTTATCCCAAAAGAGGGAAAGGAAACGCTCAGAGTAAACCTAGGAAAGAACATGGTCTCGCGACCAAAGAGGATGGGTTCGGGAGTCGGTTATGCGAAGGGAAGGTGTTAGGCACCCTACGCATCCGTAGTACTCTACGGGATCCACGCACAGAAGGAAAGAAAATTGGTTGCTAAACACTGCTCAAACACACACACACTGGCTGAAAGAGACAAAAGAAACTGACTGAAACTGACTCGGCAGGATGTCGCATCCTGGGCCTACTTAGTCTATCAGGCATAGACATCAGAGTCGAAGTAGTTCGGACTGGGGAAACGACACATGCTCGCTAGGATATCGCATCCTATGCATACGTATCTTCTCGGACGAGAGAAGAATCAGAGCATTCGTAGCTCGGCTGACACGCACGCAAACAAACAAGACACAGGCAAACGTGGAGCCCGAATGCCAATCACTGGACTTACATCAGCATCCGAACCAACAAACACACGCAGGAAACCAACTGCCAATCGATGGACTTATGTCGGACTCCAACCAGAACACACGCAAGGGTGGTTAATACGCAAAGGGTGAAAAAGAAAAAGGGCGAACAAACAAACTAAAAGGGAGACTAGAGCTCGAGCCTAATAGTTGCCAAACACACACAAAAAAGAAAAAAGGCGCCCGGAGAGATCAGCTCAATCTCCTGCCTACATACTTCATCTGGTGTGAAGATCAGGGCGATGTAGTTCCCCTACGCAGGGACAAGGATCTAGCCTAACCAGATAACAGAGGGAGACACAACTCTAGGGAGACTACGACTCGAGCCTAGATGTTGTCATGCAAAGGTCAACCCTAAGTTAAGGTTTCTAGCTAAATGGCACACGGGCCAACCTATCCTAGACACGGCTTGCACAGGAAGCAAGGGTCTCGATTGCAACGAGGGCAAGAGAAAGGGGAGGTCTCGATCGCAACGAGGGCGAGAGAAAGGAGGGATCTCAATCACACAGGGGTGAGAGAAAAGAGTTAGTGTTAGTTGTTAGTCAAACTCGGCAAGACATCGCGTCTCGTGCCTACGTATCTCATCTGAATATGAGAATCAGAGTTGCCGTAGTTCGGCCGGCAGGGGACAAAGGTCTCGATCGCAACGAGGGCGAGAGAAAGGAAAAGTCTCGATCGCAACGAGGGCGAGAGAAAGGATCGCAACGAGGGCGAAAACAAGCACGGATTAGCTGTTAGTCAAACTCGACAAGACATCGCATCTCGTGCCTACGTATCTCATCTGAACATGAGAATCAGAGTTGCCGTAGTTCGGCCGGCTGGGCAAAAGGACTCGATTGCAACTAGGGCAAGAGAAAGGAAAAGGCTCGATCGCAACGAGGGCGAGAGAAAGGATCGCAACGAGGGCGAAAGAAAGGATCGCAACGAGGGCGAGAGAAAGGATCGCAACGAGGGCGAAAGCAAACAAGGATTAGTCTAAACTAAACCTAACTTGCACAGGAAGCAAGTCTAAGCTAGCCTAAGAAGCAAAGCAATCACAATCACAGATAGCACACACTATATACACACAAGAGGCTCACACAAGGGTTAGGTTTTAGTTGAGGGGTCATATCAACCTCAACAAACAAACCTCTGGAATGGGGTGAAGTGTGCTCTTAACCTTGCCATTGAGGGGCTAAGGTGAAGCAGATGAAAGGAGATGAGGGGTGTGCCTCATTGCTTCTATCCCTGGCCTGGGAGAGCTAATAGACAAATGAGCATGGGTCCAGAAAGTGGGAACCCTTCTATACTCGAAGACTCTGACACTGTACACTTTGTACAAGATCTTGGGTTTGTATCCCAATGCATCAACACACAGCAGTGTGAGCAGAGGGATGACACAACAAGAGTAGTGGGGGATAGATTGCATATCCCTACCTTCCACCAATTGCCTTTTTGAAGGACTTTCAATATGTACAGGGACAAGATTTAAACATACACAAACATGGCCTCTTAAGGAGGACTTCAGACAGTTTGCCCAGCCAAGTAACAGGCCGGGTCTCCAGACTACATGAAGTAAAAGAGATTATACCTCAAGCAAGTTTCTAAAAAACAAAGCAAAGCAAGACCAGAGAACTTAAGCAACTAAGGGTACCTGAAAGAGTCAAACTAATCAGTAAACATTTCACAAGTCAAAGCAAAAGGAATTAAATCCACAGACAAAACAGATGATCAATTGTGCAAAGCACAAGACTCAAACACATGAGTCAAACCTACAAAACAAAGGTTAGCATATGATATGTAATCAAACTCAATCACGTTTGAATGATCATTGAGGCATTGGTGCTTAACCTGAAACAATAGCTCAATTGTAAGCTCAAAAGACCACTAGGACTAGCCTAGGGTCAAAGATGAAAGAAAAAGTCAAGACAGCAAAGAAAAGTCAACCCAATTCATGTTCAAACATTTAAGAAGCTAACTCAATTGGATTCACACTCAAATCATGCATCATTGTCATTTCATATACAAAAGAATGCAAAGCATGGCAAAGGAAAGCATATAGAAGTCAACAGCAAGACTTCATTCAAAAGTCAACCCAAACAATCTCAAAAATTATCAAATAAATCACATTCAATCCTAACATCTAGCATGGCAAGCATGTCAAATTTCATTGCATTTGGATGAGAGGAAGGCAGTCAATTAAAATCAAGAAGTCAAACCAAATTCAAGCATGCACAATGAAAGTCAACAAACATGGGTCAACTTCAAAAAATCATATCAAATTGAAAACAGATGAGAAATGAATGAGATTAACACCAATGCAAAGCTTGAGATGTCCAGTTATCACATATGAAATTTCATGATCATACAATATGGTATGAGAATTTCCCAAATGATTTGGCAACATGTAGCACAAAAAGTCAACCATTGACTAGGCAGGGAAGAAAATTCTCAAATAAATGGAAAACAGCACAATCAATTCCAGGAAAAATCACACATGAACTAGACATGTAAGGGAGGGATCATGCAAAATTTGGGGTCATTTGGATGTAAGGAAGCATGCCATTGAAAATCAAGAAAATGCATATCATTAGTGTGACACCAAATGCAACCTCTAACTTCAGAAAATCATATCTCACACACCACATATGATAAATGCACAAACTTTATATGGAAACAAAGGTGAATGAGTCTAGTTTTACCACAAAAAATTGCAGAACCAAAAGATGCAACATGAGTATTTCACAATTGAAATGGCAAAGGGTACAATTTTTGGTCACATAACACAAACCCTAGAGCCAATTAAAATCCAATGATCAGAAAAATTATTAAAAATCATGGTAAAAAACTAGACATCCAACAGGTCACAATGCAAAAAATCCCATAATTTTTGGAGTTGAGATGAATTAAATATGAATTATGGAAGATTGGTGAATATTTGTAACAAGACATGATCACATAACATGGTGTAATAGTCAACATGGGAGTCATCGTGGCATAACTGTAAATAGCAACTCACTTAATCAAAACGCTCAGCATCAGATGGACACGTGAAATGTTCTTACTGGTCACTATGGGGATGCACGGTAACAAGCCAATCATGCGTACGTGAACTGGGGATTTCCTGGGAATTTTCTAGGGTTTAAGGAAGCAGCACACATGTATTCATTTTCAAACAGCAACATCCATCGACATGAACAATAAACATTACCAGCACCCACAATTAAGCCTGACTATGAAACAAACATCATGGCAATACAGCTCATGCAAACATCAGCTATCAGCAACCAAAACTAAATTCCATGCAAAATCTGGGCAGGTATGAAGGTTCAGACAGCAGGGTATCACCACTATCATTCAAACATGAACAAAATCGAATTGCCCAGAAGTCCAAATTAAACATGGCAATCGATTCAGCAAAGCATAAACATCACAAATCCATAAGTAAAAATCATTGAAACACGTTGGACAGCATGCATCGAGCAAAATGGTCATTGAACACAAAACTTCAATTTCAAATATCTCATGCAATATTTCATCATTTCAAACAAACTATAGTTCCCTAGAATCAGTGAAGCAAGGCCTACCTAAAGCATAGCATTATTTGACAAAACAAAGCAATCGAAAAACTCACTTGTTTGAAGGAAATCAATGGAACAGTGCTTATTTGAAGGTTTTAAGCTGAAACAGAAGGAGATAGTGCTTGGTAATGAAAGTTCCTTGAGTTTGTTTGGCTCAATCTTGCTTGGAAACAAACACATCGTGATATGCCATTGTTGGTAGTTGGTGAAAACAGAACAACAAATGAACTTCCAGCTAGCTTTTCATACTTGGAAATAGCTCCCAACAATGATGGATGATGAAGGAATGCAAGCTTGCTCGAGGGTTTTTGAAGTTTGTGTAGAAATTCCACTTTTGGCCAAGATGCAATTGGGAGAAAATGAGATGTATTCTGTTATGCCAAGGCTGCTCTAGGGTTGTGGAACGAGCAGAAAAAGGTTTAAATATGTCTGTTTAAAGTCCTCTAATCCAATGATAATCTTGCTTAACCTTAATGAAGCCATTTGCCAAAAAATGCTAAGTTGAAATAAGTGGATATGGAGGGTGTGTTTGGCACGATTTTGGGCTTGCTACAGGCTACAAAAGACTTACCAATCTACTGTTTTTGGTCTGTTTATGGATTGCTAACATTGCCTTGCTCTTATGACTTCATTTGCAAAAAATGCCAATTTTGCATTTGGTCCAAAATTGTGATATGATGAAAGCATGGGCATGAGATTAAGCTTGGGACAAGTTTCAAATAGCATGTAAAGTGAATCCCAATTGGCCAATTGTGCAAAAAGTCAATGAATCAAAAAGTCAAAGTTTGGTCAAACTTTGATTTTTAATGGAATAGGTCAAAAAATGCCATTTTGATTGGCAAGGTTTTGGAGGGTGAAATTTATATTTTTGGAAAGAGGATGAAAAATGTGGTTTGTAGGAAAAAACCCCACCAAATTTGGCCTTATGGTTTGAGAGATATGCCTCTTTGAAGTTCACAAATTGATGAAAATGAATTGATCATATATTGACAACCACACATGGGATTTGAGAGTTCTTGGACTTTTTGAAAATGGGAGAACAAGATCTTCAACTTTCATGTTGGGCAAAAATTCATTTGAAGCTTGTATCATGATGCAAGTTGAGGATCAAGAAGTTTCTATTTTTGGCAGTTGAAATTACAGGTCCAGTTTCTGTTTTGGGAAATTTTCTGATTGGCTTCAAATTCTTCCATGATGTTGATCGCCATGACACATGAGGCCTATTGGGACATGAATAAGCTCTCTCAAACCATTTCCAACCATCAGAACCAAAGAATCAACCACAGTTGACCAACTTTGACTTTCTAGGGTTTTGGCCTGGCTATGCATGAACTGATGGCTTCTGAACATCCAACCCTTGACTTAAACACTTCAAATAGACCCCCAAGTCATGTGAACTTGTTGGACAAACCTTAAGGCCTTGATTCCTTGAGAAACACCTTTGCTTGACTGGTTGACTGATCTCCTGATCAGTTTGACCTAATTCTTGCTTGCTTGCTCTTGAGGCAACTGAGGACTATGCCAATGCTATGCAATGGATCATGATATGCTATGACCTAATATGAGATGGTATGTACAATGATAGGTGCAAATTTGAGGTGCTACAGCTGCCCCTATTCAATCAGCTGGGAACCCGAATGGATGAGAGCAACGGCCGTCAGACTTTCAGGGTAAACAGGGATTGAATACTAAGAACCGTAGAAATTTGCACCGACTGGGATCCACCAATGGAAACGTCCACTGGGATTTGATTCTTATTACTGGGTATTTTTGTTTGTTTTTTTTTTTCCAAAAGGTACGGCCACATCCAGACATCGCAATGACGATGAATGGGAAAAGAAATCACAACTAGATGCCAACGGACAATCTAGGAAACACTCAACGTTCACCAAGGCCAACGGAGAGGTAAATCCACAGGGGGACAGGTACAACTAGACGTCATAGGACGAATAGGAAGACTCACGTTTATCGACACCAACGGAGAGGAGGAAAACTCAGCCAGACGTCATAGGACGAAAGGGAGACTCACGTTTATCGACACCAACGGAGAGGAGGAAAACTCAGCCAGACGTCATAGGACGAAAGGGAGACTCACGTTTATCGACACCAACGGAGAGGAGGAAAACTCAGCCAGACGTCATAGGACGAAAGGGAGACTCACGTTTATCGACAACAACGGAGAGGAGGAAAACTCAGCCAGACGTCATAGGACGAAAGGGAGACTCACGTTTATCGACACCAACGGAGAGGAGGAAAAATTCAACCAGACGTCATAGGACGAAAGGTAGACTCACGTTTATCGACACCAACGGAGAGGAGGAAAACTCAACGAGACGTCATAGGACGAAAGGGAGACTCACGTTTATCGACACCAACGGAGAGGAGGAAAACTTCAACCAGACGTCATAGGACGAAAGGTAGACTCACGTTTATCGACACCAACGGAGAGGAGGAAAACTCAACCAGACGTCATAGGACGAAAGGGAGACTCACGTTTATCGACACCAACGGAGAGGAGGAAAACTTCAACCAGACGTCATAGGACGAAAGGTAGACTCACGTTTATCGACACCAACGGAGAGGAGGAAAACTCAACCAGACGTCATAGGACGAAAGGGAGACTCACGTTTATCGACACCAACGGAGAGGAGGAAAACTTCAACCAGACGTCATAGGACGAAAGGTAGACTCACGTTTATCGACACCAACGGAGAGGAGGAAAACTTCACTAGGGAAGGGAGAGCGACGTTATGAACATCGAAAGAGGATGTTTACCGACATCAAAAGAAGACCAGACACTTACGCATGACTGGAAATCACCGAAGGGTGGTGTTTACTGACACCAAAGAAGACCAGACACTTACGCATGACTGGAAATCACCGACGGATGGTGTTTACCGACACCAAAGAAGACCAGACACTTACGCATGACTGGAAATCACCGACGGATGGTGTTTACCGACACCAAAGAAACAACACACGCGGGTGCTGACGGGATACTGACATCCACAAGATGACAGGGCAAGGCTGAACACTTGCAGGGGGTCTCACTGGGGAACAAGGTCACGACAGCGAGCAAACAGGAAGGAACACCAAGGATACCGGGTTGTAGGTATGAAGCGGGTGACCGACCAAACGTGAATTGGTTTGTGTTCCAAAACACTCAACATCCTGAAGAGGGCTAGAAAAGCAGTCTTGTTAAAGGATGGACATTCGATTCCACAAGAAATACGAATCTTACTCGACTGGGGAGGACGACTTCGACCCAAGAGCGCATGAGACATATTATCTATAGCCGTCAGAACGTAGATAATAACCTCGCATGGAAGATTATCCATAACCGGGTTGTAGGTTGTTAAATGGATAAGCGACCGACATCATCCTGAAGAGAGCGAAAGCAAACTTGTTAAAGGATGGACATCCGATTCCACAGGGAATACGAATCTTACTCTGCTGGTGATAACAATCGAAAGATTGACCAAAGAGTGCATGAGATATATCATCTATAGCCGTCAGAACGTAGATAATAACCTCGCATGGAAGATTATCCATAACCGGGTCGTAGGTTGTTAGATGGATAAACGACCGAAAACAAAGGCATCTGGGTACCAGACTAGGTATGCAAAAGATGACCAATCAAGAGAGGATAAAGTTGCTGACTCGGAGCAAGTATCCAACAAGAAGGTGAAGACCCAATGGGGACAATACTGCTTGATCAAGGCAAGTATCCAAAGGGGAAAAAGAGTATCAATATCGCAAAGAGGGGATTACATCTACCGGTTTGTAGGCAGAAAACCACGGAAAAGTAACCAGTCATCATCGGGATGAGCACAAAGGGTCAACTCCAACAAGGGGAGGAATGTGGGATTTTACAACTACCAGCTAGTGGGTAGAAAACCACAAAGATAGGACTTACAACTACCGGTTTGTAGGTAGAGGCCAACAAACAATATCCGCCAGGGGATGAAAGTGGGATTTTACAACTACCGGCTAGTGGGTAGAAAACCACAAAGATAGGACTTACAACTACCGGTTTGTAGGTAGAGGCCAACAAACAATATCCGCCAGGGGATGAAAGTGGGATTTTACAACTACCGGCTAGTGGGTAGAAAACCACAAAGATAGGACTTACAACTACCGGTTTGTAGGTAGAGGCCAAACGATCTGGTGAGAGACAGAGTGAGAAAAAAGGATTTACAACTACCAGCTAGTGGGTAGAAGACCGTAAAGAAAGGACTTACAACTACCGGTTTGTAGGTAGAGGCCAACAAACAAACTCCGCCAGGGGATGAAAGTGGGATTTTACAACTACCAGCTTGTGGGTAGAAAACAACAAAGATAGGACTTACAACTACCGGGTTGTAGGTAGAGGCCAATGGATTCCGCTGAGGATAAGATGAATGAGTGCCGGTTAGTGAGCGACTATTCATTTATGCCCCAGGGAAGCACAAGAGACAGCCAATAGGAAGCCAATTCAGGATTGATCCAAAAAGGCAGACTGAAACAAGACTCATCCTAATGAGGAAAGAGCTCAATAGGGACAACCCATCCCGTGTAGGGAGGGAACGGAAGCAACCGTCATCCACGAGGATGTATCTCAGTGGGGAAATGGCAGGAAAGGATAGACGCTTTCTGCTTAAGGGGTAGACTCTACATGGAGAGATCGGACACACCCATATCTGCTAGAGGAAAATCTACTGGAGAGATTCTGTATCAACAAATAGCAGGAGACAACCATCAACGGATACACGGCAACAGCTGCAACATGAGTATCCAAATGCTATGATTATGCATGTATGCATTCTACCTAAAATGTATGATGAATGCTGACAAACAGACATGCTCAACACGCGGGTCCAGGGATCAAACACCCGGTACCACTCATCCGGAGGGAAAACCAAAGCCGCCAGAGAGCAAAGAAAATCCACTGGGGACTGGAACACTCATCCTGCAGGGGAGGAAGAGCCATAAGAGGCTTCCGGAGGGATCGTCAGTCACAACCGGAGAACAGAGTTCAACATACAGGCGTACGCGCCACAACAACTCGTGCTGGAAATCGGAGATACCAAGGAGCAACCAGATCTCTGATGAGGATACAAAGCTCCTCGCGCAAACAACTCCGCTGAGGGATCTATCTGAGGGAATGCCGGATTACGGGGATGTCGATCCTCCAAATACTGAATCTTCCAAGAAAAGCACCCATGCTGGGGGGAGATGAAGACTGCCCTGCTGGAGAGGCGAAAGTTGAAGTCTTCAATAAACGCTCTGCTAGGGGAGCTGCCCCACAAAAGTATTTCAACAGCAACCTTGCTGGGAATGCCCCACGGTAGGGCTCAAACAACACTCTACTGGGGATGCCCCATAATAGAGCTAACAGGGATTTGGAGGAAGAATCTGTACTGCCGGGAACATGAAGATGAACAACTTCAACCAACACTGCATCGGGCAAAATCACCGAGGAGGAACCATACGAGGTTCTGCAGGACAAAGATACAGTCATGCTCGAGATACGAACAAATGTCTTACCTATTGGTAATCATACCACCCCCGGGAGAGCACTGTGGGTCTCCTAAGTATTCTTCCATCATTGTGAAGGTTCACTTTGTTTAAGAACAATTTTGTGAAAAATTTGTTTATTTTGAAAACAATGATACTTTATCAGTTAAAACATGCAAAACATTTGTTGAGTTGAAAACAAATAAGAGTGCAAACAATGAGATAAAAGCTCAAATCGATGTAATGGAATGGTAGTCTGCAAAGGGCGAGACTCCATAGATCTGCACAAGTTTGAAATCGGTGATATATATTGGAGAGGGCTACATTGAACATAATGACCTTTCCTCTACCATTCTGAATTTTCGATGTATTCAGAGCTTCAGTCGATGACGAATCGAGAATCCCTGACGGATGACAGATGTACAGCACAGTCTTGTCAAGATGCAGTTACTTGCCAAATCCCTAATTTTTGCCTAGATTGCCCCAATGTGAGGTGTTCAATCTAGCGGGATGCAAATTCTTTTTTTTCAATGTCTCTAACTTTTGCCTGGATCGCCCTTTCGGGTTTTCAATCCACCGAGACGCTCCTTTTTGCCTAAGTCGCCCTTTGGGGTGTTCGACTTAGCGAGCTTTTTTCTTTTTTTGTTTTAGGCGAAGTATTTCTTGACTGCATCGGAATTCACAGGACGAGTGAACTTCTTCATCCATTGCTGTAAGTGTCAAAGCACTGCCTGAAGAGGCTCTTTTGAAAACATATGGACTTTTATAGCTTGGAGTTCACTTGCCCCTGGAATCAGGCACGAAAGACAAGACTTTCTTGAGCACAAGGTCCCTCGGAACACACGAGGCTTGATCTTCTTGTCAAATGCTTTCTGACCATAAAACATGGCAGTTGATCTTTTGTTTTTGCTTGAATTCAGCATCAGTCAACTTGGGACTTTGAGGGTGCTATCTTTCTTTTGTTTTTTTTTCTTTTGATTTTGCTTTTGATTTTGCTTTTGATTTCTTTTTTTTTTTGATTTTGCACCCTCTCTTTCTTTTTTCTTTCTCTTTTTTTTTTGATAATGCCCCAGTTGGCTGTTCTGCTGATTCTCGAGATGCAGTTGAGTGTGATCTTCTTTTCTTGCTCAAGAAGTCGGGAAATCTCGTCAGGAATCCCTTCGACATCATCTTCTTCCGCTTCAAATACAGGGAATTCAAAATTGGGAGATGACGTCCGATCACTATGTTCAATGGGTTTAAGAAACAACCTGCATAATGATTTTGATATGAAAAGCTTTTTGAAAAACAAACAAGACAATCGTTATGCAGATGAAAAGATTGCTTTTATTCTTATTTTTAAAGGTTTTTTGGTGATCACCGATTTCATGCAAAAAGCGAAAAGGGAAAACAAATGGAAAACAAATGTTTTAACATGAATTATTTGAATGAAAATATCATTGCACAAAATGTTGCCAACAATGCCATCACTTCTCCTTTTGGCATGGGAGAAGGGTTTTTAATCAAAGTGATTATTACAAAGACTTATGAACAACTGTAGGAACGCCCACAGTGACCCAATTGTGGCAGACACCATCAGGAATGATGAAATTGTTCAAGTCCTCTGCGTCCTCTTCCAAGATAGCAGCATCCTCTTCTTCAGGTTGATCGTCATGGATGAATCCTCCACTCTTGAACAGACCTTGCTCATTGCATGCCCCAGAACAGTAGCCAATGCCAGCCCGGGATCGATTAACCAGGAATAAATCCATCAACAGCACTAAGTCTGGCAAAATATCTCTCTGAGTTCACAATTTTCTCGCTCAAAATGATCCATCAATCTGGCAGAGATGGCTCTGGTATAATACCGGCAAAGTGCGTCTTCAAAATAAATGAAGATCGCAGGGTCAGACCACAGGACGGGAGACCGGAACAAAACCTGCAGATGCAAATGATGCATGAAGTGTTTATGCATATGCTTGTTTTTATTTCAAAGGAACTCGAGGGTTTTATTTGCAAACTTTGAAATATTTAGCATTTTGATCATATATGAGAATATCTCATCAGATATATCAGGTGAAAAAATTTTCCCGGTTTTTCATGTTTTGAAAATTTTTGCAAATAAACTCCTTTGAGTTCCTTGAAAATTTTCTTTTTTCTGATGATATGGATGCAGATGAATGCATGAATGCATGAATGCAACAAACACACTCAAGGATCAAGCAAAGCACGCCAAACAAAGGTCGTGGGAAAGCTCATTGTATCCCTAATATCAATCATCCATTTTGGTGGATTTAGGTTTTCACCTTATCGACACCCAAGTTCCATTGATATTAACGGTACATGAACCAGCTCAAACATCCTTAATATCAACCAGCCGCTTTGGTGGATTTTAGGTTTTACCCCTGATCCGGGATCCATTGATATTAACAATGTTTGAACGACTCAACCACGAATCATGGGTTTGTTGAGAGTCACGAGCATGGAGTCTCGGTTAAGAACCAGCCCAAAGGGAGTGTACTAGGGTTTAAACCTGCCAGACATGTTCTACCAGAGGTTCCCATAATCATCGTTCCATCTTTCGAATATTATCGGAGGAACGAATACTCGTATTCCAAAAATATTCTCAAGAGAAACTCTTATGAGTGTAGTATCGCGTGACAATCGCATCAGAACTGACATCTGAACGACCTCCACACTACGGTCCTAAAAATAGGCCAAGATGGGTTTGGTAAGCTAAGGTCCTTGGCTTCTGCGGCACATGATTGAAAGAATAATGCCTAACCACAAATAACTTGTGTGACATTATTAGTCCAACATGACCTCCACCAAGTGAATGGACTCGCGAGTCAACTGGCTAAGGAATACTCCACACCAGTCAACAAGACTATGCCATTCTCCTATCCTAGAGTACACTCGAGTTCGGGTATAGAACTCATCTCACAAAGGAAAACAGACAACCAGCCAGGCAGAAAGAATAATGAATATGAATGCAAACATTAATGCACACAATCAATGCAATCAATAAATGTACATATATACAATGAATGCAATAAAATACAACAAGCAGAAAGCAACCAAAACCCTAACCTAGAGAGCGCTAGGAGAGACTCGCTCAGGGAAGATGGACCAGCATAGGTCAACTTCTCTACGTCCCCAGCAGAGTCGCCACTGTCGCATCGCGCGAAAAACCGGCGGGAAAAGAAAGAAACAACAGAGCCGCCACCGTGCGTTATTTATCCCAAAAGAGGGAAAGGAAACGCTCAGAGTAAACCTAGGAAAGAACATGGTCTCGCGACCAAAGAGGATGGGTTCGGGAGTCGGTTATGCGAAGGGAAGGTGTTAGGCACCCTACGCATCCGTAGTACTCTACGGGATCCACGCACAGAAGGAAAGAAAATTGGTTGCTAAACACTGCTCAAACACACACACACTGGCTGAAAGAGACAAAAGAAACTGACTGAAACTGACTCGGCAGGATGTCGCATCCTGGGCCTACTTAGTCTATCAGGCATAGACATCAGAGTCGAAGTAGTTCAGACTGGGGAAACGACACATGCTCGCTAGGATATCGCATCCTATGCATACGTATCTTCTCGGACGAGAGAAGAATCAGAGCATTCGTAGCTCGGCTGACACGCACGCAAACAAACAAGACACAGGCAAACGTGGAGCCCGAATGCCAATCACTGGACTTACATCAGCATCCGAACCAACAAACACACGCAGGAAACCAACTGCCAATCGATGGACTTATGTCGGACTCCAACCAGAACACACGCAAGGGTGGTTAATACGCAAAGGGTGAAAAAGAAAAAGGGCGAACAAACAAACTAAAAGGGAGACTAGAGCTCGAGCCTAATAGTTGCCAAACACACACAAAAAAGAAAAAAGGCGCCCGGAGAGATCAGCTCAATCTCCTGCCTACATACTTCATCTGGTGTGAAGATCAGGGCGATATAGTTCCCCTACGCAGGGACAAGGATCTAGCCTAACCAGATAACAGAGGGAGACACAACTCTAGGGAGACTACGACTCGAGCCTAGATGTTGTCATGCAAAGGTCAACCCTAAGTTAAGGTTTCTAGCTAAATGGCACACGGGCCAACCTATCCTAGACACGGCTTGCACAGGAAGCAAGGGTCTCGATTGCAACGAGGGCAAGAGAAAGGGGAGGTCTCGATCGCAACGAGGGCGAGAGAAAGGAGGGATCTCAATCACACAGGGGTGAGAGAAAAGAGTTAGTGTTAGTTGTTAGTCAAACTCGGCAAGACATCGCGTCTCGTGCCTACGTATCTCATCTGAATATGAGAATCAGAGTTGCCGTAGTTCGGCCGGCAGGGGACAAAGGTCTCGATCGCAACGAGGGCGAGAGAAAGGAAAAGTCTCGATCGCAACGAGGGCGAGAGAAAGGATCGCAACGAGGGCGAAAACAAGCACGGATTAGCTGTTAGTCAAACTCGACAAGACATCGCATCTCGTGCCTACGTATCTCATCTGAACATGAGAATCAGAGTTGCCGTAGTTCGGCCGGCTGGGCAAAAGGACTCGATTGCAACTAGGGCAAGAGAAAGGAAAAGGCTCGATCGCAACGAGGGCGAGAGAAAGGATCGCAACGAGGGCGAAAGAAAGGATCGCAACGAGGGCGAGAGAAAGGATCGCAACGAGGGCGAAAGCAAACAAGGATTAGTCTAAACTAAACCTAACTTGCACAAGAAGCAAGTCTAAGCTAGCCTAAGAAGCAAAGCAATCACAATCACAGATAGCACACACTATATACACACAAGAGGCTCACACAAGGGTTAGGTTTTAGTTGAGGGGTCATATCAACCTCAACAAACAAACCACTGGAATGGGGTGAAGTGTGCTCTTAACCTTGCCATTGAGGGGCTAAGGTGAAGCAGATGAAAGGAGATGAGGGGTGTGCCTCATTGCTTCTATCCCTGGCCTGGGAGAGCTAATAGACAAATGAGCATGGGTCCAGAAAGTGGGAACCCTTCTATACTCGAAGACTCTGACACTGTACACTTTGTACAAGATCTTGGGTTTGTATCCCAATGCATCAACACACAGCAGTGTGAGCAGAGGGATGACACAACAAGAGTAGTGGGGGATAGATTGCATATCCCTACCTTCCACCAATTGCCTTTTTGAAGGACTTTCAATATGTACAGGGACAAGATTTAAACATACACAAACATGGCCTCTTAAGGAGGACTTCAGACAGTTTGCCCAGCCAAGTAACAGGCCGGGTCTCCAGACTACATGAAGTAAAAGAGATTATACCTCAAGCAAGTTTCTAAAAAACAAAGCAAAGCAAGACCAGAGAACTTAAGCAACTAAGGGTACCTGAAAGAGTCAAACTAATCAGTAAACATTTCACAAGTCAAAGCAAAAGGAATTAAATCCACAGACAAAACAGATGATCAATTGTGCAAAGCACAAGACTCAAACACATGAGTCAAACCTACAAAACAAAGGTTAGCATATGATATGTAATCAAACTCAATCACGTTTGAATGATCATTGAGGCATTGGTGCTTAACCTGAAACAATAGCTCAATTGTAAGCTCAAAAGACCACTAGGACTAGCCTAGGGTCAAAGATGAAAGAAAAAGTCAAGACAGCAAAGAAAAGTCAACCCAATTCATGTTCAAACATTTAAGAAGCTAACTCAATTGGATTCACACTCAAATCATGCATCATTGTCATTTCATATACAAAAGAATGCAAAGCATGGCAAAGGAAAGCATATAGAAGTCAACAGCAAGACTTCATTCAAAAGTCAACCCAAACAATCTCAAAAATTATCAAATAAATCACATTCAATCCTAACATCTAGCATGGCAAGCATGTCAAATTTCATTGCATTTGGATGAGAGGAAGGCAGTCAATTAAAATCAAGAAGTCAAACCAAATTCAAGCATGCACAATGAAAGTCAACAAACATGGGTCAACTTCAAAAAATCATATCAAATTGAAAACAGATGAGAAATGAATGAGATTAACACCAATGCAAAGCTTGAGATGTCTAGTTATCACATATGAAATTTCATGATCATACAATATGGTATGAGAATTTCCCAAATGATTTGGCAACATGTAGCACAAAAAGTCAACCATTGACTAGGCAGGGAAGAAAATTCTCAAATAAATGGAAAACAGCACAATCAATTCCAGGAAAAATCACACATGAACTAGACATGTAAGGGACGGATCATGCAAAATTTGGGGTCATTTGGATGTAAGGAAGCATGCCATTGAAAATCAAGAAAATGCATATCATTAGTGTGACACCAAATGCAACCTCTAACTTCAGAAAATCATATCTCACACACCACATATGATAAATGCACAAACTTTATATGGAAACAAAGGTGAATGAGTCTAGTTTTACCACAAAAAATTGCAGAACCAAAAGATGCAACATGAGTATTTCACAATTGAAATGGCAAAGGGTACAATTTTTGGTCACATAACACAAACCCTAGAGCCAATTAAAATCCAATGATCAGAAAAATTATTAAGAATCATGGTAAAAAACTAGACATCCAACAGGTCACAATGCAAAAAATCCCATAATTTTTGGAGTTGAGATGAATTAAATATGAATTATGGAAGATTGGTGAATATTTGTAACAAGACATGATCACATAACATGGTGTAATAGTCAACATGGGAGTCAGCGTGGCATAACTGTAAATAGCAACTCACTTAATCAAAACGCTCAGCATCAGATGGACACGTGAAATGTTCTTACTGGTCACTATGGGGATGCACGGTAACAAGCCAATCATGCGTACGTGAACTGGGGATTTCCTGGGAATTTTCTAGGGTTTAAGGAAGCAGCACACATGTATTCATTTTCAAACAGCAACATCCATCGACATGAACAATAAACATTACCAGCACCCACAATTAAGCCTGACTATGAAACAAACATCATGGCAATACAGCTCATGCAAACATCAGCTATCAGCAACCAAAACTAAATTCCATGCAAAATCTGGGCAGGTATGAAGGTTCAGACAGCAGGGTATCACCACTATCATTCAAACATGAACAAAATCGAATTGCCCAGAAGTCCAAATTAAACATGGCAATCGATTCAGCAAAGCATAAACATCACAAATCCATAAGTAAAAATCATTGAAACACGTTGGACAGCATGCATCGAGCAAAATGGTCATTGAACACAAAAC
Organism: Lathyrus oleraceus; assembly: GCF_024323335.1. Classification (NCBI taxonomy): domain Eukaryota; kingdom Viridiplantae; phylum Streptophyta; class Magnoliopsida; order Fabales; family Fabaceae; genus Lathyrus; species Lathyrus oleraceus. Next base: position 447,963,296 of record NC_066583.1, read on the forward strand.
TTCAATTTCAAATATCTCATGCAATATTTCATCATTTCAAACAAACTATAGTTCCTTAGAATCAGTGAAGCAAGGCCTACCTAAAGCATAGCATTATTTGACAAAACAAAGCAATCGAAAAACTCACTTGTTTGAAGGAAATCAATGGAACAGTGCTTATTTGAAGGTTTTAAGCTGAAACAGAAGGAGATAGTGCTTGGTAATGAAAGTTCCTTGAGTTTGTTTGGCTCAATCTTGCTTGGAAACAAACACATCGTGATATGCCATTGTTGGTAGTTGGTGAAAACAGAACAACAAATGAACTTCCAGCTAGCTTTTCATACTTGGAAATAGCTCCCAACAATGATGGATGATGAAGGAATGCAAGCTTGCTTGAGGGTTTTTGAAGTTTGTGTAGAAATTCCACTTTTGGCCAAGATGCAATTGGGAGAAAATGAGATGTATTCTGTTATGCCAAGGCTGCTCTAGGGTTGTGGAACGAGCAGAAAAAGGTTTAAATATGTCTGTTTAAAGTCCTCTAATCCAATGATAATCTTGCTTAACCTTAATGAAGCCATTTGCCAAAAAATGCTAAGTTGAAATAAGTGGATATGGAGGGTGTGTTTGGCACGATTTTGGGCTTGCTACAGGCTACAAAAGACTTACCAATCTACTGTTTTTGGTCTGTTTATGGATTGCTAACATTGCCTTGCTCTTATGACTTCATTTGCAAAAAATGCCAATTTTGCATTTGGTCCAAAATTGTGATATGATGAAAGCATGGGCATGAGATTAAGCTTGGGACAAGTTTCAAATAGCATGTAAAGTGAATCCCAATTGGCCAATTGTGCAAAAAGTCAATGAATCAAAAAGTCAAAGTTTGGTCAAACTTTGATTTTTAATGGAATAGGTCAAAAAATGCCATTTTGATTGGCAAGGTTTTGGAGGGTGAAATTTATATTTTTGGAAAGAGGATGAAAAATGTGGTTTGTAGGAAAAAACCCCACCAAATTTGGCCTTATGGTTTGAGAGATATGCCTCTTTGAAGTTCACAAATTGATGAAAATGAATTGATCATATCTTGACAACCACACATGGGATTTGAGAGTTCTTGGACTTTTTGAAAATGGGAGAACAAGATCTTCAACTTTCATGTTGGGCAAAAATTCATTTGAAGCTTGTATCATGATGCAAGTTGAGGATCAAGAAGTTTCTATTTTTGGCAGTTGAAATTACAGGTCCAGTTTCTGTTTTGGGAAATTTTCTGATTGGCTTCAAATTCTTCCATGATGTTGATCGCCATGACACATGAGGCCTATTGGGACATGAATAAGCTCTCTCAAACCATTTCCAACCATCAGAACCAAAGAATCAACCACAGTTGACCAACTTTGACTTTCTAGGGTTTTGGCCTGGCTATGCATGCACTGATGGCTTCTGAACATCCAACCCTTGACTTAAACACTTCAAATAGACCCCCAAGTCATGTGAACTTGTTGGACAAACCTTAAGGCCTTGATTCCTTGAGAAACACCTTTGCTTGACTGGTTGACTGATCTCCTGATCAGTTTGACCTAATTCTTGCTTGCTTGCTCTTGAGGCAACTGAGGACTATGCCAATGCTATGCAATGGATCATGATATGCTATGACCTAATATGAGATGGTATGTACAATGATAGGTGCAAATTTGAGGTGCTACAGCTGATAATAAGGCCCAACAACTTACCATAACGAACACCAAATGTACATTTATTGGGATTCAAGTGGAGTTTGTACTTTCTCAAACACTGGAATAGCTTCAACAAATGCTCAACATGTTTTGCTTCATCAATGGATTTAGCAATCATATAAATAACATAGACTTCGATCTCTTTATGCATCATATCATGAAAAAGAGTAGTCATTGCTCTTTGGTAAGTTGCACCAGCATTCTTTAAACCGAAAGGCATCACTCTATAACAGAATTTTCCCCATGGTGTAATGAATGTGGTCTTCTCCATATCTTCGGGTTCAATCTTGATCTGATTATATTCGGAAAATTCGTCCATAAACAAAAAGACTTTGAATTTAGTTGTGTTGTCTACCAACATATCAATGTCTGGCAGAGGGAAATCATCTTTCGCACTCGCTTTATTCAAATCTCTGTAATCAACACACATACGGACTTTTCCATCCTTCTTTGGAACATGCACGATATTGGCCACCCACTGCGGATATTCAGTAGTAACAAGGAAACCGGCATCGATCTGCTTCTACATTTCTTCTTTAGTCTTCACTGCATAATCTCGTAGAAGATCAATCAACCCTTTCTTAACCTCTGGACATAGTTAAGACCTAATCTTGACTTCATTCACATTATCTTTGAAACCCAAGTTGACTAACTCAATCTGCTCTTCAAACGGCTAAATGGCTTTTTCCTCGTGCTCAAGTAGACGAGACAATTCATGAGACACTTCTTCATCACTTTATTCGTCCTCCTCAAACACGGGGAATTCAAGGTTTGGAGAAGGAGTAGGATCATTGTATTAAATGGGTTTAGAAACCAACCTGCATAATGATTTGATATTTTGATTTTGGAGAAGTGAATTGTGACCAAATATTATGCAGATGGAAAATTGTTATTATTTACTTATGTTTTTTGTGATTTACCATTTCTAGAAAAGCAAAAAAGTAAAGATAAAACATCATAGATGTGGATGGATAGTGTTGCATTTTATTAATGATCAAATTGAAAGATGCCAAACAATGTTCACTTCTCCCTTAGGAATATGAGAAGGATTTTTAAAAACAATAAAAGCAATTACTTAGAGCGATGCTTAATAACAGGAACATCGACAGTGGTCCAATTGTTGCAAGCTTTTCCATGCGTCACAAAATTGGTGCATTCTTCATCTTCATCCCCCTCGATCACTGCAACTAAGTGTTGTTCATTTCCATGAATGAACCCTCCGCTACGGAAACTGGGTTGCGCATCTTCAGCCTTAATCATAGACATCCCTTGTTGGAATCCCAAACCAATTTTGCTCTTGTTTTCGGTGACCTCTACCATTCGGCCCCACTTATCAGAATTAACATCTTCAACAATCTTCTGTGCGTCTTTGAAGGAGGACATAGGTTCCTCAACTCTCTTTTCACCAAAAAAGCCTTCTCTTCACCGACAATAACAAGCTTACCACTCTTCACGAATTTCAACTTCTGATGCAGAGTTGAAGTAACAACTCCAACTTCGTGTATCCACGGCCTTCCCAACAAGCAGCTATAGGATGGATGGATATCCATTACTTGGAAAGTAATTTGGAAACCACTCAGACTTATCTTCACCGGAAGGTTCACTTCTCCTATAACAGTTTTGCGAGAACCATCAAAAGCTTTGATGATCACGCCACTGTATCTCATCGGAGCTCCATGATATGAAAATCTGGAAAGGGTTGATTTGGGGAGTATATTCGAAGAAAAACCGGTATCAACCAACACATTTGAAAGCGCATCCTCCTTGCAGTTCATTGATATATGTAGTGCCAGATTGTGATTCCTACCCTCCTCGGGGAGTTCTTCATCACAAAAGCTCAGATTATTGCAGGAAGTGATGTTAGCCACAATATGATTGAGTTGACCCACTGTTACATCATACTCTACATAAGCTTGCTCAAATACTTTTTGCAATGTGTAGCGGGAAATTCATGATCATCAAGCTATTGACAAGCTAGAGATCTATTAACAAGAGTCGCCACCGCGCTTTTATTGTTTCCAAGGGAAAAGGGAAAAAGTACGAACAAAACTAATAAAAGTCAGAGATCACAGGTAAGGGGGTTGGTTACACAGAGGGAAGGTGTTAGCGCCCAAAGTATCCTAGATACTCCTAGGCAGCCCTTTTTGTGTGCATGTGTATTTAGTACAAAGTGATGTTCACAAACAAATAGAATGGGGGGATGAGAAAAGAATTTATTAATTATATTTTTGTGTTTGACAAGACCTTCGGTCTTGTGCCTACGTACCAACATATAAATGAGGGATTAAAACCTCGTAGTTCGTGCTATAAATTTCAAAATGAGTATGTTGATTTTAACAAAAATTAAGTTTGAAAGGCACAAGGGCCTAAAATGGTTTGAATGGGTTAATTCTTTTTGGCTTTTTGAAAGTTTAATTCAAGTATAATTAAGTTTATTTACAAATTTGATTTAAGAAAAGAAGTTTAAAATTGCAATGGCATAAGGCCAAAGTTTCTATCTTTTTTACAAAAAGTGGTCAAAGTTTAGAACAAAATAGTTCACACAAAGAAGATTTTGAAAATGGAGGGAGAGATCTTGAAAGTAAAGAAATGGGGGGAGATGAAGAGACTACCCTATGCACAAAATTTAAAAGTTTAAAGTTGAAAAGATCTGACCAAGTGGGTAGCAATCCAATAGACAAGTATGTCAATAGAAACCTAGAATTCCCTTGGACTTTTTAGAATCAAGCAACATACAAATGCACAATTACATCAATCTTAAAGAGCAAAGGCATCAAATAAAGATAGCATCATCCAAGCTTATCCAGTTCAATGATCTTCTTCAAAATAGCCTATGTAGCAGATGAATTCCACAAGTCACAGGTTCAACATAACAGCTTAACAATGATCAATGTTGCATATGAACTAGAGAGATCTTGAATAATATACCAAATGAACTCAAACTGCAATCACTTGGTTCTTCACAAATTGACATTGGCCAAGTCCATTAGCAAAGGAATGTTGCCTAAACTCTAAGTCCAATTGAGCAAGATCAAACCAACAGTCCACTCAAAAGTTTTTTAGTGTTTTTGTTATTATTATGTGCATTAATGGTCAAAGACCATACAAATAAGCAAATTAGCACAAAACAAAATATACCACACAATATGGTCCAAATGGACAAAGTAAAAATTACATAAACATAAACAGTTAGAATGATATGTATAATGGCAAATGAAATAAAGTGCTAAAAGTAAATTGCATTAAAGTAAAGACTTGAAGTTAAAAGTTAATGGTTAGTAAGTTAGAAGTTAGTTTGGGTTTGCTTTTGATTTCAAGACATTCTTTGGAGAACACTCAACCCACTTTCTACAAGCATGGATCCTTGAACCAAAACATCTTCCAAAAGGAAGGAAAGAAGGCCAAGTTTCCACACAATGCCATGGAAGAGGGGAGACTTACAATCTCACTAACTAGAATGCTTATGCCTTTTGTATCACAAATTTAGCGATATGTTAAGCAATTATAATTGGACTTATGTAGAAGTCACAACTATTTGAGGTCGGGCAATAAACTTTTGGTGTTAATGCATGTTGTAAACATAATATTAAGAACTATGCTCATTAAACATACCACACACAAAAATATGCAAAAGGTGTGACCTAATATCATCCATACTCATGTTAATTTTTCAATCAACTAGCATTAGGACTTTGAGATGTCATTGGCCAATTGAAATGAATGAATGAAAAAGAGGAATTAGATGAAGAGGGAAGGGGATGAAAGGATCACAAATTGGTCAAAGGAGGACTTTTACCAAATTAATATCATTCATTCATTTTGGGAGATGGAATGTACATTTCATCAATCCCCAAAATCCAATGATATTAACTTGACAAAGTCAAATCAACCTTGACCAAGGCCCAACAATAAATAAGAAACTCAATTAAGTTAATACGAATGGTCAACATAATTAAAATGACATTTATTCAATTAAAAATATTAAAATAATGCATTAAATTCAAATATATTTTGTCCAAATCCTAAAATCTCATCAAAACACCAAATAAATGGCCATTAGATTTATTATAGGTCAAACAAGGTCAAAGGACCTTGGATAAAAAAATTCATAATTTTTGGACACTTAAAAATATTTTTAAACGATTAAAAATAAATGCAAAATCAATTACTTCATGAAAAATATTAATAATGGTCCAAAAAATAATTTTACTTCAAAATATGAAGAGAAAAAATATTTGGAAATTTTTGGTGAAAGTCCCATATTTTTTGGATCAATATTGAATTTATTATGAATTATTGAAGATATGGAATTAAAATAAAATTCAGAAAATCCAAAAATACGTGGACCATCACATCTCCCTCATTAATTGAGGTGGCAGATCTGATGATCCAAAATGCGCGTTCCACATATGTCCAAGTCAACAGCGATGTATACATGATATTCACAAGGAACGGTTAAGATTAAAACGTGGAAGATGGATCTCATGGCTCAGACTTAAGACACATCATCACCGGAGCCAGAGCTCCGGTTGTCTTCTCCGGTGAGCTTCACCGGACTGGTCAACTTGAACCATCACCAAAAAAGAAAACAGGGACACGATCTTAAAGAAAAAACATCACCGAGAACGAATATCACCTCCAATTCATCCAATTCCAAATATATTTAGAGATATGTGGAATTGAAAAATGAGGTTCATAATCTGAGTTGCTTCGATTTGGCCTCAAAGCAACTCAATCTTCTTGCCTACATTGGTAGGACTTCAAACAACTCAAGAATCAACGGAATTAGGCAACAATTTAAGAGAATCGAAGAGTTTAAAATTTCTGCAAATTACCTTCAATGGATGTCTGAATTGGTTAGATCTTGATCTGAATTGTGCTTGGCTTTACTTCACTTGCTTGCAGGAGAGGAATGGAAAGGTTTAGAAGCAATGGACTCCTGGAGAATTGAATTCCAAAATAGTGGAGATTCAAGCTCAAATTCAAATGAATTTATCAGGGTTATCCTTTGAGAGTGACGGGTTTTCAATGGAGATTCAATGCTGGTGCAATGTGTGTGTGATTTCTGAGCAAATGCAGCTGTATATATAGCCAAATCCATGTGATATTTACACATTCATTTCAAACTTCCAAATTTTGCAAATTATGAAAGCATGGTGCATGGGCGTGCATAGGCCCATGAAATGATAACTTGAAGTCCAAAATGAATGATCAAATATGTTGAAGCAAGCTTGGAATGCAAGGCGATTGAACATTGTTACTTGAAGTTGGATCCATGCCAAATGATATCAGCCTATTTAAGCCATGTGCAACCTATGCATTTCCAAAATGAATGAATTTGAGCTCTTTGGAAATGTGAGATCAAGAGGAACAAGTTTGATGTTGAACACTTTTTCATTTGGAGCTTGGAACTTGGAGATATTTGAGGTGGAAGTTTTGAAAAATTTGACATATCAAAAATTTTCTAAGTGTCAAGCCATATGTCTCAATATTCCACCTTGCTTAACTTTCTATACGAGCTTCAAATGAGAAACATGTCATCATCAAAGTTGTAGATCTCTCAAAGACCTTCAAAATGGTTGCCCATTTCATGTCATTTGGATTTGAAATGATAGAGGTACGCATTTTTGAAGTTTAGAAAAATCACTTGATCAATGGTATAGGTCAAAAGTGACCTATAATGTAGCCTCATATCACATGTTCAAAGAAGTAGAATTAGTTCCCACTCCAAACATAAAAGTTGAAGTATACATACTAAATTTGATTTTGCAACTTGGAAATCTTTCATCTCATACAAATTGAGCAAGTTATGGCCTTCGGAAGATAACTTTCATATTAGGGTTTAGACAAAATGAACTATAATGTTTCAACATAGAAAATAATTTTCCAAGAAAAACTAGCTATAGGTCTCCACATAAAAGTTGTTTGGAATGTCATTTAGAGTATGTTTTCTCTTGGAATAATTTTCGTTTGGTGAAAGTTGTAGATAGGGTCTAGGGAGACCTAATTTTGATTAGATGAATTCATCTAGCCAACCACCATCAACCAACTTGCTAATTTCCAATTCTATTGATTTTAACAGCTCATGGTAGATCATATATGCATAATATGATGAAATTTGATGTGCCCATTGAGAAATTTGATCAATTGGTGAGATAGCTTGTTGGAGAAGCTACTCAAGATACCCAGTCAAACTAGGGTTTCTAAGGCAAATCACCTCCAAATTCTTGAAGAAAACTTGATCAAACTAACATGTAGAGATCATTAGGACTCATATATGATGTTTATAACCATCATTGTACCAATTCTTGGTGTTGCTCTTTGTTCATGAGGGTCCCAAAACCCTAGATGTGATCAATGTGATCAATGAATCAATGATATCATGCCCTACCTACAAAAGAGTTAGGCAAATACAAAGACATATTTTTGGTATTTTGGTTAGTGAAATGATAAAATACAAGTATGATATAATCAAAAAGTGCTTGGTGATCTCTCCCAAAATAAACCCAATGAAAAGGGGTAAGGAGGATGCCAAGGCATGATCCCAATGCTAATGCTTGTGATGAAATTGCATGAGGGATCTTAGGGTCAAAATTGGGGTCTTACAGCTGCCCCTATTTAAGGACATTCTAACTGAGGAGGTGAAGGTTAAAATCTTCGGCTCGACTCAGTAGAATGGGGTGAAATAACAACATAGAGAAACAAATTTTGGTCCCTAAGAGACCTCATGATGCATATGATATGAATGAAAAAGTAAATGCTTTGTGGGGAAATATGGCCACAAAGGAAAAGAAATCAGAGGGACCGAAAATTCGCAGGAGTATAATACATTCCGTAAGGAAAACTCGCTGGAGAGACAGAGACTCTAGGGGGTAATGAAATTCTGGTATAGTTAGAGTTCAGATGTTCTACACGAAGTCATGACATCTGATCCAACATTGTTACTAATACAACAAGACAGTTATAACAATTAAAACCCAATACTCATATGCACCCAGTCACAGATGTCAAGACATCTGTGAATATACCCCCAGGGAAGGAAGAACATCCAGTAATTGTCCATCTAGTGCAAAGACACAGTAGAGATCAAACATAACACTTATGTTTATTGATCCTGCCCAGTTAACAGCATGATATCTCAACATTGATTTGAACATCACCCGTTCCAACATTACAGAAGGATGAACTGTACCAGACCAACCAGTCTATCAGTAACAGCAGTCAATAATGAATGTCATAACATTCTGTTTTGCAATCAGACTGCAGGCTATGTGTTAGGTCTGTTATTCCCTTTATAAACAGACTAAAACCAGACTGAGTTATAACATACAGAATATAGTGTGCAGAAGGTAAAAACACTAGTAATTATTAACCCAGTTCGGTACAACATTACCTACTCTAGGGGCATACCAAGCCAGGAAAAAGATCCACTATTAGTAGTATTAATTCAGAGTTAAACTCCCCCGTTTACAACTCCTCACTTAATCCCTACCCAATGCAATCTATACCTAGGCACTCCTAGATAGAAACCTCCAGTTTCCATTCCTATCACTACAATTACCATGTAATTCTTAGGTAACTTGAACATGCTTCACAACTTCGTTCAAGAACATAACCACTCTTGCTTACAGGCTTTGAGTTACAAATAATCTCATGCTTTCAAGCACTGAGAAACACCTGGTAACCTTCCCACAGGTTGGGAGGTTTACCTCTCATACACACCCCTAATTTTTACATTGTTTGAGGCTTACAAATCCTAGGTTACAATCTAATATTTATAACCTAACCACCCAACTGGATTTGGGCCTTCAGAAATCGCAGCAAATCTTTCCTTTGCTGTTACAGAGCTGGCAGAATTCTTCTGCTACAATCATGGTCTTCAATCTTTTATTTCCTAAAAGATCTCCATATTTGGGAACTGTATATTCACCAAATATATTTACCAAATCTTCTGATTGAATCTTCAAGATCTTCACATAGGAGATAGGATATTCACCAGATCTTCTAATTAATCACAAACCAAACCAGAATTAACTGATTCAGTTTGATACACATGTGAGATGTCACAGTCCCGATGTCGTGACATCTTACATGACATGTTGGTCCAGATGTTGAACTTCTTCAACCCAACATATTAAAACAACAGAGGTGATTACATTATTTGTTTTTACAAAATTAATGCCAATCCTAAGGTACTAACTATCACCCCCTTTGGCAAATTTTAGCTAAAACAAATAATCCCAATATGGGTCTGCACTTCCTCTTTGTCTTTGACAGCCCCAATGCCACCACCACTGTTGGTGTACATGAGGAAGAAGACGTACAAGGATCAGCTCCACCACAACCCTTCCCCTCAACAGTAGGGCTTCCTGAAGAATATGTAATGCTGAGTACATAGAGAATGTAACTCAGATCACAAGACACAACTGTCTGCTTAACTCAGATCACAAGACACAACTGATATACCTAGTTAGTGACTTTTGTGTCTGAATCCATCTTCTCCTTGCTACCAGATATTGCTTGTTTCTGGTGCATCCTCAGGACAATGTTTCTCTCCCCCTTTTTAGCTAAACATTTATAAATGACACCTTCACAAAACCAGATCCAGGAGCAGTATGCCCAGATCTTAACAAACCCCATGGTTTAAAGGGAATGAAATGTCGCTCTTGTGAGAAGAGGAGTGCTGAAACATCCTTTAAATAGGCCAGACTATGCTTAGGAATTAACGGTAGGAGTAAATACTTGGTCAAGATCCATAAATATTTGCTGAGAATCAGTCAGAGAATCACCACCAATATCCCAGACAATCTTTGAATACCTTTTACAGCTCTTGACTGTTTCCAGAAACAACAGTTCTAAGATTATTCCATAAATGTTGTCAGACACGTTACAAGCTATGTCTTAACATTTGATACTGCTTTTGTCTGTGTTCTTCATATATCCTCCCTATCACCATTTTCTAATGCCACTTCTCACCTCCAATGGTGGCTTGACATCTGGCACCACACATCCATATTTCCTTATATAACTTCCAGCAGGTACATAGGATATCTTATGTTAAGACATCACATATGACATCTTGTGAACACTCTGTCCTTTTTGTTCACAAGGTAAATTATCAGCAGTTAAACCACATAACAGTAGTTTAATCAACAGCAGAAGCAAAACAGTTACTAGCTATGGCTACTAGTAATACACACATGCACAAGGGTACTTCTCCTCCCCCTAAATCTGTGCAACAATCAACAGAATTACTAGTTATGGATGCAACTAGTAAGACACACAAATGCACAATGCACAAGGGTACTTCTTCTCCCCCTAAACCTGTGCATGCAACAACCATAACAGCTACTGAACTTCAGCACCTGTACCAACCAGAATGTCATACTGACATCTGCTATAACATCAGCACCTGTGCACCACATCCATATTTCCTTATGACTGAAGTTTCAGAAGGAAATAGCAATATTGTCCAAGGCAATGTCATGACATCCGGTCAGACATTCTTCTGCTCACTCAGCTTTGACACACGCCCCATCATATCACTAACTAACAAGGTGCCATACCTTGTTATCTGAGAACCCATAGAACACAAGCTTGATGATTACTTGCAGTGCAAAGAAAGAACTCCCCCTGTCATGAACAACCAACTCTCCTCTTGAAACTTGGAGATGAACATATCCAACACCCCAAAGTTGGACCTTCACTTACTTCCTGATTCAAAGAGAACCTCGACAGCTTGATGAATGGAAAACATAAGACGCATCTTCCTGTCTTCAAGAGCACACTCCCTGTTCAACCTTCTTGGCTGAACACATCCACACCCTATGACAATCTCTCTTCTAACCAGAACACAAAACAACAAACCACCATCTGATATTCTTCAGATATCACTGAATCACGAGCTTTATCCAGACACAAATTGGGACATATACACTCTCATCCCATTACAAGAGATAGTCTTCCATATAAGCTCCAGCAGGTACATCCAATATCAGACGCCTTAGCATTGTAAGTGGCATTCTGAAACGATCCTGCTTGCACATGTTCTTTAACTCCAGCCTCAAGCTCCAAGAGCTGACTAGAAAACACCTCCTTTTGTCTTTAACTTACTACTTTTCTGCTCAAAAGTAACTTGTCTCAGACTGTCCTCAAGAATAATCAGTTGCCATATGTAGATTATCTTGATTCTTCGAACTCACTTCTGAGATAGACCAAATGCCACTGGTTGATTACCTCCTTCATGAATCCTCATATGAAAAAGTCAAATGCCCTACTTTGACCTCTCCACGTTTATCAGACCTCTCCCAAAGATATTCTGACCCTCCAAGTGAGACTTGAACTTCAAGCTACATGTTGAACAAAACATGTAACATCCTTTCTATCCAGCAACTCCAAAGAACTGCAACGAGAATGACCTTTTTGAAGTATCCAATCTACAACCCTGTAGACCCTTCTATCTCAAGTTGATGTGCCACTTCACCAACTAAGATTCTGATGTTGAACCAAATGTCATAACATTGTGTTTTGACATCTAGCTGTTGAATTCAGCCCCTTCTTCTGCCACTTGAAAGAACTTCCTCCCTTCACAGAACAAGAGTTCAATGTTCTCATAGACTTGATTGTGGAACCAAGTTTGAGTAAACATCCTCCATCCTGCAGGTCTGCAATTAAGTTATCCAAGCTCACTCCTTGATGAATCCCTGCTTCTTCTCCAAAGACATCAGACGCTCTGATGCATGAGTCTTCAGAAGGACTAGTTAGAAACTATTCCTTCAGCTATACCAAGGAATCCACTTCCTAAGGCAAAGTTGTTTCCATGATGTCAAGACTGCTGCCACATGTTCTTGACTCCATAGTGTGCATTAGCTAATGCACTTCCTTACCTAGATCAGAAGTAAACTGATCCAAGTAACCACCATCAGGACTATGATGTTTTCTTCTTCTTGTACATACCAGGGTTGAGCATGTTTCTTTCCAGGAAACCTTTTTAGTGATCAAATGCTTTTGCTGCCACCAAAGTGGAAGATCATACACCAATGTACTATCCTTCCTGTGATTCTGCACAGGATCTTGAAGATGAGATGTTCCACCATCTTTTACAACATCATTTATCTTGAGCTCCAAGGATAATCAATTAAACACTTGTACTTGGCACAAGTAGACATTGATCTTAAATCTATTCCTAATATTCCTTTCAGATATTTCCACCATAAGAATACTTTGAAAATACTCTTGTAGTGTCAACATCTTCTGCTTGCAAGCACCTCAACAGATTTGAATGTCTTCCAAGATTAAATTCACCCTTAGGAATGAGAGAGATGAATCCTTCCTTGCAAATGTGTCACACAACCACTAGAACCCATGTGACACAGGTCAACAGCCAACCAGACCCTAGGATGACCGAACGTGAGAAGGTTAACCAAAACTCCTCCTCAAATTAACAATCATGGAAACTTCACACCAATATCCATGCATTGTACAGACATGTCTCAACATGACATACACCATCCCTACCAGTGGCAACTAACTCTATGAGTTATACCTATATATACGTCAATCACACCAATCAGACTCCAGCTGACCATCGGTACTAGTGAAAGAAAACAACACCTGTCAATAGTAGATATGCATTGCCAGAGCATACTACCTCAACCAACCTCTGAATCTTCATATTCTCACTCCTTGAAAGAACTGCCACTTCTGAGCGTGGTGTTTGAATAACAAGATTCATGGTCCCAATCCTCTTAAATGAAATAGCAATCACGTTACCCCATTATTGACTTCTAACATCAAGGGGACTTGTCTTCCCACACAACATAGTACTTCAGAGAACAACTCTCCAACCCTGATCAATCTACAGGAATAAGACAATCAGCAGGAAACTTCACAATGTCACATCTCAACCAGCTCCACTTCTAGAGATCAGACTTCTAAAAGTGACCTTCTTGAGCACACACACAGTTGACCCTACCCTTGTCAACTTAGTAAACACAGATGTCTCCTCTTCCAGGTCAGGAGTAGGTTCCAACCAAAAGTATCCCTTTGTTTGACACCTAAACACATCTGCTCTTCAACCAGTAGATGTATACTTGTTGAACAACATGTTCTAACATTACATAGAACATTAGTCCCACCTCCTTGGAACAAACCCTCCTTGACACTCTTCAAGGTCTTCATATACACTACCCAAGAGAGTAAAAGAATCAGTATTCAGGTGATTCTTACCATTCTGAAGTGAGAACGTCATGATGAGTGGACTTGAGGAGACTCAAGTATCTTTGACATCTTCAGTAGATTACGATGAAATCTTGAATATAACAGCCTTTCATCCATATGAGGGGAACCTTCATCAGAGTTTGAGTTTAGCCAGGTATTATGCAGCGGAAATCATAATACAACTCAACCTATGACCACGCACTTCACTAGATCATCCTCCAAGAACATACCAAGTTTCAATATGTTTCAATACTAACACAGCTGTTCCATATAAAGGCCAATTGCCAACCTCCAGAGACAGGCACACATAGTTCCTGTCATGAATAATCCATCCACCTACTTCAAGGGACCATTCAGGGAAATCACAGTACCTTCCACAAGTTCCAACATCAGTACTGGCATAACTCCTTGCAAGATACCAGAAAGTATCACCCATGGATCTCATCCAGAAACAGAACAGGATGCCTGCTCTGATACCAATTGAAATTCTGGTATAGTCAGAGTTCAGATGTTCTACACGAAGTCATGACATCTGATCCAACATTGTTACTAATACAGCAAGACAGTTATAACAATTAAAACCCAGTACTCATATGCACTCAGTCACAGATGTCAAGACATCTGTGAATATACCACCATGGAAGGAAGAACATCCAGTAATTGTCCATCTAGTGCAAAGACACAGTAGAGATCAAACATAGCACTTATGTTTATTGATCCTGCCCAGTTAACAGCATGATGTCTCAACATTGATTTGAACATCACCTGTTCCAACATTACAGAAGGATGAACTGTACCAGACCAACCAGTCTATCAGTAACAACAGTCAATAATGAATGTCATAACATTCTGTTTTGCAATCAGACTGCAGGCTATGTGTTAGGTCTGTTATTCCCTTTATAAATAGGCTAAAACCAGACTGAGTTATAACATACAGAATATAGTGTGCAGAAGGTAAAAACACCAGTAATTGTTAACCCAGTTCGGTACAACATTACCTACTCTGGGGGCATACCAAGCCAGGAAGAAGATCCACTATTAGTAGTATTAATTCAAAGTTAAACTCCCCCGTTTACAACTCCTCACTTAATCCCTACCCAATGCAATCTATACCTAGGCACTCCTAGATAGAAACCTCCAGTTTCCATTCCTATCACTACAATCACCATGTAATGCTTAGATAACTTGAACATGCTTCACGACTTCGTTCAAGAACATAACCACTCTTGCCTACAAGCTTTGAGTTACAAATAATCTCATTCTTTCAAGCACTGAGAAACACCTGGTAACCTTCCCACAGGTTGGGAGGTTTACCTCTCACACACACCCCTAATTTTTACATTGTTTGAGGCTTACAAATCCTAGGTTACAATCTACTATTTATAACCTAACCACCCAACTGGATTTGGGCCTTCAGAAATCGCAGCAAATCTTTCCTTTACTGTTACAGAGCTGGCAGAATTCTTCTGCTACAATCATGGTCTTCAATCTTTTATTTCCTAAAAGATCTCCATATTTGGGAACTGTATATTCACCAAATATATTTACCAAATCTTCTGATTGAATCTTCAAGATCTTCACATAGGAGATAGGATATTCACCAGATCTCCTAATTAATCACAAACCAAACCAGAATTAACTGATTCAGTTTGATACACATGTGAGATGTCACAGTCCCGATGTCGTGACATCTTACATGACATGTTGGTCCAGATGTTGAACTTCTTCAACCCAACATATTAAAACAACAGAGGTGATTACATTATTTGTTTTACAAAATTAATGCCAATCCTAAGGTACTAAGAGGTAAAAAGGATTATGCGTAGGCTAGGCAACGACTTAAAATTACTGGGGGACTCGAGGAAATCCATGTAAAATGGAGACTCAACCGAGGAAAACAACATCCGCTGGGGATACGAATAAGTCAGGGTAAAACTGAAGTACTCGACTCGTGCAGGGGAAAGCGATTTCACTAAGGAAATGCGCACTCAACTCAACTGGGGAGAAGAAAATATCATTTCAACACAGGAGGAGCAAAAATACATTATCTACTACCTGCTACTGGGTAAGGAGATAATAAAATTCTGACAGAGAGAACATCTGTCATCGGTTAGGATGAACATATCAAGGATGACTCGCTAAGGGAAAGCCAGGGAGGAATATCCATTACCGGTTACTAGGTAAGAATAGCCTTGATGGGGGTGTCAAGGAGGATATCCGTCATCGGTTAGGATGAACATATCAAGGATATATCAACTGAACAACAAAAGGGGAATTACATCTATCGAAGGTTGGATAGAAAACCGTCAAAGAGAAAAATTCATCACCGGTTAGGATGAACATATCAAGGATTCACTCTGCGAGGGGATAAAGCAGGATTTACAACTACCGATTACTGGGTAGAAGACCAATCAAAGAGAAAATTCGTCACTGGTTAAAGTGAACATATCAAGGATAGACTCTGAAATGGGGAATAAAAGTAGGGATTACATGTATCAGTTACTGGATAGAATACCAGAGAAGAGAAAATCCGTCACTAGTTAAAGTGAACATATCAAGGATAAACTCCTCTCAAAGGGGAACAATAGGATTTACAACTACCGATCACTGGGTAGAAAACCAACAAGAGAAGGAAATCTGTCATCGGCTAAGATGAACATATCAAGGATCAACTCTCTAAGGAACAAAATAGGGATTACAGCTACCTTTTTACTAGGTAGAATACCAAAGAAGAGAACATCTGTCACTATTTAAAGTGAACATATCAAGGATGGACTCACGCGGGGGGAATAGATCCACTAGGGATACTACTGAGGAGAAAAAGAGTAGTTTTGCCAGGTATTGGGCAAGAAGTAAGACACTGCAAGCTAAGAAGAATATTACTAGATACTGGGTAATAGACTCTTAGGGGACCAAAGCATCTATCTAGGTAAGAACTAGAAAGAAAATTGTCAATCAAGACTCAACCCAATGAGGATATAACTCAAGGGGAGTAATTCCATCCAGAACATGTACTGGAGAGGAAACTGAAATAACAATCATCCACGAGGAAACAAACTCAGTAGGGAAACGGAGAAAGGTGAAAGTCTTTCTCCTTAAGGGGCAGACACTCTACAATTGGAGGAGGACAGACACCCGATTTGGTATGGAGATAGAGTACCACCATAACAGAGAATGAGAATCTCAAACAAATCAAATATGAAGATGCGAGATGTGCAAATTATGAAATTATATGAATGTATATGTATATGTATATGTATATGTATATGTATATGTATATATGATGATTATGCTAACAAAATGATCACAAAGGATACAGAGGTGTCGCAAAGAAATTGAACCATCGGTACAACCCTCGGTCAATCCACAAAATATGGAGACAAACTGCTGAAGAACAGAGAGATCAACATCTCACGGGCTCAACCCTAGCTGAGGAAAGAGGAGATCTTCCGAGAATGGAACAACATCAACTCTGTGGGGGAATCTAAGGTCAACACCATAAAAATGGGAGATAACCCTACTGGGAAGAATCAAACATCTCTGATCCACCTGCTGAGGAAACACGAACTCCGCTGGGGAAGGCCGAAACTCTGGCGAGGATGGAGAAAGAAACTCCATCCCGGTGACTTCACTGTGGGAAACAATATGCCGTAGAGTATTTGAATCAATCAACTCAGTTGGGGAAGAAGAAAGAAGCTCCAACGGGGATCAAACACTCCATCAGGGAACTGAATCTGCTAGATGGGGATAACAGTAGTCCATTGAGGAAATGAATCAACACTGAATGTCTAGGGATACCCGAAGAGTTACTGCTTGGGGAACCTTCGATGCTTCACACTCAAAAACTTTCTTTTCACTGAAATGTTGTTGATATTACTGTTACTTGCTTTTATATTTTTAAAGAAAACTTGATTTCGATTTAAAACCTTAATTTTAAAATGATCATAATGAAATTTAAAACTATTGGCTGAAGTAAATAAGAGTAGAGACAATTGGATAAAAGCTCAACTTTATTTAAAAGAATGGTAGTCTGTAAATGACAAGACTCCATAGATTTTACAAAGTTGAAAATGGCAATTTACATTGAAAAGGGTTACATTGGGTACATATGATCCTTAATCCTTCTACTCAATCTTGATATCCACTGTGCTCTTGATCGCTGCTGGAGATGAACTGATGTCAACCCTTGTGCTCAAACAAGTCTCCAAAATCATTGAAGATCAGCAGAATGCAGTTACTTTCCATAATCCCTAATTTTGTCATAAGTTGCCCCAAGGTGGGGTACTCAACTTATCGGGAAATTCTTTTCTGTTTTTATGTCTCTAATTTTTTCCTAGATCGCCCTTTCGGGTTTTCAATCCACTGAGGCGCTCATTTTTTCCTAAGCCTCCCTTTCGGGTTTTCCACTTAGCGAGTTGTTCTTTTATTATTTATTTTTTAGGCGAAGTATTTCTTGACTGCATCTGCGTTCATAGGACGAGTGAACTCTTCACCATCCATAGTTGTAAGAATCAAATCATCGCCTGAAAAGGCTCTCTCAACAACATATGGGCCTTCATAATTGGGAGTCCATTTTCCTCTGGAATCTGGTTTGAACGATAAAATATTTTTGAGCACAAGGTCACCTTCTCTAAACACTCGAGGTTTGACCTTCTTATCAAAAGCTTTCTTCGTCCTTTGCTGATATAACTGACCATGACACATGGAAGTTAATCTCTTATCTTCAATCAAATTCAACTGATCAAACATGGTCTGACACCATTCAGCCTCCGTCAACTTGGCTTCCATGAGCACATGCAATGAAGGAATCTCAACCTCTACGGGGAGCACTGCTTCCATACCATACACGAGAGAAAAAGGGGTTGGCCCTGTTGAAGTGCGGACGAATGTACGATATCCATGTAAAGCAAATGGGAGCATCTCATCCCAATCCTTGTATGTCACAACCATCTTCTGGATAATCTTCTTGATATTCTTGTTCGCAGCTTCAACAACCCCATTCATCTTGGGTCAATAGGGAAAAGAATTATGATGTGAAATCTTGAAGTCTTCGCAAAGAGCTTCCACCATATTGTTATTCATGTTCGATCCATTATCAATAATGATCTTACTTGGCACACCATAACGACATATGATCTGATTCTTGATAAACCTTAAAAGAACTTGCTTGGTTACATTTGAATACGATGCCGCTTCAACCCATTTTGTGAAGTAATCAATTGCCACTAGAATGAAACGATGTCCATTCGAAGCTTTGGGCTCAATCATCCCAATCATATCAATTCCCCACATGGAGAAGGTCCATGGGGAAGAGATAACATTCAATAGTGTCGGAGGAACATGAATCTTATTAGCATAAGTTTGACACTTGTGGCATTTCTTCACAAATTTGCAATAGTCAGATTCCATAGTCAGCCAATAGTAACCTTCTCGCAACATCTTCTTCGGCATTGCATGTCCATTGGAATGAGTACCAAAGGAACCTTCATGCACTTCGGTCATCAACAAGTCTGCTTCGTGTCTATCCACGCATCTGAGCAAAACCATGTTGAAGTTTCTCTTGTACAATATATCACCATTCAGGTATAAATTACCGGCTAGTCTTCTCAAAGTCATCTTATCTTTCAAAGATGCCCCAGGCGGGTAAATCTGACTTTGGAGGAAACACTTAATGTCGTAATACCATGGCTTCTCGTCTTTAATTTCTTCAACAGCAAACACATGAGCTGGCCTATCAAAATACATCCCAGATAAATTAGGAATTCATTCCAATACTTCACTACAATCATTGATGCTAATTTGCAAGAGCATCTGCCATCCGGTTCTCATCTCGAGGGATATGATGAATCTCAACCTTTGTAAAGAATGTTGAAATCCTCCTCGTGTAATCTCTATATGGTATTAAACCAGGTTGATTTGTATCTCATTATCCTTTCATCTGATTCACAACCAAAGCCGAATCTCTGAAGACATCTAGATGCTTGATTCTGAGATCAATGACCTCTTCGAGCCCTATAACGCAAGCTTCATATTCTGCCATATTGTTTGTACACTTGAAAGTCAATCTAGCTGTAAATGTAAAATGAGTGTCTTGAGGAGTGATAATCACTGCCCCAATACCATTACCATATTGATTAACAACTCCATCAAATACCATGCCCCAACGGAAACCAGGTTCTGGCCCTTCTTCTAGCAATGGTTCATCACAATCTTTCATTTTTAAGTTCAAAATTTCTTCATCAGGAAAATCATATTGCACTGACTCGTAATCTTCAATTGGTTGGTGAGCCAAATGGTCGGCCAAGATACTACCTTTGATTGCTTTCTAAGATTGGTGTTCGATATCATACTCAGATAACAACATCTGCCAACGGGAAATTCTCCCAGTTAAAGCAGGCTTCTCAAATATATACCTGATTGGATCCATTTTGGATATCAACCAAGTAGTATGATTCAACATATACTGGCACAGACGCTTAGCAGCCCAAGCCAATGCGCAATAAGTCTTTTCAAGAATTGAATACCGAGTCTCACAGTCGGTGAATTTCTTACTGAGGTAGTAAATTTCTAAATCTTTCTTTCCAGTCTCATCTTGTTGACCAAGAACACAACCCATATTATCTTCTAGCACAATCAAATACATGATCAACAGTCTTCCTTCAACAGGTGGAGACAAAATCGGAGGCTCAAGCAAATATTCCTTGATACTATCAAATTTTTTCTGGCAGTCTTCGGTCCAATCACAAGAATGATCTTTCCGAAGAAGCTTGAATATAGGAGCACATGTGGCAGTCATGTGGGAAATGAATCTGGAAATATAATTCAAGCGGTCGAGAAAACCTCTGACTTGCTTCTCAGTTTTGGGCGCAGGTATCTCTTGTATTGCTTTGACCTTGGCGGGATCAACTTCAATACCCCTCTCACTGACAATAAAGCCCAACAGCTTACCAGAAGGAACACCAAAAGTACACTTATTGGGATTCAAGCGGAGTTTTTACTTCCTCAAACGCTGGAATAACTTCAATAAATGCTCAACATATTCCTCTTTATCAATTGATTTAGCAATCATGTCATTGACATAAACTTCAATCTCTTTATGCATCGTATCATGAAAAAGAGTAGGCATTGCTCTCTCGTAAGTTGCCCCAGCATTCTTTAGACCGAAAGGAATCACTCTATAACAGAATGTTCCCCATGGTGTAATGAATGTGGTCTTCTCCCTATCCTCGGGTGCCATCTTAATCTAATTATATCCGGAAAATCCATCCATAAACGAAAAGACTTTGAATTTAGCAGTATTGTCTACCAACATATCAATGTGTGGCAAAGGGAAATCATCTTTTGGACTGGATCTATTCAAATCTCTATAAGCAACACACATGCGGACTTTTCCATATTTGTTCGGAACAGGCACAATATTGGCCACCCATTGCGGATACTCAGCAGTCACAAGAAAACCGACGTCAATCTTCTTTTCAACTTCCTCTTTGATTTTCACAGTCATATCAGGATGCGTTCTTCTCAACTTCTGCTTGACTGGTGGGAATTCTGGCTTTAATTGCAATTTATTCTCCACAATATCAGAATCCAACCCAGACATGTATTGATAGGACCAAGCAAACACATCTGAATATTCTCGAAGAAGATCAATC
Source organism: Lathyrus oleraceus (assembly GCF_024323335.1). Taxonomy (NCBI): domain Eukaryota; kingdom Viridiplantae; phylum Streptophyta; class Magnoliopsida; order Fabales; family Fabaceae; genus Lathyrus; species Lathyrus oleraceus. The sequence continues at coordinate 447,984,876 of NC_066583.1, forward strand.
AACCCCTTCTTAGAATCTGTACACAATCGAGACCCAATCTTGACTTCCTTCACATCATCTTCGGAACCCAAGTTGACAAGCTCAATTTGTTCTTCAAATGGTTGAATAATCTTCTCATCTTGATCAAGAAAATGAGAAAATTCATCACTCACTTCTACATCACTTTCCTTCTCGGCTTCAAACACAGGGAATTCAAAATATGGAGAAGGAGAAGGATCATTGTATTCAATGGGGTTAGGAACCACCTTGCATAATGATTTGATATTTTTATTTTAGAGAAGTGAATTTGTGATCAAATATTATGCAGATGGACAATTATATTGTTTAGTTATGTTTTTTGTGATTACCATTTTCAGAATAAAGCAAAAAGTAAAAATAAACATCAAAGATGTGGATGAATATAATTAATTTTATTGATGATCAATTTAAAATGCCCAAAAAAATTTCACCTCTCCCTTAGGCATAGGAGAAGGATTTTAAAATATAAAAGCAATTACTTAGATCGATGCAAAATAATAGGAATATCAACAGCAGTCCAATTGTTGCATGTCTTTCCATGCGTCACAAAGTTGGTGCAGTCTTCCTCTTCATTGTCCTCTAGCATAGCAGCTAAGTGTTGTTCATTCCCATGAATGAACCCTCCGCTACGGAAACTGAGTTACATCTCTTCAGATCTAATGGTCGACGAACCCTTCTGGAACCCCAAACCAGTTCTTCCCTTGTTGTCGGTGACCTCTACCACACGCCCCCACTGATCAACAGGACCTTCTTCAACAATTCTCTGCGCATCTTTCAGAAAGGACATAGGTGCCCCAACTCTCTTCTCAACAGCAATAGACAAGGCTTGGAACAAAGTTCCAACCTCATCCTTAGCTTCCACGTATGAGAAAGATGACAGATGGCTAACCAACAGTGCTTTTTGACCTCCCACAATTACTAGCTTGCCATTCTTGACAAATTTGAGCTTCTGGTGCAAAGTGGAAGTAACGGCCCCTGTCTCATGAATCCATGGCCTTCCTAATAAATAGTTGTAGGTCGGGTGAATATCCATTACCTGGAAATTAATTTGAAAATCACTCGGACCTATCTTGTTTGGAAGGTCCACTTCTCCAATAACTGTCTTACGCGAGCCATCAAAGGCTTTGACAATCACCCCAATGTGCCTCATGGGAGCTCCTTGGTAAGATAACTTTGACAATGTTGACTTCAGAAGCACATTTAGTGACGACCCAGTGTCAACTAGCACAATTGATAAAGCATCTTCTTTGCAATTCATCGAAATATGCAAATCCAGATTGTGATTTCTTCCCTCCTTAGGGAGTTTTTCATCGCAAAAGCTCAAATTATTGCATGAAGTGATGTTAGCCACAATTTGATCAAATTGATCCATAGTAACATCTTGCTCTATGTATGCATGTTCAAGAACTCTCTAGAGTGCTTCTCTGTGTGCTTTAGAATTCAAAAGCAGAGACATGACGGAAATCATCGAGGGGGTCTGGAGAAGCTGCTCAACCACATTAAATTCACTCCTTTTAATCAGTCGAAGTACTTCATCATCATCGCCATTGGCTTTCAAGTTGTTGGATTGACCAGACTTATCTCTTGAACAACCCACTAGATCTACATTAGGCACCTCCGCCTTCTTACCAACAATAAAATCTTCTTTGTTTTCTGGGAACACCGGTCCAAAAACTCGACCACTTCGGGTCACCTTCGTAACATCTGCAATGCTCACCACTGAATTGGTCGTAGGTAATGGTACCTCTTGACCTTTCTCTATCATCGTAGCATTGTATTGATACGGTATAGCTATATCAGATGCATACGGGACTGGGCCCGCTAACCGTATTACCAACGGCGAAACTGATCTACTGCTGACGTTCTTATTATTGTTGCTATCATACTGAATCACTAACCGCTCAGGCTACTTGAAAACGGGCACTATGACATTGACATTATCATCTACATGACGGGATTGAACAATCTGAATCATGCCTTCATCCATCAGGCGCTGGATGTCCCTTTTCACTACATCACACCCTCTAGGGTTCACGCTACAAATATCACAACCATCGTGATCATGTTCACAGTCACTCACCAACAAGATATCTTTATGCATTTGTACCAAAGATCTTCGGATAAACCCGACATCAAAAACCTTGAATTCACCAAGACAACCGTCCACTCTTCATAAGCTTTTGCACCTCGTACTTCAACGGATAACAGTTCTCAATATCATGCCCAGGTGCACCCTGGTGAAAAGCACAGCGAAGCTCAGGTTTATACCACCAAGGAAGTGGTTCTGGGATTTGTGGTGGATTCCTCAGTTGAATCAAATTTTTGAGGACTAATGATGGGTACAGTTCTGCGTATGACATACGAATTGGGTCAAAAGAGACCTTCTTCCTCTCGAAGTTTTGTTGCTGGTGATGATTGTTGTTGGAATTGTTGTTGTTGTAGGTGTTTGTTCTTTGTTCCGGTTGTTGTTGTTGACATTGATGTTGTTGTTGTTGTTGTTGTGGAATTGGTGTTGCTTGTTAATTAGAAAATACTGGAATTATTGACGACACTTGATGATGATGATGCTGATGGGGTGGTAGATTTCTTCTTGCTTGAGGCCTCCTCTTCCTCCCACTAGAAATTACGTTGGTCTCATTATCCTTCCTCTTACTGAAACTACTCCCATACCTCTTGCTGATTGACGCCTCCTCCTTTGACAAACGTCCTTCACGGACCCCTTCTTCGAGTCTCATCCCCATGTTTACCATTTCGGTAAAATCACTGGGGGCACTGGCGATCATGCGTTCATAGTAAATTGAACTCAAGGTTTTCAGAATGATTTTTGTCATCTCTTTCTCCTCCAAAGGAGGAGTGATCTGGGCAGCCAACTCCCTCCAACGCTGGGCATACTCCTTAAATGTCTCCTTATCTTTCTTAGACATGGACCTCAGCTGGTCCCCATCCGGCGCCATATCCACGTTGTACTTGTACTGTTTCACAAAAGCCTCACCTAGGTCATTGAAAGTGCGGATGCTTGCACTATCTAGCCCTATATACCAACAAAGTGCAGCACCTGTCAGGCTATCCTGGAAATAGTGAATCAGTAATTGGTCATTATCTGTCTGGGTTGACATCTTGTAGGCATACATCACAAGATGACTGAGTGGGCACGAGTTCCCTTTGTACTTCTCAAAGTCAGGCACTTTGAATTTCACTGGGATTTTCACATTGGGCACTAAGCACAGATCAACAACACTCTTCCCAAACAGATCTTTGCCTCTCAGTGTTTTCAATTCCTTGCGCAGCTCAAGAAATTGGTCTTTCATCTCATCCATCTTCTCATAGACGTTCGGGCCCTCAGACGGCTCAGAATGATAAATGGTGTCCTCTACACGAGGCAAATTGTGCACAACAGGAGGTGGCACGGACATGACCGGGCTAGATGCCGGCATGGAAGCAAAAGTGGGAGTGAAACCTTCTGGCATAAAATTGGGTGGCATTCCCCACGGGAATCCAGCAGGCAGATTGAGAGCAAAGTGAGCGGTGGCAGTAGGCACAGTAGAGGTAACCACTTCAGAAATGACAGTCCTCGCGGGAGGAGTTGCAGGTGTTGGAGAAGCTTGGCTCTGGGCAGCAAGAACTGACTCCATCATGGCAGTCAGTCGGGAAATCTCCTCCTTCAAATATCGGTTCTCTTGCTCAAGGTGTTCCATGATCCTTTGATGATTAGCTCGAGTGTTTTACCGGTGAGTCAGCTTGGCTAAAGCATAGAAGAACACCAATCAGACACCTGGCAAAAACCTGCTTATGCAAATGATGCATGAAATGCAATGCTTGACTATTTTTATTTCCAAGGAACTTACTATATCATTTGCATATATATATATATATATATATATATATTTAAATGGAAATTGCAACAATTTGATATGACCAAAAATCTCTTTTTATTTATATAAATTAGAAGGATTACACTTAGTACATTTTCAGAAACCAAAATAAAGAGATACAAGAGAAAAGGAGACTAGTCATCCTAAGGATCCCTAACAACAGTGTCAGAAGATCTGGCTGAAGGAGCTTACTTCCTTTGAATGCGACAAATCTCGGTCTCAAAGTAAGCCTTCATCTGAGTCTTCTCGAGGACAAGCTGGTCGACAATCTTCTTCCAAGCAACGGATGGCTAAGGCATGCTAGAAGGTGAAACCTATGTCTCTCTCTGTCTCTTTATCACTCGGTCTTCAAGTAGCTCAATCAGTGCATCTTTGTCCTTAGACTCCAACTGCAACTCTTCATGCTTCTTGCTCAAAGCATGGAAACGCTCTTCCCACATATCCTTCTCTTGCTTCATCTTGATGAGCGCATCTTCCAACTCCTCTAAATCTTGGTTAGGGAGAGTTAATGGCTAAACCACAACCATAAACATAGGTCTTTCACAAGGATAAGACATCTTCAACTCCAAAGTTCTCTTCTTCACCCAAAGAGTGGAAGCTTCGAAAGCTACACAATTACGTGGACCAAGCTCGGATCTTCCTTTCCTATGCATATTATGCCAAGCATGCATAATCTTCTGCTTCAAATGTTGGGGATCTTTACCCTCTTGATAGAAAATAACTGCTAACAACATGTTATTAGGTTTGTCTCTCAAGGGGAGCTCAAGTTGACGACGAGCCAAAACAGGTTTGTAGCTAATTCCTCCTTGTGTACCAATGAGAGGCACATTAGAGAATTCACCACAACTATCAATAATCTCCAAACTGCTTAAGGACATATCATACCAAACTATATCATCATTAGTGAGAGACATAAGTCTCTGAGACCATCTTAGACATTGTTTGTTCTCCACAAAAGCAGGTGTCTGAGGCAAGTGGAAAATAAACCACTTGTACAGAAGAGGAATGCAACAAACAATCGTTCCACCACCCTTAGAATTCCTTAGATGTAAAGAGAAATACATATCACCCAACAAAGTAGGCACATCATTCCCAATCAAGAAAAGTCTAATGGCATTAACATCAACAAAACCGTCAATGTTAGGGAACAAAGTTAATCCATAGATGAGCAACACAAAGATAACTTCAAAAGCGTCCACACTACCAGCTTTAGCAAAAATGGTAGCTTCCTTGATGAGGAAAACAGATGGCAACCTAAACAATCCTCCTTTCTTCAGCCAATAAGCCTATATCTCAGACTTCTTCAAGTGAAGAGCTTCAGCAATAATACTAGACCGGGGAATCTCCTCCAGTCCACTAAAAGGCACTCTACTAGCAACAAGTATCCCCAAAAGATGAGAATACTCCTCCAAGGTAGGCACAACTGAAAATCTGGAAAGTGAAACAATGGTAGAGAGGATCATAGTATTGTACCAATACACTTAAGAGTCTTTCAACTACATCAGCAGACAAGATGGACAGAAGCTTCCCATGACGTTGTTTGAAGTCCAAGGGATCTAATGCAAAAGATGCAAGCTTCCTCTACTCTTTCAAGTCGCGACATCTGAAACTGTACTTCTTAGTGTTCCTTCGTCCATAATCCATGGTCTGAAAATATTTGCAAATGATACCTTAGTTCCTTGAAATTTTGTGTGATGAATGTTATGATGTGCATGAATGCATGAATGCAACAATCACAGATAAGGGATCACACACAAGGCAAACAAAGGTCAAGGGATGAATCATGTCATTGTCAAGATCAATCATCCATTTTGGTGGATTATGGTTTGCACCTTATCAACACCCAAGTTCCATTGATATTGACAAGACTTGATTGGATCAACCAAGAATCAAGGGTTTGTTGCAAGTCACGAGCATGGAGTCTGGGTAAGAACCATCCCAAAGGAGTGAACTAAGGGTAAAAACCTGTAGATCATGTTCTAAAAAGTTCCCAGAGTCTTAATTCTATCTATCAGATATTACAGGTTAAGATGACTGACTCATCGACCCATAATATTCTCAAGAGAAACTCGTTTGAGTGTAGTATCGAGTAATAACTGTTATCAAGTCTACACTTGAACAGATTCCGCACTACATCCTAAATAGGCCAAGATGGGTTAGGTGTTCTAAGGTCCTCAGCTTCTCAGACCCAAATTAGAGATAGTAATGCCTAACCACAAATACTTGTGTAACATTTCCAAATCTAAATGAGTCTCCACTGAGTAGATGGATCTCAAGCCAACTTGCTAAGGACTACTCAACACAAGTCGAACATGACTATACCATCCTCCTATCTTAATTGCACTTAAGTTCGGGTTAGAACTTATCTCACCACTCAGAGATCACCAAGCATAACAAGCAGATTATATCGCACATACATATATACAAACATCACATATATATAAATATATTCACACAAAAAGTAGGCTTAACCCACTGGAGACTACTCCCCAGCAGAGTTTCCACTTAATTTTTGTAGCGGGAAATTCATGATCGTCAAGCTATTGACAAGCTAGATATCTATTAACAAGAGTCGTCACCGCGCTTTTATTGTTTCCAAGGGAAAAGGGAAAAAGTACGAAGAAAACTCAATTTGTAAGAAGTTTTCAAACAAAACTTAATAAAAGTCAGAGATCGCAGGTAAGGGGGTTGGTTACACAGAGGGAAGGTGTTAGCACCCAAAGTGTCCTAGGTACTCCTACGGAGCCCTTTTTGTGTGCATGTGTATTTTGTACAAAGTGATGTTCAAAAACAAACAAAATGCGGGGATGAGAAAAGAATTCATTAATTATATTTTTGTGTTTGACAAGACCTTTGGTCTTGTGCCTACGTACCAACATATAAATGAGGGGTCAAAACCTCGTAGTTTGTCCTATAAATTTCAAAATGAGTATGTTGATTTTAACAAAAAGTAAGTGTGAAACGCACAAGGGCCTAAAATGGTTTGAATGGGTTAATTCTTTTTGGCTTCTTGAAAGTTTAAGTCAAGTATAATTAACTTTATTTACAAATTTGATTTAAGAAAAGAAGTTTAAAAATGCAATGGCATAAGGCCAAAGTTTCTATCTTTTTTACAAAAAGTGGTCAAAGTTTATAACAAAATAGTTCACACAAAGAAGATTTTGAAAATTGAGGGAGAGATTTTGAAATTAAAGAAATGGGGAGGAGATGAAGAGACTACCCTATGCACAAAATTTAAAAGTTTAAAGTTGAAAAGATCTGACCAAGTGGGTAGCAATCCAATAGACAAGTATGTCAATAGAAACCCAGAATTCCCTTGGACTTTTTAGAATCAAGCAACATACAAATGCACAATTACATCAATCTTGAAGAGCAAAGGCATCAAATAAAGATAGCTTTATCCAAGCTTATCCACTTCAATGATCTTCTTCAAAAGAGCCTATGTAGCAGGTGAATTCCACAATTCACAGGTTCAACATAACAGCTTAACAATGACCAATGTTGCAGATGAAATGAAGAGATCTTGAATGATGTACCAAATACACTCAAACTGCAATAACTTGGTTCTTCACAAATTGGCATTGGCCAAGTCCATTAGCAAAGGAATGTTGCCTAAACTCTAAGTCCAATTGAGCAAGATCAAACCAACAATCCACTCAAAAGTTTTTTAGTGTTTTTGTTATTATTATGTGCATTAATGGTCAAAGACCACACAAACAAGCAAAGTAGCACAAAACAAAATATATCACACAATATGGTCCAAATGGACAAAGTAAAAATTACATAAACATAAACAATTAGAATGATATGTATAATGGCAAATGAAATTAATTACTAAAAGTAAATTGCATTAAAGTAAAGACTTGAAGTTAAAAGTTAATGGTTAGTAAGTTAGAAGTTAATTTGGTTTTGCTTTTGATTTCAAGACATTCTTTGTAGAACACTCAACCCACTTGCCACAAGCATGGATCCTTTAACCAAAACATCTTCCAAAAGGAAGGAAAAAAGGCCAAGTTTCACACAATACCATGGAAGAGGATAGACTTACAATCTCACTAACTAGAATGCTTATGCCTTTTGTATCATAAATTTAGCGCTATGTTAAGAAATCGTAATTGGACTTATGTAGAAGTCACAACTATTTGAGGCTGGGCAATAAACTTTTGGTGTTAATGCATGTTGGAGACATAGTATTAAGAACTATGCTCATTAAACATACCACACATAAAAATATGTAAAAGGTGTGACCTAATCTCATCCATACTCATGTTAATTTTTCAATCAACTAGCATTAGGACTTTGAGATGTCATCGGCCAATTGGAAATGAATGAATGAAGAACAGGAATTAGATGAAGAGGGAAGGGGATGAATGAGATCACAAATTGGTCAAAGGAGGACTTTTACCAAATTAATATCATTCATTCATTTTGGGAGATGGAATGTACATTCCATCAATCCCCTAAATCCAATGATATTAACTTGACAAAGTCAAATCAACCTTGACCAAGGCCCAACAACAAATAAGAAACTCAATTAAGTCAATACAAATGGTCAACATAATTAAAATGACATTTATATAATTAAAAATATTAAAATAATGCATTAAATTCAAATATGTTTTGTCCAAAACCTAAAATCTCATCAAAACACCAAATAAATGGCCATGAGATTTATCATAGGTCAAACAAGGTCAAAGGACCTTGGATAAAAAATTTCATAATTTTTGAAAACTTAAAAATATTTTTAAACAATTAAAAACAAATGCAAAATCAATTAATTCATGAAAAATATTAATAATGATCCAAAAAATAATTTTAATTCAGAATATGAAAGAGAAAAATATTTGGAAATGTTTGGTGAAAGTCCCATATTTTTTAAATCAATATTGAATTTATTATGAATTATTGAAGAAAATGAAATTAAAATAAAATTCAGAAAATCCAAAAATACGTGGACCATCAGATCTCCCTCATTAATTGAGGTGGCAGATATGATCATCCAAAATGTGTGTTCCACATATGTCCAAGTCAACAGCGTTGTATACATGGTATTCACAAGGAACAATTAAGATTAAAATGTGGAAGATGGATCCCATGGCTCAGACTTAAGACGCAACATCACTGGAGCCAGAGCTCCGGTTGTCTTCTCCGGTGAGCTTCACCGGACTGGTCAACTTGAACCATCACCAAAAAAGAAAACAGGGACATGATCTTAAAGAAAAAACAACACTGAGCACGAATATCACCATCAATTCATCCAGTCCCAAATATATTGAGAGATATGTGGAATTGAAAAATGAGATTCATGACCTGAGTTGCTTTGATTTGGCCTCAAAGCAACTCAATCTTCTTGCCTATATTGGTAGGACTTAAGACAACTCCAGAATCAATGGAATTGGGAAACAATTTAAGAGAATCAAAGAGTTTAAAATTTCTGCAAATTACCTTTAATGGAGGTCTGAACTAGTTAGATCTTGATCTGAATTGTGCTTGGCTTCACTTCACTTGCTTGCAGGAGAGGAATGGAAAGGTTTAGAAGCAATGGACTCTTGGATAATTGAATTCCAAAACAGTGGAGATTCAAACTCAAATTCAAATGAATTTATCAGGGTTATCCTTTGAGAATGAAGGGTTTTCAATGGAGATTCAAAGTTGGCGCAATGTGTGTGTGATTTCTAAGCAAATGCAGTTGTATATATATAGCCCAATCCATGTGATATTTGCACACTCTTTTCAAACTTCTAAATTTGGAAAATGATGAAAGCATGGTGCATGGCCGCGCATAGGCCCATGAAATGATAACTTGAAGTCCAAAATGAATGATCAGATGTGTTGAAGCAAGCTTGGAATGCAAGGCAATTGAACATTGTTACTTGATGTTGGATCCATGCCAAATGATATTAGCATGTTTAATCCATGCGCAGCCTATGCATTTCAAGTCCAAAATGAATGTATTTAAACTCTTTGGAAAGGTGAGATCAAGAGGAACAAGTTTGATGTTGAACACTTTTTCATTTAGAGATTGTACCTTTGAGATATTTGAGGTGGAAGTTTGGAAAAATTTGACATATCAAACATTTTCTAAGTGTCAAGCCATATGTCTCAATATTCCACCTTGCTTAACTTTCTATAGGAGCTTCAAATGAGAAAAATGTCTTCATCAAAGTTGTATCTCTCTCAAAGACCTTCAAAATTGTCACCAATTTCATGTCATTTGGATTTGAAATGATATAGTTATACATTTTTGAAGTTTCGAAAAATCAGTTGATCAATGGTATAGGTCAAAAGTGATCTATAGTGTAGCCTCATATCACATGTTCAAAGAAGTTGAATTAGTTCCCACTCTATACATAAAAGTTTAAGTAGACAAATTGAATTTGATTGTGAAACCTGGAAATCTTTCATCTCATAAAAATTGAGCAAGTTATGACCTTGGGAAGTTGACTTTCAAATTAGGGTTTAGACAAAATGACCTATAATGTTTCAACATAGAAAATGATTTTCCAAGCAAAAATAGCTCTAGGTCTCAACATCAAAATTGTTTGGAATGTAATTTAGAGTAAGTTTGCTCTTGTAATTATTTTCATTTGGTGAAAATTAAATAGCTCTAGGTCTCAACATCAAAATTGTTTGGAATGTAATTTAGAGTAAGTTTGCTCTTGTAATTATTTTCATTTGGTGAAAATTGTAGGAGATAGGGTCTAGGGAGACCCAGTTTTGATCAAATGAATTCATCTGGCCAACCACCATTAACCAACTTGCTAATTTCCAATTATCTTGATTTTATTGGCTCATGGTAGATCATATATGCATAAGATGATGAAATTTGATGTTCCCCTTGAGAAATTTGATCAATTGGCGAGATAGCTTGTTGGAGAAGTTACTCAAGATACCTAGTCAAACTAGGGTTTCTAAGGCAAATCACCTCCAAAATCTTGAAGCAAACATTATCAAAATAACATGTAGAGTTCATTAGGACTCATATATGATTTTTATAACCATCCTTGAACCAATTCTTGGTTGTGCTCTTTGTTCATGAGAGTCCCATAATCCTAGATGTGATCAATGTGATCAATGAATCAATGAGATCATGCCCTACCTACAAAAGAGTTAGGCAAATACAAAGACATATTTTTGGTATTTAGGTTAGTGAAATAATAAAATACAAGTATGAAATAATCACAAAGTTTTTGGTGATCTCTCCCAAAACAAACCCAATGAAAAGGGGTAAGGAGGATGCCAAGGCATAATCCTAATGCTAATGCTTAAGATGAAATTGCATGAGGGATCTTAGGGTCAAAATTGGGGTCTTACACAATGCTTCTTTGTGTGCTTCAGAGTTCATAAGCAGAGACAGCACTGAAATTTTGGAAGGAGTTTGGAGCAATTGCTCCATCATATTAAATTCACTCTTCTTGATTAAATGGAGTACCTCATCATCATCGTTAGGCTTCAAACAGCTGGATTCACCAGACTGACACTTTTGACCACTAACTGGATCTACTACAGGCACATCATCCTTCTTACTGGCCGATACATCTTCTACACTCTTCGGGAAGACAAACCCAAAAACACGACCACTACGGGTCACCTTCGTCACATCAGCAATGCTCACAACAAAATTGGTCATAAGCAACGGGACCTCTTGACCATTCTCTAACATAGTATCATTATATTGATATGGAATAGCTCTATCGGATACGTACAGGACTGGACCCGCTAACCGTATTACCAACGGTGATACCAATTTATTGATACTGTTACTAATGCTACTGTTAAATTAAATTACCACTCACTCTAGAGTCTTGAGCACAGGAACTATAACATTCACATCGTCACCCAAATGACGAGACTGAAAAATATGGATCATACCTTCATCCATCAACCTCTGGATGTCTCTCTTCACAAGCACACAACCTCGGGGGTTCACATTCCAAATTGCACAACCATCATGGTCATGCTCACAATCACTCACCATATAGATATCTTTGTGCATCGTCACCAAGGACCTTCTAATGAAATAGACATCATATACCTTGAACTCCCCAGGACAGCCGTCCACCATATTGAGAGAAGGATCATCATGAGTGGGTAATGGGTTAGCTTTGACATTTGGCGCACGGTCCTCAAAGGACACCATCCCACTCTTGACCAACTTATGGACTTCATACTTCAGCGGGTAGAAATTCTCGATATCATGGCCAGGATCCCCCTTGGTGAAAGGCATAGTAGAGCTCTGGCTTATACCACCATGGAAGTGGTTCTGGAATTTGGGGAGGATTTCTTGGTTGTAGAAGGTTATTAAGAACCAGAGATGGATACACTTCAGCATAAGACATAGAAATAGGGTCAAAAGAGATATTCTTCCTCTTGAAATTATGTTGTTGTTTATGATTATTATTGGTGTTGCGGTTGTTGTAGTTGTTTGTTCTTTGTTGCGGCTGTTGTTTACATTGTTGTTGAACTGACACTAATTGAATGTTGGAAAATAATGGAATGATAGTTGATACTTGATGATGGTGTTGACGGGGTTGTGGACTTCTCCTGACATGAGGCCTCCTCTGCCTCCCAACGAATACTGCATTGGTCTTGCCTTCTTTCTTTCTGGAAAACTCGTTACCATACTTTTTGCTTGACAAAACCTCCTCTTTAGACAACCGTCCCTCTCGGACACCTTCTTCTAATCTCATCCCCATATTTACCATTTCGGTAAAGTCACTGGGGGCACTAGCAATCATTTGCTCATAGTAAAATGAGCTCAGGGTCTTGAGAAAAATCTTGGTCATCTCCTTTTCTTCCAAAGGAGGGGTGATTTGAGCAGCCAACTCTCTCCATCTTTGAGCGTACTCTTTAAACATCTCCTTGTCCTTTTGAGACATCGACCTCAACTGGTCCCTATCTGATGCCATATCCATATTATACTTGTACTACTTCACGAAAGCCTCATCCAAATCATTAAACGTGCGGACACTCGCACTATCCAAACCCATGTACCACCTCAAAGCGGCACTAGTCAGACTGTCTTGGAAATAATGAATCAGTAACTGATCATTATCAGTTTGCATCGATATCTTTCTATCATACATGATGAGATGGATGAGGAGGCAAGTATTCCCCTTATACTTTTCAAAGTCAGGGACTTTTAACTTCATTTGGATTTTAACATTAGGAACCAAGCACAGTTCCGCAGCAATCTTACCAAAAAAATATTTTACCCTTAAGGTCTTCAACTCCTTTCGCAGCTCAAGGAATTGGTCTTTCATCTCGTCCATCTTCTCATAAACATTCGGACCCTCAGACGGCTTGGAATGGTAGATGGTGTCCTCAACACTAGACAGCGTGTGAGCAACTGGATGAGGAAAAGACATGATCAGGCTAGATGTCGGCATGGAAGCAAATATAGGTGCAAAACCTTCAGGCACAAAGTTGGGCGGCATTCCCCACGGGAATCCGGCAGGCATAGCGGGAGCGAACTGAGTGGCAGGTGTAAGACTCCGATTTTGACCCTAAGATCCCTTATGCAACTTCATCATATGCATTAGCATTGGGATCATACATTGGCATCCTCCTTACCCTTATTTCATTGGGTTTGCTTTGGGAGAGATCACGAAGCACCATGTGATTGTATCATACTTGTATATTATCATTTTACTAACCAAAATACCAAAAATATGTCTTTGCATTTGCCTAACTCTTTTGTAGGTAGGGCATGATCACCATTGATCTATCAAGTTCACACCTACGGTTTGAGACTCTCATGGCTAAGAGCACAATCAATGATTGATCCATAATGTGTCAAAGCATCATATATGAGTCCCTTTGATCTCTACATGTTATATTGATCAAGTATTCTACAAGAGTTTGGAGGAGATTTGCCTTGGAAACCCTAGTTTGACTGGGTATCTTGAGTCACTTCTCCAACAAGCTATCTCACCAATTGATCAAATTTCTCAAGGGATACTTAAAAAACTAATCATATTATGCATATATGATCTACCATGAGCCAAAAAAGTCAAGAGAATTGAAGGTTAGCATGTTGGTTGATGGTGATTGGCTAGATGAATTCATCTAATCAAAACTGGGTCTCCCTAGACCCTATCTCCTACACTTTTCACCATATGAAAATGACTCCAAGAGAAACGCTACTCTAAATTACATTCCAAACAACTTTCATGTTGAGACCTAGAGCTAGTTTTGCTTTGAAAATCATTTTCTATATTGAATCATTATAGGTCATTTTGTGTAAACCCTGATTTGAAGGAAAACTTCCCAAGGCCATAACTTGCTCAATTTTTATGAGATGAAATATTTTCAAGTTTAAAAATAAAATTCAAGATGTCTATTTCAACTTTCATGTTTGGAGTGAGAGCTAATTCAACTTTTATGAACATGTGATATGAGAATACATTATAGGTCATTTTTGACCTATACCATTGAACAAGTGATTTTTCCAAACTTCAAAAATGCATAACTCTATCATTATAAATCCAAATGACATGAAATTGGTGACCATTTTGAATGTATTTGAAATAGATACAACTTTTATGAAGACACTTTTCTCATTTGAATTTCACGTAAAAAGTTAAGCAAGGTGGAATATTGAGATATATGACTTGACACTCAGAAAAAATTTCAACATGTTGAAATTTCCAAACTTTCACCTCAAAATTCACCATGATCCAAGCTCCAAATGGAAAAGTCTTCAACATCAAACTTGTTCCCCTTGATCTAAGCTTTCCACAGAACCCAAGTTCATGCCTTTTGGATGAAATTTGTTAGGTTTGCGCATGGCTTTAACAGAGTTGCATGATTGGAAGAAATCAAATGCCAAAAATCACATTTCACATTGCCTTGACATCCAAGCCTCATTTGAACTTCAGAACAGATACAAGTGGATCAATTTGAATTGCTTCACGGGCATGTACATGCCCATGCAAGCTTGTGCATGAAATGTCCAAATTTAGAAATTTGTCAAGTGTGCAAATATCAGTCCCAATTGCTATAAATATAGGCCATTGGAGCTCAATTCAAACACACCTTAAGCGCCAACTTTGCCCGCCAATTTAAACCCTTGCATTTCAAACAAAAACCTGATAATTTTCAACTTGAAAATTGAGTTTGAATCTCACTGTTTGGAGATTCAAGAACTCCAGGATCCAAAGCTTTGTACCATTGCCAAACCTCCCATGTAAGTTTCTCAAGTGTGATCAGATCTAGTTTGAAGCAAGCTACATCAAGTTCTGCACAGCATTGAAGGTAAATTTCAGAAAGCTTCATCTCTTTGATTCTCACTCAATTCTCATCAATTCTCTTGGATCTTTAGTTGTCTAAAGTCCTACCAATGTAGGCAAGTAGATTGGGTTGCTTTGAGGTCAAATCGAAGTAACTCAGTTGACACACCTCAAAATTCAACTCCTCATATCCTTTTATATATTTGGAGTTAATTGAAATTGAGGTCAGATTCGTGCTCTACGCCATTTTTTCTTTCAGATCATGTCCTCTTTTTTGTTTTGGTGATGGTTGAGGGTGGACCAGTCCGGTGAGGTCCACCGGAGAAGAAGACAGGAGCTCTGGCTCCGGCGGTATGTTGGCACGTCTCCCAGCCATAGGATCCATTCAAATTGTTTTAATCTTAGGCGTTGTGGCACACTGACTAGGTTCCGTCATGGAACGTGCGTTTGTGTCCACTTGATCAGCCACCTCAATTAATGAGGAAGATCAAGTGGCTTACGTTTTTTTGATTTTTTTTATTTTTGTTTTAATTGATTTGATTTTCATTAATTCATATTAATTTTAATATTAATCCAAAAAATATGAGAGTTTCACCAACAAAATTTAAATAAATTGCTCTTTCATACTCTGAATTAAAATTACTTTTTGGATCATTATTAATATTTTTCATGATTTTATTGATTTTGTATTTATTTTTAATTGTTTAAAAATACTTTTAAGTCTTAAAAAATTCTAAAAATTTTTCTCCAAGGACCTTTGACCTTGTTTGACCTATGATAAATCTCATGGCCATTTCTTTGGTGTTTTGATGAGGTTTTAGGAATTTGACAAACCATATTTAATTTAAATGCATTATTTTAGTATTTTTAATTTGAATAAATGCCAATTAATTGTGTTGACCTCTTGTGATGGTTTGTGTAAGTTTGACTTGTGTTGTTGGGCCTTGGTCAAGGTTGATTTGACTTTGCTAGGTTAATATCATTGGATTTAGGGGATTGGTGGAATGTACATTCCCCTCCCTCTTCATCTAATTCCCCTTCTTTATGCATCCATTTCAAAGTCCTAAAGTTAGTTGATTGAAAAATCAACGTGAGTATGGATGAGATTAGGCCACCTCTTTTACATATTCTTTTTGTGTGTGGTATGTTTCATGAGCATAGTCCATTATACTATGTCTCTAACATGCATTAACACCAAAGTTCTATTTCCCGGCCTCAAATAGTTGTGACTTCTACATAAGTCCAAATACGATTTCTTAACATAGCGCTAAATTTTTTACACAAAAAGGCATAGCATTCTAGTTAGTGAGATTGTAAGTCTCCCTTCTTTCACGGTATTATGTGGAAACTTGGCATTTTCCCTTCCTTTGGAAGATGTCTTGGCTCAAGGATACATGCTTGTGATAAGTGGATTGAGTGTTGTCCAACGAATGACTTAAAACAAAAGTAAAAGCAAAACAATACTAACTTCTAACTCATTAACAACTAACATTTAATTACAAGTCCTTTATTTTAATGCACTTTAATTTTTAAGCTCTATTCATTGGCCATTATTCATACCATTCTAATTGTTTATATTAATTCCTTTTCACCTTGTCCACTTGGACCATATTGTGTGATATATCTTGTTTGTGTATACTTTGTTTGTTTGAATGGTATTTGACCATTAATGTACTTAATAATAACAAAAACCCTAAAAGACTATTGTGTGAACTGTTGACTTGATTTTGGACAATTGGACTTAGAATTTAGGCAACATTCCTATGCTAAAGGACTTGGCCAATGCCAACTTTTGTGAAACCAATTGCTTGCAATTTGAAACTTCATCTGATACATCTTTGAAGATCCCTTTGAGTTCATCTACAACATGATCATTTTGAAGTTGTTATTTTGAACCTGTGACTTATGGAATTCATCTTCTACATGGGCAATTTTGAAAAGACATCATGGAGTGGCTAAAGCTTGGATGGGGCTATCTTTATTTGATGCCTTACTCTTCAAGTTACTATTGTATGCATTGTTTGTTGCTTGATTCTAATATCCAAGGGAATTTGGGGTTTCTATATGACATTCTTGCTTATTTGATTGCTACCCATTGGTCAGATCTTTTCAACTCTTAACTTTTAATTTTGTACATAGGATTAGTCTCTTCATCTCCATCCCATCTCTTTAATTTCAAAATCTCTCCCTCCTTTTAAAAAAATTCTTCTTTGCTTGAACTAGCTTTGTTCTAAACTTTGACCACTTTGCAAACTAGAAACTTTGGTCTTATGCCATTGCATTTTAAAACTTCGTTTCTTAATCAAACTTGTAAATAAAGTTAGTTATACTTGACCTAAACTTTCAAAAGCCAAAAAAGAACTAACTCATTCAAACCATTTTTAGGCCTTTGTGCCTTTCAAACTTTATTTTTGTCAATGCACCCACTTTTAAATTTGTATCACGAACTACGAGGTTTTGATCCCTCATTTTTATGTTGATACGTAGGCATAAGTACGAAGGTCTTGTCAAACAAAAAAATAAATAATTAATGAATTCTTTTCTCATCCCCCCATTCTATTTGTTTGTAAGCATCACTTTGTGCAAAATACATATGCACACAAAAAAAGGGCTCCCTAGGAGTACCTAGTACACTTTATGTGCTAACACCTTCCCTTTGTTTAACCAACCCCCTTACCTGTAATCTCTGACATTTTATTAGTTTAGATTTGAAAATATCTTACTTTTGGGTTTTGTTCGTACTTTTTCCCTTTTCCCTTGGAAACAATAAAAGCGCGGTGGTGACTCTTGTTATTTGATGTCTTACTTATCCATAGCTTGATGATCATGAATTTAACGCTACAAAAATTAACAGGAGACTCTGCTGGGGAGTAGTCTCCAGTGGGTTTAGCCTACTTTTTTGTGTGCATATAATTATATATATGTGATGTATGTATATTTGTTTGTATGATATAATCTACTTGTTGTGCTTGGTGATCTCTGAGTGGTGAGATAAGTTCTAACCCGAACTTGAGTGAAATTAAGATAGGAGGATGGTATAGTCATGTTCGACTTGTGTGGAGTAGTCCTTAACAAGTTGACTTGAGATCCATCTGCTCAGTGGAGACCCTTTTAGATTTGGAAATGTCACACAAGTATTTATGGTTAGGCATTACTATCTCTAATTTGGGTCCGAGAAGCTAAGGACAGTAGAACGTTTACTCCTCTTGGCCTATTTAGGACGTAATGCGGAGATTGTTCAGGTGTATACTTGATAACAGTTGTTATGCAATACTACACTCAGACGAGTTTCTCTTGAGAATATTAAGGGTCGATGAGTCAGTCATCTTAACCTGTAATATCTGATAGATGGAATTAAGACTCTAGGAACTTTTTAGAACATGGTCTACAGGTTTCATCCTTAGTTCACTCCTTTGGGATGGTTCTTACTCAAACTCCATGCTCGTGACTTACAACAAACCCTTGATTCTTGGTTGATCAAATCAAGTCCTCTCAATATCAATGGAACTTGGGTGTTGATAAGGTCAAAACCATAATCCACTAAAATGGATGATTGATCTTGACAATGACTTAAATCAGATTTCCCGACTTGAAAGAGTTAAGGAAGCTAGAATCTTTTGTATTAAATCCCTTGGACTTCAAACAACGTCATGGGAAGTTATTATCTATCTTGTTTGCTGATGTGGTTGAAGGACTCTTGAGTGTGTTAGTGCAGTTCTATGATCCTCTCTACCGTTGCTTCACTTTTCCTGATTATCAGCTTGTGCCTACATTGGAGGAGTATGCCCATCTCTTGGGTATACCAATTTCTAGTAGAGTGCCATTTAGTAGGAGGGAAGAGATTCCCAGATCTCATCTTATTGCTGAAGCTCTTCACTTGAAGAAGTCTAAGATAGAGGCTCATTGGGTGAAGAAAGGAGGTTTATTTGGGTTGCCATCTGATTTCCTCATCAAGGAAGCTACTGCTTTTGCTCAAGCTGGTAGTGTGGACGCTTTTAAAGCTATCTTTGTGTTGCTCATTTATGGATTAGCTTTGTTCCCTAACATTGACGATTTTATTGATGTTAACACCATTAGACTTTTCTTGATTGGGAATCTTGTGCCTACTCTGTTGGGTGATATGTATTTCTCTTTGCATCTACGGAATTCTAAGGGTGGTGGAACCATTGTCTGTTGCATTCCTCTTCTGTAAAAGTGGTTTATTTTGCACTTGCCTCGGACGCCTGCTTTTGTGGGGAACAAACAATGTCTACGGTGGTCTCAGAGACTTATGGCTCTCACTAATGATGATAGAGTTTGGTATGATCCTTCTTTGAGCAGTTTGGAGATTATTGATTGTTGTGGTGAATTCCCTAATGTGCCTCTCATTGGTACACAAGGAGGAATTAACTATAATCCTGCTTTGGCTCGTCGTCGACTTGGGTTCCCCTTGAGAGACAAACCTAATAATACTTTGTTAGAAGGTCTTTTCTATCAAGAGGGTAAAGATCCCCAACATTTGAAGCGGAAGATTGTGCATGCTTGGCATAATGTGCATAGGAAAGGAAGATCCGAGCTTGGTCCGTGCAATTGTGTAGCTTTGGAAGCTTACACTCTTTGGGAGAAGAAGAGAGCTTTGGAGTTGAAGATGCCTTATCCCTGTGAGAGACCTATATCTATGGTTGTAGTTGAACAATTAACTCTCCCTAACTAAGATGTAGAGGAGTTGGAAGACACACTCGCCAAGATGAAGCAAGAGAAAGATATGTGGGAAGAGCGTTTTCGTGCTTTGAGCAAGAAGCATGAGGAGTTGCCGTTGGAGTCTAAGGACAAGGATGCATTTATTGAGCTACTTGAAGACAGAGTGACAAAGAGATAGAGAGAGCCAGAGGTTTCAGCTTCTAGCATGCGTCAGCCTTCCGTTGCTTGGAAGAAGATTGTTGATCAGCTTGTCCTCGAGAAGACTCAAATGAAGGCTTCTTTCGAGACCGAGATTCGACGCATTCTAAGGAAGTACGCACCTACAGTCGGATCTTCTGATGTTGTTGTTAGGGACCCTTAGGATGACTGGTCTCCTTTTCTCTTGTATTTTTCATTTGGTTCCTTCCAATTATATAAATGAAAAGAGATTTTTATGGTCATATCAAATTGTTGCAATTGTTGTTAAGTATATATATTTGTAAATGATATAGTAAGTTCCTTGAAAATAAAGAAACAAGTATTACATTTCATGCATTATTTGCATAAGCAGGTTTCTCTTTCGCCAGATGTCTCATTGGTGTTTCTTCTGTGCTTCAGCCAAGCTGACTCATCGGTACAACACTCGCGCCAATCATCTGAGAATCATGGAACATCTTGAGCAAGAGAACAAAGAGTTAAAGGACGAGATTGCTCGACTGACTTCCATGATGGAGTCAGTATTGGCTGCTTAGAGTCAATCTTCTCCAACGCCCGCAACTCCTCCTCCTTAGAGGACTGTCATTTTAGAAGTGGCTACTTCTATCATGTATGCTACTACTGCTCATTGAGCGCCTTCCGTTCCTTTTAGATTCTCGTGGGGAATGCCGTCTAACTTTATGCCTGAAGGCTTTGCGCCTACTTTTGCTTCCATGCTGACATCTAGCCCAGTCATGTCTGTGCCACCTCCCATTGTGCACACCTTGCCTCGTGTGGAGGACATCATTTATCATTCTGAGCCGTCTGAGGGGCCAGGTGTTTATGAGAAAATGGACGAGATGAAGGATCAGTTTCTTGAGCTGCGCAAGGAATTGAAGACGTTGAGGGGTAAGGACTTGTTTATGAAAAGTGTTGTTGAGTTATGTCTAGTGCCGAATATGAAGATTCCGGTGAAATTCAAAGTGCCTGACTTTGAAAAATAAAAATGAAACACATGTCCTCTCAGTCATCTAGTGATGTATGCCCGCAAGATGTCTACCCAAACTGACAACGATCAACTGTTGATTCATTATTTCCAAGACAGTTTGACCGGTGCTGCGCTCCGTTAGTATATGGGGTTGGACAGTGCAAGCATTCGCATTTTCAATGACATGGGAGAAGCTTTTGTCAAACAGTATAAGTACAACGTGGATATGGCGCCTGATAGAGACCAGCTGAGGTCTATGTCTCAGAAGGATAAAGAGACATCCAAGGAGTACGTGCAGAGGTAGAGAGAATTGGCTGCTCAGATCACTCCTCCTTTAGAGGAGAAAGAAATGAAAAAAAACTTTTTGAAGACCCTGAGTTCATTTTATTATGAACGTATGATTTCTAGTGCCCCTAGTGACTTTACGAAAATGGTAAACATGGGGATGAGGCTTGAGGAAGGTGTTCGTGAAGGACGTTTGTCAAAGGAGGAGGTATCGTCAAGCAAGAGATATGGCAGCAGTTTTAGGAAAAAGAAAAATAGCGAAGCTAATGAAATTTCTAGTGGGAGGCAGAGGAGGCCTCAGATCATAAGGAATCAACCATCCCATCAACACCATCATCAAGTATCTTCAGCCATTCCTGTATTTTCGAATAATCAAACAACACCAATTCAGCAACAACAACAACGTCAACAACAACAACCGCAATAAAGAACGAACACCTACAACAACAACAATACCAACAATCATCATCAACAAAACTTTGAGAGGAAGAAGATCTCTTTTGACCTGATTCCTATGACTTATGCAGAACTGTATCCGTCTTTGGTTCTCAAGAACCTACTCCAACCAAGAAACCCTCCACAAATTCCAGAACCACTTTCATGGTGGTACAAACCATAACTCCGTTGTGCTTTTCACCAAGGAGCTCCCGGACATGATATAAAAAACTGCTATCCGCTCAAGTATGAGGTTCAAAAGCTGATAAAGAGTAGAATGGTGTCTTTTGAGGACCGTGCACCTAACGCGAAAGCAAATCCATTGCTCGCTCATGGGAATTCTTCTGTTATTATGGTGGACGGTTGTCCTAGAGAGTTTAAAGTGTTTGATGTTCGTTTCATCTAGAGGTCCTTGGTACAGATGCATAAGGACATTTGTATGGTGAGTGATTATGAGCATGACCATGATGGTTGTGCTATTTGCAGTGTTAATCCCCGAGGATGTTTGGTTGTGAAGAGGGACATCCAGCGGATGATGGATGAAGGCATGATCTAAATTGTTCAATCCCGTCATATAGATGACGATGTCAATGTCATAGTGCCCATTTTTAAGCAACCAGAGAGATTGGTGATTCAATACGATAACAGTAACAGTAGCAGCATCAGCAACAGATCAGTATCGATGTTGGTTATACGGTTAGCGGGTCCAGTTCCGTATTCATCAGATAAAGTTGTTCCGTATCAGTACAATGCAACAATGATGAAGGATCGTCAAGAGGTCTCGTTGCCTACGACCAGCTCTGTAGTAAGTATTACTAATGTTGCCAAGGTGACCCGCAGTGGTCGTGTGTTTGGGTCGGTGTTCCCGAAGGACAAAGAAGTATCAACTGTTGTAGCGGGGTATTCGTTACCATTAGAGATATTGACTAAATCCAAGGTAAATCATACAAGTCGAGTCACCACCGCACTTCTATTTATCCAAAGGAATGGTTAGAAAGCGAACAAAAACCTAAAAGTTTTATCGAATCAAAAACTAGTAAAAATGTCAGAGATCTGGGTAAGGGGGTTGGTTATGCAATGGGAAGGTGTTAGGCACCCAAAGCATCCTAGGTACTCCTAGGGAGCCCTTTTCACACTTGTTGCAAAGGTTGTTGTTTTTTTTTTGAAAATTTATTTGTGCAAACATGATTGAAGGGATGAGAAAAGCGTGTATGTTTATCTAATGTACTACTTACTAAAAGAAGGGTCAAAAGAAAATGACTCGCACGGACGTCTCATCCACTGCATAGGTATCTCATCTGAATCTGAGAATCAGAGTCTTCGTAGCTCGGATACCTATGGGTTAAAGAGGAGTGTGCTCGCTAAGACATCGCGTCTTATGCCTACGTATCTCATCTGGGATGAAAATCATAGCAAAACGTAGTTCGACCACCTATGGGGTAAGGGTTGTGTTTTGGGGTGAACGACGTTACTACGCAATCTACCGGATGCTCGACCTTTGGAGACTTACTCGCCTGTAGTAGAAGGAGATAACGTGTTCTTAGGAGAAGAAAAATCAATGAGTTTGGGGTGTTTAAGGATGCTCATGCAAAAAGGCAGTCCTAGATGAAGGAACCGCGCTACCTTAAATGACATGCGACGAGGGGCTATACGAAACCTAAGAAATCGATAACATGCGGGAAAAGTAAAGGGATCGAGAGATCTACCGTACGGATAAAGATCTGAAGTAACAGCAATTAGATAAATAAGAAACCCAAAGACTCTTCCAAGCTAAACACCATTAAAGAAAGCGAGTCAGTACAGGTACTCGGAATAGACCTCCAGGTGGTACCCCATAAATAAAGTGGAACACCAAGCAAGCTATCCCTGTAAGAGTATGTGAGCCCTCACAAAAACTCAACAAACAGGTTAGAGTAAAAGGATGAAATCAGGAGAAAACAATGCCATAAAACAGGTTAGAGCAAACAGGATAGGGTAATCAAGAGTTGCCCCCAAATCAAAATGTAACCACATGAATCATGCCATTAAACTTCACAAAAAGCTCACAAAAAGCAACCAAGGGTAGGAGGCCTAAACCTCTTGTCAAACACATGCATCAAAAGGGTATCAAATTCACCCATAATACCTCATACATTCAGAGCATTCAAATTAAAAGCATAAAGTAATGGGAATAAGGCAAACCTGATTGGAGAGATCGAATGAAATTGAATTGCCCGGTTGGGTTTGCAAAGCACTTTTAGGGTTTATATGAGAGGGAATTGGTTCTTTGCCGATGATTTCCCTTCAGTCTCTGGAGGTTGCTCTGAACTCTGTTAGCTCTTCTCTCACTATCTTTTTCCCTGCCAGGGTAATAGGAATAGATATCCTTTTTGTTTCACTAAAACTCTGAATTTATAACCTGATTTTTGTGGACCTGTGGGCTCAAATGAGAGAGGCCTAAGTCCAAAAATTTTCTGTTATATTTTATTTATTTATTTATTTATTTATTTATTTATTTATTTTTTCTTTTCGTTTTTCGTTCTTTTGTTTTTTAAACACGTGGGCTTCGCCTAGCGAGCATGACAGTTCAAGAAATTCCTCTTAGCGTAGGTGATTCTGGTGGCTTTTCTTGGGACTCGCTAGGCGACCCATTCTGCTCGCCTAGCGAGCATGACAGCTCATGAACAAACTTTTGCTCCTTCAAGATTAACGTTTTGACTGACGAATAGACCCCATTTGAACCTGTTGAAAGTATCTCAAGCCATTCCCTTGTGGTGACTGATCATCTAAATAGAACCCACAAAGTGTCTTGGATGATACTCAAGCTTCAAACAAAAGATGTTAGTGACACATTTTTGTGCTTTTGGTTAGTAAACAAAAGTAAGAGAAACAATGATGTATAATTCAAGCATGCTTGGTGATCTCAAACCAATCACAAGGAGTCCCACCCAAAGGCAAAGGGAACCAAGATGCTAAAGATCCTTGAGGCAATGCAAATGCAATGTTATGATGCCATGAGGGATCTTAGGGTCAAAATTGGGGTCTTACAACTGTCAGTAAGGAAGTGGAAGTGCCTACTGTAGATCCAATTAGTGCTTCAAAGTGTAAGTCTGGTGAATCCAACAATTTGAAGGCTAATGATGATGATGAGGTACTTCATCTGATAAAGAAAAGTGAGTTTATATGGTGGAGCAGCTGCTTCAAACCCCCTCCAAGATTTCAGTAATATCTCTGCTTATGAATTCAGAAGCGTACAGAGAAGCACTGCAAAGAGTTCTTGAGCAAGCGTTTGTGGAACATGATGTTACGGTGGATCAGTTTGATCATATAGTATCTAACATCACTTCCTACAATAATCTTAGCTTCTGTGATGAGGAACTCCATGAGGATGGTAGGAATCATAATCTTGCTTTGCACATCTCTATGAATTGCAAAGATGATGCTTTGTCAAATGTGTTTATTGACACCGGGTCTTCATTGGATATGCTGCCAAAGTCAACTCTATCAAAGTTATCATATCAAGGAGCGCCCATGAGGTATAGTGGTGTAATCGTCAAAGCTTTTGGCGGTTCACGCAAAATAGTTATTGGTGAAGTAGACCTTCCAGTGAAGATAGGTCCGATTGATTTTCATATTACTTTTCAAGTAATGGATATCCACCCGGCCTACAGTTGTCTGTTGGGAAGGCCATGGATCCATGAGGCAGGGGTTGTTACCTCCACATTGCATCAGAAGCTCAAACTTATAAAGAATGGGAAGCTTGTCATTGTTGGTGGGGAGAAGGCATTGTTGGTTAGTCACCTGTCATCTTTCTCTTATGTTGAGACTGAGGATGAGGTTGAGACTCTGTTCCAAGCCTTATCTATTGCTGCTGAAAAGAGATTTGGGGCACCTATGTCCTCATTGAAAGATGCAAAGAAGATTGTTGAAGAGGGCAATATGGATCAGTGGGGGCGCATGAAAGAGGTCTCCGACAACAAAGGTAGAACAGGTTTGTGTTTTCAACAAGGTTTGTCAACTATAAGGTCTGAGAATATGCAACTTAGTATCGTAGCGGAGGGTTCATTCATGGCAATGAACAACACTTAGCTGTTGTGCTAGAGGATGACGAAGAGGAAGACTGCACCAATTTTGTGACGCATGGAAAGGCTTGCAACAATTGGACTGTTGTTGATATTCCTGTTATTTTTCATCGATCTAAGTAATTGCTTTTATATGTTTTCAAAAATCCTTCTCCTATGCCTAAGGGAGAAGTGAACATTGTTTGGGCATTTTGAAATTGATCATTAATAAAATTAATTCTATTCATTCACATCTATGATGTTTGTTTTTTACTTTTTGCTTTATTCTGAAAAATGGTAATCACAAAAAACATAAATAAATAATATAATTGTCCATCTGCATAATATTTGGTCACAAATTCACTTCTCTAAAATCAAAATATCAAATCATTATGCAGGTTGGTTTCTAACCCCATTGAATACAATGATCCTTCTCCTTCTCCAAATTTTGAATTCCCTGTGTTTGAGGCCGAGGAGGAAAGGGATGATGAAAAGACTGAAATTCTGGTATCAGATATGAGATGTCGAAGGTAATGTCACGACACTACTATCTGTATAATAAAAACAGGATAAAGATAAAGAATAGTAAAGCAAGAGACATAAGCAATTGTTAACTCAGTTCAGTGCAACTCACCTACGTCTGGGGGCTACCAAGCAAGGAAGGAAATCCACTAAATAGAATCAGTTCAAAGACTCTCAATAAACTACACAAGTTACAGTCTTTTTCACCTAATCTCTACCCGTATGACTTCTACCTAAGAACTCTTAGATATGAGATCCTACTCACTCCCCCTTAATAACACCAGTGATATTAAACAAGAATTACTTATGAAAAGAAGACACTCTTCAAAGACACACACTTGATTTTACTTAGCAGCTTCAATCAAGTAGACACACACTCATGCTTAAAAGCTTAGAGTGACAAATTACAACTCAAAAATCAGACCAATTCAATCATCTATGGATGAATTGAATGGCTTACAAGTCACACGACCACACAAATTTAAAACCCTTATTCTCTCTCAATATTTCGCTTTGTATTTCTTGTGTATCAAATCAGGTTTTCCATGTCCTTTTTATAGAAGCATTCAGCTGGGCTTGGACATCATAAAACCCTAAAACTATTTTCCATTCAAATCTTCTTATGACAGTTAGTTAGATCTCTTTGGAAAATAAGTTAAATCACGTTGTATTCATTGATTGATTGCATTTGCAATTAACTCATCAATCAAACATAGATTGCCATTAAAAGCGCAATCACATAACACATAACATTCAGACTGAATGTTATGTGTACAGATGTCATGACATCGGGTCTGACATCCTGGAACAATCCTACATAATTCCTTTTTAAATATCTAGCAGGTACATTATATCAGATGTCATGACATTGTATATAACATCTTGTGAACACTCTTCGTTTTACCAAAATTGCTGCCAACACTTAAAACCAACAAACTCCCCCTTTGTCAAAATTTGGCTAAAACATATATCTGTCCATTTTGTTCACAAGAAAAACACATCAGCAGTTAAACAGCATAACGGCGTTTAAGCAGCAGCAGAAGCAAAAGAATTACTAGCTATAACAGCAACTAGTAAAACACACAAATGCACATGGGTACTTCTTTTCCCCCTAAGTCTGTTCAATACAGACATCTCCTTCAGCACCTGTAACATTCAGAGTTACCCTCTGACAACTCCTTCATCATCACCTGTGCACCACAGAGCATGCACAGAACATCAGACATCTCCTCCAACATCACAGAATAGAACATCATTATGTTCAACATCAAACATCTCCTTCAACATCAGTTGTTCATCTGTTTAGCCTACATCAACTAGCTACATACTAACTGCAGTTCTCCACATACATCTCCACACAGCTCCACATATTTAACTGCAGCTCTCCACATATTCACTTCTCCCCCTTTTTAGTCAAAATAGACCAAAGGTGACCAATTAGACAAAATAAATGTCAATCAGCCTAGCAGAGAATGTCACAAGTGATGTTATAACATATAAAATGTTAAAACATAAATGTTAGGAGATGCAAACCATAATTATACACAGTTGCAATAGCTGAGATAATTAGAAATCCATGGAACTCATAAAGAGTCCAAATGTTACATCAAGGCATCAGTAAGGACTGCCAAAAATTACAAACATTAACCAGAAAAAAACAACACATTATCCAGCATCCAAAACAGCCAAAACATCATCCATAACAGCATCCAAAACACACAGTCTTCATAACAGGGGGACAATCACAACTTAGTCTGAGGAAGTAGCATCTTCTTTACCTTCAGATTCAGAACTGCCACTAGATTGATCTTGAGAATTGAACCTCTCACTTGAGGTATGGGCATCTGACTCCTTGGTTTCACCAACCTTATCTATCTCTTCCTCCTCCAAGCTACTAATGAGAACCTCTAAAGCCAATTTCCAGCCCCTTACAAGTTTCCTTCAATTGAGCAATCAAGCCAACTTGAGAGGCTGGCTCCTTCCTTGCAGATGTCATAACAACATCATTGACATGGCTCCCTTCAAATAACTTGTAGTGAATGGACAGTGGAGGCTTCCTTCTGCTGGGAATATCACTTGTGTTTAGAATAGGAGGTTGCTGGCTTAAAATAATTCAACAAATGATAGATGGAAAAGCAATAGGAAGCTTTACTGCATTAGTGCAGGCATGTCTAACAATTTGTTCAAACATAAACTTCCAAAATCAAAGTTGAGCCTGGTTCCAATAGCATAGATGATTCTTCCAAGACCATTAGAGATGGTTGAGATATGGTTTGTTGGCACCAAGTTGGCTGAACCAATCTTGTGCAAGATGGCATATTTAACAGTTAACTTTCCAGCTGATAGATGCTTCTTACTTGGCCATTCCTTGGCTTGGCCAGCAGTAATTATCCTACAGACTTCATTGTCTGTAGCCTCTAACTCAACACCTCCTTAAGTTCCTCTCCTAGGAACTTATTGATTATGGTTGGGGAGAACCTTACACATCTTCCTCTCACAAAGACCTTGCAAAATTCCTTGCTATTTTTGTCAGAAATATCCTCTGGGATATTAACCACAAACTCTTTTACTAATCCTTCAAAACATTCGGGAAAAGCAACAATAGTTTTCATCAGACCAGCAGTCTTGATTAATTCCATGACTTCATTTACTTCTACAGCCTCCTTCCCTAGCTCCCTCTCAACAGCAACTCTCATTTGCATAACAAACTTCCATTTGGCAGCACCATCTTCCAGATGGAAAGAAATATTGTCCAAATGTACAGCTGCAACCTTAGCTGGAGAATTTTTAACAGTCTGCCATTTAGCAGGAGAGATGTCTGGGACATCATCTTCGATATCATCTTCAGAATCAAAGCTTTCTCTGATCTTCCTCTTCTTGACCTCTACTTTACTCCACGATTTAGAGGGTCCTACACCAGCAGTTTTCTTCCTAGTTCTGGCTGTCAACATCTCAGCCACAGTCTTACCTTTCCTGGTCTTCATTTTCCTTGCAACACTTGGTTTCAAATGATGAACCAAGGTGTCATCTTCTTCTTCTGAACTTTCTTCCTCCAAATCAATTACTCTCTCAGCAGTGTAAGGCTTCTTAGAATGAGAAGCATCTATAGGATCTTTGCTAGACATATTTTTTCTTAGAGAGCATAATCCCTCAGCAACAATGTCTTTTTTTGATCTAGATGAATCATCATCTTTCTCAGTTTGAGGTTCCACCTCAGGAGAGGGGTCCCTTCTAGACAGAGGGGTTGAAACACCCTTGACTACATGCCCTTCATTAAGAATCCTAGTTACCAGGTTCCTAATGACACGATCTGTATAGTGCATGTCATCTTTAGGAGGAGCGTTATCAAGAATGTTACCTTGATTGTTTCCAGTCGTGAAAGAAGGGCCAGGGGCGTCGCCTGGAATAACAGAGAGAGGAATAACCTCCAAAATATCTTCATCCAGAAAGTCCATGGAGGGAGTCCTTGCTTTATGAGTGGGTTTTGATCCAGATAATGAGGGATGTTGTGACATTTTGTTGAACTTTTGAGAGAAATGTTATTGCCCTAGCAGAGGTTGTCTGAGAAGTTGAATGAAGATGGAGATGGTTGTGTTGAGGTAGCGTGTGGAAATGACATAGATACTAGTTCCAATACTAGGTAATGATTTACCATAAATGTGGCACTTTCTTTTAAGTGGGCAGACAATATTTTTATTACCTTTTCCACTCCATATTAATTGCTATAAATTCTTATAAATAAAAATCCCCAATTTCCCTCTTAAACATTCAAACTGATTAGCATCCCAAGCCTTTGTAAATTTGTCGGCTAATTGCATTTCATGCTTCAGTGCTATGATTTTCTCTTCCACAAATTTTCTAATGAAGTGTTGACAAATATCAATGTGCTTATTCTTGTTGTGTTGAATAGGATTTTTGGAAATAGTTATGGCACTCAGGTTGTCATAGTACAATGTCATGACATCGTGTGTGACATTGGATTCAGTCAACAGTTGTTTCAACCAACCCTGTTGAGAACAGCTACTTCCAGCTGCTATGTATTCAGCTTGATATATAGCACAAACACCATTTTCATCTTTCAAATGTGTAGGAGCAGGTGTCCTTTTATGATCTGCATTCTCCATGCCAGCCTTCTTGTCCTTGTTCTTGGCATATTTGTTTTGAGATAGAAAAATAGACTCTTCTATCTGCTTGACTTGTAGTCCAAGTCCAACAAGGCTCATATCAATTTTAGACTGCATTTGTCTAACACCATGTTCTACCATTTGATCTGACCTCCCATCATACCCAATATTATCCACATCTATTTGAGTCACCATGAGCTTTTCTCTTTTATTTTTCACAGATAGGATCTTGTCAATACCTCCCCTCTTGTAACCATTGTTAGCGAGGAACACTATGAGTCTCTCATACCAAGCCCTAGGAGCTTGCTTCACACCATATAGGGTTTTCTTCAATCTGTACACATTCCTTTTAGACTGTTCAACATATACTTCCTCTTTCAAGTAGTCATTTGAGATCCTTTCCCTTGATTTAGTTGTGACCCTTTTTTCTTGGATCTCTTCGATTGAGATCTTTGGGATGATCCTTCTGAACTTTGATGGAGGGTCCCTTGTTAAATTTGTCAGGTTCAGCTTGAGGAGGTTCATTTACCTTGTCTGAGAAATTAGTTGGGGGATCATTCAGAGATGTCTTAACATCGTCTATGACATCACTCTGCTGGTCATCAACCACACCATTAATAAATTCCATCATTACTTTGGTTCTGGAGTTAAAGACTCTATATGCTCTGCTGTAGCCGAGAAATAATCTTTCATTTTTTTGGGGTCCATCTTCCTTGTATCTTCTTGAAGTTTTAGACAAAAACCTTTGAAGACATCAAACACATCAAATTTGTTTTTGATCCAGGTGTATCTGGAGAAGTCATCCACCACTACATACTTCTTCCCACCAAGGCTTTCAACCTGCATGGGTCCCATTAAATTCATATGGAGGAGTTTCAAACCTTTGGAAGTGATGTCATGTCTGAGGTTCTGGTGTGACATCCTTGTGTGACATTTCCCACAGATTTTTCTTTCATCAATCTTTAATTTGGGAGTTCCTCTAACAGATATAATCATCTTCATCCCATTAAGATGCAGATGGCTCAAACTTTGATGCCATGTCTTCACTCCTTCTTCTTTGACTAAGGTACACTTTGAGGAATAACCAATTTGAGAGCTCCACATGTAACAGTTCTCTTTGGTCCTGACTCCTTTCATGATCACTTCACTTTCTTTGTTAGTAATCAGACATTCAGTTTTAGTGAAGTTAACATTTAGACCTTGGTCACATAGTTGACTGATGCTTATTAGATTTGCAGTCAAGCCCTTAACAAGTAGGACCTTGTCAAGTTCAGGAACTCCAGGGCAATCAAGCTTACCTATCCCCTTGATTTCACCCTTTGCTCCATCACCAAAGGTTACATGGCTCGTGGCATGAGGATGAAGGCCAGTTAGAAGGTCTTTGTTTCCAGTCATGTGTTTGGAGCACCCACTGTCAAAATACCAATCTTCTTTGGCAGAAACTCTGAAGGAAGTGTGAGCTATTAGATTTGTAACATTAGTCTTAGGAACCCATTGCTTTTTGTTGACAGGCTTGTGATGTTTGGGTCTAAGTTGATGGTGAGTCTGATGATGAACAGGGCTAGGATAACCATACAGCTTATAGCAGAAGGGCTTTTTGTGGCCAAATTTTCCACAGTAATGGCATCTCCATCTTTGGTGTTTCCCTTTCTGTTGTCTTCCCTTATGATATTGTGACATATGATGTGACATCTCAGGTTTGCTTTTAATATGGCTGCTATTGAGTTTGGATTTAGGTTTGCCACCAGTGTAACTACACTCAGCCTTAAATTCATTGAACCCAATGCCAGATTTGTCTCCTATTATTTGACCAGTCTGGAGAATCTTGTCTAAGGTGTCAGATCCATTGTTAAGCATTCTTACATACTTGGTCATCTCATCTAGTTTAGAATGTAAGAGTACAACTTCAGTCTTCAACTTGGAGATGGTTTCCACATGTTCTCCCTTCTCATTCTCCAACTGAGCTATCACTTTCTTCTGGCTTTCAACTTGTCTGCACACTTTTGCACTTCTGTGACACAACTCTCTGTAGGTAGTGGCCATCTCTTCAAAGGTTACTTCATCATCACTTGAATCTTCATCAGAACACTATCTTCCAGTCAATGCAGTCACATGATTTGCAGCTTCTTCTGTTTCACTTTCATAAGACCATGTGGCAACAAGACTCCTCTTATGTTTCTTGAGGTAGGTCC
The DNA here is from genome assembly GCF_024323335.1 of Lathyrus oleraceus. Classification (NCBI taxonomy): domain Eukaryota; kingdom Viridiplantae; phylum Streptophyta; class Magnoliopsida; order Fabales; family Fabaceae; genus Lathyrus; species Lathyrus oleraceus. Next base: position 448,017,437 of record NC_066583.1, read on the forward strand.
CACATTCAGTTCTAATGTGACCATACCCATCACATTCATAGCACTGAACTTCTTTTCCTTCTTTGGGTTTTTCATCTGACCTTGTCCTTCTTCCAATATTGTTGAATTTACTGATGTCAGATATGATGTTCTTGACATTGGCCTTAGATCTTACATCCATCTTTTTCATAAGTCTGTTGAACTATCTTCCCAGCATTGCTACATCATTTTCCAGATCTTAATCAATATCTTGACCACCTTCCTCATCTTCCCCTTCAGTGTTTGACATGAAGGCTATGCTCTTGGCTTTCTTTTCATATCCATCACACATTCCCATCTCAAATGTTTGGAGGGATCCAATTAGCTCATCAACTCTCATATTTGAGATGTCTTGAGATTCTTCTATGGCTGTCACCTTCATAGCAAATCTCTTAGGGAGTGACCTGAGTATTTTCCTTACTAACTTTTCATCTGACATCTTTTCTCCCAGAGCTCCAGAGGCATTGGCAGTTTCAAGGATATTCATGTGAAATTCATGAATATTTTCATCTTCTTTCATCCTTAAATTTTCAAACTTGGTAGTGAGCAGCTGCAATGTAGACATCTTTACTCTAGAGGTGCCTTCATGAGTGCTATTGAGGATGTCCCAAGCATCTTTAGCCACCTTACAGTTGTTTACCAATCTGAAGATATTCTTGTCTACTCCATTGAATATCGCATTTAATGCTTTAGAATTTCCAAGGACTAGATCATCCTCCTCCATGGACCATTGTTCTTCAGGTTTCTTATCAGTTGTGGCTTCTCCTTCCTTAGTAACTACTGGATGTTCCCAGCCTGTTAACACAGCCTTCCAAGCCTTATTATCAAGAGATTTTAGGAAAGCTACCATTCGAGGTTTCCAATAGTCATAGTTAGATCCATCCAAAATTGGTGGCCTGTGAACAGATCCTCCATCTCTCCCCATAGTACCAGAAAGTATCGTCCCTAGATCTCACCCAGAACCAGAGCAGGATGCCTGCTCTGATACCAATTGAAATTCTGGTATCAGATATGAGATGTCGAAGGTAATGTCACGACACTACTATCTGAATAATACAAACAGGATAAAGATAAAGAATAGTAAAGCAAGAGACACAAGCAATTGTTAACCCAGTTCGGTGCAACTCACCTACGTCTGGGGGCTACCATGCCAGGAAGGAAATCCACTAAATAGAATCGGTTCAAAGACTCTTAGTAAACTACACAAGTTACAGTCTTTTTCACCTAATCTCTACATGTATGACTTCTACCTAAGAACTCTTAGATATGAGATCCCACTCACTCCCCCTCAATCACACCAAAACAAGAATTACTTATGAAAAGATGACACTCTTCAAAGACACACACTTGATTTTACTTAGCAGCTTCAATCAAGTAGACACACACTCATGCTTAAAAGCTTAGTGTGACAAATTACAACTTAAAAATCAGACCAATTCAATCATTTATGGATGAATTGAATGGCTTACATGTCACACGACCACACAAGACTAAAACCCTTATTCTCTCTCAATATTTTGCTCTGTATTTCTTGTGTATCAAATCAGGTTTTCCATGTCCTTTTTATAGAAGCATTCAGCTGGGCTTGGACATCATAAAAACCTAAAACTATTTTCCATTCAAATCTTCTTATGACAGTTGGTTAGATCTCTTTGGAAAATAAGTTAAATCACGTTGTAAGCATTGATTGATTGTGTTTGCAATTAACTCATCAATCAAACATAGGTTGCCATTAAAAGCGCAATCACATGACACATAACATCCAGACTGAATGTTCTGTGTACAGATGTCATGACATCGGGTCTGACATCCTGGAACAATCCTGCATAATTCCTTTTTATATATCAAGCAGGTGCATTATATCAGATGTCATGACATCGTATGTAACATCTTGTGAACACTCTTTGTTTTACCAAAATTGTTGCCAACACTTAGAACCAACAAAGTCCATTCATCCGTTTGAAGAGAAGATTGAGCTAGTCAACTTGGGTTCCGAGGATGATGTGAAGGAAGTCAAGATTGGGTCTCGACTATGTCTAGATGAGAAGAAGGGGTTGATTAATCTTCTTCGAGAGTATTCAGATGTGTTTGCTTGGTCCTATCAAGACATGCCTGGTTTGGATTCTGAGATTGTGGAGCATAAATTACCGTTAAAACCAGAATGCCCGCCAGTCAAGCAGAAGTTGAAAAGAATGCATCCCGATATGGCAGTAAAGATCATAGAGGAAGTGCAAAAGCAGATTGATGTCGGTTTCCTTGTGACCGCTGAGTATCCACAATGGGTGGCCAATATTATGCTTGTGCCGAAGAAAAATGGAAAAGTCCGCATGTGTGTTGATTATAGAGATTTGAATAAAGCTAGTCTGACAGATGATTTCCCTCTGTCACACATTGATATGTTGGTAGACAATACTGCTAAATTCAAAGTCTTTTCGTTTATGGATGGATTTTCCAGATATAATTAGATCAAGATGGCACCCGAAGATATGGAAAAGACCATGTTGATTACACCTCGTGAAACATTCTGTTATAGAGTGATGCCTTTCGATTTAAAGAATGTTGTTACAACTTACCAAAGAGCAATGACTACTTTTTTTCATGATATGATGCATAAAGAGATTGAATTTTATGTCGATGACATGATTGCTAAATCAATTGATAAAGAGGAACATGTTGAGCATTTGTTGAAGCTATTCCAGCGTTTGAGGAAGTATAAACTCCGCTTGAATCCCAATAAGTGCACTTTTGGTGTTCGTTCTGGTAAGTTGTTGGGCTTTATTGTCAGCGAGAAGGGTATTGAGGTTGATCCTGCCAAGGTCAAAGCAATACAAAAGATGCGTGCGCCCAAAACTGAGAAGCAAGTCAGAGGTTTTCTTGGCCGCTTGAATTATATCTCAAGATTCATTCACACATGCTACCACATGTGCGCCTATATTCAAGCTTCTTCGGAAAGATCAGTCTTGTGATTAGACCGAAGACTGCCAGAAAGCTTTTGACAGTATCAAGGAGTATCTGCTTGAGCCTCCGATTTTGTCTCTACCTATTGAAGGAAGACCATTGGTCATGTATTTGACTATGCTTGAAGATAGTATGGGTTATGTTCTTGGCCAGTAAGATGAGACTGGAAAGAAAGAATTTACAATTTACTACCTCAGTAAGAAGTTCACCGACTATGAGACTCGGTATTATATGCTTGAGAAGACTTGTTGCGCATTGGCTTGGGCTACTAAGCGTCTGCGTCAATATATGCTGAATCATACCACTTGGTTGATATCCAAAATGGATCCAATCAAGTATATATTTGAGAAGCCTGCTTTAACTGGTAGGATTTCCCATTGGCAGATGTTATTATCAGAGTAAGATATTGAATACCGATCTCAGAAAGCAATCAAGGGTAGTATCTTGGCTGACCATTTGGCTCACCAACCAATTGAAGATTATCAGTCAGTGCAATATGATTTTCCTGATGAAGAGATCTTGTACTTGAAAATGAAACATTGTGATGAACCATTGCTCGAAGAAGGGCTAGAACCTGGTTCCCGTTGGGGCATGATATATGATGGAGCTGTTAATCATTATGGAAATGGCATTGGGGAAGTGATCATTACTCCTCAAGGCACACATTTTCTTTTTACAGCCAGATTGACTTTCAAATGTACAAACAATATGGCAGAATATGAAGCTTGCATTATGGAGCTCAAAGAGGCCATTGATCTCAGAATCAAGCATTTAGATGTCTATGGAGATTCAGCTTTGGTTGTGAATCATATCAAAGGTGAATGGGAGATGAATCAACCCGGTTTGATACCATATAGAGATTATGCGAGGAGGATTTCAACTTTCTTTACCAAGGTTGAATTTCATCATATCCCTCGAGATGAAAACCGGATGGCAGATGCTCTTGCAACGTTAGCTTCGATGATTGTAGTGAAGTACTGGAATGAAGTTCCCAATTTGACCGTGATGCGTCTTGTAACACCCTTCTAAAATACCCCAATAATTAATTAAAACAACAAAATATAAATCAGAGTAGATATGCAATTTTAGGGTGTCACACTTGACACTTCACACCATTCACCAAAATAATTTGTCATGCTCATTTATTAGTCAAAATAAAACATTGCACAATTCGCAGCGGATAGAAATCCAACAATATTCAAACCATGTAACACATTACATGTAAAATTGTTCAACAACCAAAAATGAAAACAAGCAAAACATCCCGTCCCGATGTTACATATACCAGAGCATGACCCACTAAGGAACTACACTAGACTCCAAGCACTAGCTTCTACTCAATCACTGCTCGTTACCTGAAACATAGTTGTAAGGGTGAGTTCCTCAATCGATATAATAAGCATTATAAAATATCATGTAATGTTAAGTAAATTAACACATTCATCACCCTAATCAGATCACACATTCAGCAACGGCAACATCCACTCATAATCATACTCAACACAAACAAAAAACACACGTATAATATTGGAATACATCCATTCATATTATACGCCATACATACATTATGCAATGAGACTCCATGCATGCGGTACCGACTATTCGTGAACACATAGTTCAACCTCACCGATCAAACCCAGATACGGCTACCAAGCTCACTAGTCCCACTCATTTGAGACCTAGTGACTCACTCACTAATTCCTCACCATGGGAATTAGCTACCACCATAAAGGCCATGCTATGCACGCTAAATCACCTAGCATGCAAACATCAACAACAATCCACAATGGACATATGCTCACACTCTAAGCCATAAACAGTCCATCCACAATTGCATACATAATAGATATATTCACAACATTATGCATACCATCATACATCATCAGCATATTTATCACAGAATCATATCATGTCATGCCAAATAATAAATCACAGTATTAGCACACTATACTAATACCTATACTGCTCAAAACAACGGGAAATGATCCCTACTATATCATACATCAGCTAATTTCATCATTCAGCTGAAACGACCAAAACTGCACAACAACAGCTCAGAAAAATCAAACTTCTGCCCATACGCGTATGCCTCATGCCCATACGCGTATGGCACATTTCCTAGCCAAGCCCATACGCGTAAGGCCTGTCTCTTACGCGTATGCTACGCGTACCACTTCTCCCATACGCGTACCAACAGAGACAAAACTACGTTAGAACATCATCTTCTTCATTCATACGCGTATGGCCTCACCCCATACGCGTACCAGACCATCTCATACGCGTATTGCCTAGTGCCATACGCGTATGACCAGAACTCAGAATTCCAGATCTGCTATGGGTTTTCTCTGCTACGAGATTTCTCAGATTCAACCTTCCACAGTCCAATTTTTACACAACATTCGTTCATATTATCTAACATAGATCATACCCATTCAATTTCACAAATTCTACCCTAGTTACATCTAATTCCTACGAATTTTCTTCAATTATAACTCATATCTCATTCATCCAAAAGTTCACAAATTGCAGCATTCATCATCCAAATTAGAGTAGATTCAATGGCTTATTACTACCCATTACATGTTAACCCATAATACCCATTAAACGACGATAAACCCCCCTTACCTGAGTTGATCCGGCAAATCCTTTAACTTCAAGCTTTTCCCTTCTTCAACCCTTTTTCTCTTGCTCTTCCTTTTTGCCCTTTTTCCACTTTTCAGTCGCTTCTCTGTTTTCACGTGAAAAACCCTTTTTACCAAATGGGACTCTTTAATCATTCCAACTTTATTATTCCAATAATAATAATCCAATAATATTCCAATTATTTAATTAAATTAATAAATATACTAATAATAATATATATGAATGGTTTATCTTTTATTTTGAAAAATAATACCCTCTCATTCATATTTATCATCATAATGAACTATTAAACTTAAATTAAATAATTATCATATTTTATCGGGGTGTTACAACTCTCCCCCACTAAAAGAGTTTTCGTCTTCGAAAACACACCTCAAGCGAATAACTCTGGATAAGACTCCTTCATCTGACTCTCAAGTTCCCAAGTCACATTGCCACCTGCTGGTCCTCCCCAAGCTACCTTTACCAAAGCAATCTCTTTACCCCGCAACTGCTTCAACTCTCGATCCTCGATCCTCATAGGTGATGTTTCAACAGTCAGGTTATCTCTCACCTGTACGTCATCTACTTGGACCACATGCGACGGATCAGGAATGTACCTCCTCAACTGAGACACATGAAAAACCTCATGCAAATTCGCAAGTGACGGCGATAAAGCGATACGATAGGCTACCTCCCCTATCCTCTCCAAAATCTGATAAGGACCAATAAATCGAGGTGTCAACTTCTTTGACTTCAAAGCTCGACCAACCCCAGTTATCCGAGTAACGCGAAGAAACACATGATCTCCCTCTTGAAACTCAAGTGACTTCCTCCTCTTATCGTGATAACTCTTCTGACGACTCTGAGCAATCCTCATCTTCTCCTGAATCATCTTAATCTTTTCCGTAGTTTGTTGAACAATCTCCGGTCCAACCACAGCACTCTCACCGGACTCATACCAACATAAAGGTGTCCGACATCTCCTACCATACAAAGCTTCAAACGGTGCCATACCAATGCTCGAATGAAAACTATTATTGTAGGTAAACTCAATCAAAGGTAAATAACAATCCCAAGCACCTCCCTTTTCCAAAACACAAGCCCTCAAAAGATCCTCCAGTGACTGAATCGTCCTCTCAGTCTGACCATCAGTCTGCGGATGATATGTAGAACTCAATCTCAGCTTAGTTCCCAAAGCCCTCTACAAACCTTCCCAGAACTTCGATGTAAATCTAGGATCTCTGTCCGAAACAATACTCAACGGAATACCATGCAAACTTACAATTTTCTCAATATACAACTCAGCTAATCTCTCTAACGGATAATCCATTCTGATCGGAATGAAATGAGCTGATTTTGTCAATCTGTCAACAATCACCCAAATAGCTTCAAAATTCTTAATTGTCCTCGGTAAACCAGAAACAAAATCCATACTGATACTATCCCACTTCCACTCTGGAATAGCCAACGGTTGCATTAGCCCAGACGGCTTCTGATGCTCAATCTTGGACTTCTGACAAGTCAAACAACAATAAACAAAACTCGCAATTTCTCTTTTCATTCCCGGCCACCAAAATAACTTTTTCAAATCATGATACATTTTCGTAGCCCCAGGATGAATACTCAGGCCACTACGATGTCCTTCCTCAAGAATACTCTTTTTAAGTTCGGTAACATCCGGAATACACACCCGATTACCAAATTTCAAAACACCATTCTCATCAACTCTGAATTCACCACCTTGACCTTGATTCACTAGAGTCAACTTATCAACCAAAAGCACATCGGATTTCTGACCCTCTCTAATCTCATCCAGAATACCACTCGTTAACTTCAACATTCCCAATTTAACACTATTGTGAGTACTCTCACACACCAAACTCAAGTCTCTAAACTGCTCAATTAAATCCAATTCCTTAACCATTAACATAGACATATGTAATGATTTCCGACTCAATGCATCAGCCACTACGTTTGCTTTACCCGGATGGTAATTCAAACCAAAGTCATAATCCTTCAGAAACTCTAACCATCTCCTCTGTCTCATATTCAGCTCTTTCTGATCAAACAAATACTTTAAACTTTTATGGTCACTGAAAACCTCAAATCTTGACCCGTACAAGTAATGCCTCCATAACTTCAGAACAAATACCACAGCTGCCAACTCTAAATCGTGTGTCGGATAGTTCCTCTCATGAACCTTCAGTTGTCTCGAAGTATAAGCTACAACCTGCTTATTCTGCATCAAAACACCACCCAAACCCAACAATGAAGCATCACAGTAAACCTCAAATGGTTCCGACGGACTTGGTAATATCAGAATAGGAGCAGTAGTTAACCTTCTCTTTAACTCTTGGAAACCTTCTTCACATTTTGAGTCCCAAACAAACGCTTGCCCCTTTCTAGTCAACGTCGTCAACGGTAACGCCAACTTAGAAAATCCCTCAATGAATTTCCTATAATAACCTGCAAGTCCAAGAAAACTCCTTATCTCAGAAACTGACTTCGGAGCTTCCCACTTAGATACCGCTTCTATCTTAGAAGGATCAACAGCAACACCACCTCTTGAAACCACATGACCAAGAAAACTAACCTCTTCTAACCAAAATTCACACTTGGACAGTTTAGCGAATAACTTCTTTTCTCGTAGAACTCCTAAAACCACTCTCAAATGTTCAGCATGCTCTTCTTCAGATTTCGAATACACCAAAATATCGTCAATAAACACCACAACAAACTTGTCTAGGTACGGATGGAAAATCCTATTCATATACTCCATAAATACCCCAGGCGCATTAGTCACACCAAAAGGCATTACAGAATACTCATAATGTCCATACCTTGTTCTGATAGCAGTCTTTTGAATATCCTCAGTTTTCACACGTATCTGATGATACCCCGATCTCAAATCTATTTTGCTGAACACACTCGCACCAACCAACTGATCCATCAAATCATCAATCCTCGGCAAAGGATACCGATTCTTGATCGTCACTTTATTCAGTTGCCTGTAGTCCACACACAACCTCATAGTACCTCCTTTCTTCTTAACCAATAACACTGGTGCGCCCCACGGCGACACACTCGGACGAATAAATTTCTTATCCAATAGATCTTCTAGCTGACTCTTCAATTCAGTTAACTCAACAGCAGACATACGGTACGGAGCCATCGATATCGGCCTAGTACCAGGTACCAAATCAATCGAGAACTCAACTTCACGTTCTGGTGGTAATTCATCCACTTCTTCCGGGAACACATCAGGAAAGTCACACACCACGGCTAGATCGCAAATCACCAGTTTATCTTTAGCCTCCACAGTCGCTAACAGCATAAACAACTCTGCCCCATCTGCTATTGCCTCATTCACCTGCCTTGCTGATAGAAACAAACTCTTTCCTTCCTCACTCTCAGGAAAGATCACAGTCTTATCAAAACAGTTGATATAAACTCGGTTAAACACCAACCAGTTCATACCCAGGATAACATCAATCTGCACTAGTGGAAGACACACGAGGTCCACCCCAAAGTCTCTACCAAAAATACTCAAAGGACAATTTAAACAAAATGAAGTAGTAGTCACTGAACCCTTCGCAGGAGTATCAATCACCATACTCCTATGCATCTCAGATATCTCTAATTTAAGTTTCACAGCACAATCCAAAGATATAAAGGAATGAGTCGCACCTGTGTCAATAATAGCTACAAGAGGAAAGCCATTAATATAACACGTACCTCGGATCAAACGATCATCTGCAGAAGTCTCAGAACCCGATAAAGCAAGGACCTTGCCTCCCGACTGGTTCTCTTTCTTCGGCTTAGGACACTGTGGACTGATATGACCCACCTCTCCACAGTTGAAACAAGTCATAGTCTTCAACCGGCACTCTGCAGCCAAGTGACCACCTTTTCCACACTTAAAACACTTCTTCTCAGTACTGGTACACTCATGGATACGATGTCCAGCCTGACCACATCTGTAACACTTAGCAGGGGCACTGGAGTCTCCCCCACTAGGTCTCTTCATCCCACTCTGTCTCTGGAATCCTTTGCCAGCTGCATACGGTTTCCCACGATCATTCTGATTCTTGCCTTTCCTATCAACCCTCTGCTGATAGCTCTCCGCTCTGGCCTTGGTATCTTGTTCAAAAATCCTGCAACAGTCGACCAAGTCAGAAAACACTCTAATCCGCTGATACCCAATAGCCTGCTTGATCTCGGGACGTAACCCGTTCTCAAACTTCACACATTTTGAAAATTCCCCTGTAGCCTCATCATAGGGAGTGTAATACTTCGACAGTTCTGTGAACTTAGCAGCATACTCAGCAACAGACCGGTTGCCCTGCTTCAATTCTAAGAACTCTATCTCTTTCTTTCCTCTAACATCCTCTGGAAAGTACTTCCTCAGGAATCTCTCTCTGAACACCGCCCAAGTGATCTCAGCACTCCCAGCAGCTTCCAACTCAGTGCGGGCAGCAACGCACCAATCATCTGCTTCCTCTGACAGCATATGCGTACCGAACCTGACCTTCTGGTTATCGGCACACTCAGTCACTCGGAAAATCCTCTCGATCTCCTTCAACCACTTCTGAGCACCATCTGGATCGTATGCTCCCTTGAACATTGGAGGATTGTTCTTCTGGAACTCACTCAGTTGACGAGCAGCTCCCCATCCCACAACATTCGGATTCCCTCCAAGTACTCCAACTAGCATACCCAGAGCCTCAGCAATCGCAGCATCGTCTCTACCTCTTTCAGCCATCTCTGAGTTAATCCAACAAGCTAAAACAATAAGTACTGATAGGGTTACACAACACCTATCACATACAGGAAAACAGAATAATTACGACTCGACTCGACCGACTATGCTCTGATACCACTAATGTAACACCCTTCTAAAATACCCCAATAATTAATTAAAACAACAAAATATAAATCAGAGTAGATATGCAATTTCAGGGTGTCACACTTGACACTTCACACCATTCACCAAAATAATTTGTCATGCTCATTTATTAGTCAAAATAAAACATTGCACAATTCGCAGCGGATAGAAATCCAACATTATTCAAACCATGTAACACATTACATGTAAAATTGTTCAACAACCAAAAATGAAAACAAGCAAAACATCCCGTCCCGATGTTACATATACCAGAGCATGACCCACTAAGGAACTACACTAGACTCCAAGCACTAGCTTCTACTCAATCACTGCTCGTTACCTGAAACATAGTTGTAAGGGTGAGTTCCTCAATCGATATAATAAGCATTATAAAATATCATGTAATGTTAAGTAAATTAACACATTCATCACCCTAATCAGATCACACGTTCAGCAACGGCAACATCCACTCATAATCATACTCAACACAAACACAAAACACACGTATAATATTGGAATACATCCATTCATATTATACGCCATACATACATTATTCAATGAGACTCCATGCATGCGGTACCGACTATTCGTGAACACATAGTTCAACCTCACCGATCAAACCCAGATACGGCTACCAAGCTCACTAGTCCCACTCATTTGAGACCTAGTGACTCACTCACTAATTCCTCACCATGGGAATTAGCTACCACCATAAAGGCCATGCTATGCACGCTAAATCACCTAGCATGCAAACATCAACAACAATCCACAATGGACATATGCTCACACTCTAAGCCATAAACAGTCCATCCACAATTGCATACATAATAGATATATTCACAACATTATGCATACCATCATACATCATCAGCATATTTATCACAGAATCATATCATGTCATGCCAAATAATAAATCACAGTATTAGCACACTCTACTAATACCTATATTGCTCAAAACAACGGGAAATGATCCCTACTATATCATACATCAACTAATTTCATCATTCAGCTGAAACGACCAAAACTGCACAACAACAGCTCAAAAAAATCAAACTTATGCCCATACGCGTATGCCTCATGCCCATACACGTATGGCACATTTCCTAGCCAAGCCCATACGCGTAAGGCCTGTCTCTTACGCGTATGCTACGCGTACCACTTCTCCCATACGCGTACCAACAGAGACAAAACTACGTTAGAACATCATCTTCTTCATTCATACGCGTATGGCCTCACCCCATACGCGTACCAGACCATCTCATACGCGTATTGCCTAGTGCCATACGCGTATGACCAGAACTCAGAATTCCAGATCTGCTATGGGTTTTCTCTGTTACGAGATTTCTCAGATTCAACCTTCCACAGTCCAATTTTTACACAACATTCGTTCATATTATCTAACATAGATCATACCCATTCAATTTCACAAATTCTACCCTGGTTACATCTAATTCCTACGAATTTTCTTCAATTATAACTCATATCTCATTCATCCAAAAGTTCACAAATTGCAGCATTCATCATCCAAATTAGAGTAGATTCAATGGCTTATTACTACCCATTACATGTTAACCCATAATACCCATTAAACGACGATAAACCCCCCCTTACCTGAGTTAATCCGGCAAATCCTTTAACTTCAAGATTTTCCCTTCTTCAACCCTTTTTCTCTTGCTCTTCCTTTTTGCCCTTTTTCCACTTTTCAGTCGCTTCTCTGTTTTCACGTGAAAAACCCTTTTTACCAAATGGGACTCTTTACTGATTCCAACTTTATTATTCCAATAATAATAATCCAATAATATTCCAATTATTTAATTAAATTAATAAATATACTAATAATAATATATATGAATGGTTTATCTTTTATTTTGAAAAATAATACCCTCTCATTCATATTTATCATCATAATATACTATTAAACTTAAATTAAATAATTATCATATTTTATCGGGGTGTTACACGTCTCGATAGGACAGCTCATGTGTTTGCTGTTGAAGAGATCAAAGACGAGAAGCCGTTTTGTTACGCCATCAAGTGTTTCCTCCAAAGTCAGATCTACCCATTCGGGGCATCTGTGAAAGATAAGAAGACATTGAGGAGATTAGCCGGTAATTTTTACCTTAATGGAGATGTATTGTATAAGAGAAACTTCGATATGGTTTTGCTCAGATGCCTGGATAGACACGAAGCAGACCTGTTGATGACTGAAGTCCATGAAGGTTCCTTTGGTACTCATTCCAATGGACATGCAATGGCGAAGAAGATGTTGCGAGCAGGTTACTATTGGCTGACAATGGAATCTTACTGTTGCACGTTTGTGAAGAAATTCCACAAGGGTCAAATATATGTGGATATAATTCATGTTCCTCCGACACTATTGAACGTTATTTCTTCCCCATGGCCTTTCTCCATGTGGGGAATTGATATGATTGGCATGATTGAGCCCAAAGCATCGAATGGACATTGTTTAATTTTGGTGGCTATTGACTACTTCACAAAATGGGTTGAAGTGGCATCGTATGCGAATGTAACCAAGTAAGTTGTTATAAGGTTTATCAAGAATCAGATTATATGTCGTTATGGTGTGCCAAGTAAGATCATTACTGATAATGGATCTAACTTGAATAACAATATGATGGAAGCTTTTTGCAAAGACTTCAAGATTACACATCATAATTCTTCTCCCTATAGACCCAAGATGAATGGGGTTGTTGAAGCTATGAATAAGAACATTAAGAAGATTATTCAGAAGATGGTTGTGACATATAAGGATTGGCATGAGATGCTCATATTTGCTTTGCACGGGTATCGTACATCCATCCTTACTTCAACAGGGGCAACCTCTTTCTCTCTCGTTTATGGTATGGAAGTAGTGCTCCCCGTAGAGGTTGAGATTCCTTCATTGCACGTGCTCATGGAAGCCGAGTTGATTGAGGCTGAATGGTGTCAGACCAGGTTTAATCAATTGAATTTGATTGAAGAGAAGAGATTAACTACCATGTGTCATGGTCAGTTATATCAGCAGAGGATGAAGAAAGCTTTTGATTAGAAGGTCAGACCTCGTGTATTCAGAGAAGGTGACCTTGTGCTCAAGTATATCTTGTCGTTCAAACCACATTCTAAGGGAAAATGGACTCCTAATTATGAAGGCCCATATGTTGTTAAGAGATCCTTTTCACGCGGTGCTTTGATTCTTACAACTATGGATGGTGAAGAGTTCACTCGTCCTGTGAACGCAGATGCAGTCAATAAATACTTCGCCTAAAAAGAAAAGAACAGCTCGCTAAGTTGAAAACCCGAAAGGGCGGCTTAGGCAAGAAAGGAGCGTCTCGAAGGATTGAAAACCCGAAAGGGCGATCCAGGAAAAAATTAGAGACATAAAATAGAAAAACAAATCCCGATAAGTTGAGTACCCCACATTGGAGAAACTTATGCAAAAATTAAGGATTATGGCATGTAACTACATTCTGCTGATCTTCGGTTTTGAAGACTTATCTTGAGCATATTGTCAGACTTTGGTTCACTATCTCCAGCAGTCACCAAAAGCACAGCGGATATCAAGAGTTTTTAGAAGGATCAGTGGTCAATTGTATTCAATGTAACCCTTTTCCATGTAAATTACCATTTTAAACTTTGTAAAGATCTATGGAGTCTTGTCATTTACAGACTACCATTCTATTAAATAAAGTTAAGCATTTATCCAATTGTTTCTACTCTTATTTATTTCAGCCAATAGTTTTAAATTTTATTATGATCATTTTTGAAATTAAAATTTTTAATCAAAATTATTTTCTTAAACATATAAAAGCAAGAATTTTTCAAAGGCAGTTTTAAAAACAATATCAAAAGCATTTCGAAAAAACAGCAAGTCCTAAGTGAGGAGCATTAATGGTTCCCCCCAGTAGATAACCCTTGGAGTATCCCTAGCCGAGTCTATTGGTCCAGTTCCCCTGCGGAGTGTTTGACCCTCAGCAGAGCTTCTATACTTTTCCCAGCTGAGTTGGTTGATTTAGTCCCAGGTAGAGTTTGTGTGTTCCTCAGCAGGGTTGGTTTTCTGTTTTAATCTTCAGTAGAGTAAGATCGATTTCCCCAGTAGATCACGTTGGTTTCTCTGCCAGTAGCTATCCGACTCGCTCCCAGTCAGAGTTTCCTCCTGGTTTCTGAGCAGCTATTTATGTTTATCCTCTATATGGTTGTCTCCCATTTGATATGGTTGACCTAAACTTCCCTGCAGACTCGATAATATTTCCTTTCCTCATCGATCTCCTCTTTCCCCAGATAATGTTGAGCCTTTGGGATGTTTACCTCCTTGTTCTCCAACAGTTGTATCCCGTTGTTGTGGATTGACCGAGGATTGTACCGATGATTCAAATTGTTTGCGACACCTTTATATCCTTCGCGATCATTTTGTCAGCATAATCATCATATATACATATACATATAAATATACATATAAACTCATATAACTTCATGATTACATATTTTTTCATAATCATATTTGTTTATTCATTGTCTGAGATTCTTATTCTTTGTTATGGTGGTACTTTATCCCCATACAAGTTTGGCGTATGTCATCCTTCAATTATAGAGTGTCGGTTCCTTAAGCAGAAAGGTTTTAACCTTTCTCCTTTCCCCACTGAGTTATTTCCTCGTGGATGATCATTGTTTTAGTTTCCTCCCTAGTTGATTACCTGGATGGAATTACTCCGCTTGAGCTATATCCCCATTGGGTTGAATCTTGATTGACCTTTTCTTTCTAGATCTTACCTAGATAGATACTTTTGGTCTCTTGAGAGCCTATTACCCAATAACTGGTAATGTTCTTCTCTTGTTCTTCACTTTTCCCCAATACCCGGTGTAGCGGTGTATTCGTCGCTATATGATCTATCGATTAAATCATAAGCTAAGAGATACATTGAAATTTTCGAGTCGCCACCGCACTTTTATTTATCCAAAGGACTGGCTAAAAAGCGAACAAAAGCCTAAGAAGTTTTACACGTAGAAAACTAATAAAAAGATCAGAGATTCTGGGTAAGGGGTAAATTACGCAATGGGAAGGTGTTAGGCACCCACTACGTCCTAGGTACTCCTAGGGAGCCCTTTTCACACTTGTTGTAAAAGATTGTTATTTGTTATGACAAAAATATTGTGCAAACATGATTGGGATGATGAGAAAAGAATATACAATTTAGTTATTGGGTTTGAACGGATGAACCCGCTGCCTACGTACCTTCCATCAAAGGTAAGGATCAAAACGCCGTAGTTCGGCTAAAAGATTTCCAAAAGTGGGTTAGGTTCAATTTTAAACACAAACCCTAGGTCTTACGTTATCCACGGGAGAAAACTCAACCTTATATAAACAACAACGTCCACCATGTGAGAACGGCTTCAACTTGCCAGGGAGGGGTTAACCCTATAATAGGCAAGGAAGACTTACAATTCAATCACTAAAGACAGAAGGTGAGATTAACATCAACCACTAAGATAAATCAAACCTATAGCTCACGTATGAAAAGATTAATGGACAAAGCCAAAACAAGTGAATGAGTGGAGTTACTGATTATGATTATGAAAATGAAGTCAAAGTATGATTAAGATCAATTCAAATAAGTATTATGAAAATGAAGTTTTGAAAAAAAGGTCAAGGACTTGAGTCCAGGTTTTTAGTTAGAAAACATGAAAATGTTTGCACAACACTTATGTCAAGTTTGAAAGATAAAGTGTGAAAAGGTTTAGGACATAATGAATGATGAAGGGATGGAGAATGGAAAGTAAAAACTTCTTAGAGGGTTCACTTCTTGAGATCATATGGGAGATGATTCAAGTGTGTCCTTTGGAATAGGAATTAATAATAACAAACAAGCAAAGCAAGCAAAAGCGGATATCGGATGCCAATCACTGGTCTTATACCAATCTCCTAAAATAAAACGGGATATCAGATGCCACTCAATGGACTTACACTAATCTCCACAGAAGAAAAACAAAGATGAAATATGGGAGTTATCTGCCAATTTGTCTGGACTTAGGTTAACTCCACAGTATGGTCCTAGGAAATCCAATGCCACGTTACAGGGACTTACAATGGATCCTCACATACAAGAACAAAAGCAACAACATGATCACAGGAATGCAAATGCCAACTTACAGGGACTTATAATTGCAACCTCTCATACAACCAGATGAAACAAACTATGATCACAGGAAAGCAGATGCCAACTTACAGGGACTTATAACTGCAACCTCACATACAACATCAAACAGATCAAATTATGATCACAGGATAACAGATGCCAACTTACAGGGACTTATAACTGTATCCTCACATACACAGATAAACAGAAGATATGAGTGACCAATGAGGTCTTACACTCTATCCTTCCATATCACAGGAGCAAATGCCAAAGCAATGGACTTACAATTGTCCTCAATGGGCAAACAACAATGATAGCATCACAACAGCAAAAGAGATGAACATGCACTAATGGCAATTGATGATGATGATAAATGCATAGCATACAAGCAAGCAAGTGCACATGAAACAATCAATCAAGCAATGAATATCAAACAGCACACTCTATAGCCAAACAATGGGGGCTCACACAAGAGGGTTTGACTTTAAAAGTCCACTGTAATGGGTAAAGGTCGCTCTTAACCTGGCCATTGAGGGGCTCAGGTGAAGCAGATGAAAAGGAGATGAGGAGTATGCCTCATTGCTTCAATCTCATATCAGAGAGAGCATCAAAGAAAGTGTGGGAGTTCAGAAAGTAGGAACTCTCTCCACATTGTTGACTCGATTAGATCTTGGGTATTTATCTCATTGCTTCAACCAGGTACTGGGAGCAAAGAGAGGACACACTGAATAGTGGGGGATAGATTGCTTATCCCTACCTTCCACCAATTGCCTTACTGGAAGGACTTTTCCTGCTTAGGACAAATATAAACAAACACAGGCATTGCCTCTTAAGGAGGACTTCAGACAGTTTGCCCGGTCAAATAACAGACCGGGTCTCCAGACTACATGAAGAAGAAAGGTTTATACCTCAAAGCAAATGCTAAATAGCAAAGCAAGCAAGTTCAAAGAACTTAGGCAACTAAAGTACCTGAAAAAGTCAAACTCATTAGTAAACAAGTCAACAGTCAAAATCAAAAGCAAATGGATAAACAAAAGTCAACCACAGAGGGACCAATTGTGCAAGGCACAAAGACTCAAGCATATGAGTCACCTACAAAACAAAGTGTTAGCACATGATAAGCAAACCAACTCAATCAAAATTGAAAGGTCTTTGGGGCATTGGTGCTCAACCTGAAACAGATGAACTCAACATAAGCTTAGAAGACCACTAGGACTAGCCTAGGGTCAAAGATGAAAGAAAAAGTCAAGGCAGCAAGAAAAAGTCAACCCAAACCAAGTTTAAACATTCAAGAAGCATTCTCAATTGGATTCATAACCAAATCATGCATCATGGTCATTTCATATGCAAAACAATGCAAAGCATGGCAAGGGAAGCACACAAAAGTCAACAGCAAAGACTTCATTCAAAAGTCAACTCACACAATCTCAAAAATTATGAAATAAATCAAACTCAATCCTAACATCTAACATGGTATACATGCAAAATTTCATGGCATTTGGGTGAGAGGAAGGCAGTCAAGTAAAATCATGAAGTCAAACCAAATTCAAGTAAGCATGGTGAAAGTCAACAAGCATGGGTCAACTTCAAAAAATCATATCAATTTGAAAACAGAAGAGAAATGAATGAGCTTAACACCAATGCAAAGCTTGATATGTCTAGTTATCACATATGAAATTTCATGATCATACAATAAGATTTGAGAATTTCACAAAAGATTTGGCAATGCATAGCACAAAAAGTCAACAAATGACCACATATGGAAGAGAATTCTCAATCAAATGGAAAACAGCAAGATTAATTCCAAGAAAATTCATACACAAACTAGACATGTGAAGGATCATTCATGCAAAATTTGGAGTCATTTGGATAAGGGGAAGCATGTGAACAAAAATTGTGAAAATGCATGATCATGGTATAGCACCAAATGCAACACACAACTTCAAAAAATCATAACTATCAATCCACAAATGATAAATGCACAAACTTTATATGGAAATGAAGATCAATGTGTCTAGTTTTACCACAAAAAATTTCAAAGGTATTGGATGCAATATGAGTATTTCACAATTGAAATGGCCAAGGGTATCATTCATGCACACATGTTGAGAAAATAATTGTCAATTAAAAACCAACCAATGGAAAATTAATTAAAATTCACAATTAAATTCTAGACTCATCATGAGTTTAATGCAAAAAATCCCACAATTTTTGGAGTTAAAATGAATTTAAAATGAATTGTGGAAGTTGATGAATAATTGAACAAAGTATGAACAAGATGACATGATATAAGGAGTCAAACAAAGTCAACCGATGGCACAGATGTAATTATGGATTTCACTAATTGAAACGCACAGCTTTGGCAAACAAAATGAAATGTTCTCATTGGCTGTTGCCAATGGAACAGTAACTCAGCCAGATGAGTTCAAAAGCTGGGTTCTAAAACCCTAGGGTTTTAACAGCCAGGCATGCTTCAAACTTATGTTCATGAACAACAATCAACAAATAGCATCAAAGATCCAGCATGGCACGAAACATCATCATCTAGTCAACAGCAAAACACACGTAAACATGGAATTCTAGGCAGGATGTGTCAACAGGGCATATGCATCAAGTTTATCATCATCATGCATTCATCATAAACAAAAGTATAAGCATACAGCATGGTATTGATACAGCAAAACCATTCAGCAACAACCAAGCACAAACATGAAAATCTGGAAATGATAGAGTTTAAACACAGCAGTATGGTTCATGGTGTCTATCAACATCCAAACAGAATGACTCGACCAAAAAACAACAGCAACGTCATGGCATTGGCAATGTTCTAGCAAGCATTTAACAAGCATACAACACAGTCACATTGTTTTTTTCTGAACATGTTCATAAGATTTCAGAAACTGCAGCAGGAATTTAGCAACAGCATGGTTTTAGCATTGTATAAACATCACAAACAAACTCAAGCAAACAACGTGGCAGTGGTAATGTTCTTCAATGCAAATATGTTATACACAATAAAACCAAGACAAACATGAGATTTCTAGGCAGCCCTAGGGTTTAAGCATAACAGCAGCAACTCAACATCATTATGAGCTTGAAAATTCAATGTGCTCAGAAATCAAAATCAAATAAGCTAACCTCATCATTAAACCTCAAGCAACAAGATTATGGTGTCCAAATTCATTAAATCACCATGAACAACACAAATCGACAGAAAATGTATTTGCACACAAAAATGAAAATCAAGATTTAGACCAGCATGGTTAACCAATTCACATGATTCAAGCTACACAATACTCAACAAGGTAAACACTACATATAGCATCGCATTATTTTAAGAAAAGAGTTGGTTGGAATTTTACTTGTATTTGAAGAAATTATGATGCAGTGTTCTTTTTGTGGTTGTAAGCAAAAATAGATGAGCACAATGGTTGATAATGATGGAGGCTTGAAGGACCTTGGCTCAGTAGTGCTTGGAAACCCTCAACACTCTAACTGCCATTTGAGATGCTTGGAGAAAACAGGTTCTGCAGTGATGGTTCCAGCTGCGATTTCACACTTGGAAAGAGCTTGCCATGGTGATGGATGATCAAGAAAACAAGAGGAAGCTCGAGGGTTTGGAGGACTTGGCAGAAATTCAAAAATTGCAAAATGCAAGAGTGAGAGAACTGTATATTTTCTGTGTGGTAGGCTGCAAAAACTAGGGTTGAAATGTGACAGAAGAAAGCTTTATATGACCTGTTTAACCTTACTTAACCATGTGGTAAGCTAGCTTAGTGTAAATGATTCAATTTGCAATTTTGCTAATTGTGGACAAAGTGGGAAATGGGAGGTGCAATGCTGCTCAGATGGGCTCTAAACAGGCTGTCAAGGACCACCCAAATGCTGTTTTTGGTTGTACAGAAAATGCTGTACTGGTTTTACTTATGTGAAGCTTCTTGCCAATTTTGTCAATTTTGCATTTTGTCCAAAAATGATGGCATAAGGGTGAAATGAACATGGTTTTGGAATTGGAACAAGCCACAAATGACATATGAAACATTTCCCAATTGGCAAAATGATGAAAAAAATCTTAATTCAAAAAGTCAAAGTTTGGTCAAACTTTGAATTTAAATGAAAAAGGTCCAAAAATGCCATTTTGATTGGCAAGGTTTTAGGTCATGAAATTTATATTTTTGGAAAGAGGATGAAAAATGTGGTTTGTAGGAAAAAACCCCACCAAATTTGGCCTTATGGTTTGGGAGATATGGCCCTTTGAAGTTCAAAAATTGATGAAAATGAATTGATCATATCTTGACAACCACATATGGGATTTGAGAGTTCTTGGACTTTTTGAAAATGGGAGAACAAGATCTTCAACTTTCATGTTGGGCAAAAATTCATTTGAAGCTTGTATCATGATGTAAGTTGAGGATCAAGAAGTTTCCATTTTTGGCAGTTAAAATTACAGGTCCACTTTCTATTTCTGGAAAATTTCTGATTTGACTTGATTTTCTTCCATGATGAGGTTGAACATGATATATGAGGCTAGTATAAGCATGAATGAACTTCTTCAGATCAATTCTATCCATCAAATCTCTGATTAAATCCACAGTTGACCAAGTTTGACTTTTCTAGGGTTTTGAATGATTGATGCACTTCTGATGAATTCCAAACCCTAATTCCTTGAGAAATTGATTTCAAATGATGCCACAAGATGTATGAACTCTTGATTATTGATCATGGTGCCCAAATTCTGCAAGAATGGCCACCATGCATTGCTTTGACTGATCAATGACTGACTTTGACCTAATTGCTGATGATTGCTTCAACTGCAAGCAACAAGGTTAGACTGACAATATTTTTGTACTTTTTGAATGATAAACATATGAAAGCAAAGATATACAAATGCAGAGTATGCTTGGTGATCAAGAAACAAACCTACAAGGCAATCTACCCACTAGGAGGGGACAAAAGCATGCATTGATCCTTGAGGTTATGATATGAATGATATGGGCCATGAGGGATCTTAGGGCCCAAAATTGGGGTCTTACAGATGCCCCTATTTAAGGTCATTCTAGCCGGAGAAGTGAAGTTTAGAAATCTTCATCTCGACGCGGTAGAATGGACTTAAATAACAGTAATGAGACAAATTTTGGTCCCTAAGAGACCTCATGATGCAGATGTATGTATGCAAAAGACGCAAATTCTGTGGGGAATATAATTCACACAGAAGAAAAGACGATCCATCGGGGTAATACACTCACCAGGAACAGAGACTCTAACAAGACTCTATGGGGATAATAAAAGAAAAGGAAATGTGTGAACAATACACGACTCCAAACTGGGGAAAAAACAAAACTGACACAACGTGATTAAAACACGACTCTGATTAGGGAAAAACAGAAAACAGACTGGAGAACTCACTGGGGAGTGAAGGACTCACACTGGGAAGAGAATTCCAAATGGAAAATAAATCCATTGGAGAGACACAAGCTGACTCCTGAGGAGAAGCAACAGAAAACTCCACTGGGGAAGTAACAAAGAAATGAGATGTTACCGGTATAAGGGTAACAAAAACAGGAAGGAAACACCAAGGATACCGGGTTGTAGGTATGTAACAGGTGACCGACCAAAGGCGTGAATTGGTGTGTGTTCCAAAACACTCATCATCCTGAAGTGAGCGAAAGCAAACTTGTTTAAAGGATGGACATTCAATTCCACAAAGAAAATGAATCTTACTCTGAGGGGAAAACAATCAAAAGATCAACTCAAGAGTGAACGAGATATAATATCCATTACCGTCAGAACGTGGATAGAATACTCAGATGAGACATATTATTCATTACCGGCAGACCGTGAATAATATACTCGAAAGGGAAATTATCCTGAACCGGTTACTGGGTTGTTTATAGGATAAAATCCGAAAACGTGAATTGGTTTTCACTTCCAAAACACTCATCACCCTGAAGAAAGCTAGAACAGCAGACTTGTTAAAAGGATGGGTATTCGATTCTACAAAGAATACGAATCTTACTCGACTGGGGAAGATCAACAAAGGACTCCAACCAAAGAGCGCATGAGATATATTATTCATTACCGGCAGACCGTGAATAATACACTCGCATGAGATATATTATCTATTACCGTCAGAACGTAGATAATAAACTCGCATGGTAAGAAACACCAGAGATACCGGTTACTGGGTATATAATAGGTGATCTACCGAAAACGTGAATTGGTTTTCACTTCCAAAACACTCATCATCCAAAACACAAACTGGTTAAAGGATGGCTATTCGATTCTACAAAGAATACGAATCTTGCTCAGTTGGGGAAAATCAACAAAGGATTCCAACTAAAGAGCGCATGAGAAATATTATTCATTACCGGCAGACCGTGAATAATACACTCGAACGGAAAAGACACCAGAGATACCGGTTACTGGGTATATAATAGGTGACTAACCAAAAAGAGAGACAATCGATACCAAGCATACGGGTAAACGAAAGACAACTCAAAGGATAAATTGCAAGCATCCGGCAATTATCCGTCAACAAAGAAATATTCGACTCCACAAAGGGAAATAACGAATCTTACTCGACCGGGGAAACGCAAAAGGCTTCGACTGAAGAGTGCATGAGATATATTATTCATTACCGGCAGACCGTGAATAATATACTCGCATGGAAGATTATCCACAACCGGTTACTGGGTTAACAAAGGATAAATCAACCGAACAGAAAGGCATCGGGATACCAAATTAGGTATATAATGATAACCAATCAAAAGGAGCAACAGACATTACCAACAAAAGGGTAAATGAAAGGCGAACTGCTGAGGATAAATTGCAAGCATCCGGCAATTATCGACAGAAGACTAGCTGGGGATACACTGGTAAACAACCAATGATCCGGGGAACAAATCACTAGCATACGGTGAAAAGACCCACTGGGGATAAAATTGCTAGCATACGGCAATTATCCACAAAAGACTTGCTGAGGGTATAAGTGCTGATCTGAGCAACTTATACAAGCAAAGGAAAATCATCATCAAATATTGAATGAAGATAACCACAAAATTAGGGTTTACATCTACCGAATACGGGGTAGAAGACCAACAACTCCGCGTGGGGATAGAACAACTCACAAATCCGCACGGGAAACCAAAATAGGGTTTATAAAAAACCACAAACTGCTGAAGAGCAGGAAAATAGGATTTACAACTACCGGGTAGTAGGTAGAAGACCAAAAACTCTGGCTGGAGAATAAAAGGTGTATAACCACAAATTCTGTTAAGAAAGCCAGGAAAGATAGGACTTACAACTGCTGGTTTATAGGCAGAGGCCCAAAAAACATTCCGCTGGGGAACAACCCACTGGGAAACACAAGACATTTGACAAATAGCCAACTCGGGAATAATCCGAAAAGACAGACTGAATCAAGACACGTCCTAATGAGGATGTAACTCAAATAGGAAAATCCATCCCAATATATGTGTTGGGGAGGAAACGGAAGAAACCGTCATCCACGAGGATATATCTCAGTGGGGAACTGCAGAAGGAAAGACTACATTTTCTGCTTATGGGGCTGACTCTATATGGAGAGATTTTAAACACCCGACATCTGCTTGGGGAGATCTGTAAAGAGATCTATATCACCCGTTGCAGGAGACACGACAAACAAAAGATATATGGCGAAAAATGCAACATGAATATCTGAATGTTGATGAATATGCATGAATATGCGTGATTTATGTTTGATGAATGCTGACAAAACAGACAACTCTAACACAAACAGGTTCAGGAACAAACGTCCGGTATTATACTTCCAGGGGAAAAACCAGCTGGAGAGCCAATCTGCGGAGATCTATATGCTGTAAAGCAAAGATCTGCAGGTACTGCTGAAGAAGCAGAGAATCATAGATATCAGGAAACAACCCAATCAGGGTACAGAAAGTCACAACGGGCAAAACAGCCACCAAGACAAATCTGTAGAGGAACAAGAGAAATCCCAAAGATATCTGCAGGGGATCCCCAGTGTCAACTGAGAAACAAAAGTGCATAAGCACGAACTGCTGTGGAAGCAAATTCACACAACTCCGCTGGGGGAACAACCCACTGAGGGAGAATGATATCATCCAGGTAGAATCTAACTGCGTAAGCAACTCTACTGGGGAAAACTGTCGGCTACTCTCTTGGGGAACAACCCACTGAGGGAGGACAGATCAAACAAGCAGATTCTGCAACGAACCACTCCACTTGGGGAGAATACACAGCAAACTGATCACGACAAGTAGGTTCTGCAATATAAGCCACTCTACTGGGGATCACAAACAGTCAGGAAATTAATCCGTACACGGGAGGCTAGAGCCATCATTCGACCATACTGGGATTGAAGGAGAATTCAACAGGCAAAAACTGCCGCAACAAACATTCTGCAGACTGTGCTGAGGAAAAGATGGTTGAACACATTGGGATATCAACCCAAATCAAAACTGCTCAGGAAAATAAATCCTGCTCTGCTGGAGAGAATAACTCTGATAGCAACAATTCCACAGACGACTTCGCCGGGGAAAAAGGTAAAGTACTGGGTATCAAACCACTGACTTACCGAATCTTCAAAAAGAAAACGATCATGCTGAGGAAAAAGACAGTTCCGCTGGCAACACTGCATGGGGAAAAGAGGTAACAACTCCACTTGCAACCCTGGTGGGGATATTAATAACAACTCTACTCGTGACTCCGAGGGGAGTATTAATCAATCAGTTATACTCATGACTGCTGAGGAGACAAATAAAGTCTGGGGCATACGACCCACTGGAGAAAGTGACGGGGCACCAAGATGACAAACCATCAACCACCGAAACTTCACAAGGAACACCCATGCTGGGAAAACTGCTGCTGGAGAAAACCAAGTCTTCAACAACAAATCACTTGCGACTATACTGGGGAACAGCCCCAACAACAACTTTGTTTGAGGAATAACCCCAACAAAGGTCTGAAGAAAGAAGATACCACCAAACCAGGAATATGAGCAAATGTCTTACCTGTTGGGAATCATGCCACCCTCGGGAGAGCACTGAGATATTCTTGAGTATCCTTTCAATCTTGTGAATATTCACTTTGTTTAAAACAAAATTTTGAAAAATTTGATTTGTTTAAAACAATGACATTTTATCAATTTAAAACATGCAAAACATTTGTTGAGTTGAAACAAATAAGAATGCAAATAATTGGATAAAAAGCTCAAATTGATTTGATAGAATGGTAGTCTGCAAATGGCAAGACTCCATAGATCTGTACAAATTTGAAATCAGTGATATATATTGGAAGAGGGCTACATTGAACATAATGATCCTTTCTCTACCAATTTGAATCTCGATGTATCCGAAGCTTCAGT
Source organism: Lathyrus oleraceus (assembly GCF_024323335.1). Classification (NCBI taxonomy): domain Eukaryota; kingdom Viridiplantae; phylum Streptophyta; class Magnoliopsida; order Fabales; family Fabaceae; genus Lathyrus; species Lathyrus oleraceus. The sequence continues at coordinate 448,043,433 of NC_066583.1, forward strand.
TGACGACGAATCGAGAATCTTCTGACGAAATGACGACTGATGAACCAGAAAGTCTTGTCAGGATGCAGTTACTTGCCAAATCCCTAATTTTTGCCTAGATTGCCCCAGAGTGAGGTACTCAATCTAGCGGGATGCAAATATATTCTTTTTTTCAAGTCTCTAATTTTTGCCTGGATTACCCTTGCGGGTTCTCCACCGAGACGCTCATTTTTGCCTAAGCCGCCCTTTCGGGTTTTCAACTTAGCGAGCTATTCTGTTTTTTTCATTCTTTTTTTTCATTTGCATATACTTTTTTTTTTAGGCAAAGTATCTCTTAACTGCATCTGAATTCACAGGACGAGTGAAATCCTCCCCATCCATTGTTGTAAGCATCAAAGCTCCGCCTGAAAAGGCTCTCTTAACAACATATGGACCCTCGTAGTTTGGAGTCCACTTGCCCCTGGAATCGGGCGCGAAAGACAAAACTTTCTTGAGCACAAGGTCACCTTCTCGGAACACACGAGGCTTGACCTTCTTGTCGAATGCTTTCTTCATTCTCTGTTGATACAACTGACCATGGCACATGGCAGTTAATCGCTTCTCTTCAATCAAATTCAGTTGGTCATAACGACTCTGAATCCATTCAGCATCAGTCAACTTGGCTTCCATCAAGACTCGCATTGATGGGATCTCCACCTCTACTGGGAGAACGGCTTCCATGCCATAAACAAGAGAGAAAGGGGTTGCCCCTGTTGAAGTGCGTACAGACGTACGATATCCATGCAAAGCAAATGGCAGCATCTCATGCCAATCTTTGTAAGTGACAGTCATCTTCTGGATAATCCTCTTGATATTCTTGTTAGCAGCTTCAACAGCCCCATTCATCTTAGGTCTGTAAGGAGAGGAATTATGGTGTGCAATCTTGAATTCAGCGCACAACTCATCCATCATCTTGTTATTCAGATTGGATCCATTATCAGTAATGATCCTCTCTGGCACACCATAACGGCAAATCAACTGGTTCTTGATAAACTTCACAACCACCTGCCTGGTTACATTCGCGTACGAAGCGGCTTCAACCCATTTGGTGAAGTAATCAATGGCTACGAGAATAAACCGATGTCCATTGGACGCTTTCGGCTCAATCATACCGATCATGTCGATTCCCCACATAGAGAAAGGCCATGGTGATGAAATCACATTCAGGAGTGTCGGAGGAATATGAATCTTATCCGCATAAATTTGACACTTGTGACATTTCTTCACATACTTGCAACAGTCAGACTCCATTGTCAGCCAATAGTAGCCTGCTCTCAACATCTTCTTAGCCATGGCATGTCCATTGGAATGAGTACCAAATGAACCCTCATGGACCTCAGTCATCAATAGGTTTGCTTCGTGTCTATCCACGCATCTGAGCAAAACCATATCAAAATTTCTCTTGTACAGCACTTCACCACTGAGGTAGAAACTGCCTGACAACCTTCTCAAAGTTTTCCTATCTTTCACAGATGCCCCAGGCGGGTAGACCTGGTTCTGGAGGAAATTCTTGATATCAAAATACCAAGGCTTGTCATCTTTCACTTCTTCGATTGCAAATATGTGAGCGGGTCTGTCCAAGCGCATCACAGTAATATTGGGAACATCATTCCACCATCTGACAACTATCATAGAGGCAAGCGTTGCAAGGGCATCTGCCATCCGATTATCCTCTCGAGGAATATGATAAAATTCAACTTCTGTGAAGAAAGTTGAAATTCTCCTTGCATAATCTCTGTATGGGATGAGACCTGGTTGATTTGTCTCCCATTCACCTTTGATCTGATTGACAACCAAAGCTGAATCACCATAGACATCAAGATACTTGATTCTTAAGTCAATGCATTCTTCAAGTCCCATAATACAGGCTTCATACTCCGCCATGTTATTCGTGCATTTGAAAGTTAGCCTTGCTGTAAACGGAATGTGCGATCCCTGGGGATTAACAATTACTGCCCCAATTCCATTTCCATATTGATTAACAGCGCCATCAAACACCATCGTCCATCTGGAACCAGGTTCTGGACCTTCATCAAGTGTAGGCTCATCGCAATCTTTCATCTTCAAATACAGAATTTCCTCGTCAGGGAAGTCATACTGAACAGACTGATGATCTTCAATTGGCTGGTGCGCTAAGTGGTCAGCCAAGATACTACCTTTGATAGCTTTCTGAGCTCGATACTCAATATCATACTCAGACAACAGCATCTGCCAACGGGCAATCCTCCCAGTTAAAGCAGGCTTCTCGAAGATATACTTAATTGGATCCATTCTGGATATCAACCAAGTTGTATGATTAATCATGTACTGGCGCAAACGCTTAGCTGCCCAAGCTAAAGCACAACACGTCTTCTCAAGCATAGAGTATCGAGACTCACAGTCAGTAAACTTCTTACTGAGGTAGTAGATAGCAAACTCCTTCTTCCCTGATTCATCTTGTTGACCGAGTACACAACCCATCGAGTCTTCAAGAACTGTTAAGTACATAATCAGAGGTCTTCCTTCTACTGGCGGAGACAAAATCGGAGGTTCGGACAGATAACCTTTGATACTGTCGAAAGCTTTCTGGCAATCCTCGGTCCAATCATGAGACTGATCTTTCCGGAGGAGCTTGAATATCGGCGCACATGTGGCAGTCATGTGGGATATAAATCTGGAAATGTAGTTCAAGCGGCCAAGAAAACCTCGGACTTGCTTCTCAGTTTTGGGTGCGGGCATCTCTTGTATTGCTTTGACCTTTGCAGGATCAACCTCAATACCTCTTTCACTTACCACAAAACCCAACAACTTGCCGGAACGGACTCCAAAAGTACATTTGTTCGGATTCAGACGAAGCTGGAATTTCCTCAAACGCTGAAAAAGCTTCAACAAATGCTCAATATGCTCAACTTCCGTTCGGGACTTAGCAATCATATCATCAACATAGACTTCTATCTCCTTGTGCATCATATCATGAAACAAGGTAGTCATAGCTCGTTGATACGTGGCTCCGGCGTTCTTCAAACCGAAGGGCATCACTCGATAACAGAATGTTCCCCAAGGTGTGATGAATGTTGTCTTCTCCATATCCTCTGGTGCCATCTTGATTTGATTATATCCGGAAAATCCGTCCATAAAAGAAAAGACTTTGAATTTAGCTGTATTGTCTACCAACATGTCAATGTGTGGTAGAGGAAAATCGTCTTTTGGACTAGCTTTATTCAAATCTCTGTAGTCAACGCACATACGGACTTTTCCGTCCTTCTTAGGAACAGGCACAATATTGGCCACCCATTGAGGATATGTCGAAGTCACCAGAAACCCCGCATCAATTTGCTTCTGAACTTCCTCTTTGATCTTCACTGCCATATCTGGATGAGTTCTTCTGAGCTTCTGCTTCACAGGCACGCACTCAGGCTTCAAAGGCAGGAAATGTTGCACAATATCTGTATCTAAACCCGGCATGTCTTCATAGGACCAAGCAAAGATATCTGAATATTCTCGTAGCAAGCTGATCAAATCTTCTTTAACAGACCCTTCAAGAAGTGCCCCAATCTTCACCAGGCGCTCACAATCTTCAGATCCCAAGTTGACTGTTTCCAAGTCTTCGAGATGCGGCTGAATGATCTTCTCTTCGTGCTCAAGGAGACGGGTGATCTCATCAGGAATCTCTTCAACGTCATCTTCTTCTGCCTCAAATACAGGGAATTCAAAATTGGGAGATGGCGTTGGATCATTATGTTCAATGGGTTTTAGGATCAACCTGCATAATGATTTTGGTTAAGAAAAACTTCAGAATTTAAGCAAGCAAATCATTATGCAGATGAAAAAATGTTGCTTTTATAGCTTTTATTTTGTTTTTATGGTTTTTTGTGATCACTGATTTCATAAAGAAAAGCAAAAAGTGAAAACAAAGGAAAAACAAATGTTTTGACAATGCAAAAATTGAATGAAAACATCATTGTATATATGCTTTGCCAACAATGTCATCACTTCTCCTTTTGGCATGGGAGAAGGGTTTTAAACAAAATGAACAATTACTCTGATCTATGGATAACTGTAGGAACATCCACAGCGACCCAATTGTGGCAGACACCACCAGGAATAACAAAATTGTTCAAGTCTTCTGCATCTTCTTCTTCAATGATAGCAGCAGCTTCCTCTTCTGCAGGTTGATCGGCGTGAATGAATCCTCCACTGGTGAACAGACCTTGCTCGTTGAATGCCCCAGAACCATAGCCAATGCCAGCCCGGGATCGGTTATCTTCAAGTTCAAGCACTTTCCCTAATCCAGCGACTGCACCACATTCAATGGCCAGCTTTGCATCACGGTAGGAAGTGAATGAAGGAGACTTCTTCTCGATTGGTTTATCAATAGATAAAGCTTGAAACTGAGTTCCAACTTCATCCTCTGCATCAATGTACGAGAAGGAAGACAGATTACTGACCAGGAGAGCCTTTTCTCCCCCTACTACAACCAATTTCTTATTTTTCACAAACTTCAGCTTTTGGTGTAGGGTGGATGTCACGGCGCCAGCCTCGTGAATCCATGGTCTGCCCAAAAGACAGCTATATGATGGGTGAATATCCATTACTTGAAAAGTGATCTGGAAATCACTTGGTCCAATTTTGATCGGGAGGTCAACTTCCCCAATCACGGTCTTACGCGACCCATCAAAGGCTTTTACAACAACCCCACTCTGCCTCATAGGAGGACCTTGATATGACAGACGAGAGAGTGTGGATTTTGGCAATACATTCAGAGACGATCCAGTGTCCACCAACACATTGGACATTGCATCAGATTTGCAATTCATAGAAATGTGTAAAGCCATGTTGTGGTCTCTTCCCTCCTCAGGGAGATCAGCGTCACAAAAGCTCAAGGTGTTGCAAGCGGTGATGTTTGCAACAATGCTATCAAATTGTTCCAGGGTGACGTCGTGATCGACATACGCCAGGTCCAAGACTTTCTGCAGAGACTCCCTATGGGGTTCTGAATTCAACAATAGAGAAAGAATG